>NC_072481.1:26790427-27473642 GCF_027574615.1 Eptesicus fuscus
TATTTGTACTTTACAAACACAAACACACACACACACACACACACAAATATCAGGAAAGGATTTTTTTGTCTTCCTTTTCACTGCTATTGCCCAGCCAAACCATTCCTGGCAAGAAGTGCTCAAATATTTGCTAAATAAACCAACCTTTGAAGATGCTTGAGAAAACTTCTGGATGAAGTGAAGCATACTGGGACCTAATGAAGTCTTGCTCAGGAAGATGCCAGGCAGTTCTGATTAATGTATTTTTATAGCTAAGTGGACACGCTGAATCAGAAGCATGTTGCTGTGTACAAAATAAGATGTCAAAAAAACACAAATAGATGTCACTTAACTTTATTCATTTTATACATAATTTTCTTAAACTAACCTGAGAATTGCCTGGCTGGCATGGCTCAGTGGTTGAATATTGACCTATGAATCAGGAGGTCACAGTTCCATTCCTGATCGGGATACATGACCAGGTTGCAGGCTCAATTCCCAGTGTGGGGCATGCAGGAGGCAGCCAATTGATGAGTCTCACTGATGTTTCTCTCTCTCTCTTCATCTCTGAATTCAATAAAAAAATATATTTTAAAAAATAATAAAGTAACTTGAGAATTTCTTCTATATAACAGTTTCCTTTGAAAACTTTAACATTTTCAAAAAATCAGTAACATGTTAATAGATCCTTTCCTTCTCTGAAAATATTAATGCACAGAGATCTGGATTTTACAGATAACCATCATTTCCCAGCTGTGTGTCCTTAGATAAATTGCTTCCTTGAAGTGCCAATTTCTTATCTTTAAAACTGAATGTCATAGCATCTCTATTCTTCCCCCCCCCCCTTATTTATTTTGGGACTTAGGAGTTTATAGCTCAAAATAATGATAATAATACAATTCAGCTGTGAACCAGACACTGTATTTGATATACAAAAACTAATTAATTACAAAAACCTCATAACTTGGTGCTGAGAGACTGTTTGTAAGCTAGAGCACAAACTTCAGAGTTAATCAATCTAGATTGGAATCCTTGCCCCACCACTTACTAGCTGAGACTTCAGACAAGCATTTAATCTTGCTAAGATGCAATTCATTCACCTTTGAAGATAAGGATTATAATAACTACACAGGATCGCTGTAAAAATTAAATCATTTAATACATGTAAAGAGCTGAGAACTGTCCCCAACACAAAGCACTCAAAAAATATTTGCTGCCCTAGCCGGTTTGGCTCAGTGGCTAGAGCATCGGCCTGCAGACTGAAGGGTCCCGGGTTCCATTCTGGTCAAGGGCACATACCTAGGTTGCAGGCTCAGTCTGGTCCGGGTGCATGCTGGAGGCAACCAGCTGATGTGTCTCTTTCACTTCGATGTTTCCCTCTGTCTCTCCCCTTCCCTTCTACTCTCTCTAAAAATCAATGGGAAATTATCCATTGTGAGGATTAACAAAAAAATTTTTTTTTGCCCTAGCTGGTTTGGCTCAGTGGCTAGAGCATCAGCCTGCGGACTGAATGGTCCCAGGTTCCATTCTGATCAAGGGCACATGGTTGGGTTTCGGGCTCAATTCCCAGTAGGGGGCGTGCAGGAGGCAGCCCATCAATGATTCTCTCTCATCATTGATGTTTCTATCTCTCCCTCTCCCTTCCTCTCTAAAATCAATAAAAATACATTTTAAAAATAAAAATATATATTTTAAAAATTTTTAATTCTTATTTCCTCCTCATTCTTTTTTAATGCTTTTTTATTACTGATTTATTATTACTTACATAAGTAGCCAGTAAAGTGACTGAGAATATGAATCCATATGTCTTATGCGAGTCCCATTCTTCGTTCTTTTCCCCCCGTTTTTTTATTTTCTTGTGTGTGAGTGTGTGTCTCACTCTTAACCAGGAGAATGAGGAGTCTAAACGCCCCCCCCCCCCCAAAAAAAAATTCCCAAACCCACAGTTGCCTCTCCATTAACAATTTTAATGAACTAACTTCTTTTATTTGTGTGGGGTTTTTTAGTTACTGATTTTTAGAGAGAGAGGAAGGGAGAGAGACATTGATTTGTTGTTCCACTTAATTCATTCTTGGTTGATTCTTGTATGTGCCCTGACTTGGGATGGAACCCGCAACCTTGGCTATGGGAAAGACGCTCTAACAAAGGCAATGAACTAATTTCTTGATCACAAATCTGAGAATTCCTGTATACTGGTCAATGTCGTCATTCTATACATAGGAAGCAAGTAGTGAGTTAAGTTATCCTGGGCCTCTGAGTACATCTTAAAATGACACCCACCACATACACCTCGTAACTCCCAGACACACATTTATCTGCAGGGCCCACACAATCACTTTTATGCAAAATCACCTGCTTAAGGGCCTTCTGGACCACCCCACTTAAAATCCCAGCGCTCTCTCCACCTTTGGAACTCTCTATGCACTGTGATATGTGTGCTTTCCAACTCGTGAGTTAAAGCGAATAAATGATAGCCTAAAACCCGGGGACGGCCAATTTGTTAGGGAATTAAGAACAGACCCAAGGGTTAATCCGCTTCAATTCATGCGAAATTCTCAGTATCTCCACTGCTCCAAAAGAAAAAGTTGCAAACTGCAAGCCTCAGAGCCTACGTCTGAGAAAAGGGGATGGAGTCTGAACTCTCGGATCCTCGGTAAACTTGCCCCGACAATGCCCGTGACTCTGGTTTACTGCCAACCCCTATTGCCCGCTCCCCTTCCCCCCCTTTCCAACCTGCATTTCTGGCAGCAGCCCTACTACTCACTTGACAGTGTCGCGCGGAGAGATGGAAAGCTGAGCTGCAAGAACAGCCAAGTACTCCTGAAAAGGCACTTCCGGCAAGTGCGGTTAGATAGTCCTCCACTTCCTGTCAACTGAAAAAAATGAATCCGGGTGGGATCGTGAGCAGCGCTAAGTGGTTCCTACTTTGGGTTTTCCTTTCCGTCTTGGTCATTCTCTTTAGTGAAATCCGGCTTTTGAAGTCTGTAGGGTACCTGAAGGATCCTTGCCTCTCTATTCCAGGTTTCCTAGGCAGTTCGGAAGGTAAAGTGCAACAACTGAAACAATCTCAGAGTGATGGTGGAAGAAGGTAGGAAAGATTTGGAGTCTAGACTAAGTGTGAGTTGGCCAAATTGCTTGTTATCTCTGGAACTCTTTTAGTGTGCATAACAACAGGGTTTCTCAGATCTACGGGGCATATCTCACTACGATTTAGGGTCCTAATAAGCAAAAGTAAACATGGAACATAGTGTTAGTTGCCTATCCAATATCCATTTCTCTGTCTTCCATATTAACAGAATTCCAGTTTTGTATAAGGCACCAAGGTATGACGAAAAAAAAAAAAAACTTTTTACTTCAATTCTCTTTGCTAGGGCCTGGAAACTTCATTAAGAAATAAGGGGAGCCGGACTGGTGTGGCTCAAAGGTAGAACGTGGGACCATGAATCAGGTCACGGCTATGGGCTCAATCCCCTGTGGGGGGCGTGCAAGAGGCAGCTGATACATTTTTTTCTCTCATGGATGTTTCTCTCTATCCTTCTTCTCTCTAAAGTCAATAAAAATATTTTTTTAAAGAAAGGAAAGAAGGGGAGGACGGCGGAGGGGAGGGGAAAAGATTAACCAAAGAACATATATGCATAACCCATGAACATACAGTGTGAGGAAGGCCTAGGTGGGGCTGGGACTAGGTGTAGGGGACAGAAAGGGGAAATGGACATCTGTAATACTGTCAATAAATAATTTTTTAAGAGCACAGGGGAAGGATTTTCATGCTCATGAAAGGTGTGGTAAGAGCTTTGGGGGTGATTCAAAAAGATCATTCATCCTGTCACCCTTGGCTTTAATTTTTGTCGGTTATGTGACATTGGACGAGTTCGTTCCCTTCTCTGGGCCTCCATTTTACGATCCTTCAAAGAGGAACAGCACCAAGCAATTTGAGTGGTCTTCTTAAGACAAGTAAAAGGACAGCTCAAGAGGCCCACGCTAGCCAGTTTCTCCATCCCTCCGGATTCTGGGTAGCCCAGCTTCCTGGCTGCCGGTCGTCATGTGGTTTAGCTTCCAGTGCTGGATGGGCTCACGGCAAACTCTTCGAAATTGTAACCGCTTCTAGTCGCGACAGGCTTTCGCTTTTATTTCCTCCTTTGTGTGTCTTGGCAGCGCCGCCCCTTCCCGTCGCGCAATCCCCAGGAGACTTTAGTTGAGAGAACAGCTTCTCTGCTGGGCAGAGGCCAGACGTCCGCACGGTGCTCGTCAAGGGCGTGACGCCAGCCGTCAGGCGGAACTACCACTCCCGACGGGTAGCGCGTCGCGCGCCGGAGCGCCCGCCTCCGGAGCCCGGTCGTGTGGCCCGCTGGGGGCTGGAGTCTTAACGACACGCGCTCGTGAAGGAGCGGAAGGTGGGAAAGGGTCGGCAAACGCGTGCTCCTACGAAACCGGTTTGCTAGTACTTGTAGAGGTAATTTGGGGGTGGGGTGCGGGAGGGTCAGGAACGAAGGAGCAGGGAAAAGCGGGTACACATATACACCCCCCCACTCATTGACACGCGTCCAGGCCCTAGGGTTGTGCCGGGGAGGTGAAGGGAGCACAGAAGTCTGCGGGCCCCGCCTCTAACCGAGGCGGAGGGCGCTGGGGGTGGGGCAGGGCATAACCGCCGCTCACGTGCCCCGAACGATGCCGGCGTGGGGCGCCGGCGGGGTCACCCGAACAGGGCGCGTGCGCGTGCGTCCCAGTGGGCGTTGGGAGTGGGTGGGTGTGTGAGGCGGTGTTGAATGGGGGCGGGCTGGGCTGATCATCGCTCCTCCCCCTCCACCCGCCGTGCCCCTCCTGGGCAGTGTGGGCCGGGCAGCCATTTTGGGGAGAGCTTTGTTATGGTTGTGGGCTCTCCAGCTCTGCGGGATCAGGAAGCCGAGGACGCGTCCTCAGACACCGCGTCTGGTGCCTAGCTGCAGCCCGGCCGCTGCCCAGTGAGTAGGAGTTCCCGACAGCGGGGCCATGAGAGCTGTAGGTTTTCCCGGCGCGGGACTCCCCCCGGTGCCTGACCGGCCGTCTGTGGAAACAAGTTGGAGGAGGCTCTCACACAGGTGGTTGGGTGTAGGTGGGCCCCGGGGAAGGGGAGCGGAGCCCGCGGGTCGTGTGCTTGGCACCGGACACCCCCAACCCCCCCCGCCGCGCGTGGGCTTCGGGCGCGAGCGGCGCCGCGGCGCTGCCGGAGGGCTCCCACTTCAACTTGGTCTGCGGGTCGGAACGCTCACCTGCGGCTCTCTGGCTCCTCTCCAGGCGCTTTAGCCCGGCGGTGGAGGGACTCGGTTTACGGGTTTCTTTTTCTTCTTAGCTTAGCGCCAAAGGGCTTTTTTCCAATGAAGGAAAATAATGAGGAAATAACCGTGTTAGTCAAATGCGGTGTGTATGAGGGGGACAGACCTTTAACCCCCAACGTTCCGGTTCTCCTGGGTAGCGAGGTGTTTTCGTGGATTTAGCACCTACCATCTCGACCCTCGGAAAAAAGCTGGTAGATCTTGAAGTACGATGAGGGTGTTTTGTTTGTTTTGTTTCTGTTTTAAATCCACCCCTAACACACACACACACACCCCACACCCCACACCCCCGGTGAAATTCTAAAGAAACGCTGAATCTAAAATGGCTGTAGCTTGGGGAAGTGCCTTGAGCTTCGGCAACTTAAAATACGTTAAGTCGTCTTAAATTTTTTATTGTTTCTCCTACGGGGACAACTTAATCTTTTGATCTTTTGGTTTTCTTGTAATTGGTGTCTTATCTTGAAAAGGCCTTGGTAGGTGAGGCCAAAGAAGTTTGCTTACTCCAAAAGTTTACGTAAGAGTGGGTGCGGGGTTTGTTTGTTGTAATTGCTTATAGTTTTGAAATTGTTCTGTGGTGTTAATTTTATCATCCAACTTTGTGTTCTGAGGTTGGTTTGTCATATTTCTGGAAATAACTTGCTCTTTGATATTTATTGCTTAGGAAAAAACGGAGTTGATGGGTGGTTCGTGTTTTAGTTCAGTAACAAGTCACTTTCCTGTGTAAATCCCTTCCAGAAGTGAAGTGACGGGTATTCTTCAACACACTTAGATTTGTAATTTGGTGGACTGCTGGCTTTTTCTGAGGTCTTTTATGTGTAATACTGGAAAGGGAATCCGAGTGCTGTTGAGTTTGGGTCGTTTATTAGAGCGTTAAGACAAGTGAAAACAAACTTGAGCTGTGGAGCGTCTGATTATTGTGCCCTTTTAAACAAAAGCCTGTCTTTTTGTTTGCTTTTTTTTTTTTTTTTTTTTTACTATAAGTTCCAGAAGTATAACTGAAAACAAAAAGGCAGAGAATGTAAACCAGAAACAGTTAACTTAAGTGTTTGGGAAGGTGCTTGAGTTTCAAATTGTAATCTGTAAACTATAATAAAATGCTAATGTGAATGAGAACTTTGGAATTAATAGTTAAATAAACTGTCATTTTCCCCAAGAGAGTCAGTGTCAATTTACCTTCCTACATTCTTTCACTACAAACATTTATTTTTGTCAGTTTATTTTTTAGGATATTTTGTTGTTCTTATTTTGATGGTTTTACAAAAAAAAGAAAAACATTTAAAGTGCTTTGTAGAAATTACAAGTCAGTTTGGATTTTTTTTTTGTCATCGTTGCCTACTGGACCCATAAACTTAGATGCGACCTTATTGTAATTTTTTCAGGGTACTCAAATGGTTTGTATATATTGATATAAACATTCTTTCGATTGATTCTGGATAGTATGCTATCAGAGCTCTTGAAATTTGAGCGGGGGGGAAATGTTATGAAACCTTTTTTATTTTGAGTGATTTCAACTAGTTTTCTCTATCAGTGGCTGTTTAAAAGCTTGGCTAAGGAGGGGGCACATGCAACGATTTTAATAAATTTGGAATAGTAAGAGATCTGGGGCACATTTCTACTTACAAATTCATTTTCAAATGCTCAGTTAAAGATAAAATACAATTCTGAATCAGACTTCAGCAGACTGCATATGTTTTATTATTAAAGTGTATACACTTAATAACAGTGATAACTCTAATGTGCCAGGGACTGACTATTCCTTGAAGTGCTTTACATTTATTAATTTATTATTCCTATGAGGTAAATATTGTTTTACCCCTAATTTTTTAGTTGAGGAAAAAAAAGCCCAGACTCATCCAGCTAGTATTTAAACCTAAGCTATTGGAAAGATGAGAACACACAAAATTTTAAAGGATCAGTTGGAAAAGTAGTCCATAGAAAAGATAAATTTTGGTGTGTGTGTATATATGGTTTTTCAAATGGATGGTAAAAAATTCTACGTGGTGCATAGATAATACTGCCTCATAAATGACTGTTAATCAAATTCTGAATTTTATTTCCCACTGAAGTCTGCTCAAAACAGAACTGACTATAGTCAAACTTGAATAATAGTTCAATAAGCAGAGCTAAACTTTTTTTGTCCAAAAGTATATCTTAACTAAAGAGGTAAAATATTGCTATTGTTATGTAAATTGGATTTCTATAGGTGATTTCAAATAAACTAGGCCAGTGGTCGGTTTGCAGCTCTGTTGACTAATGAATTTGCCCACCATTGAATTAGGCAGATGTATTTAAAGGATTCTAATAGTTATTTTCCTTTACTAAAGCGAACAATCAGCCTTTAATTGATCTTTTGGGCAAATTATTTTTTATTTTATTTACTTTTTAATTTTTTTGTTGCTTTTTTTTTTCCCAGAGAGGAACGGGGGGGGGGGGGGAGAGAGAGAAAGAAACATCAATGATGAGAGAGAATCATTGACTGACTACCTCCTGCATGCCCTTCTCCCCCACTGGGGATGGAGCCCACAACCCTGGCATGTGCCCTTGACCGGAATCGAACCCGGGACCCTTCAGTCCGAAGACTGATGCTCTATGCACTGAGCCAAAATATCTAGGGCTCTTTTCTTTTCTTTTCTCTCTCTTTTTTTTTTTTTTTTTTTTGAGAGAGAGAAACATCCATTTGTTGTTTCACTTACTAGTAATTGTGCATTCATTGTTTGATGCTTGTATGTGCCCTGACTTGGGATCGAACCCACAACCTTGGTGTATCGGAATGATGCGCTAACCAGACAGGGCTATTTTTCATTTTTTAGACAGAACATGTCAATTATTCTCCTTTTTAAGAAATACAGAGGCACGTGACTTGAGGTGGTGAACACAGTGCAATATGCAGAGGATATATTATAGAATTGTACACCTTAAACCTATGTATTTAACAAATGTAATTCCAATAAATTAAAAAAAGAAGAACTGCAAGAGACTGAACTATGTATGGTGCCAGTATCAGCATGCTGGGTGCTAGGAATACCTAGATGACCTTAAAACATTTCCTGCCATCAAAGAACTTGGTGGTGTAACAAGTAAACACAAAAATATTCAAGGTTAACAACATAGCTGTCTTTCAAGTTGATTTTTTAACATACTAATTAAATTTACCTTTTCTTTTTTTAAATACATACTTTTTAATTTATTTCAGAGAGGAAGGGACAGGGAGAGAGATATAGAAACATCAATGATGAGAGAGAATCATTGATCGGCTGCCTCCTGCATGCACCCTGCTGGGGATCTAGCCCTGGGTATGTGCCCTTAACTGGAATGGAATCCAAGGACCCTTCAGTTCGCAGGCCATTGCTCTATCCACTGAGCCAAACCAGCTAGGGCTACCTTCCGTTTCTATGATAAAACTATTTTGCCTTATATTAACCAAACATCAGGCTAAGGAATCACCAGCATAAACAAAATTTTAGTATACTTTTCTGAGCAGTAGGTCTATTTATGTGGAATAAGTTTTCTTTGTTTTTTTTAAAAAAAAATCTAATTTAAGTTTGGCTATACTTTAAATTTAGATTGCAAACTCTTGTTTCTGCTGATTATAAGTTTAAATTTTATTATGTAAAATATTTCTTTTTGAGTTATTGCTATTCTTAAAGTTTATATTTATAGGTATCTTGTCAAGTTGGTTTGGGTACTCTTTAGCTAGTTAATTAAAAGGTAGAGCTATTCCAGTGTTTCTGCTATGTGTTTATGAATTATTAGCTCGACTTTTTAATTAGTCTTTGCAGGTATGATGGGAAGGGTAGTGAGAACCATTATTGTGGGTTTCATAAGCTAAAGCCTATAATATAGTCCAATATATAATCTCACTATTCCTTAACTATGTATGGTTAGTTAACCTTCTCTTCTACAAGTGAGTGTACAGAGATTCTGAGAAGTTAAGTAAATAGTTGATATAACATAAGGAGAGAGGGGGATTCAGGCAGTTTTATCTGATTCCGAAGAGCTGTTTCCACTACATCATGTAGATAGATAGTATGATACAGTAATTAAGGGTACCAACTTTATAGCCTGAGTTTGAATCTCAGCATTGTCATTTGATAGCTTTATGACTTTGGGAGAGTTTAGGTAAGGTTTCTGTGCCTGTTTCTTCCTCTGTTAAATGGGGAAAGTGGTACCTTCTCATAGGATTATTGGGGTTAACAAATAAAATATTTGTAGAGTTCTTAAAACAATGCCTGACAATAGCAAGCACTTCATAATTATTAAATCTAAATTGTCTGAAATTATCTTTAATGTACATACATTTACCAGTCGAGTGAAATCTGAACAGATCATTGCACAGGAGTTTTTTGCTTTGTTTTTCTTTCTTAGATTCAGTGTTTCTGTTGACTTTCCTAGTTTTGTTTGTTTGTTTTTTGTTTTTAAGCAGAACCCAGACCCCACATGCTGTAATTGACTGATTTTCTTTCAAGCCTCTTAATTTGTTTCTTCTCTCTCTTTTTCTTTGCACTTTGTTGAAGAAACCAGGTCATTTGTCCTGCAGAGTTTCCTATATTCTAGATTTTTCTGATTTCCTGTACGTTAGTAGTTAGATGTAGAAGCTTAGATTGAGTTTGAATTTTGGGGAAGGGGAGTCAGGAGGCTAACTTCATAAGTGATTCTGTGCTTTTTGGGGATTCCCTTCTGACCCCATTGAGTATTAACTTTTCAGGTAGTTTGTTTCCTGTCCTTTTTTTTCTTTCTAGTATATATTTATTGTATTATAAAAATTGAGCTAAGTATGCTGGGTTTGCAGTGGTTTTGTATTCTGGTTTTGGGTACTAGTGAATAGTTTTCTAAGCCTATTTGATCTGAAATTTTCTCTTCCCCCTATTGTTTTATTCTCACCATCTATTAAACATTTTATTCCTAACACTTATTGAATACACACTTTTGGCAGGTACTTCTCTTTTCTTTCCCCCAAGGGTAAACATCCTAGCAACTATTTTTAACACTACATATATTCACTCATTTAATCATCAACTTTCCAACAACCTCGAAATTATAAATAGGATTTGAAGCAAAAAGAAGTGAAGTAACTTGTTAGCCCAAAGTTGTACAGCTAGTAAATGACAGAGTCAGCTAGATCTAGAGTCTGCTCTTCTAACTTTAAAGTAATGTTTGGGTGGGAAGCAAAGTTTATTATTGAGAAGAGAATTTTAGAAATGCTTGAAGTAAAAATGTATGTCTTCTGATATAGTAGTCACTACTATTAAGTCTCAGTTATAAAAACTATAGTTTTTTTAATGTGACAAATAGACTATTTACTAACACACATAGGGAATTTGGAGCCTTTCGGGGCCAATGTAGGTACAGATATTTGAGAAAAGTTACTACTATTAAATAGCCTGTTTGTAGTGTAGTTGATAACTTTTGGGTCAAATGCTATTAAAACATTTTTGCTGGTTCTAAACCCTTAGTTTCGGATACTTGCATAAATCTAATCTCTAATCTACTTAGTTATCTAAATCTTCTAGCCAGAATTTAATGTTTCAGATTGCATTAGATAGTAAATGTACATATGTATCATATTAGTAGTATTCTTATTTGGAACTGTTGTGATTTCAGTGAATTCCATTTCTATTTGTGGGATAATAAGTGTTTAAGTATGGTTGCAGCAAGTATTTGTGACTGAAAGGCAAAATAGTGGAAAGGAGATTAAACACGTGAGAAAGTTTATAAATTTTAGGTTTTAAAATTTTTCTTTGTAAAATTACTTTCAGGAAATGTTTTTTGGAATATGAAGCAGAAGAAAATACATATTAAAGTTTATTACTAATGGGAAGACTGGAAGAATTCTTGTGCTGCACATTGTACTCATTGGGCTTTAAAGCGATCCTTTGTTGTTCCAATTAGCTGTTTATCATTTTAACCCCTTTCCAGTGTTGCCTTTTTGTGACTTTTAGGAAACTGGAAAGGCTGTGTGCCTATAACTTGTATGTATACACACATACACATATCTTATACATACACTTTCTGTCCTGGACCCCTGGCAGCTGTGCCACTCAAATACCCTTCTTGAGGACTTGCACCTGGATAGGTGCAAAGAAGCAAGGACAGTTTAGAATCCATTCCATTGGCTGATGGCAGTGGCAGTGCTAGTGGAGCAGTTTCCTGAGGCTCTTCCTGTGGTGTGACCTTGGTTGGTGGTCTTGACTAAGCTTTACTTGGTTTTTGCATGTTTGCCAAGTTAAGGAGGCTCTCATTCATTCTCTGAACTCCCTATATTTTCTGGCTTAATCTACCTCAATACGGTTGGTTTCTTTCAACCAAAGACTCTAATTTTTTAATTTCAATTTGCTCCTTCCAGAAGATTTGGTTTATTATTGCCTCTACATAGGGTCGTTTCCTAACAAAGTGAAAAACTTCCAATTCTTCTTTATTTTATTTTATTTTTATTTCAGAGGAAGGGGGAGAGAGAGAAAATGAAACATCAGTGATGAAAGAACCACCGATTGGCTGCCTCTTGCATGCACCCTACTGGGAATCGAGCCCGCAACCTGGGCATGTGCCCTTGACCGGAATTGAACCTGGGACCCTTCAGTCCACAGGCTGACGGCTCTATCCACTGACCCAAACTGGCTGTGGCATAAACTTTTTGAAAATATATTTTTTATTCATTTCAGAGAGGGAAGGAGAGAGAGACAGAGTCAGAGACAGAGAGAGACTCAATGATGAGAGAGAATCATTGATTGGCTACCTCCTGCACACCATCTACTGGGGATTGAGCCCACAGCCCAGACATGTGCTCTTGACCAGAATCAAACCTGGGACCCTTCAGTCCCCAGGCCGACTGTTCTATATCTACTCCTAATTCTTAAAAGCATTAGTTCTCAACCTTTAAAAATTTGTCTGGAGAAAGGCCTGGATATTTTGTCTTGTGTTGTGTTCATGTATGATTAAGATTGGTGGGTCATAGAGGTTTCACAGCTTCAACTTTATATTTGCCAAACTGTTTTCTAAAGTGGTTTACACTTCTGCCCACAATATATGAGAATTCCTTGTTGCTTTACATCTTTATCAATACTTGATGTTTTATTTTATTTTTATTTCAGAGGAAGGGAGAGAGAGATAGAATGAAACATCAGTGATGAAAGAACCACCGATTGGCTGCCTCCTGCATGCACCCTACTGGGAATCGAGCCAGGTTAATAGGTTTGAAATAGTCTCTCATGGTTTGACTGAGGTTTTAAAAGTAGAAATTTGTGAGTGATTCAAGATAATGTTTTCTGTAGTGCCTTATATTATTTCAGAGCACTTGTATATCACATGCATCTCTTGCAGACAGGGTAATATATAAAATTTCCAGTTATATTTTTTTGACAAATAGGTTTGTCGTCATCAAGTTTGTACTAGAAACAGATTTTGTTTGTTTATTGGACCCCAAATATATGACAATAGGTTTTACTTCTCAATAATAACTATGATATTAAGTATTTTCTTAATGGGAAAATGCTACAGTGAAAAAAATCTTCAAGGTGTCTTAGGTGTCCTTTGGGTTCATTCCTGCTCACATTTCATGTCCTTTATGAATTCTTAAATAAGGATTTTTCTCCTCTGAAGTTAAAATAAATACTAAAGTAGAAAACGACTTTCTGCTTTTTTGTGAAGTATCAAATATGAGGATTAAAAAAATTAAGTAACTTGCCCTGGCCAGCATTGTTCAGTGGTTAGAGTGTCAGCCTGCCCACTAGAGGGTTGCAGGTTCCATTTCCGCTCAAGAGCATGTACTTGGGTTGCAGGTCTGATCCACGCCCTCAGTCTGGGCGTGTGCAAGAGACATCCAATCAATGTGTCTCTCTCATATCACACTCTCTCCCCCATCACTTTTCCCCTCCTTGCTTGTCCGATGGGGATTTAAAAAAATTTTTTAATAAAAATTAAGCAACAGGCTTACCATTAACCCTGGTGTTTTCCTTATTGAGGACTTAGGAGAAGGGAAACTGATATACAGACAGTTAGGAAATGAGTATAAAGTTGTAGGGTTACTCAGTCTTTTAGAGGAAGTGAAAGTGTTAGACATTTAAACATAAGTAGTATTCTCAGTTCATGAGATTTGGAAAGGAAATACTAGGACCAGTGAATATCTGAAAATAGGCAGGAGTTACTGTTTTGGGCTCTGCAGTTGAAGGAATAGGAATGTTCAAAGAGTTCTTAACAGTAAGATAAAGGAGCTACTAATTGATGTAATTGTCATCAATTATTACTTCACAGTCATCCTGTGTATACTAAGATTGTCTCATTTGCTATTAACCCCTGCCAAGTGATTCCCATTGTAGGGGAGATATAATATGTAAACAAATAAAAGTAATGCATGATGGATGCTTGAGTATAGATATGTGCATGATATAATGCTTCATGAAGCAGGAATTTAAGTCACCCACCTAGAGGTGAGAACTGATGGCTTGAAAGTGAATGAGAGAGTGAAGAGATTCCAGAGAAACAAAAAATGCTGCATCAGAGCTTTTGAGTAGCTGTTAAATTTACAGAGCAAAAGAAGTAATCAGAGGGTAGGGAGAAGATCAGGATATCATAATGCAGTCCACTCACACTGCTCTCTGACAAAGACTTCCCCAGCCCTTCATGAATATTACCAACGTAAGGGTGACAGTTTTTCTTTTTCTAAAATATGAGGGGTTTTTTTTTTCTAACGTTCTACTTATCCAAATAAAATCGGCAACCTGTATCATTGAAACATTTTGAAATTTTATAGCTTTATGCAATCCAAATCTGAAAACTATAGACTTAATGATACAATGTCATAGAAACCAAGAGAAGGGATTTTAAGATGGGATTGGCCCAGATACATGTAAACAGTATAAGCCATTGACGGTGGTGAGTCACAAGTTTCTGACCTGTGAGAGTGTATTGGTCAGCGTGTTTTATTGTAGATAACAAATGTTTAAAAGCATGGCTTTGTGTTTTTCTTCAACCACTGTCAACTTTCATGGGTGATAGAACAGAGTAACCAAGATTTTGATTTTACTGGGATTGGAGTTTGGGAGTTGTATACAGGTTTCGAGAGAAGAGCCAGTACATTCAGGGAGTACATAATGATGGACTAGGTAATTTAAACTACAGAACTATGTTAACTGGTCTTACTTTAAATTCATGATAAATTAACTAACTAACTAATTCATGATAACTTACAAATGTGGGCCCTTACTGTGCTGGGAAACTAGTGTATTTAGTTCATTCACTCTCCAGTTCTCATTTCAGACCCTAACTCTTCTCAAACCTGCTCCCTCCCATTCTGAGGACTTTGTTTCTACTTCATTGAGAAGATAGTTGCAATCAGAATAGACAGTCTAAGACTCTAAGCTCTCCTTGTAGTAGTACTCAGGTATTCAGCCTTCCCTCTACTATTACTGTAAATAACAAAGCCATTGAAGGCCAATCTATGCTGGCATATCAGATCTCAGTATTCACCTACTCAAGAGCATTGTTTTCAAATACATCAGGTTTTTCTTCTTTACTAGGTCATTCCCATCAGTGTACAAAAAAACACACACTTCTTTGATCTCCTTCTAACTGCTACCCATTTCTTTGTTCTACAACACTCAAAGGAGTGTTGCAGTCTACAGTCCCTTAGAACCCACTCAAAACAGGCTTTCACCGTGGCCATATGCAACATAGTCACTGGTAACTTACATGCTGCTAATCCAGTGGTCAGTTCTCAGTCTTCCATCATTTATTAGCATTTCATATAGTTGATCATTCCTACTTTATTGAAATACATTTCTGCTGAACTTCTTTCTGGGTCCCCATACTCTTTTGGTTTTCTCGTCAATGGTCCCAAATTTTAAAGTTTTACTTTGTGGCTATTGTGACTAAAGCTGCTATGAACGTTCACTTTCAAGATTGATTAAAAATTAGACACTGCATATTTTTTTTATTTTCCCATAGGTTTTTTTGTACTCTATATTACAGCCAAAGCCCCAGTGGTGTTGTAGAGGTAACTTGAATTATTGTGTATATATGGGAGGGAAGTAATTTGGTATGGATTGAGGAATAAATAGGGGAGTGAGAAAATGAAAACACTAAGCGTCCTCTGTTCTCTATAGAAATTTTGTTAAGAAAGATTAAAGGGAAATGAGCATAAATACCTAAATGGAACACAGACTGGAGGAGAGATGGGTGTGGTTTTTGTTAGTTGAATAAAACCAGAATAGATAGAGGTTGTGGGTACCAGTAGTCTAGGTGGTGACACTACTGGACTGTGGAGAAAATGAGAGCGAGTGAAATAAAAATACACACAAGGTAGAGTGGTAAAGGGAACCTAAGGTAGAGGAGATTGAGATAAGGCCCTTGGCAGGGATATCCTGTACTAGCAGTATAAGTTTAATTATAAGGTGTCAAATTAGGACATGTTGTAAAGTACCTCATAGATTGCCGGGGTGTATATGAAATGCCCGGTAAGTCATAGATTTTGAAAAGGTTGATCATCAACCTGCCGGTGTGGCTCAGTGGTTGAGCGTTGACCAGGAAGTCATTGTTCAATTCCGTCAGGGCACATGCCCAGGTTTTGGGCTCAATCCCCAGTAGGGGGTGTGCAACAGGTGGCAGATCGATGATTCTCATTGATGTTTCTATCTCTCCCTCTCCCTCTCTCTGAAATAAAAAGAAAGTAAAAGGTTGATTATTAGTCAGATAGTTATGAATGGTTGGATCAAGTATTTAGATACACGTCATTCTGATATATTGCAGGGAGAAAGCAAAAGCACTTGGATAAAACCTGAAAAAGAATGAAGTAGATACAGCATTGCTTATATATAATACTGACTTTTTATTGACATCCATGAGGTTTATTATAATTATTTAATTGTGGAAGAATACACATAATATAAGATTTATCATCATAACCATTTAAAACTGTACCATTTGGTCACATTAAGTACATTGACAATGTTTTGCAATCACCGCCACTATCTAGTTCCAGAATTTTTCATTATCCCAGACATAAACCTCATATGCATTATGCATTCAGACTTCCTTTCCCCTAGTCCCTGGTAACTGCTAATCTGTGTTCTGTTGCTGTGGATTGGATATTTCATATAAATGGAGTCATATAGTAATATTTGTCATTTTTTTTGTATCTGGCTTCTTTCACTTAGCATAATGTTTTCCATGTGATAGTGTTGCAGAAGACCGGAAAAACACCAAGCAATGCTTAGAGAGATTGGAGTTCCACTTTATTATACACCGGTGGGCTCGGAGAAAAATGAATTTCAAATTCTGAACAGCGCAACACGCAGAAGTTTTCTTTTTATTAAAGAGCCAGCCCTATGTGTGCTTAGTGGTTATCTCACTGGAAGCTCGTGGCCTTGAAACAACACTGTTCTATTCAATTAAAAAATACGTCTGGCATGGCATGAGAGCATGGGAGTATCTAGTCTCTGGCCTACAAGGTCAGACAGCTAAGTTTATCTTCCTCATTATTCAAGCAGGCTAGAAAGCAAAGTTATTTTTTCAGAGTAAGGGGCTGTCTAAAAATTGCAGAGTTGACTTTACAGAATAAGGGACTATCTAAATAGAGAATTTCAAACAGTAGTTTTACAAAATAGGGGTTAGCCTTCTCAGTAGCATGTATCAGAACTTCATTCCTTTTTATAGCTGAATAATGCTCTATTGTATGGATTTATGACATTTCGTTTACTCATCTGTTGATGGATATATGAATGGGTTGTTTTACTTTGTGGCTATTGTCACTAAAACTGCTATGAACATTCACTTAAAAAGTTTTTGTGTGGACAGATGTTTTCATTTCTCTAGGATATATACTTAGGAGTGGAAATGTTAGGTCATATGGTAGCTCTTTGAGGAACCACAAAATGTTTTCCACAGCAGCTGCACTATTTTATATTTCTACCAATGATGTAGAGGGTTCCAATTTTTCTGCATCCTTGCTTTATTATAATTTATTAAACTTTCAAATCTTTTCTTCTTGGAAGGCATCATGCTAGATGTTGTGTGAGTTTCAAAGATGGACATTCTAGAAGCAACAATTTTTTGGCCTGCTGCTGGGAGTTAAGATCAGCATTTGTAATTCTTTCAGAAGGAGCAAGTGTTAAGTGCATTAGAAGGCACAATTAAAGTACTTTGAGGATTTCAGAAGGGGAGATTACTTGTGAGGAAAGACTTCTTAATTATCAGACCAAGGAATTTAAATCCTATTCTGTGGTTGGTAGAAAGCCAGAACATTTCTGAGCCAGGACAGTGATATAATTTGAGCCTGGATTTAGGAAGAGTGATCTGGCAGCCAAGAGTAGAGGCTGAGCCCTAGCCCGTTAGGCTCAGTGGATAGAGCATCAGCCCACATACTGAAGGGTCCTGGGTTTGATTCCAGTCAAGGGCATGTACCTCAGTTGCAGGCTTGATCTCCGGCCCTGGTCAGGTTGCGTACGGGAAGCAACCAATCCATGTGTCTCTCTCACATCAATATTTCTCTCTGTCTTTCCCTCTCTCTTCCACATTCTCTAAAAATAAATGAAAAAATATCCTTGGGTGAGGATTAAAAGAGTAGAGGGCGAAAGAGACTAGCAGTGATGGGCAACCTTTTGAGCTTGGTGTGTCAAAATTCGCCAAAAAACTGAGCATAACTCGGGTAGTGTGTCACTTTGAGGAAAAAACTAACTCCAAGACTCTAGTCGCAAATGTTTCATCCTCAGGAGCAGCAAATGTTTCATCCTCGGCATGCGGCCGCCTCTCATCAGAAATGGCTACGCGTGTCAGTGCTGACACGCGTGTCATAGGTTCGCCATCACTGGACTATAGTGTCCTATGAAACCAGATTTTTTATTGGAGAGTAATTGGAACTTGGAGTGACAAATAGAAATGGAAACTAAGGAAAAAAATATACAGGACTTGGAAAGTCTTATATCTTTGTTTAAAAGTTCTAAGAGAATTTTTAAGTGATGTGTTTTTCCTTCTCAAAATTTCTCAATGATTAAGCAAAAGCCACTTTATTTAGTCTGCCTTTAAAAATGGTTACAGCTCCAAAAGACATCACCAAGGACTTTATAAAATTTTATAAAAAGTGCCCTGACCAGTGTGGCTCAGTTGGTTGGAGCATCATCCTGTGCACCAGAAGGTCATGAATTCAATTCTTTCCATCATCTAGATTATTAGGTCAGTTTGTTTTTTAGTCTTTTTTTTTTTTTTAAACATCTATTTTTATTGATTTTAGAGAAGAAGGGAGAGGGAGAGAGGGATAGAAACATCAATGATGTGAGCGAATCATTGATTGGTTGCCTCCTGCATGCACCCCACTGGAGACGAGCCTGGAACCCTGACGAATGCCCTGACCAGGAGTCGGAACCGTGACCTTCTGGTTCATAAGTCAGTGCTCAACCACTGAGCCACGCTAACCAGGCTGTTTTTAGTCTTTTTTAAAAGTGTTTTTAAAACTTACTTTCCATTAAGTGCCACTCTAGCTGTAATATTGCAAATTTATTGTTTTTTTGTCGCTCTGTTTATTTTGAAATTTCCTTTACCTCCTTTCTCACGCAGTAAGCAATCTGACACCCATGCTTCCTAATATTTTACTTTTTTAAAATAAATCTTTATTGTTCAGATTATTACAGTTGTTCCTCTTTTTCCCCCCATAGCTCCCCTCCACCCTGTTCCCACCCTACACCCTACCCTTACCCCCCCAATTGAACTCGTCCATAGTGTACGATTTTTGTCCAGTCCCTTCCCACACCCCTGACACCCTCTTCCCCCCCCCAAGAATTGTCAGTCCACTCCCTTTCTATGCCCCTGATTCTATTATATTCACCAGTTTATTCTGTTCATCAGATTTTTTATTCACTTGATTTTTAGATTCACCTGTTGATAGATAGTATTTGTTGTTCATAATTTTTACCTTTACCTTTTTCTTCTTCTTCCTCTTCTTAAAGAATACCTTTCAGCATTTCATATAATACTGGTTTGGTGGTGATGAACTCCTTTAGCTTTTTCTTATCTGTGAAGCTCTTTATCTGACCTTCAATTCTGAATGTTAGCTTTGCTGGGTAGAGTAATCTTGTTAGGTTCTTGCTATTCAATAGTAATAGTAGGTTCTTGCTGTTCATCACTCTGAATATTTCTTGCCACTCCCGTCTGGCCTGCATAGTTTCTGTTGAGAAATCAGCTGACAGTCGTATGGGTACTCCCTTGTAGGTAACTGTTTTTCTCTTGCTGCTTTTAATATTCTCGCTCTTGGCATTTTAATTATGATGTGTCTTGGTGTGGTCCTCTTTGGATCCCTTTTGTTTGGGGTTCTGTGTGCCTCCTGGACTTGTAAGTCTATTTCTTTCACCAGGTGGGGGAAGTTTTTTGTCATTATTTCTTCAAATAGGTTTTCAATATCTTGCTCTCTCTCTTCTTCTGGCACCCCCATAATTCTGATGTTGGTACACTTGAAGTTGTCCTAGAGGCTCCTTGTACTATCTTCATATTTTTGGATTCTTTTTTCTTCCTACTTTTCCGGTTGGGTGTTTTTTGCTTCTTCGTATTTCAAATCTTTTACTGGATTCTTGGGATCCTCTACTCTGCTGTTGGCTCTCTGTATATTATTCTTTATTTCAGTCAGTGTATGCTTAATTTCTAATTGTCCCTTTTTCATATCCATAAGGGTCTCACTAAATTTCTCAGGTTTCTAGAAGATTCTTGAATAACCTTATAACTGTGGTTTTGAACTCTATATCCAGTAGTTTGCTTTCCTCCATTTCTTTCATTTGTGACATGTTTCTTTGTCTCCGCATTTTGGCTGCTTCCCTGAGTTGATAGAGTGGCTTTGTGTGCTAGGTGTCCTATAGGGCCCAGTGGCTCAGCCTCCCCAGTTACCTGAGGTGGACTCTATTGGTGCACCCCTTTGTGGGCTATGTGCACAGCCTTGTAGTTAAGCCTTGATTGCTGTTGGTATCACTGGGAGAAATTGACTCCAGGCCGACTGGCTGTGAGGATCAACTATGTCTATGATGGGAGAACTTCTGTGCTGGAGACTCCCTTATGAGGCAAGACTTGCTTCAGTGGGGCTTTGGTGCTCACTGAGTCTGCCCCCTGAGTGTGTCTCTTATGGATGTGAAGAGTTGTAATCTGGATGGTCTCACTCTGACCACTGGGTACACTGGCTCTTGGATCTCCAAGGAGGTGCAAAGTCAGCCACTGCCTGAGGCCACCCAGTAGGAGCTACAGAGAGATCTGTAGATTCCTCCTCTTTGTTTGGGGTTTGGAGGTGTCCAGATGAGGCCCAGCTGTGAAGCAATGCAAGCTGCTGTGGGGCCTTGGGCCTTCTTTTGGAAGCTCTGGGGCTCTCTGACTCAGCTGCAGTTTGTTAGGTGTTAGATTGTAAAAGGCCAGGCCATTCATATGCAAACGCCTCTGTACACAGCTTGGGTGGGGTTGTAAATTGAGTGGGGCGGGGTCTCAGGGAATCACCAGGGCGGAGCAAACAGCAATGGCTGCCCGTCAGCCCTGCCCAGAAGAGGTCCCCGGGTCTCAGTGTCCCACGGCACCGTGCAGGAACAATGATGGCTAAAAGCACCTCTGAGAGAAAGCCTCCTTCGTGTTCTGGCTCGATGCCAGACAGTCCAGTTTCTCCCTGTATGAGTCTGGGTCCCCAGAGTTTCGCCCGGAACTGGAGTTCAGAACAGTGGGGAGCTTGTATCTCCCTCCCGATTGAAAAAAACAGCAGCATACCCAGTTGCGAGCCCGTTTCCACACGTGCCTCCGCACTTCCGCACCTCCGCACCTCCTCCCAGTCTCAGTGCACTTTCTCTTTCCTTCTAGTTGTATAACTTCCACTCAGCCAGCCTTCCCCTGGTTCTGAATGATATCCATTTTGTCTTTTAGTTGTAGTTTTGATGTGGTTGTGCGAGGCAGCAAATTCAGGTGTTTACCTATGCTGCCATCTTTGTTCCTCCCCTGTCCTAATATTTTTACTTTTTGATTAATTCCCAAAATATGACCAACCTCTTGTTATCACATTCTCCCTTGAAAGTATTCCTTTCTCACCACACCCAGGTTGGAACACCTGTGAAGGCACCTTGCTGCGTGGAAGCCCTCAGCTAGCTTGTCCTTATCCCTGTGCCAGGATGCCCTTCTCATTCCACTCAGGCTCCCACTATGCATTGGGTTGCCCTCCTACTGGGACACTTGCTTGCGTTGCCTAATGGGTGCTGACATCCTGCACTGTGCCGCTGCTTTACACACACACATTTCTCTATTCTTCACCTCACATGGACACCCTTCACATCTGATTAGGCCCCAACACCCTGCTCTGGGTCTCTGTAGCACCTCCTCTGCCACCAACAGATCCTTAACTTGCTTGACCCCACCTAACGACTTTGGACAGGATTTCATCAGGAAGGAGAGGAGAGGGAACTGCAAGAGAAAGTCATTTTCTAATTTTTCAATGTGATTAGAGAACGTGAGTGTTTTATTCTTTGGAACTAATTGAAACATCTTATAACTAGTGTAAGGTCAGTTTTTATGACTATTCCATTTTTGCTGAAAGACTAGATATACTCTGGGTGATTGATATATGTGTATGTTTACATGTATATGTGTTTCACCTTATAAATTACGTTATATAAATCATTTACCCAACTTCATATATGCTTATTCTGTTACTACTATTTAAGTGTTACAAGTGTATAAAAAAGTGTAGAGAACAAGTGAATAGTCATATACACATCACTCAACTTAAGAAATAATGTATTATAGAAGCCCCCCCGTGATCTTTTTTATTTCTTTCCCTTTATTTCCCCATGGAGGTATTTACTGTCCTGAATAATTAGATACATGATGACTGTGGTAATAAATGAGCAAGTTCTATGGCTCTTTGACCACTTATAGCAAGCTGGTCTTTGTGATCAATCTAACAGACTCTTTAATTTGCATTTCTCTCTCTTTTTTTTTTTTTTTTAATTGACCTAAAGAGAGGAGTAGGGGGAGGTAGAGACAGACATGCAGGCGTCAATGAGAAAGAAACATTGATTGGTTGCCTCCCACATGCACCTCGACTAGAAATTGAACCTGCAGCCTGGGTATGTGCCCTGACTGGGAATTGAACTTGTCACCTGTTGGTGGCCAGGGCATAATTTGCATTTCTGAATTCCTTTGATAGCTAATTGGATTGGTGGTTATATAAAAAAGCAGGCTCTTGCCCTAGCTGGTTTGGCTCAGTGGATAAAAAAGCCCGCTCTTGCTTTCGACGGATGATTCGTTTGATTGGGGCAAGGTTGTGAATTTGATTCCTGGTTAGGGCACATACAGAAGACAACTGATCGATGTTTCTCTCTCACATCCATGTTTCTTTCTCTCCTTCCTCTCTCTCTAAAACCATTGAAAACATATCCTCAGGTGAAGATTTAAAAAAAAAAAAAAAAAGCAGGCTCTCTTCAGGTGGCTTTTCTAAAATTCTTAGAATTATAACCAGCTTATTATGTTGTATCTGTAAGTGGTGACACATTAATGTCTAAATTGGACTTAAGAGTTTTGACTCCTAAGGACCTTTATTTGATTGATCATTTGATTGTCTCATTTTAGCAATTAGCCATATATATAAAAAGTCAGGGGCCATCACAACTGAACAGGCTGCCTGGGGCGACCAGGCCGGCGGGGTGGGCAGTGAGGGGCAATCAGACAACCGAACAGCAGGCTGCATGGGGCGACCAGGCTGGCAGTGGGGGCAGTGAGGGGCGACCAGTCCAGCAGGGCGGGCATTGAGGGACGACCAAACGACTGAACAGTAGGCTGCATGGGGTGACCAGGCCAGCGGGGGGGGAGGGGGCAGTGAGGGGTGACCTGGCCAGTGGCAGGGGACAGTTAGGGACAACCAGGCTGGCAGGGGGGACAGTTAGGGGCGACCAGGCCGGCGGGAAGGTAGGCAATTGGGGGCAACCAGGCCGGAAGGGGGCGGCAGTAAGAGGAAACCAGGCCAGTAGGGGGGGGTCAGTTGGGGGCTATCAGACCGGCAGGGGCAACAGTGAGGGGCGATCAGGCCGGCAGGCAAAGGTGGTTAGTGATGATCAGGCTGGCAGGAGGGGGGCAGTTAGGGGCGACCAGGGCAGCGGGGGGAAGGGGCAGTTAGGGGCAATCAGGCAGGCAGGCAGGTGAGCAGTTGGGAGCCAGCAGTCCAGGATTGTGAGAGGTATGTCCGACTGCTGGTTTAGGTCCCAGGGGATCAGGCTTAAACCTGCAGTCGGACATCCCCCAAGGGTTCCAGATTGGAGAGGGTGCAGGCTGGGCTGAGGGGCCCTCCCCCTTCCCTCAAACCCCCCCCCCCTTGCACGAATTTCGTGCACCAGGCCTCTAGTATTAATAATGATTTCACCTTGTGATAATGTTATTTTGTTTTTGTTTGTTTTTTATAGTGTTAGATTCCTGTGGCCTTTTAAATGATTGATTAATGATGGATATGGATCCAAAATAATAAATGACTTCTCTACTGAAGCAATAGAAGATTCTTCACATCACCTTCTAGTAGCTCAATTTCAGTCTTCAGGAAAGGGCAAAACAAGTGAAATACAGAAAACTGAAGAGAAGAAAACCTCACTTTGGAACTCTTCTCCTTGACTACTCCTTAAACCCCATCTTTCTACTTGTTTTAATTTTGCTGTGAATTTATAAATAGTGAAGACCAAAGAAATAGAAGATACATTTGGGAGCTTTATTACCAAGAAATTTGCCTTGAAAGCTGCTATTTGGAGGGAAAAGTATATCAAGTTCCTGTCTGATTTTTTTTAACAAGATTTCTTATATCCTTAGATTTTGAAGAATAAAACAAATATAAATACATATCTGCATACTATTTTTAGCAGCTGTGTAAGAATAATGATATATGTAAATTAAGGGCTTTGTCATGTGGATGTTTTGCCACTGGAGTTGAATGCTCAGAAGATCTCATAGCTCTTTAGTATTATATTTTTGATCTGTCACTTAGATGACATTATTTGCCCTTGCAAGTCCACCTCTCTTTCTAGTTATGACTTTGTTATGAACAGTGTTTGTACTCACTGTGCAAATATCCATGTATTATCTATTTAAACAACATCATAGAGCCATCACTCAAGGAAGTTGAATGAGGTGAACATAGACATAGGTCTTTCCCCTTCCCCCCATTTTTAAATGTAACAAATACTTTTTTTATCTTCCCCTTCCCCTTCCCCCTCCCCCCTTTTCCCTTTTGGAAACTGTGTCAGGAACTAGGTAGTTTTAAGATGAGCAATTGAGGGGACTGAGAGAGTGATCCACACAGAGCCTGGCTTCTTTGTGCTTCATCATAAGGTGTGCTGCTGGTCAGCCTTATTAAGCACCCTTCTAACGAGAACGTCGTGGGAAATCCAGCTGGCAGACTCAAGGAGTTCCAGAAACAGGACCACAGAGGTTACACTCTGGGGTAAATATTCTCCTATGTCTAACTGGAAGAAGACTGTGTATGTATATGTATCATGGAAGATAATACTGCTTTCTGGTGTATTTGATTTTGGAAAACATCAGTGGGGTGATTTGGAGACAATAATGGATCTTTCAGGAAAAACTGATGATAGTTTGTGTTTGAGGAAATTAAAATGTGAACTAAATAAAACTTTTAAAAAGTATATATTGATTTTTTCGCCGAAACCGGTTTGGCTCAGTGGATAGAGCGTCGGCCTGCGGACTGGAAGGTCCCAGGTTCGATTCCAGTCAAGGGCATGTACCTTGGTTGCGGGCACATCCCCGGTAGGGGGTGTGCAGGAGGCGGCTGGTCGATGTTTCTCTCCCATCGATGTTTCTAGCTCTCTATCCCTCTCCCTTCCTCTCTGTAAAAAAATCAATAAATATATATATTTTTTTTTATTTAAATATTTATATATTGATTTTTTACAGAGAGGAAGGGAGAGGGATAGAGAGCTAGAAACGTCGATGAGAGAGAAACATCGACCAGCCGCCTCCTGCACACCCCCTACCGGGGATGTGCCCGCAACCAAGGTACATGCCCTTGACTGGAATTGAACCCGGGACCCTTCAGTCTGCAGGCCGACACTCTATCCACTGAGCCAAACCAGTTAGGGCTAAATAAAACTCTTGAAAGGTTGTATCTTCCTTCTCCAGGAAGATTTTTTTGTTTATTCTTTTTCTTAAAATATATTTTTATTGATTTCAGAGAAGGGAAAGGGAGAGATAGAAACATCAGTGATGAGAGAGAATCACTGATTCTTTTCCTCCTGCACACCCTCAATCTGGGCATGTGCCCCTGACCAGAATCGAACCCGGGACCCTTCAGTCCACAGGCCGGTGCTCTATGCTCTGAGCCAAACCAGCCAGGGCTAAATGTTTATTCTTAAGGTTCTTCTGCTATAACTCAAGAATTCATTAGCTTCTTCATATAACCTTCCAGGTCTAGGTCACTTTTTGTATGTGTGTGTTTTTTTATGGATATATATATTCAGAGACCATTTCTTTGTTTAAAACTTCTCTGAAGTATGGATCCGGATCAGTAATATAGACAGACCCAGAAGGCAGGTCTTTCTGTAAAGAGCAGGATCTTAAGTAGTCACAAACTCCTTTACACATTAGTATCAAGATCTTGCAAGCATAAATGATTAGAGTTCTCTCATTTTCAGATCCTGGCCATGAGGTTGGATGCCTCACCTTGCTGAAAAGAGACACTGGACCTAAATGGCGCAGCATGACTTTGTTCCTGCTTGGCTAAATTTTTCAACACCACAGGCAGTTAAGGTACTGGTCCGTTCCTATAGTAACTATCCAAATATTCATGCCCAACTCGTCTATGAAGTTTTGGGATTTATTCTTTCTGGCAAGATTGTTTTGTGTTTTGTTTTTAAATAGATCTTTATTAATTTCAGAGATGAAGGGGGAGAAAGAGAGAGAAAAACATCTGTGATGAGAGAGAATCATTGATCGGCTGCCTCCTGCATGCCCCACACTGGGAATCAAGCCTGAAACCTGGGCATGTGCCTTGACTGGAAATCAAACTGGGACCTTCTGGTTCATAGGTTGATAATCAACCATTAAGCTAGACTGGCTTTTTTTCGTGGCGCCGCGGAGGCTGTCGGCTGCTTCAGGATGAAGCTCAACATCTCTTTCCCAGCCACTGGCTGCCAGAAACTCATTGAAGTGGACGATGAACGCAAACTTCGTACCTTTTACGAGAAGCGTATGGCCACAGAAGTTGCTGCCGACGCTCTGGGTGAAGAATGGAAGGGTTATGTGGTTCGAATCAGTGGTGGGAACGACAAACAAGGTTTCCCCATGAAGCAGGGTGTCTTGACCCATGGTCGAGTCCGCCTGCTGCTGAGTAAGGGGCACTCCTGTTACAGACCGAGGAGGACTGGAGAGAGAAAACGCAAATCTGTTCGGGGTTGCATTGTGGATGCCAATCTCAGTGTTCTCAACTTGGTCATTGTAAAAAAAGGGGAGAAAGATATTCCTGGTCTCACTGATACCACGGTGCCTCGTCGCCTGGGGCCCAAAAGAGCCAGCAGAATCCGAAAACTTTTCAATCTCTCTAAAGAAGATGATGTCCGAAAATATGTTGTGAGAAAGCCTCTAAACAAAGAAGGTAAGAAACCTAGGACTAAAGCACCCAAGATTCAGCGTCTTGTTACTCCACGTGTCCTGCAACACAAACGCAGGCGTATTGCTCTGAAAAAACAACGTACTAAGAAGAACAAGGAAGAGGCCGCAGAATATGCTAAACTTTTGGCTAAGAGAATGAAGGAGGCCAAAGAAAAACGCCAGGAGCAGATTGCGAAGAGACGTAGACTGTCCTCTCTGAGAGCTTCTACCTCTAAGTCTGAGTCCAGTCAAAAATGAGATTTTGTAACTAACAAATAAAGGAGAGCAAATGTCAAAAAAAAAAAAAAAAAAAAAAAAAGCTAGACTGGCTGTGCCTGGCAGTGTTTTTTTGTGATTAATTTAAGTAGCTGCCTTTTCTTTCCTTCTGGGATAATGTAAATAAGTTAATGATTGAATATGTAACCTAGGCCTTCTCTTGACTCAGAGGCCTTGTGGTACCCTTATTATGGCATTTTTGTATATAAAAAGCTAATATGCTAAGTGTCCGACCGTGCGATGGGTCGCTATAATGTGCGTTGTCCACCAGGGGGCAGATGCTCAACGCAGGAGCTGCTGTGACACACAGAGAAACGGCACTGCGGACCTAGCGATCACAAAGCAACATTCAGCTTTCCCCAAGTGGGACACAGGCCCTGCCACCATCCTTGAGCAACAGCTCACCAAATTGCAGCCAACGTTGCCGAGACCACATGGCACAAAATGGGGCCCACAGCTCAGCCCAGAAATGGTGGCTATGGGTGCCGGGTAATGACGTCACATAGCAATGCCTGGCTTCCTTTCTCTAGCGATGACTAGCCTCCTTGCAGTTTCTTCACACCAGGAACACAACTTGTTTATAGCCAGCTGCAAACATTTTACACTTTAAACAAATGTCTGTGAAGCGTTTTCCCATGCAACACCTCATTTGATCCTCACAGAAGTCCTGGAGTAGATAGATAGGAGACTCTGTGGAATCCTTTTTTCTTTTCATTAGCTAGAAAACGGAGAATTAGAAAGTTTAGAAACTTGACCCCACTAAAAAGTAGTAAGAAATGGTGGACCTTGAAAATGACTTCAGGTTTTCTCACTGTGCAAAATATAGTCAAACACTGCTGCAGTAAAATATTTTACCCTTTGTTCTCCCTGCGTGATCTACAATAATAATCTGCTTTGTGTTGATATTTACTGGTGTGTTGCTGACAGTTACCTGAAAGAGAAGTTGGGGGGTGCTTCACTGGGCTGTAAAAAGTTTAGCTACATCAGAAAGCAGGTCTAATTAAGCAAGTTTATTCTATACCTATAAAAGGCTAAGTTGACTCACGTATGTGTGATACATATAAAGCTCTCGCTGGCGCCAATCGCACACAAGTGTTTTGATCTGTCATTGTTGATCGTAAATTTGGTTGACACTTCTATTATAGAGAAAAACAAATAGCGATATTAAAATATTTCTTATTAGAGAGCACCAAAGGACTTGTATGCATGCATATTAGCCTAACCAATGGACACAGACACTAGGGTGGTGGGGACTTGCCCGGGGTGGGAATGGCTGGGGCGGGGGAGGGGGGTCAATCGGGGGAAAAGGAGACATATGTAAAACTTTAGACAAAAATAAAATATATATATATTTCTTATAATTAATTTCCTTTCAGTGTGCACGAATCCGTGCACTGGTTCACTAGTATTCTCATAATGGCGGTTTCTGCCACAGTTATTTCTCATTTTCTAAAAGCCTGCTGCAAAACCTAAGAAAGACACATCTACTTACCTGTTTGTTTCCCTATTCTTTATCATCTTAGTCACCTACAACCACCTTTGAAAAACACGGAGAGCACCTACCCCGAGGAGATGGTAGATTTGGAGTAAGCCGTCGTCGACATAATTCCTCTGATGGCTTTTTTAACAATGGACCTCTACGAACTACAGGAGGTGAGCCATGCCCAACTTCCATGTTTATATTTAAGCTACTCATTTAGGGCAAGCCCAGCATGAGGGTGCATGTCCATAATCTTGAAATTATGATCTTTTGTAAGCATAGTTCTCAGATCCTCCAACTATGTTGGCTTTCTAACATTGTTATGTTCTCATGAGTCATTTATTCAGTGGAGGAACTCATTTAGAAATTACATTAAAAGAAAAAGATGTATTTTGTGATTTCTTTTCTGTAAACAATCTTTTATTTTATTTTTTTAAATATATATTTCATTGATTCTTTACAGAGAGGAAGGGAGAGGGATAGAAAGTTAGAAATATCAATGAGAAAGAAACATCGATCAGCTGCCTCCTGCACACCTCCCACTGTGAATGTGCCTGCCACCAAGGCACATGCTCCTGACTGGAATGGAATCTGGGACCCCTCAGTCCGCAGGCTGACACTCTATCCACTGAGCCAAACCGGTCAGGGCTTAATCTTTTATTTAAAAGGTCCCCCTGAAGGGCTTTTGGTGATACCGTAAACCAGATCAGGAAGCATCTGGCCAAATTTCTGAATTTCCAGGAAGCAAATAATCTAATGTGTTACTTTTCCTTACTGTTCTAGATTCCTGGCACCAGCCCTCCCTGTTTCGCCATGATTCTGTGGACTCGGGTGTCTCTAAGGGAGCATATGCTGGAATCACAGGAAACCTATCTGGTTGGCATGGCTCTTCCCGTGGTCATGATGGCATGAGCCAGCGTAGTGGGGGTGGCGCAGTAAACCATCGCCACTGGAATGGCAGCTTTCACTCCAGGAAAGGCTGTGCCTTTCAGGAAAAGCCACCTACAGAGATTAGGGAAGAAAAGAAAGAAGACAAGGTGGAAAAGTTGCAGTTTGAAGAGGAAGACTTCGTAAGTATTATGATGGTTTAGTTGTGCAGTTAAAACCTAACAAATAATGTCTTAATTACAAGACCCTATTAGTAATGAGAACGTTTCAGAAATTACTAAAAATGGACTCCCTAAGTTTAGATTTTTATTCTCTTTTTTTGTTTGTTTGTTTTTTATTATTAAGGTATTATATGTGTACATATCTTACCATTGTCCCCCCCACCCCCATACATGCCCTCACCCCCCAGAGTTTTGCGTCCATTGGTTATGCTTATATGCATGCATACAAGTCCTTCGGTTGATCTCTTATCTCCCCTAGATTTTTATTGTTTTCTGAGAAGAGTTGATTAGCATGAAGATAGTGTCAAAAATCTTGTGTAACTTTGAGAACATCTTTTGTTTTCATCTTTATGCCTTTGGAACTTTAAAAAAAATCCTTAATTTCCTTTAAGTTTTGTAAGGTTTAGTATTCAAATATATAATGTAAAAATGTAGTCCTACATGTTAAATTGTCTTTCTCCAATTATAATAAGAGGTTTTTTTTCTCCTAAATTTGCCCTTTTATATAAAATACTTATAAGTTATAAACATGCAATTAGTAGTACTCTAGCTATTGTCTATTTAGTGAAACTTGATGCTATTGTGTGTTGAATTACATGCCTTTGGGGCTCTAAATCAGAAGTACTCTTATAACCAAATGCATGAAAGACTAGTAGGAGTGATGAAGAAACAAAATCTCTGTTGTTCATCACATTTTGAAAACTTGGTGAAATCATCAAATCATCAATCCAGAAAAGTTTAATTGTATTCTTATTATAAATGAGTTTCTTTTTGTACTTTTATTCCTATAATTAAATGAACCCACTGTAATTATAATTCATATCTGACAGGGATATTTATCTAATATTTATCTATGACCACAACCAGCTGAGCATATAGAAAACAAGTGTATTTAGGTCTCTTCAATAGTTGGGTTTCTTACGTGCTTTGATAAAAAAAGAGATTGTAAAAAAACTGAAGTATGGGGTAGAGTGGAAGTTTAAACAACTGATTGGCATAGTTTAATAAGAAAGTCCTTTATCAGTTCTGTGGCATTCCAACTGGGAAATGAATTGATGACAGAAAGAAAAAGGTTAAGGTAGCATTATCTTCACCTGCTAAGTGATTTAAATGGAAGTTTGTTGCAAAACCTGAACAAGGTCAATAAGGGCAAATTTATTTTGCATTTATGTTTTTTATGCAATATTCTAAGTGTAAAGTATGAAGAAAATGGTCAAGTTAGCACGTCACCTAACTTTGTGAAATATTAACATTTACCAAATATGCTCTAGACTCTTATTTTACAAAAGAATTAATATATTACAACTTTTCCATCTGGCCGCAGTCTTCAGGAATCTTAAAAGGCTCAGTTAAATGATTCCCAGAAAACATAGAGCCGACTCATAAAACCTTTTAAGACCTAAATTCTTTTCCACTAAAAAAATCTTAAACCATCTATTTTTTGTGTAGAGGTTGTTCAACTAAAGGAGTAAATGTCCGTTAATTTTTTTAAAAAAATGGTAAAATATGACAGATATAGTTAAAGCTTCCTTAATCTGTTCTCCTCACTTTTCCCCTAGAGGTAATCACCATCTTTATTTTCAGTGTTTCATCATCCTCAGACATGTTTTTTATAGACTTTTACTATATGTATATATCCATAAATATTCTATAATATCATTTTTGCCTGATTTTGATTTTTATATGAACAGTATTATATTGTACTAGAGGACCAGTGCACGAATTCGTGCACCAGTGGGGTCCCCTCGGCCTGGCCTGCGGGATCGGGCCGAAACTGGCTCTCTGACATCCCCCAAGGGGTCCCAGATTGTGAGAGGGTGCAGGTCAAGTTGAGGGACCCCACCGGTGCATGATTGGAGCCGGGGAGGAACTACGAGAGGGCTCCAGGGTGTGTCTAGTCCTAATCTCTCCAGAACTAATCTCACTTAGTCCTGATCAACCAGACCCCAGCAGCAAGCTAACCTACTGGTCAGAGCATCTTCCCCCTGATGGTCAGTGCACATCATAGCAAGCGGTTGAGTGGCCTTAGCATATCATTAGCATATTATGTGTTGATTGGTTGAATAGACACCTGGACACTTAGCATATTAGGCTTTTATTATATAGGATTCTCTCTTACTTGCTTAAAATGGTTTTGAGATTTATCTGTATTAATACATATATCTCTGGTTCAGTAGTTTTCAATCAAATACAAGTCTCCCCTCACCCCTTTCTCCCCCTGGGACACATTTGTCAGTATCTAGAGAAATTTTGCATGTCACAACTGAGAATAGTATATAGAGATCAGAGATGTTTCCTAATATCTCACAATGCATAGGACAGCTCCATCAAAAGAATTAGCCATCCCAAAATGTTGGTAGTACCATGTTTGAGAAATCCTGCTCTATGTATTTTTTACTGCTATATAATAAATACTCTATTCTGTGAATATAATAGATTTATTTATCCATTTCTTGTTGACAGACTTGTAGGTTGTAAAAGATCTTATTTTATAGGATAAATCTAAAGAATTGGAACCTGAGGTATTGTAACTGGGGAAGGAAGAATAAAAAATAAGATTTCTTTCCAAAGTAAATTGAAGCATAATTAGTAATTAATTTGAATAGGAAAATGGGCACAGAATTGGAAGGAAAGGATAACAGATCCTTGGTACCAAAGGAGAGATCTAAAGACATGCACCTGGAATTAGAGACTAATAGTTGAAGTTTATAAATGGGTAAAATCACCCAAGGAGAATCTATATATATAAAAAGCCTGTGGTCATGGCGCCCTCATGCTATAACGACGGATCACCGGGAGGCTACATGCGTGGCAGGCATGCGCGGGTGGGCAGGGACTTGATGCTGCATCCCCACGGGCACCAGCGAGGGCTTGACTCTGCAGGCACCGCAGGTCTGGGTCTCGCGCGATTTCGAGATGCGCACTCGGGGATGGGGCTGCATGCGCAGCGAGGCACATGCGGATGGTCAGGAACTTGACTCTGGGTCTTGCGACACCAGTGGGACTTGATGCTGCGTCCCCGCATGTGCCAGCAGGGACTTGATACTGCGTCCCTGCGGGCGCCGGCCCAGACTCTTGACAGGAGGAAAGAGGGAGTCGGATACCCACAATATTAAAATATTTTCTCTAATTAATTCCCTTTTAATGTGCACGAATTTCGTGCACTGGGCCACTAGTAATATATAAAGAGAGAAAGCCTAGAGTAGAACCTGTGGAATGTACAGGATTACTGAGAAAGAAATGGTTGAAGAAGAGTTATATTAAGAAAAAGTAGTTGGTCAAAAATAACAAATTAAAGGTCTTTTGTAGAAAGTTATTTTGTTTTAAAACAGTATTAGTTTTTAGCCCTGGCCGGGTAATTCAGTTGGTTAGAGTGTCATCCTGATATGCCAAAGTTAGGATGAATGCATAAATAAGTGGAACAACAAATCTATCCATCTCTCCCTCTCTGAAATTAACAATTTTCTTTTTAATGGGCAAGATTTGAATGGCTATTCCCAACGGAAATTATACAAATGGCCAATAGGCACGTAGATAAAAACGATCCATGTTTTTGGTCGTAATTTGGAAATTCAAGTTAGTATCACCATGACATACTGCTAAACACAACATTTGGTGACATTTTAGAGCACCTGGAACTCTCTTACATTGTTAGTGGGATTGTGAAGCAGTACACCCATTTTGGGGAAAGGCAGTTTCTTATAAAATAAACATAAATTTACCTTGTGGCCCATTACTTCCACTTCTAGCTTTTTCCTTAAGAGAAATGAAAGTATATGTGTATTTATTATAATTTCATTCATAATAGCCCAAAATTAGAAATAATTTAAATGTCTGTCAACATAAAAATAGAGAAGTTGTGGTGTAATCATATAATGGATTATTTATTCAGTAGTAAAAAGGAATGACTGATGTAATAACATGATGAATATCAGTGAAGCCTTACAGTGAAGAGTACCTACTATATAATTACATTAATATGACATTCTACAGGCAAATAACCTATAGGGGGACAAAAATAGAAATCATTGCCTATGTGGAATGGAGATTGACTTGGGAAAAGCTTGGGCGAACTTGCTGATTGTAGGAAATAGTTGTCTTTATAGAGGTTGGCAAGGTGTAATCATTTTTCAAAACTCCAGGAATAGTAGTATACTTAGTATTGGTGCTTTTCATTGTATGTAAATTTTATTTTATTAAGAAGTAGATTAATGTCACCAGTCATGGGATGGGACAAGAGCAGATCATAAGCCTCCTGGTGTGATGCACTGAGGATGCAACATTACTTCTGAATTCCTTCCAAAAATGCATATCCTTGAATCTAACCATGAGGAAACATTGTACATACTCGCGATTTTGTGGCCCTCAATTAGGCAAAATTTTCTGTTTGTATGTCATGTGAAAATTAATACCCTGTCCATTTTAAAATGCTTTTAACCAAGTTTTGCTTATAATTAAATTAATATGTGGTTTTATTTATTTATAAGCATATTTTTCTTGATTTCAGAGAGGGAGAGAGAGCTAGAAACATCAATGATGAGAGAGAATCATTGAATTGGCTGCCTCTTACACACCCCACACTGGGGGTAGAGCCCACAACCCAGTCATATTCCCTGACTAGGAATTGAACCATGATCTCCTGGTTTATAGGACGATGCTCAACCACTGAGCCACACCAGTCGGGCAAGTCTACATATTTAAATCCAAGAGTCATTGGTCATAAACAATGTTCAGCAAATGATAAGCACATTATCGCATCGCATTGCACGTGGCAATTGGTTCTATTGTTGCGTGGGGTGACCTTCTGCTACAGTTTTAACTTGTGCTGGCCGATGTTGCCACGTGGGCTAAGCCACACCCCAGTTGAGTGCATTTGTTTACTCGAGGTGACGTGAATACATGCATTTACTAGACCTATTTAGTATAAATTTAAATTTGCTGTAATACATATAGAAAACTTTTCTGTGAAATTAAACTTTTAATTTCTACTTAATTTTACACAAATGTGTCTACATTAATAAACTCAGGTAAACTAATCTGTCAATTTTTTAGAATACACATTCAGAAAACCAACTTTCAGCTTTAACAGACACCCCCTTGCCTGAATTAGTCCGTTATATCAAGGCTTTATTGTACTCAAATTGAGGTTTCTACAAAAGAGTTAGAAAAGATTCCACACAAAAAACTAGACTATACTCAAAAAAATGTTATGGTTATGAATAAAAAGTTCCAGATGAAAGAAAACCAAAGAGAACAACTAAAGGCAACATGTGAACCTAGATTGGATTCTGGATGATGAGAAAAACAATGTTTTTAAAACTTTGTTTTGCTGTAAAAGACATCAGTGTTATGGCTTAAGTAAGGGATTGTAAATAGTATTTATTGTTAACTTCCTGGTTTTTACAATTATACTATGATTATGAGAGTGTTCTTTTAAGGAAATACATAATAAAGTTTTGAGGATGAGTAACATCAAGTCCATCAACCTGCAAATGCCGCAGAAAAAATATATCTACAGAGAACGAATGGTGGAGTAAATGTGGTAAAGTGTTGACATCATGGGTGAGAGCAAAGAAGAGATTATCAATTCTGCTTTTGTGGAGCAAGTGCAGAAGCTGAGCTTCAAGATAGTATATTAGATGGAGACTAATGATGAGTACTATGTGGCAGCTCAAGTAGTTTGATGAAAAAAACTTTGTCTCAATTACCAAGGGGGGCCTGGAGCTACCTGAGGATGAAGAGAAGAAGAAAATGGAAGAGAGCAAGGCCAAGTGTGAGAATCTGCAAACTCCTGAAAGAAATCTTGTATAAGAAGGTTGAGAAGGTGACAATCTCCAGTCAGTTTATGTCTTTACCCTGCTGCATGTGACTAGTACCTACAGCTGGACAGACAACATGGAGCAGCATATCATGAAAGCCTGGATACTTTGAGGTTACTGTACAATGGGCTACATGATGGCCAAAAAGGACCTTGTACTGCTGTTTGAAACTGCGCTGCTCTCTTCTGACATCTCGTGAGGATACCCAGACCCACTCCAACTGCATTACTGCATGATCAAGCTAGGCCTAGGCCAGTGATGGCGAACCTATGACACGCGTGTCAGCACTGACACGCGTAGCCATTTCTGATGAGAGGCGGCCGCATGCCGAGGATGAAACATTTGCTGCTCCTGAGGATGAAACATTTGCGAAATAATGTTTTTTCCTCAAAGTGACACACTACCTGAGTTATGCTCAGTTTTTTGGCGAAGTTGGACACACCAAGCTCAAAAGGTTGCCCATCACTGGCCTAGGCATTGATGAAATTGATGTGACAGCAGAAGAACCCAGTGCTGCTGTTCCTGATGAGATTATCTTCATCATCCCATTAAAGGTGATAAAGATGCCTCTTTCCTGAAAGAAGTCCATAAGGAGTTTCTACCTGCAGACCATATGCCCTCTGTATAGTGTCTCCATGGCTTGCTCTCCCAGCAGCCCTGAGTGGCCCCAGCCCACCTGGTTTCCTCTGCTGATGTCTAGTGATTTTTTTCTCTCCTGTCTTTCTGCCTAAGGCAGAATACAAGAGTCTCAAACCTTGCCTTCCCTTCCCACATTTGACATCAGGTTTGGATTTATTTATTTGGGGGGAGGGGAAGTTGTTTGTCTGATTTTGAAATTAAAGTACGCAAAAGAAAGAAGATGGCAGTTTTATACAAAAAATAATATGAATATTAGGATGGTGTAATGACTGATTGACTAATAAGAAGTAAGAGAATGCTAAAGAAGATTGAAATAGATAAAAGGAGCAGCCACTAACCCTAAGGCTAAGATGAGCACTTAAGGAAGAATTCCCCATTCCCCCATCACCACCCCAGGACTGAGATCCAGACCTTGTTGAAAAAGGCTTAGCTGTGGCTCACTGAATGAGCAATTGCTGAGGTGTTTCTCCAGGGAACATGCTGGAAAACTGACTTCTAGAGTACTTGATAATGCTGTTCATGGAAGATGCCTCCCTGCTACAAAATCACTCAAGTCAGAGCTCACTTGTACTTCAGAACCTGGCTTAGCAGAAACTGGGTGCTACAGGAGTCTGCTGAGTAAGCACACTGGAACAAGAAGCAAAAGTTTCTCCATTGTTCTCTACTGATAAAAATTAGCATGCCAGCTGACAAAGGAACATTTTTAAAGTGCACAGAAACATTTACACAGAGCAGACAGAATGGATGACTTTGGAATTAAGAAACAATAAATGGATAACTACCACAGAGTTCTATCATTGTTCATACTAACCAGCAATATTCCCTTTCAAAGCAAAATTTTTTTGGAATAGGACAAAACTTTTGGAAATAGAATCCAGATTGGGCTGCAGAGTCCGTCCGGTGTGGCTCAGTATTTGAGCATCCACCTATGAACTAGCACAGTGGTCGGCAAACTCGTTAGTCAACAGAGCGCAAATCGCGGCTCGCGAGCTGCATGTGGCTTGCAAGCCGCAGTTTGCCGACCACTGATCTAGCAGGTCACAGTTTGATTCCTGGTAAGGATACTTAACCCTGATGCAGGTTCGATCCCCAGTAGGGGACATGCAGAAGTCGGGATCGATGATTTCTCTCTCATCATTGATGTGTCTTTCCTTCTTCTCTGAAATCAATAAAAATATATCTTTTTTTAAAAAAAAAAAAAAAAGCAGAACAGATTGAGCTGCAGAGGCAGATAGAGAGGAAAGACAAGGTTCAGATAAAAGGGGGAAAGTGGGGCAGGGGGACAGCCAGGACATCAAACAACTGAACCATCCTTTTTTTTTCCCCTCTATGAAAACAACAAGAGAGCTCTAAAGCATGATGTTTTTTAAAAAAGCTATCTTGCCCTAACCGGTTTGGTCCGTGGATAGAGCATCGGCCTGTGGACTGAAAGGTCCCAGGTTCGATTCCGGTCAAGGGCATGTACCTTGGTTGCAGGTACATCCCCAGTAGGAGATGTGCAGAAGGCAGCTGATCGATGTTTCTCTCTCATCGATGTTTCTAACTCTCTATCCCTCTCCCTTCCTCTCTGTAAAAAATCAATAAAATACGTTTAAAAAACAAAAAAAAAAGCTATCTTGATCCACATTCCCAAAAATAATCACATACAAATGAACAAATTAAGGAGAAACAAATAGATTAAAATTTAGAATTGAGAAAAAATGATACAGAAGTTTTGGCAGGAAAAGTTCCAATCCTATATTATAAAAGGCTAATATGCAAATCGACTGAATGGCAAATCGACCGAACAGCAGAATGGCATAATATGCTATGATGTGCACTGACCACCAGGGGGCAGACACTCAGGACTGCCCCTAGTGGTCAGTGTACTCCCACAGGGAGCACTGCTCAGCCAGAAGCCCTGAGCTGGGCTCATGGCTGGCGAGCGCAACGGTGGTGGTGGGAGCCTCTCCTGCCTCCACGGCAGCTCTAAAGATATCCCACTGACGGCTTAGGCCTGCTCCTGTAGGCCGTGAGTCAGACATGCCCCAAGGGCTCCCAGACTACAAGAGGGCACAGGCCAGGCTAATGGACCCCCCTGAGTGCATGAATTTCGTGCACCAGCCCTCTAGTATATGTATAATAGGATCCCTACCTGCCACTCCACAAAAAAGAACCCAAACAAAAGAATGGTCTAAATCAGGGGTCCTCAAACTTTTTAAACAGGGGGCCAGTTTACTGTCCCTCAGACCGTTGGAGGGCCGGACTATAGTTTAAAAAAAACTATGAACAAATTCCTATGCACACTGCACATATCTTATTTTGAAGTAAAAAAAAAAAATGGCTAAAACCACCCGCATGTGGCCCACGGGCCGTAGTTTGAGGACGCCTGGTTTAAATGATAAAAAGTATAATTCAGGAATAATTTATATTACAATAAGATTTGTAGCTAAAAATTGAAAGGATAGTCAGAACAGCCAACATCTTGATAGTGATAAAATACTAGACTCAAACAGTAAAAAAAAAAAATGTCCTTTGGGCATCTAGGCATAAAGACCAAGTGACTCATAAAAGAAAGAAAATCAGAGACACTTTGACAACAAACCTTTATAACAAATCAGTGTATTAACAGTTGCAGTATTCAATAAAAGAAAATGTGAGCCAAAGGTTTTAAGCTATGTCCAACTTCCCTTCCGTTATAAAGGTTAAGTATCAATGTATAGAAATTCAGAATACTGATCCTAAGGCTTTTCCTGAGGAAAGTACTAGACAACAAGCTTCAGACAACCAAACTGACCAGAAAGACAGCAAGCAGCAAAAGGAATGGTGGTAAATGTTAAGTATATGCTTAATTGTAGAACTAAGACTAAATGAGGGTTAAAAGAAAGTGTTAGCATGTAATAACTATGGCTCTGTCAGTCTATGTACAGCATAACTTTTAATGGGAGAATGGGGAGAACATGTACAAAAAATTAACATTTTAATCATACTGGTGGTATAATATTGATACTGTTTTTCTGAGACTATTGTAATATGGAATAAAGCTATTGAATATTATATTCTATTTCTTGTATCCTTGAAAGTCAGGATTCCTGGTGTAGAAGGAAGGAAATACAGATATAAGAAATGTTCAATAAAACCCCAAGGTACTCAATTTGAATTAGAAATATCAATAAGAAGTATTTTATCTTTGAAAATGTGTCGTATACAAACACACCTGTCCCGCTCTGTCCACTGAAAAGATCTAAAAACAATGATCAATCCCATACTAGCAATGAGCATTCCTAGTGCCCAGATTGTGGTCTTGAAATACCATTACTGGAAAGAACATTTATTGTAAGATAAGCTTGGGTTATTTTGTCATACTGAGTAGCAAAGAAGTAAAGACTTCTAGGGTTGTATCAAAAGGATTCAGAAGCCAAATTAGAGGTTCCCACTGGCCAAACATAGGATAGTTCATGTATCAGTTAAGGTTAATAACTGCAAGGGTTTTAGTCACAACTATAATTAAATCTGTGAGTTCACAGTAATACCTCATCTTAGAAACTAGCATGCATTTTATCTTTTCCATATGAATCATACCACTGAGTCACCAAATAGAGGAAGTTCCTTTTAATGGAAGTATAATAGCTAATGAAGGAGTGATAAAATTAGAAGGCCATTGTTTTGCAGCTTGTAGTGAGTTAATAGTTTTATTTAGGCTGTAGGCATCAATGTGTGCCACCATCACACAAAAAAGCACAACCAGATGTATGTGTCTCCTAAAAGAAAACATCAGTAAGAAGTTGCCTTGCCAAAATAAAGAGGTAGAGAGGAGATTCTGTAACCTCTAGAACCAACTACCAATTTATAGAAAATACAGAGGTATAAGATTTTTTAAAGTAATCTGTAGATTAATAAGAGAGTTTGATTTTTTTTGTAGACAAAACTATAGTTTTGAGGGATACACAAAAGCAAAGAAGTGATCACTATAAATCAGGAGAGAAGGATTTTCTTTTTGTTTTTGAATGAGGCTTATAAAATATTTACAAGAATTTTGCCTGTTTGTTTTATGCAGTTATTTTAAATTTTTAAAAATCAGTGGAAAGAGAGCAAAGGTATCACATAAATAGGATCAGTATTTCTGAAAACCCTAGATAGAATGTGACTAAGAATGCAGGTATCTACCCTAGCTGGTTTGGCTCAGTGAATAGAGTGTCAGTCTGCGGACTGAAGAGTCCCAGGTTCGATTCCGGCCAAGGGCACATGCCTGGGTTGTGAGCTCGATCCCCATTTTGGAGCATGCAGAAGGCAGCCGATCGAAGATTCTCTCTCATCATTGATGCTTCTATCTCTCTATCCTTCTCTCTTCCTCTCTGAAATCAATAAAAATATATAGCCGAAACAGGTTTGGCCCAGTGGATAGAGCGTCGGCATGCAGACTGAAGGGTCCCAGGTTTGATTCCGGTCAAGGGCATGCACCTTGGTTGCGGGCACATCCCCAGTGGCGGGTGTGCAAGAGGCAGCTGATCGATGTTTCTAACTTTCTATCCCTCTCCCTTCCTCTCTATAAAAAATCAATAAAATATATTTTTTAAGAAATAAAATAAAAATATATATATATTTTAAATGCAGGTATCTGATTGGGCAAAGGTATAATGGCCACCTTAATGAGAAACGTGTCTTAAGACTTACAGACAAATCAGGCAACTCCATAGAATTTATTACAGGGTAACTTACTTAATGGAAGATTGGGTTGAAGACTTAGGAATTCCGCAGATTATTCTCCTCTATGGTATACTTTATATATATATATTTTTTTTATTTATATTTTTTTTACAGAGAGGAAGGGAGAGGAATAGAGAGTTAAAAACATCGATGAGAGAGAAACATTGATCAGCTGCCTCCTGCACACCCCCTATTGGAGATGTGCCCGCAACCAAGGTACATGCCCTTGACCAGAATCGAACCTAGGATCCTTCAGTCTGCAGGCTGAAGCTCTATTCACTGAGCCAAACCCGTTAGGGCCAGTATACTTTTTTGATAGTGTAACTTGGGTACTAATAATTGATAAAACAAAGGGACAAAAATGCAGTAGCTCCTGGGGCTGTACCTCCTGGTGGTCTTGAGATAGAGTATTGTTTATCATTGCTACTATCAGTAGTTTGATATTTATCTCAGTTGTCAAGCCATTTTGGCTATTAACTAACAAAAATATTTATGGCTTCATTTTAAGGAACACAGATAACCAGTTGGAAGGCTTTGATATGCTTGCTAAGAACAGAGGTTAAATATCACATGTTCTCACTCATTTGTGGAATATAAAGAACATCATAAACTGATGAACAAAAATAGATACAGAGACAAAGAAGCATCGAACATACTGTCAAACTTCAGCGGGAAGGCAGGGGAGGGTTGGGGGAGTAAGAGATCAATCGAAGGGCTTGTATGCATACATACAAAGATAACCAATGGCCCTGACCGGTCTGGCTCAGTGGATAGAGCGTCGGCCTGTGGACTGAAGGGTTCCAGGTTCAATTCCGGTCAAGGGCATGTACCTTGGTTGCGGGCACATCCCCAATAGGGGGTGTGCGGGAGGCAGCTGATGGATGTTTCTCTCTCATCGATGTTTCTAACTCTCTACCCCTCTCCCTTCCTCTGTAAAAAATCAATAAAATTATTTAAAAAAAAAAAAAAAAGATAACCAATGACACAGACACTAGAGGGGTGAGGGCATGTGCCAGGGAGTGGGGGAAGTCAATGGGGGGAAAAGGAGACATATGTGCTACTATTTGTAATGCTTTAAACAATGAAAAAAAAGATTAAAAAACAAACTGAGGTTGGTCAAAGGTCACAGCATGAAACTTAAAAAATCAAATGAAATTGAGACACAGAAATGGAGTTGGTGTTTTTCACACATCTATAAACTAGGCCTATTAAGACCTCATATTCTAAAAAAAAACAGAACACATCATATTCTGTCACTGATTTGTCCACTTATATAGTGAATTGGTATTTGTATCTGTGCTTATTCTAAAGTAATGATTCTCACCTTGACAGGTAGAAATTACATACCTGCTGGGGCCCTACCCCTAGAGATTTTTATTCAGAAGCTCTGTAGTGGAGTCTGGGCATCTTTCCATTTGTTTAATATTCCATGGTCAATTGTGCCAAAAAGACATTTCTTAATCTATTACCAGATTTTAAAGTTTAGGCTTGGACACCAGTGCCATTCTCAAGAACTATTGCTCTTTAACACTTCTCCATCCTTTTCCTCATCTTCCTTTACTCCTATTGCCTTCATTACTCTCCTGGACTATGAAATCAGTCTCCTAATGGTCTCCTAATTGATGTTTAAACCCCTCAAATATATCTTTCAAGCTGCTACCAAACCATGTAAACTAATGATTGGATCATGGTTAACTCCGTTTATGAAAGATGGATCATTACCTATAGAAGTAAAAGTCAGTCTCCCAGAAATACTCCACAATCCAGCTCTTGCCTACTTTGCCAGACATCTCTTTCCTCACAAAAGGATCCCCTCTTTCCCTAGTACTAATCATATTGAACTATTTGCAGGTTGCTGAATATTTTATTCTTTTTCATGCTTTCCTGTCTTAGTGTTCACTGAGCATTCTGTTCTTTAGACTCGCCCATATTCCAGCTTTGGAAATCGTCTTTAAGGACTCTTAGTCATCTCCCAATGAAAACTTTTCTAAGAGCACTTCTCTTTCACATGAAATTGACTATTCTTAGTACTCCTTCTTTAATATGGATATTTTCATAGCCCCTGTATCCTTTCATTGGACTTATTTGTCTTCAAGTTTATCTTTATAGTGAAACTAACGCTTGTGGGGACAAGGACTCTTTTTAATTGGCTTAATTACCTTTGTATTACTAGTGCAGTCCTTGGCACATGATTTGCTTCTGTCCTAAAGCAACCTTAGAAATGCAATATACATTTCACTGACAGGTTGTCCTTAATTCTAAGAAAAGTGATTCACATTCTTATTCATTCAGCTTTCTGTGCCTCCTTATTTGGCATACATGTCTATAGAAAGATAAAACCTTGCACATTTAGTCTGTGTTTTGTTTTGTTTTTTTCTCCTCTTTTTAAAGGAAATGAAACCCAAAAGAGCCTAAATTAATATAAGACCTATCTATTTTGTATTTCAACATCATTTATCTGTTAGTTATTTCTGAATACAGCATTAAGTAAATGCTGCTGATATTATTTTATAGGTTCCATGGTGCTACTACTTTGTAAAAGGTGCCAAAATGATTAGCTTTCTATTATCAACCATTAATATCCCTTTTTTCCTAGCCTTCTTTGAATCCAGAAGCTGGCAAACAGAATCAGCCATGCAGACCTATTGGGACCCCTTCTGGAGTGTGGGGTAGGTAGATTGTGCCATTTTAAAGGCACAACTTTAAATGTTTCATATCAGGGAGAGGAGCAAAAATTCTTTATCTCTCTTGTTTTGTTTCTTTATCTTGTTTCTCATCTCATCTGTTTGCACAGAGTAACTAACACCTATTAACTCCTACTCTGCCCCCCCAAAATACCATTGAAATGTAATAGTAGTGGAGTTAGAATACAGATTATTGAGAGCTTATAGAGCCCTGAACTTAAAGCAGATTTTTTTTCTATTTTTGAAAACAGATTTTAAGCAAAGGGAGAATTATATATAAAGCTTATAAGAAGTAATTTTTAATTAACATTGCTAATTTATTAAAATTAAATTGAATTATAGGTGTTATCAATGTCTTCTAAATATTTGGTAGGCATATATAACAATGTATTCTAAGCATTCTTTCACATTACTAAATAGTCTTCTAAAGTGTTATTGGAAAGGCTATATAAAACCACATCCTATAGACCACTTTATTCAACCAAGTTCCAGTTGCTGAGTGTTTTTGGGGTTTTTGTTTTGTCTTGGCAATTACAAAGGATGCTTATTATATAGGGAAAGGAGAAAATATATAAATACATACATATAAATGGGAATAACTAGCCTTATAAAAAATTAATAGACAAATCAGTCTATTTCAAACCAAACATGATGTGGCATTTTAGGATATTTGGCATTTACAAACTGGACTCTCCTAGTTCCTACATTAGACATGTTCAGTAACCAGGCATCATATTGGGAAGGCTTTATCTAAATACTGGGTTTGGATCTTGAGTTTTGGGATTAAGGATGGTTGCTGTACCATTTCCCCTTAGTTGATGGAATATGGCAGCTTCTCCAGTTTCTTGATCTCCATTCCCATGCTGACAGGAGCTGCCACCCTTGGATATATTCTTGTTTGCTCTGTGCCTGAATGATACACCATACACCAGAAATGTTATGCACCTGAAAGACTACTAACATCTTTGGGCTTTCTGGTTGATTTATGACTTTAGAATCAGGTGCTTAATATACTGTCTTTTTTTCTACAATTCCCAAGTAGTATCGCTTTTGAGAGTATCTGTTAAGTACGTACCAGGAATGTTTGTCCTTCAGTCTCAATTGTCAATTCTTTGTTGAATGCGAGGCCTTCATATAAACTGTGCTTCCTGTTAACTAATATTTTTACATTCTTTTGTTTCTCCACTATTGTATTTCACAGAAAATCCACCTGGTGCCAAACAAACCTCCAAAATGCTAGTTATCAAAAAAGTTTCCAAAGAAGATCCTGCTGCTGCCTTCTCTGCTGCATTCACCTCACCAGGATCTCACTATGCAAATGGGAACAAATCGTCCAACATGGTTCCAAGCGTCTATAAGAACCTGGTTCCTAAGCCTGCACCACCTCCTTCCAAGGTATGATTTGGAATCCATGTAAGAACTTTACAGAGCAGAAGTTTGGGGATAAATCGGGGAGAGAATAGTAAATTTATATTTTTCTGTTGAATCGTTCACCAAATATTCAGAACTTGTTATATATATATTTTTTTGTATTCTGTCTCCAAACTCTACTGCTGCCTACTGGATTTTTAGTAGGCCTCTCATTCATTAGCTTCATCTCATAAACCTGCCCTTTTTTTTTTTTTTTTAAGTCAGTGATTTTTTTTTAATAGATCTTTATTAATTGCAGAGAGGCAGGGAGAGGGAGAAAGAGATAGAAATATCAATGATGAGAGAGAATCATTGATCGGCTGCCTCCTGAATGCCCCACACTGGGGTTCAAGCCCACTACCTGGGCATGTACCCTGACCGGGAATTGAACTGTGACCTTCTGGTTCGTAGGTCAACACTCAACCACTGAGCCACACCGGCCAGGCAAACCTGCTTCTTCTGATTTGCTGTTTCCATTAATAGCACTAACATCCATCTGATCATTTAGCTGAGTATCTCAACTGCTTCTTTCCTCTTCCTCCTGATTCATTCCCCTATGCCAAAAAATTATAAAGTCCCTATCAGTTACTACTTTTCTAATGTCCTATGCCCTTGTCATCTCATCTTAACTATTATATATACTTCTCTGTCCTCATTTTTCTATTCATCTTTCACAGAACTGCCAGAATGATCATCCTTGAATATGTCATGTCCTTTTCCTATATCCCTTCAGTGGTCCCAAACCATCTATATAGTAGGGGCTGGTAAACATTTCTGTAAAGGATCATATAATAAATAGTTTAGGCTTTGCTGGTCACATACGATATATGGTCTTTGTTTAGCCCATGGGTCGTAGCTTGCCAACCCTATCAAAGATATCTGGGTAGGTGAATTTAAGATAGCAACCAGGGTTGTCAGCACTTGTCAATTGTTGATGAGACATTGAGGAAAATAACTGAAAAAATATTTTTACCCTTAGCAGTTTGAAAGTTTTTGGTAATCTTTGACTTGAGGTTTTAGGAAAGTAGTGTAGGTCTGAAAGAACAACTCAGGAGATTCCGGAATTATGTGGGTTGAAGTGGAGATAGTGGTACGTTTGAGACTTGACAATAAAAAGAAATAGAATATAGGTGTAGGTGAGATAAAGTGAAAGGATGAAGAAAATCTTTAGGAAGAAGCCTGTGAAGACACCTGGAAATGTACTAGAAAGGGGTCATAAAAGGGTTATGATCCAGCAAGAAATAACAGGAATAAAACTTACAAGTGGAATTATTTTTTAAAAGGGTTTAGGATACTTGTTCCTCTGATGTAGAATGAAAAGAATGTGAATATCTATAAAGTGGAGGTAATGATACCAATCCTTTATGGGTTTTTCAAGGAATAATGAGAAAATTTTGTGAAGTACTTAAAATTAGCATATAGTAAGTACTAATAAATGGTAGCTATTACTGTCAACATGGCAGCACCTATGTTCCATTCCTTAAGAGTTTATGAAGAGTTTTCATAAGTGTTACTTTATTTTAAACTAGAGGCCCGGTTCACGAATTTTGTGCACCAGTGGGGTCCCTTGGCCTGGCCTGCAGGATTGGGCTGAAACCAGCTCTCCAACATCCCCCGAGGGGTCCCAGATTGCAAGAGGGCACAGGCCAGATCGAGGGACCCCACCAGTGCACCATCAGGGCCAGGGAGGCATGTAGGAGGTTGGCCAGCCTGGGAGGGACTATGGGAAGGCTCCAGGGCGTGTCTGGCCCATCTCGTTCAGTCCTGATCTCAGTCCTGATCTTTCAGTCCTGATCTTTCAGTCCTGATCCGCCAGACCCCAGCAACAAGCTAACCTACTGGTTGGCGCGTCTGCCCCTGGTGGTCAGTGCATGTCATAGTGAGCCGTCCAGCGGCCTTAGCATATCATTAGCATATTATGCTTTGATTGGTTAAGATCTTAAAAATCTTTAGAGGTTGGTGCTTGCTTCAACAGCACATACACCAAAATTGGAATAATACAGAGAAGATTAGCATAGCCTCATCTCAAGGATGATACACAAATTCGTGAAGCAGTCCATATTTTTGTGTTTAAAACGGTAAAAAAAAAAAAAAATAGGGGATCAAGAAGTGGCAAGGATAAAAATCATAACATGGAGCTTAGGATCAGTTTAGCCCTGTTGTGTAGGACTAAATTGAAGATAGATTGAAAGTAGGAAAACTGATGTAAAGGCTGCTGCTGTTGTCCTTGCAAAAGGCAATGAAGCTTCAACAAAGGAGGTGGTGATGCCACATAATGGGAAGCAGATTAGACAGGAAGAAAACAGAAAACACTTAAGTATTCTTCCCTGGGAAACTGGAATAACTATGGAACCATTTCACTGGAGTTAGATAAGTGAGAAAGATCAGTTTCAGGAAAAGTTGGAAAGAGTGGTTCTTGGTACCTTGAATATAAGATGTTAGAGGAAGGAAGAGGTGAAATGACTAGTAGGCAGATGGAGATTTATCTATTCGTTTTTCTCTAGATGTTCCAACAAATGATTACAGAGAAGGAGATTGAAGATACAAGGGAGAAATAATTGAGAAATTCTCAAAGGAAAAAGAACAAACAGATACAGAATGGTAGAAAGGATGAAGCTATCAAAGGAACTTGAGGTGCAAAGGAAGTAATTAGGGAAAGTTTGGATTCAGTGATTTCTATTTTTCAGTCCAATAGAAGGCACAGAATCATTTGAGGTGGAGAATTGGGCTTGGTTTGTACTTTGGAGGAAAAGACAGCACATTTTTTAAAAAGAAAACAGTGGTCGGTATGTGGTTCACTTTAGAGTATTTCCATATATAATTCCTCTAATATAAAGGTGTGGGTCATAATTGTTTTCTCCGATGAGGAGCACAGTGTTTGAGTAATGGAAAATGAAGATGAAGTTGGGCAGAGGTGTAGGTATCCTTTTGCATATAACACTGCCTGTTAAACCTTCTGTACTACTATGACAGAAACCTTCCGGGTTTCTATGTCCTGTGTATACTTAGCCTGACATAAGCAGCCATCTTTGCAAGAAAAAACAATCTTTTATCTGTCTCTTAACTGCTTGCATGTTCTTTTGGAGTCATTGTGAAAAAAGTTACCACATACTAGCTGAGTAACCTTGAACAAATTGTATAACTTTCTTTTCTTTTTTTAAATATATTTTATTGATTTTTTACAGAGAGGAAGAGAGAGGGATAGAGAGTTAGAAACATCGATGAGAGAGAAACATCGATCAGCTGCCTCTTGCACACCCTCCTACTGGGGATGTGCCCGCAACCAAGGTACATGCCCTTGACCGGAATCGAACCTGGGACCCTTCAGTCCACAGGCCGACGCTCTATCCACTGAGCCAAACCGGTTTCGGCAAATTGTATAACTTTCTTAACCTCAGTCATTCTCTGTAAAAAGTGAATATCATAATTATGCCTGATTGAATTAAGAATTAAAACAGTATGATGAGCATCTGATATATGGTAGATAATCAGTTAATTCCCTTCCTAAAGCCTATAGTATCCTCTTTAATACCAAGAAAGAATTCTTTTCACTCAGACCCTTTCTTTGTTGTGAATGTCTCTCGGTTTTCATTGTTTCATTCTGGAAAAAGAGGTTGTTTTCACTTGTTTCAGTCTCACTCCATCAATATGCTTTGTCTTCCCTATTCTCTTCAGACAGTGTGATTGCCTCTGTATTCCAGCTATGCTGTCATCATAGTTGGGGCCAGGGCCAGAGTGACAGAATATGCCCAGGCCCCACTAGGCTGGGCAAAAGAAGGGCCTCTGGACTAGGCAGGAATGTCTAGCCATTGAAGTTTCTGGAAAACAGCATTTTTCTGGAGTGCTTTTTTTTTTTTTTAGGTTATCAGGATTACATTGAGGTTAACAACACACCATAAAAGAAAACATTTTGGTGTCACATAATTTTGGAAAATGCTGTATATTATATCTGCTTCTCAAATGCACGTGTACAGTTAGATGTTTTGAGAAATAGCACAGTAAAGAAACCTGTTGAACTTTATTCACTCCAGCATGTGCCAGGATTGTTGAACTAGAGATTTTGTTGTTGTTGTTGGTTTTTTGAAAAATACCTATTAATATCTGTGAATTTTTTGGTTCCCATTTGCCTTTTCATTTCAAGTGCGTAAGAGGTTGCATTCCTCCAAACATGATGAAACGGGTTTGCTCTGGAAAATAATGTTCCCATGTAACATTTTACTCTTTGCCTTATGATCTTACAGGCTGAACTTCTTTATGTCTGCATGCTTGTTCTGATTTGTTCTTTCTTCCCATGTAGCCCAGTGCATGGAAAGCTAACAGAATGGAACACAAATCAGGATCCCTTTCCTCCAGCCGGGAGTCTGCTTTTACCAGTCCAATCTCTGTTACCAAACCAGTAGTACTGGCTGGTGGTGCAGTTTTAAGCTCTCCCAAAGAGGTGAGTGAAGATAAAACAGAGGCCTTTGCTAAAGTTACCATTTCCCATTTACTTTACTGATGTACAGCTCTAACTCGATTTCCTTTGTATCTCTGCTTAGCTCAAAGTCATTTGTTTACTGGTGATTTCCTGTTAGCATGCAAAAATGGGCAGTAGCTGAGTGGGGTAGTTGCTTTATGGTAGACCAGGGTCAGCCTGTTTTAAAACTGACATTATGCACATGGTGTCTGTAGAAAAATCAAAGAGGTACTATGTAAGCTATCTAGTCTATTTAAAATTTTTTTATTGATTTTTAGAGGAAGGGAGAGAGAGAGAAACATCAATGATGAGAATTAGTGATGGGCTGCCTCCTGCACGCCCCCTGCTAGAGATCGAGCCAGCAACCTGGGCATGTGCCCTGACCAGGAATTGAACCATGATCTCTTGGTTCATAGGTCCACACTCAACCACTGAGCCACACCGGCTGGGCAAGCCATCCAGTCTTAACTGTAAAAAACCAGCAAAGCTAAAGTATGTTTAAATGAAAAGGATATTTAGTTTGTTAGTTAGCTTGTCTGTTTGTTTTGGGGTGTAAAAGACAGAATGATAGGTTACCAGATTCTGGAAATCAATCCATGTACAAGTGACCTGGAGAATCCCAGTAGTTGCTGTTTGCAATCTGTCTGTGGTATTTGTGCAGAGTCCCTCCAGCACCACTCCTCCCATTGAGATCAGCTCCTCTCGTCTGACTAAGTTGACCCGGCGAACCACCGACAGGAAAAGCGAGTTTCTGAAGACTCTGAAGGATGACCGGAATGGAGACTTCTCAGAGAACAGAGACTGTGACAAGCTGGAGGATGTAAGAGCATAAGATTTTTTTCTGGACAGCATAGGTGTTTTCTTATTTATATGTGTGCTTTTTTTCTTCTTAGGAGAAAGATGTAGCAAGTTTTTAAATGTATAGAAAAGTGTCTGTAGGAGTAACAGCCTATGGTAAAATGATTTTAATTCTTTGTTCAACAGATTTCAAATTAGGGCTAATTTTATTATTTTTAAAATATATTTTATTGATTTTTTACAGAGAGGAAGAGAGAGGGATAGAGAGTTAGAAACATCGATGAGAGAGAAACATGGATCAGCTGCCTCTTGCACACCCCCTACTGGGGATGTGCCCGCAACCAAGGTACATGCCCTTGACCGGAATCGAACCTGGGACCCTGGAGTCCGCAGGCCGACGCTCTATCCATTGAGCCAAACCGGTTTCGGCTCTTTTTATTTAAAAAAAATTTTTTTTTATTTTTTATATATATATATATATATATATAGAGGAAGGGAGAGGGAAAGAGAAACATCAATGATGAGAGAAAATCATTGATCAGCTGCCTCCTGCACGTCCCCCAATGGGCATCAAGCCCTCAACCCAGGCATGTTCCCTTGACCGGAATCAAACCTGGGACCCTACAGTCTGCAGGCCGATGCTCTATCCACTGAACCAAACCAGCTAGGGCTAATTAGGGATTATTTTAATAATAGTTGCCTTGGGACTCAGTATTCTTCAACTGAGCAGCACTGCTGTAGTCTTGAACTGGTCAGTTCTGTAAGAAGTTGGTAAATTATAGAAGCTTTTGTCAGTTAGGGCTATGTTGTATTGCAAAATAAGAACAATAGTATCTAGTACCTTCTTCATACTTGACATAACCTGTAGATGGTGGCCAGTTGGTATCCTTTGGAAATCTTAGCAAGTCCTCATTTTTTTTTTTAATATATTTTTATTGATTTCAGAGAGGAAGGGAGAGGGAGAGAGAGAGATAGAAACATCAATGATGAGAGAGAATCATTGATCAGCTGCCTCCTGCACACCCCCTGCTGGGGATCGAGCCCACAGCCCAGGCATGTGCCCTTGACTGGAATCGAACCCAGGACCTTTCAGTCCGCAGGCCGACTGCTCTATCCACTGACCCAAACCAAGTAGGGCAAGTCCTTATTTTTAAAAATATATATTTTATTGATTTCAGAGAGGAAGGGAGAGGGAGAAATAGAAATATCTATGATGAGAGAGAATCATCGATCATCTGCCTCCTGCATGCTCCTGAGACTGCAACCCAGGCATGTGCCTGACCAGGAATCGAACAGTGACCTCCTGGTTCATAGGTCAGTGCTCAACCACTGAGCCACACTAGTCCGGTGCAAGTCCTCATTTTTATTTCTTTTTAAAGATCTTTAAGTTAATTTTAAAGAGGGAGGGAAGGAGAGAGGAAGAGAGAAAGAGAAAGAGGTGACAGTTGACAGCGAAACATCGATCAGCTGTCTCCTGCATGTTCCCCACAACCCAGGCATGTGCCCTGACCTGGAATTGAACTGGTAACCCTTTGGTGCATGGGACAGCTCCCAACCAACTGAGCCACATTGGCCAGGGCTATTCCTCATTTTTAAATGGGGAAAACCTATGGGTTGAAGTTGTCTTCTGTCACGTACTTCCCTGGTTCTGACTCCTTCTTCTTGTAGATCACTTTTCTTGCCTGAAAGGATTGTTTCACGAAGTGTGTTCTTCTTTTCCTTATTGCAGTTGGAGGACAACAGCACACCTGAACCAAAGGAAAATGGAGAGGAAGGCTGTCATCAGAATGGTCTCCCTCTCCCTGTAGAGGAGGAAAGGGAGGTCCTCTCACACTCACTGGAAGCAGAGCACAGGTAAGTGAGGATCAGATCACAGAGAATGCGGTGTGTGGCCTGCAAGGAGCTGGACCATACTTAAGACTCGCAGGTTGAGTCCAGCATACAAATGGAAGTCCCATGAGCACCCTAACTTGTTCTCTGTATGCCCCAGATTGCCCTGTTTCTCAATGGGTGTACCTTTACAGACTCAACGAGCTTTTTCAAACTCCTAAGGCTTTTTTTTTTTTTTTTTTTTTTTTTTTAATATATTTTATTGCTTTTTCACAGAGAGGAAGGAAGAGGGATAGAGAGTTAGAAACATCGATGAGAGAGAATCATCGACCAGCTGCCTCCTGCACACCCCCTACCAGGGATGTGCCCGCAGCCAATGTACATGCCCTTGACCGGAATCGAACCCAGGACCTTTCAGTCCGCAGACCGACGCTCTATCCATTGAGCCAAACCGGTTTCGGCCTCCTAAGGCTTTTGTGTAGTTTAGTTTCAGACTCAGTTTATGGCTCCAGTTGAAAAGAGGAGAGGGGAACCTGTTTCCTGGGACTGTTGTGCTCTCTCCTTGGACCCTCCTAGCCCACTAAGCAGTTGCTATAAGACTCTTAAGGGGCCTTGGGAGGCATGAGGCCCCAGTGTCTGGAACTTGTTCTTTAAACGAGAGCCTTAAACACAGAGCAGCCAACTGGGCAGCTGAATGGCACATGGGGCCTACCAAGTATTATAGTACCTTCCTGAAACCAGGCTCCTGTGCAGAGGAACTTTTGGGGTCATAATGTTAAGAAGGAGATCATTAATGTCATGAAATTGAACAAGAACTTTATTACAAACAAAAGCACTTCATTACATGTGGAAATGTGCTGATTTGCTCACGAGACAAAAGTGAGATTTATTCCTCTGTTTTTTCTATGGCACAGTGAGGGCCCTTGCAATTTGGCTCTTTTCATTATGCTGTCTTATTTTCTGCTTTTAATATCTCTTCTCTGTAGCTCTTATGATTTGGAAAGAGCAACTGTGGAGATCCCCCATTTAATTACAAGCACCTAACTGACAACAAAGCTTATTTCACTGGGGATAAAAGAACCTTAAGTTTCTTCTCTAACATCAAAGTGGGTACCATTGCCCTGGGCAGGAAAGTTTTCTGTGGAAAGTTGTGGGCTTCCCACTTAGGCTTAAAGGCATGTTTTCTTTGCCTGACCTCCTTCCTCCAGGTTATTGAAAGCAATGGGATGGCAGGAGTATCCTGAAAATGATGAAAATTTCCTTCCCCTCACAGAGGATGAGCTTAAAGAGTTCCATATGAAGACAGAGCAGGTATGTCATTAACCATTCCTGGAGACCAATTAACGAGTAGGAAAATTGAGGTGTCAGGACAGTCGTTGCCCTTAAGGAACCCAGCTTAGTGTGAGAGAAGGACCTTGAAAAAGAAAATATAAGTTGCCATTTTATATATATATATAAATCTGTAAATAATGTTATCAAAATAATATACACACACACCCCTAAGCGACCATTTGACCATCCAACCTGTAGCTATGATGCGTAATTATGACCAGGGGCCAGATGCTCAACACAAGAGCTGCCAAGCTGCAGTGACTTGGTAGCTGCAGTTCTTAGGTGACACACCCGGAACCAGAGAGGAGGGAGCCCAATTCCGGGGTGCATCACCCAAGAACCGCCCTCTCACAAATCCAGGACCCCTCGGGATGTCGGAGAGCTGGTTTTGGCCCAATCCCCACAGGCCAGGCCAAGGGACCCCACCAGTGCACAAATCTGTGCACCGGGCCTCTAGTTAAAATATAAAAGGACATCTAAATCTGCCTAGGCAATAGCTATCTGCAGTGTTGCATACAAAAACCAGGTTAGTGGTTAGCAGGTTCCAAGAGGTAGTATGTTCTTTCATCCTGGAAGCTTTCGCCCCTTATCAGAACCACAAGATTGTATTCCAAAGGGAAGCAGGCTCACCCTCTTTTGCTGTTAGTCCTGTGGGTTTCCTCTGGTACTCTAGCCAGAGCCAAGAAGCCAAATTTGAATTTATTCAGTAAATGCTTGAATTCTTGCTCTGAGTAAAATACTGCCAGACCTTAGAATTTACAGTGATGGACAAGATCAATGGAATCTCTACAGACCTCTTGGAGCTCCTATCCTGGTGGTATATATATAAATCATAAGTACCAATTATGTCCTATAAAGTAAAAATACAGGCTAAAAGACTTTGCTACTCAGAACTCTGTTTCCCTATTATTGTCATCACCTGGGAACTTGTAGAAATACAGAAGCTCAAACCCTGCCCCAGTCATTCTGGATCTGCATTTTAAACAGATCCTTAGATTATTCATTTGTGCATTGAAGTGTGATAAGCACTCCAACAAGAAATCTTGCATCTCTTAGAAGGCTCCCTCTAAATTCTGCCTAGAATTGAATTTCGGCTTGGCCTTTCCCAGGTCCCAAGAGCTCTGTGTCAATATTAATGTTTTGTTTTGTTTTTCTTTGTTTCCCATGCTTACACAGCTGAGAAGAAATGGCTTTGGGAAGAATGGCTTCTTGCAAAGCCGCACTTCTAGCCTGTTCTCCCCTTGGAGAAGCACGTGCAAAGCAGAGTTTGAGGATTCAGACACAGAAACCAGTAGCAGTGAAACATCAGATGATGATGCCTGGAAGTAGGCACATAAATGTTCACCGTTAAATCTGACCCATAAACTCAGCTTGTGTGCTAACGGAGAATACAAAAAAATCTTTTCCTTTTCTTACGTTGTTGTTGAATATTTCATGCACAAGGGAAATAATCATATCCCAAAGAGAGAGCGATTGACTTGTTTAGCTTTTGTTGTTTTTCTTTCCTGTTATTTGCTTTGTAGAGAAAATTTGTGTGGTGAGAAATATTTTTAAAATACACACACAGTATATATGGGGCGATGCACAAGTGGGAGCTGACAGTGCAGAGAGGAGGAGACACTGGTCTGCAGCAATAGCTTCCACCAGCCCTTGGGGCACTCACCCCTGTGCTCAAGCAATCATTGTCAATGACAAAGTGACTATTGAAGTTATAATTGTATTAAATTAATGCTAATAATTTGGATATTTTATTTTATTTTTGGCTGCTCGGGTAACGTTAGCCCTTAACCAAGAATATGGGGGGGGGGGGGTTTGTTTGTTTGTTTCTTTTTTTTCCTTTTTGGGTACAGCTGTAAAATATTTGGATATAGGAAATGTGTTATTCTTGCGGCCTTGATATTCAGGGTGGATTGTAAAATATAAATTTTTGTGAGATTTCAAAGATTAAGATTATTTTGATAACATTATTTACAGATTTAAAAGATGTGGTTATCACAGGTCTTGAGGGGGAAACTACTGCATAAAATAACTAACTTGGAATAAATATTTTGCATCAGTTTGGATTGTCTTGTGTAAGAAGTATATTTTCTTTAAAATTAGGTTGAGTGGTTTCTTTTTTAGGGAACTGCTTCTGGCAGTCTGAGGAACATCTGAATTCACACACACCTGTTTCTCCTTTTAGCAGCTACTTTTTTGAAAAACCTGTGCAATAAAATTACCAGTAATAAAATCAGAAACCCAAGTTTATTTCCAGAAACTGTTAATCACTGCCCATGTACTTACCAATGTATGGATATTAAGGAAGGTCTGTGCCTCATTTTTCCTGCAAAATAAGAACATGTGGCTGGGTGACAGTGGAGGAGACAGATTTTTTCACTCAACAAATATTCCCCAGGTTCTTGAGTGTCCCAGGTATTGTGCAAGGCTCTGGGTGATACAAGGAGAGCCCGGACCAGTAGGGAAGAGAAGACAGTTACGTTAAAAATGAAAATTTAACCCTGGCCAGGTAGCTCAGTTCCTTAGAGCATCATCTCCATATGCCAAGGTTACAGATTTTATTCCCAGTCAGGACACATAAAAGAATCAACCAGTGAGCCTGATCAGTTGTGGCTCAGTTTGTTGGGCATCATTCTGTGCACTGCAAGGTTTCTGGTTAGATTCCCTATCAGGGCACATGCCCAGTTTGCAGGCTTGATTCCCCAGTAGGGGTGTGCAGGAGGCCGTCAGTTAATGTTTCGCGTGCTCTAAAAATCAATACAAGTATTTTTTTAATCAACCAATGAATGCAGAAATTAGTAGAACAACAAATCAATGTTTCTCTCTACCTCCCTTCTCTTTCTAAAATCAGTCAATAGAAAGAATATCCTTGGCTGGTGGTGTCAGTGGTTAGTGTCAGCCCACTCACTCAATCCTGGTCAAGGGCACACATTTGGGTTACAGATTCAATCCCTGCCCTGGTTGGGGCCCATGTGGGAGGCAACAAATCAATGTGTCTCTCACATTGGGGTGTGTGTGTGTGTGTCGCTCCAATGCCCGCCCTCCCTTCCACTCTAAAAAACAATGGGAAAAAATATCCTCAGATGAGGATTAACAAAAATAAATCTATCTTCTTTTTAATGTATATTTTTATTGCCCCAGCTGATTTGGCTAAGTGGATAGAGCATCAGCCTGTGGACCAAAGGGTCACAGGTTCACTTCTGATCTAGGGCACGTACCTTGGTTGCAGGCTCCTCCCCTGCCCAGGGCTCCTGCAGGAGACAACCAATCAATGTATTTCTCTCACATAGATGTTTCTCTGTCTTTCCCACTCTCCCTAAAAGTCAATGGAAAAATATCCTCGGTTGAGGATTAACAAAAAATGTATATTTATTTTATTATAGAGGAAAGAAGAGTGAGAGAGGGATAGAAACATAAATGATGAGAGTGAATCATTGATCTGCTGCCTCCTGCACGCTCCACACTGGGGATCAAGCCTGCAATCCAGGCACGGGAATCAAACCATGAACTCCTGGTTCATAGGTCAATGCTCAACCACTGAGCCATGCTGGCTGGGCTAAATAAAAATAAAAAATTTAATGAAAGTTTAAGCCAAGATCTGATGGACAAGCAGAAGTTAAACAGATAATTACTGCCACTCTTTGGCAGTCCCCACAGTACATGGTCCCTAGTGGATATAGAGGTCCAAGATGATACTCTAATGGGCGACAGCAGAAGAGTAACAGGCCTGCCCTAACCGGTTTGGCTCAGTGGAAGAGCGTCGGCCTGCGGACTGAAAGGTCCCAGGTTCGATTCCGGTCAAGGGCATGTACCTTGGTTGCGGGCACATCCCTAGTAGGAGGTGTGCAGGAGGCAGCTGATTGATGTTTCTCTCTCATCGGTGTTTCTAACTCTCTATCCCTCTCCCTTCCTCTCTGTAAAAAAAAATGAATAAAATCTATTTTTTTTATTTAATAAATCTTTATTGTTCAGATTACAATTGTTTCTCCTCCCCCCCCATATCTCCCCACCACCCAGTTCTGACCCCCCCTCTTTCCTTACCTCTCCCCCGCTGTCCTCATCCATAGGTGTATGATTTTTGTCCAATCTCTTCCCGTACCCCCCACACAGACACCCCTTTCCCCCTGAGAATTATCAATCCACTCCCATTCTATGCCTCTGATTCTATTATGTTCACCAGTTTATTCTGTTCCTCAGATTTTTTTTTTTAATTTCTTTATTGATTAAGGTGTCACATATTTGTCCTCATCCCCCCATTCCCATCCCACCCCTCTCCCCACGCATGCCCCAATCCCCTGTTGAACTTAACCGTTGGATAGGCTTATATGCATGCATACAGGTCCTTTGGTTGAACTCTCCCCCTCCCCCTACCCTCCCCTATCCTCCCTCTGAGGCCCGATAGTCCGATCGATGCCTCCTTGCTTCTGGTTCTGTTCTTGTTCCTCAGTCTATGTTGTTCATCATTTCCCCTAGATGAGCGAGATCATATGTCACTAGATATATACTAATAAGAACTGAATGTGAGACGAGCAATAATAGTTATGCTGACAGGCAAATGAATCAATCTGTAGCGAGCTTCCCCCTGGACCAACAGTTCTTTTGAGACCCAATTTCAATGTCCAGTAGTTCCTTATGTGTACATGTCAGCACTGACCCCTCAGCTCTGGATGGTGGACAAATGGTGGTAATGCAGGTCCGACTCCCTCTGGTTTGGTCTCGGCCGAACCCAGGGGCACGGCGTCACCCGGACTAAGGGGCACGTGGCCTCACCCATACCCAAGGGGCGCGTGGTCTCACCCGGGCCTGGGACCCAGCCTCACCCGGATGGATCCAGGGGCGCACGGCCTCACCCGGACCCAGGATCTGGCTTCACCCGTACCCAGGGACGCTTGGCCTCTCCCAGACCCAGGGGCACGTGGCCTCACCCGGGCTTAGTTGCACAAGGCCTCACCTGGTTCCAGGGACACATGGTCTCTCCCGGACCCAGGGACGCTTGGCCTCTCCCAGACCCAGGGCCACTAGGGCTCACCCGGGCCTAGGTGCACGAGGCCTCATCCGGATCCAGGGACGCATGGTCTCACCCGGACCCAGGGACGCTTAGCCTCTCCCAGACCCAGGGGCACGTGGCCTCACCCGGGCCTAGGTGCACGAGGCCTCATCCGGATCCAGGGACACATGGTCGCACCCGGACCCAGGGACGCTTGGCCTCTCCCAGACCCAGGGCCACTTGGGCTCACCCGGGCCTAGGTGCACGAGGCCTCATCCGGATCCAGGGACGCATGGTCTCACCCGGACCCAGGGACGCTTGGCCTCTCCCAGACCCAGGGGCACGTGGCCTCACCCGGGCCTAGGTGCACGAGGCCTCACCCGGATCCAGGGACACATGGTCTCACCCGGACCCAGGGATGCTTGGCCTCTCCCAGACCCAGGGCCACTTGGGCTCACCCGGGCCTAGGTGCACGAGGCCTCACCCGGATCCAGGGACACATGGTCTCACCCGGACCCAGGGACGCTTGGCCTCTCCCCGACCCAGGGCCACTTGGGCTCACCCGGGCCTAGGTGCACGAGGCCTCACTCGGATCCTGGGACACATGGTCTCACCCGGACCCAGGGACGCTTGGCCTCTCCCAGACCCAGGGCCACTTGGGCTCACCCGGGCCTAGGTGCACGAGGCCTCACCCGGATCCAGGGACACATGGTCTCACCCGGACCCAGGGACGCTTGGCCTCTCCCAGACCCAGGGCCACTTGGGCTCACCCGAGCCTAGGTGCACGAGGCCTCATCCGGATCCAGGGACGCATGGTCTCACCCGGACCCAGGGACGCTTGGCCTCTCCCAGACCCAGGGGCACGTGGCCTCACCTGGGCCTAGGTGCACGAGGCCTCAACCGGATCCAGGGACACATGGTCTCACCCGGACCCAGGGACGCTTGGCCTCTACCAGACCCAGGGCCACTTGGGCTCACCCGGGCCTAGGTGCACGAGGCCTCACCCGGATCCGGGGACACATGGTCTCACCCGGACCCAGGGATGCTTGGCCTCTCCCAGACCCAGGGGCACGTGGCCTCACCCGGGCCTAGGTGCACGAGGCCTCATCCGGCTCCAGGGACACATGGTCTCACCCGGATCCAGGGATGCTTGGCCTCTCAGACCCCAAGGCACGTGACCTCACCCATGCCTAGGTGCACGAGGTCTCACCCGGATCCAGGGACACACGGTCTCACCCGGACCCAGGGGCGCCTGGCCTCCCCCAGACCCAGGGGCACGTGGCCTCACCCGGGCCTAGGCGCACGAGGCCTCACCCGGATCCAGGGACACATGGTCTCACCCGGACCCAGTGACGCCTGGCCTCCCCCAGACCCAGGGGCACGTGGCCTCACCCGGGCCTAGGCGCACGAGGCCTCACCCGGATCCAGGGACACACGGTCTCACCCTGACCCAGGGACGCCTGGCCTCCCCCAGACCCAGGGGCACGCGGCCCCACCCGGGCCTAGGTGCACGAGGCCCCACCCGGATCCAGGGACACATGGTCTCGCCCGGACCTAGGGGTGCGTGGCCTCTCTCAGACCCAGGGGCACGTGGCCTCACCTGGACCTAGTTGCACGAGCCACCCGGACCCAGGGGCGCGTTACCTCTCTCAGACCCCTGGTCGCGTGGTCTCACCCGGATCCAGGGGCTCACGGCCTCACCCGTTCTCGGGACCCAGCCTTACCCGGATCCAGGGGCCCACGGCCTCACCCGGACCCAGGGTTCAGATTCGCCCGGACCCAGGGGCACATGGCCTCACCCGAACCCGGAATCCAGCTTCACCTGGACCCAGGGGCGCGTGGCCTCACCCAAACCCAGGGGCGTGAGGCCTCACCTAGACCCAGAGGCGTGTGACCACATCTGAGCCCAGAGGCTCGCAGGCTCGCCTGGACTCGGGTCTCAGCGGGGTTTCGTCTTCTTGATCCCAATTCCTGTTGGTCAATTCCCTCTCAGCAATTCCTTCGGTCATTTTCTCAGAGCTCCAGGGCGGCTGCCGCAGAACTCGTTGGGCGGCGGGCTCGGCAAGGCTCTGGTGTGCCCGGTGCCCGGCGGTGGGCTGGTCCGGTGTCGCTGCGTCGGCCCTTGGGTCTGCAACGGTGGCCAGTCGCTGAGCGTGCGCACCTGGCCACTTCGGGGCATTGAGATTCTTGAAGGACTCGGAGGTCAGCAAGCACGGAGTCTCCCTCCCCATGTCTCCCAGGGGCTCGTCTGTCCGTGCTTGGCAGCGAGTGGAGCCGTCCCCTCAGCCGGAGACCGCCGGGGGAACTGCGCCGAGCACTTTCCAGGCCACCATTGTGTCGCCTGAGCCATAGTTCTTAAAGTGTGGACTTTGGGTCACCGGCATCAGCATCATCCTGCGTACCCCTCTCTTTTATTCTAGTTGTAGAGCATCTGCTCAGCCAGCCCCCCGGTCTTTCTGGCTGGTGTCTGCTCTGCTCTCCCGTCGTAGTCTCAATATTGTTGTGGTAGGCATCGATCAGGCTGCCGCCCTATGTCTCCATCTTGGTCCTCCTTTGTACAGTTAAGTCTTGATTGTTGTTGGTGTCACTGGGAGGGATTGTCCTCCAGGCCAATTGGCTGTGAGGACCCTCTTTGTCTATATAGGAAGAGTTGCTGTGCAGGAGACATGTTTGTGGGACGGGTCTTGATGCAGCAATGCCTTGGCGCTCACTGAGTCTGCCTCTAGAATGCCTCCCTTATGCAAGTGATTGAAATCTGGTGTCATCTCCCACCAACCACTAGATGCCCTCGTTTCTGGGTCTCCAATGTAGTGTGGGTCAGCCACTACCTGAGGCACTCAGCAGGAAAAAGCTTCTGCTCAGCTTGGCTGGGGCGGAGCTACAGGGTGGAGCCTACAACCTTGGCTTCCTGTCAGCCCCGCCCTATGAGGCTCCTGTGTCTGTGTCCCTCTGTATTCCTTGCAAACACCTCTGAGAGAAACGCGCCCTGGAGTTTCGCCCACTGCCAAACAGTCCAGTCCCTCCCCTAATGAATCTGGACTCCCAGATTCTCGCCTGGAACTGGGTTTCAGTGTAGTTGGAACTGGGTCTCAGCGCAGTCTGGCGTCCCTGTCTCCTTCCCAGCAGGGCCACCCAGTGGCGCAGGCAAAAGTCCGTCCTCTGCGCACCTTCCAGTGCGCGCGTCTGGAGCCGCCGCTTCTCTGTGCCTCCGCCACCACAGCCCAAATTCATTCCCCCAGCGTGCGCCTGGCTTCCCAGGGTTTCGCCCGGAACTGGGGTTCAGTGCAGTCGGAACTGGGGTTCAGCACGGTCCTGAGCTTATGTCTCCTTCCCGCTAGGGCAGTTCAGTGGCGCAGGCAACAGTCCGTCCTTTGCGCCCCTTCCCGTGCGCGCCTCTGGAGCTCTGCCTTCCCCCGCTCCTCTGTGCCTGCGCCCCACAGCCCAGATTCATTCCCCCAGCCTGCGCCTGGCTTCCCAGGGTTTCGCCCGGAACTGGCGCTCAGTGCAGTCGGAGCCGGCGCTTAGCACACTCCGGAGCCTTTATCTCCTTCCTGCCAGTGAACGCCGGCCAGGCCGTCAGCCGCCCCTTCCTCTCCGGCTCCATCCTCCCCGCAGGCGCGCGTGCTCGTGTCTCCGCCAGTTTCTCCATACCTCAGGCTTTTACGGCTCCCCCGATTGTCCCCGTGGCCTTCTCCTTCCCCCCAGCTGTGGGCATTTCAGTCCGCCAGCTCTCCTGTGGTTCTGGACGATGTCCGTTCTGACTCTGTTGTGCCTTTGAAATTGTTGTGCCCGGCTGCAGGTTAGGTGTTTCACCTATGCCGCCATCTTGGTTTCCTGTTCCTCAGATTTTTAATTCACTTGTTGATAGATACGTATTTGTTGTTCACAATTTTTATCTTTCTTCTTTTTCTTCCTCTTAAAGAATACCTTTCAGCATTTCATATAATTATGGTTTGGTGGTGATGAACTTCTTTAGCTTTTTCTTATCTGTGAAGCTCTTTATCTGCCCTTCAATTCTGAATGATAACTTTGCTGGGTAGAGTAGTCTTGGTTGTAGGTTCTTGCTATTCATCACTTTGAATATTTCTTGCCACTCACGTCTGGCCTGCATAGTTTCTGTTGAGAAATTAGCTGATAATCGTATGGGTGCTCCCTTGTAGGTAACTAACTGTTTTTCTCTTGCTGCTTGTAAAATTCTCTCTTTGTCTTTTGCCCTTGGCATTTTAATTATGATGTGTCTTGGTGTGGTCCTCTTTGGATTCTTTTTGTTTGGGGTTCTGTGTGCTTCCTGGACTTGTAAGTCTATTTCTTTCATCAGGTGGGGGAAGTTTTCTGTCATTATTTCTTCAAATAGGTTTTCAGTGTCTTGCTTTCTCTCTTCTTCTGGCACCCCCATAATTCTGATGTTGGTACACTTGAAGTTGTCCCAGAGGCTTCTTACACTATCTTCAACTTTCTGGATTCTCTTCTCTTCCTGCTTCTCTGGAGGAGTGTCCTTTGCCTCTTTGTATTCCAAATCTTTGAGTTGATTCTTGCGATCCTCTAGTCTGTTGTTGGGTCTCTGTATAATATTTTTTATTTCAGTCAGTGTATGTTTAATTTCTAGTTGGTCCTTTTTCATATCCTCGAGGGTCTCATTAAATTTATCGGCCTTTTCCATGAAATTCTTGAAAAACCTTATAACTGTGGTTTTGAACTCTATGTCCATTTGTTTGTTCTCCTCCATTTCTTTCGTTTGGGATCTGTTTCCTTGCCTCCTCATTTTCATGCTTCCCTGAGTTGGTAGGGTAGCTTTGTGTACTAGGTGTCCTATTGGTTCAACGGGTCAGCCTCCCAGTTACCTGAGGTGGACACTCTTTGTGTAACCTTGTGTACTGTGTGTCCCCCAGCAGGAGCTACAGCAAGAACTAGTTTTTTTCTCCTTTGCTTGGGCGGTTTTGGAGCAGTCTGACTGGAGCTGCAGTTAATTTGGTTAAGCTGCCACAGAACAGGCCATTTATATGCAAAAGCCACTGTGTGGAGCCTGGGCGGGTTTGTAGAATGTGCGGGGCGGGGTCTCAGGGCGTCAGTAGGCTAGGGCGTGGCAAACGGCAATGGCTGCCGTGAGCCCTCTCTGCCTTTCTGCGTTTCCAAGTCCCTGCGTCCCGCGCTCCAGCACAGTAAACAATGATTGCTGGGTGCACCTCTGCAAAAAAGTAACTCTCACTTTCCGACCCGATGGCCGAGAGTCCAGCTTCTCCCCGTAGGCGTCTGGGTCCCCCGCGTGTCCCCAAAAACTGGAGTTCAGAGTGATTGGGAGTTTGTCTCCCTGCGGGTTGAAGAAAAGCCGCACGCCCAGTCGCCCCGCCAACAACTCGCTTCGCGCGCCTCTGTACCTCAGCTTTTCAGCGTTTGTTCTCCTTTCTCTCCTTAGTTGTAAATCTGCCACTCAGCCAGCTTTCCCCTGGTTCTGGGTGGTAGACGTTTTGTCTTTTAGTTGTATTTTTGAAATTGTTGTGCGAGGCAGCAGTTCAGTTGTTTCACTTTGCCGCCATCTTGGTTCCTCCCCAAAATCTATTCTTAAAAAAAAAAAAAGAGTAACAGGCTTGATTTCATGTTAGAAGGATGACTAACGAAGTGTGGGCTCCAGGTGGGGTTTAAGTTAGAGACAGATCAGAATGACATTTGCTAGATTCTAAGGTTGGGAAGGCAGAGACCCTATCTGCCTTTCTGTACTAGTCTTTTCTGCTGGTGTAAACAGTCCATGTGCAAGCTCTGGAAATAATGTCTGAGATAGAGCAGTAAGAATTATATTGTATTTCATGGAATCTATATTCTTTTAAGACATTTTTTATGCACTAAGAGAAAGATTGCCAAATTGTGACACTCCCGTTAGTCGTGAATCTGATCCCAGTATTTAAAAATGTGCATCTTAGAATCAATGAAATTCATTCATGCACCACATAATGATGTTGCAGTTAACAGACCAAATATACAACAGTGGTCCCATCTATATATATAAAAGGCTAAGTGTCCATCTGACCGGTAGCTATGATGTACAGTGACCACCAGGGGCAGACGCTCAACGCAGGAGCTGCCATGATGCACCCTGGCCATTGAAAAATAAATGACACCACGGACCTGGTGCCGAATAACCAACACTCAGCTTCCCCCAAGTGGGATACAGGTCCCACTACCCCGGAGCGACACCCCGCCAAATCACAGCCAACGCTGCCAAGACCCCATGTCACAAAATGTAGTCCACAGCCCAGCCCAGAAACGGTCACTGTGGGCACCGGGTAATGATGTTATGTAACAACACCCAGCTTCCTCTCCCTAGCAACTAGCCTCCTTGGAGTTTCTTCAGCCCAAGAACCCAACTTGCTTTATAGCCAGGTGCAAACATTATACAGTTTAACCAAATGTTTGTGAAGCATTTTCCTGTGCCTCATCTCATTTGATCCTCACAGAAGTCCTGGAGTAGGTAGATGGGAGACTTTCTTTCATTAATAGGAAAACAGAGATTTAGAAACTTGACCCAACTGGAAAGAAGTAAAAACTGGTGGAACTTGAAAATGACTTCACGTTTCTCACTGCACAGAATATAATCAAACACTGCTGCAGTTAAATATTTTACCCTTTGTTCTCCCTGTGTGATCTACAGTAATAATCTGCTTTGTGTTGATATTTAATGCTGTGTTGCTGACAATTACCTGAAAGAGAAGTTGGGATGCTTCACTGGGCTGGAAAAAGTTTAGCTACATCAGAAAGCAGGTCTAATTAAGCAAGTTTGTCTATATAAAAGGCTAAGTTGACTCTCACATTTGAGATACACACCAAGCTCTTGCTGGCACCAGTCACACATGTTTTGATCTGTCATTGTCAATCGTGAATTTGGTTGACACTTCTATTATAAAGGGCGATAGCAATATTAAAATATTTCTTATAATTAGTTTCCTTTCAGTGTGCACAAATCTGTGCACCAGGCCACTAGTAAAATTATAATAGAGCTAAAAAAAAAATCCTATACCCTAATGACATAGCCACCATAAGCACAATGCATTACTTACAAGTTTGTGGTGATGCTGGTGTAAACAAACCTGCCCTGCCATTTGTATAAAAGTATAGTACATACCATTATACCCTATATAATGCTTGATAATAAAGACTTACTGGTTTATGTATTTACTATACTTTTTATTATTTTAGAGTGTGCTCTTTCTACTTACAAGTTTGCTGTGAAGCACTATGCTGTGTTATGCAGGCAGCAGCCTCATATGTCTCATGCTTACTACATCTCTTGAATATTCTCTTGGCTTGATTTAATCTCATGTTTTGGACATACTGTGCAGTAGGGGTGGGGAACCTTTTTTCTGCCAAGGGCCATTTGGATATTTATAACATCATTCACTTAATATAAATTTATGTTGCTATGAAAAAAGCTAGATCTTTTAATTATCTCGATATATATCTCTCTCAAATTGATGTTTCTCTTTCTGTCTCTCCTCCCTTCCACTCTAAAAAAATCAGCAGAGCCCAGCCAGCGTGGCTCAGTGATTGAATGTAGACCTATGAACCAGGAGATCACGGTTCAATTCCCTGTTAGGGCACATGCCCGGTGTGGGGCGTGCAGGAGGCAGCCGATCAATGATTCTCTCTCCCTTCCTCTCTGAAATTAATTTAAAATTCTTTTTCAATCAATAGAAAAATATCCTTAGGTGAGGATTAACAAAAAAGAACATATGAGGCAGCTGTACCCTCTTCAGGACATACAAAAGTCTATCCAAGATGAGTAGGGTAAAACTCAGGATGCCATAAATGCTACCATGGTCATGAAGAACCTGAACCTGGCTCTTTTGCATCTACATACCCTAGGTTCAGCCAGCAAAGACTCTCTATCTTTCTTTTTTTAATATGTCTTTATTGGTTTTTTTTTGAGAGGGAGAGGAAGAGAAGATAGAAACATTGATGATAGAGAAACATTGATCAGCTGCATCCTGCACACCCCCAACGTGATTAATCCTGAAACCCAGGCATGTGCCCTGACCGGGAATCGAACCAGCGACCTCTTGATGCATTGGAAGACATTCAATTCATTGAGCCATGCTGGCTTGGCAAGACTATTTCTTAACTTCCTGGAGAACCACTTCCTAGATGAGGTGAAATTCATCAAGGAGATGGTTGACCACCTGACTAGCACAGGCCAACTGGGCTGGGCAATATCAGTTTAAAGGTTTCACCCTCAAACATAACTAAAAGCCTTTGGAGACCAGAGACCTCTGAGGGGCCCCTCTGTGGCCCCTGGTGTCAGGCTTCTCTGCCTGAGCCTCTCCCTGCGGCCACCCGGCAGCCTTCTAACCACCATAGTGCCCTCTCCAATGCCCTGGACCAAATGGAAACAAAGCTTTTGGCAGAAGAAAAAAAGACATGGTTTCCTGGCAGAATGCTCATAAAGGCAGACTGCCTACTCTCCAGTGTTTCAAGAATGGAGAATGACACTAACTTGGGTTACATCCAGTTAGGCAAACAAAAATGAGTAAGATAACACTTCCCTGCCAGAGGCCATTAGATCACCAATGATGGAATGTGTTACAAGGGCTCAGCGAGCCCTAACCTCTTTGGCTCAGAGGATAGAGTGCTCCTGCAGACTAAAGGGTCCCGGGTTCGATTCCAGTCAAGGGCACATGCCATGGTTGTGGGCGTGATCTCTGGTGGGGGGATGGGCAGGAGGCAGCCAATCAATGATTCTCATCATTGATGTTTTTATCTCTCTCTCTCTCTCTCTCTCTGAAATCAATAATATATATATATATATATATATATATATATATATATATATATATATATGGCCCTAATTGGTTTGGCTCAGTGGATAGAGTGTTGGCCTGCGGACTAAAGGGTCCCAGGTTTGATTCCAGTCAAGGGCATGTACCTTGGTTGTGGGCACATCCCAGTAGGGGGTGTGCAGGAGGCAGCTGATCGATGTTTCTAACTCTCTATCCCTCTTCCTTCCTCTCTGTAAAAAATCAATAATATATATTTTTTTATTTTTTTTAAAGAGCTCAGCGAGTCCAGGAGGCAGCTGTTCATTCCCCTTTATTAATATAGGCAGAAAAAACAAGGTATAGTATTAGAGACTTGCCCGTCTCATCTCATGCAGTGAGGTGGAACAGACTTCGTGACATTCTTTCAAGCCAGGGCCTCCTCCCAAAGATGACCCAGCCTTCCACACCCACACTCCAGACCTGCCTAGGCCTGTCGTTGCTGCCCAGGGAGCTAAGGCTCCTCCCCAAACAAACTTGATCCTGTGGAACCAATAAACCTGGCTTTTCCTCTGTGCTCTTTCTGTTTCATCCTCTTCTCCCTTTCCCCTGCTCTCTGTCCTGTCTTCTGCAGGTCTTGGCTTGGTATCAGGAAAGGGGTTCCATCCCATGGCCTCCCACTCTGGGGAGCCAGGGCTCCTGCCCTGTGGATCCTGTGACATGGTTTTCCGCTCCTGGGCCCTGTTGGCCACTCACACTCAGCGTTTCTGCATTGGCCGTTTGACACGGGAGGTGACGCTTGGAGCACAGCCCTCAAAAGCCTCGGAACCACAAGGTCCCATGGTAAGGGCCTCCTCCATGGCCATGGCTGGGTATTCAAGCCACCCTGACCCTCAGGATTCCTCATCCCACATGCTGTATCCAGGTTGTGTCACAAGAACACCAGGGCTTTCCAGAGCAGGGAGCCAGCAAATCAGCTTTAAGGAAGCTAACAGAAGAGGTACACTGGGCGCTACCCACGGGCTCAAAACTGAGCATCCTCCCCAAACCTATAGATCAAGGTCAGATTACCCCTACATGGGGGTCGCGGGTTACTGTTCTCTCTAGGTGCAGGGCCTGCGGCTGTACTTGGAGGAAATGCAACCCTGGATAACAGCAATTCCCAGGCAGTCCGTGGAGAACGCCCCCAGCCAGGGCCCCAACTCCGCGGCTGCCGGGAGCCCCAGCGAGCGGCTGCGGGCCCTGCAACGGACTCACACAATGCGCGTGGCAGAGACAGAGGCACAGAGCCTGGCCCTGGAGCTACGCGGTGAAGGTGAGGGGAAAGGATTGCAGGGAGGGGGACGAAGTACTCGCCCCTTGGTCTGAGGTTGCTTGAACCCATTCTCACCCGGTCCCTTAGAACTGAACCGGCGCCTCCAAGGTTTGGCCCGCAACCGGGGCGGTAGATCACGCCTATCAGACCTGGAGCGGGAGCTTGTAGACCTGCGGGCGGAGGCCGGGAGGACCAGGGGAGCTCTGGAGGTGCTGGGAACGCGCCTTCAGCAGCTACAGCCTGAGCCCGGGTGAGATGGGGCGCAGGAGCCCTGAGCGCCGCACGCGTCAGCTAGCAGGCCGGGGTTTGGGAAGTCGGGGGGAGGGGGAGGGGGAGGGGGCAACGCGGACCAGATGTGGGTTCGGAAGCAGGGGGAAGAAAGCCCGGGTGAGTTCGGGATGGGGCGATCGGCCGCAGGTGAGGATCATCATTAACAACGTCTCCCCGTGGGTCGCCCCCAGCTCCAGGACTGGGCTGAACTCCTTGCAAGGGGCAGAACTCTGCTGGCCGGTGCTCCAGTCCAACCCAGGGACTCTGGCTGCTGAGATTGGGTGAGGTCCGGGCCCGGGGTCGGGCGTTGGGCGAAGCACTGGGCAGTCTTGAAAGGACGGTGTTGCCTTCTTGTCCCCTGCTCACTAGGGCCCTGCGTGAGGCCTATATTCGAGGTGGGGGTCGGGACCCCGGCGTTCTGGGCCAGATATGGCAGCTGCAAGTGGAGACATGTGCTCTGGAGCTTCGACGGTCACGTGCCCACAGGGGTGAACAGGAGGGGCCAGCCAGGAGGGTCTCGCGGGAAGCGGTGGTCTTAGTTTTGGAAGGAGAAAAGGGCGGGGAGGGAGGGAATATTTGGCATGGGAACCCCCTAAGCAAAAGCTCTGAGAGAGAAAACCTGGGTGGCCTTTGAGGCAGTGACTAGGATGTTAGCTCAGAAGTCCACCCTCTCCGGGGAGTCCTAAGGGCTGAGAGCTGCTCAGAACTGGATTAAGCTGGTCACCAGAGGTCAAAAGTGACAGGTCAGACTTGTTCATCACAGGAAGGCGGGCAGGTTCCACATCTGGGAAACTTCTAGCAGTGGAGACCGAAAACCGGCGTCTGGAGGCAGAAATTCTGGCTTTGCAGATGCAGAGGGGTGCAGGCCGGGCACCCTGGGGTCAGTGAGCATCCCAGTCCCACCCCAGGCTTAGAGGAAGGTGTTAGGCTATGCATGGGGAGTGAAAAGTGTGTTTGTGCCCATCTGTCTGTGTCCATGTGCATCTCCAGGTGTTTGTCTGTGTGTGTGTGTGTGTGTGTGGGGCGGGGAGGTGGTGTTGGCTCTCAGGCAGGGGTGTCTCAGTCCAGTTACTTGTTGCTTCCTGCTCAGGAACTCCCTACTCTTCCTCTGCACCTAGGGTCCAGAGAGCCACAATTTGTGGCCAGTCCCAGCCTACGCCTGAGAAGGGAAGATCCCCCATGCCTCCCACCACCGGTGGCTCCCCCGCTGCCTCCCCCGCTGCCACCGCTTCCACACTCCACAGGCGTCCTATGCTTGGGTGGCACAGAGAAGACTGTGAGGACCCAGGGGTTGGGTGGGGGGCAGCTCTGCTCTGTGTAGTTGGGGAAGCATAAGTACCCAGGAAGCTTTCTAGAGTACTCAACTCTTCCCCACAGCCACAGCTTCCTGGAGCCATGACCAGGAACCTGGGCCTGGATCCACACTTTGTCCTGCCCACAACTGATGTTCTGGGCCCTGCTCCCTACGACCCTGGGTGAGGCCTGTTCCCTCCTTTGACATCTCTGTGACTTGGGTCACCACTGCTGGTTACGGTCCAGCGAGTGTTGGGGAGCTGACTAGGGGGGTGGAGGGAGGTGGTGAGGAGTGTGTGTGGAGGCTCACTGAGACCTGTGTTCCCAGGGCTGGCCTGGTCATTTTCTATGACTTCCTGCGGGGCCTTGAGGCTTCTTGGATTTGGGTGCAACTAATGACTGTCTTGGCCCGAGATGGACAGGATACAGGAGGGACCACAGCTTTGCCCCCAGCCCTTTGTTTGCCCCCTCCTCCAGCTCCTGGGCCCATGGGCAACTGTGCCATCCTTGCCAGCAGGCAGCCTGTACCCAGGTCAGTAGGTGGGAATTGACTTTGGTGCCCCTTGCCATAAATTTTCTCATTTGTATACAGGGCTACTGGCTCTGAAGGCCAAGTTCTAGGAAGGGAGTAGAACCAGTTCTGGCTTCTGACACCTTTTTCATTTCATTGTTTTAGACTACTACCCTCACCATCACTATCCCTGCTCTGTGAGTTACAAGCCTGGCAGGGGCTGGCAGGGGCTAGGGCACCACAACCAAAGGCCTGGGCCTCACTGGTGCTCTTTGACCGGGACCAGAGGGTACTAAGTGGTCGTTGGCGTCTCCCACTTCGGGTCCTTCCTCGGGATCCCAGCCTTAGCCTTGGGCAGCTGAATGGAATTCCCCAGGTGAGTGTGGAAAATGGAGACTGGGTCAACTCGAAGGTATGGATACAGTATCATTTCACCTCTCCACAGGTAGGTCAGGCTGAGCTCTTTCTGCGGCTGGTGAATGCAAGAGATGCAGATGTCCAAACACTGGCAGAGATCAATCCAGCCAGTGCCCACGAGTACCAGTATCCACCGCTGGTGAGGGCTCAACTAGAGCTAGGGTCACCGTGGGTGTGGTTGGTGTGGTAACAGCCAGCCAAATGCTTTCTGTGGCTTGTGACCCTCACACACCCAGTAGGTAGTATGTAAACAGATAAGGAAATCAGAGCACAGTGGGGTTAACTTGGTTCAGTTCGTTGAGATTCTAAGGTAGTCCAGTCCAACTCCAGAACCTGTGCTAACCTCTACATAAACCTGCTTAAGATCTGTCTTCTCCATTCTACAGGTGCCCAGCTCAGCTTCACTCGAAGCCAACTCCCTTGCACCAACAGCTGGCTTTGTTGACCCCCCTCCTCCTGCAGAAGAGCCCCTTGACAGCAGAGTCAAGGGTAGAGATGAAGGTTTGGGCCCCACAGCTTAGACCCATCCCCACGGGCTGAGTCCAGAATGTGGGTATGAATAGCTTAACATGTACAGAAATAGGTCCTAATTGAGGCCTATTCCCAGTAAAGCAGAACAGCTTTACTACTGTTCCGAGGGTCTAGAAGTAAAAAGCAGATGAGCACAAAATGCAAGCTCCACCTCAAGGCTAAAACTATTTGGCCTTTCTTTACCTGTTTTCCCTTTGTAAAACAGATTGAGAGGATTAAATATTGTCAGGTATTTGCAATATCACCTGGTATATAGGAAGTTCTTTGAGAGGTGACTAAAGGAGCACTCTTTAATCACAGCCGTTTTGCTAAAAATCAGTTTTATTGGCACACTTCATTCAAATCCAAGTTTTGCAGGGTATCCTCCAGGAAGCATTGCAGGCTCTCAACAGATCTTGTAGCCATATGTACTTACAGGGTCATGGGCATGGCCCAAACACAAGATTCCTCCCAATTAGGGTGTGTCATGTGAGAAATCTAGCTGAAATTTGATAATGGACCTGGCCCAGACCTGTGTCCACCAAAGATCAAAATCCTGGATGTAAAGTACATCATGACTGTGCCCTCACACCCTCAAAGCTTTAGGACTTGCAATAGAAAGGCATCTTCAGGATAGAGGTTCATGGCTGAATTCTGCAGCCACAGGTTACTATAATCAGCCCAGAGAAACTCCCCAGCCATTTTATTACTTAGAGAAAATAAAAACTCTGAAAAATGGGGTTTACTTGGGAGTCAGTAGAGCTCCCTCTGCCTCCAACATTAAGCATCCAAACAGCAGGTTGTAACCTACTGTACGTCCCATGCAGTCAAGTAGCCTGGTAGGTGGTCAGATTATTAAATCCTCTTAGGTAATGGAGAGCAGGCCCTGTTTGTAATCTGGAGCCAAACAGTGCCCAGTGCAAAGCAGGTTCTTAAACTAAGAGTCAGGTTCAGAGTAAAATGCAGCTCTGCCAGTCTCATACTAGCACTGCGCCCTGGACATCACTGAGGACCTAAATGGGATGGCTTTAGTACTAGATCCCCAAGCAGAATTACTGCCTTTCAACCATAATTCCACACAGAAATGGTCCAGGAAGCCCAGGATCCCCACTCTAAGATCTTTAAACACAAGTCCAGACCAGGAGTGATTTTTTTTTTCCCATCATCTTTATTTGAGAAGTCAAAACTGCAGATGGGTAACAATTCCAAATGTTGATATAGTTCAACCTTTCTGTACAGAAAATAATATAACTCAACCAGCCAGCCTCCCCAGATTCTTCCAACCACACCCAAAGTGTCCATCATGGTCAGTCCCTTAGCCATTTTCAGTCCAGAAAGCTCAATTCTCTACAAGCAGCATACCAGTTTTCCTCAAGAGCCATGCCCCCAAGTTTTCATCAAAGTTTTTTTCCCCCAGGACAGGATTATGGCCCTTGTTGGAGTAGGGGAATAAAAGACAGGTACCAGGTACGACCCAAGGCCTGGCTTAGAGGCTGTTATCAGCTCACAGAGCCCATCACACAGTATCAGCACCAAAGAGTAAGATTGTCACCAAGTCTTGTTTTTGTAGCCCCCAACAAGGGACAGCACCACCGAAGTTTGCAAGACAGCTGCGTTCTGTCAAGTATTTAAAATGGAAAACATATAGCACCATTGGGTCAGCAGCCACACTTGATTTGATCACATCTACATTAAATAGATAGAAATTTGGATTAGAACATTCAACAGAAGGGGGGGGGGGATACTTTTAGTCACTATATAAAACCAACGTGCTTCAAGGCACAGATTCAGTTAAGTATGTAAGAAAAAAGCCATCAAAGCCTCAACCTTTGCATACAATCTTTATTGAAGTTATACAAAATCCCCCAAAAGTGAAAAAATACATTATATACAAAAACACTTTCCCTTGGGAGGAAGGCTCTTTTCCCTCTTAACATGCAGTGCTTTCAACTGTAGCTGCAGCCTCCACTGTCCCCTCCATTGCTGCCCGGCTGTCAGCCTGATTCTCAGCCTGGAAGATAAACAGGGAGCCTGGGCATAAGTGACCCTTGTTCAAGCCATTCCATCTTATACAACTGACTAGGCCTCAGTCAAAACAAGTCCCCTAAACTCTACCTTACTCCCCCACTAAAAGGGCAATGACCAAAGAATAAATCCAACTTCTTAAACACTCTGTAATAGGGCTGACAGAGCCAAGGTTCATACATTACATGGAAAGAAGCAAGCAGAAACGACCCGAGGTCTTGACAATTAAGCCTTCGCATACATTCATAGTGGTGTGTATATAGGTTCCACTGGCCAGTGAGATGTCCTATATATAGTCCATACCAAACTGTTTCCTGAATAACCTCATTGTTTTTATGAAGGTTACACTCAAGCAATCCAAACAGGCTCAGGGTGGGGAACATGCACTTGGGAGGACTGGTTTCCCCAGGCCCTGAGAACAAGGGGAAATGAGGCAAGAGTCCAAGCCCTGCTTTAACTGCCCACCTCCTCCTCCATGTTTTCAGAAACTTCATTTCCACTGGAGACTGCATCCCCACTGCCTCCATTCACCTCCGGCTCTTGTTTGGCTTTCTTTGAATCATCTTTCCGGGGACTCTCTTCCTCTGGTTTCCGCTAAAGATATAATTGTGAAGTCTTCAACAAACGTGTTTAATGTTTTTAAAAGGAAATTTCTTTAACACCCCTCTCCTTTCCGTGTGCAAAGATGTGCAAAGATCCCAAACAGGGGTCATAGCTCTTAGGGTCTTTCTCAACCCACAGGAAGTAAAGCAGAATAAACTGGTCTGTCCCAACATACCAATTCAGCCTCTCTAATGGAAGGGTGGGGTAGGTGTGAGTAGTAGATCTGAACAGTAACCAAATCACAAGTTTAATATACTAAATTTGAATCAGGAAATAAGGAGTTAGACTTTCTCACAAGAGAAAACTATTGCAACCAAAGGCAAAAGGCAGACTCACAGGAGTTCATCAGAAAGTCTGCTACTAAATGACTTGAAAGAAAACCTGCCAGCTTCCTAACAGGAGCCAATCTGACCAATCCTCCTCAACAGCTTTCCTGATGAGTCCTTGGGCCAGGTGAGTTTTGCTTTAAGGGGTACGCAAGGGGAAAATATCTTTTTAAAAATTGACTTTATTTAGAGAGAGGGAGAGGAAGAGAGAAACATCAATTTGTACTGATCTATTTATTCATCCTTTGGTTGATTCTTGTAAGTGCCCTGACTGGGGACTGAATTAGCAACCCTGGCACAGTGGGATGACACTCCAACTGAGCTACCTGGATAAGAATGAAAACTATCTTTACTTGCAAATCCTTATTACCCTTTGCAAATATCTTTGCACCAGGAAAGGTATTCCTTGTGTATTTGGAGAAAAAAAAAAAAAAAAATCACGTAAATTTACCTTCTTTCTGACAAGGTGGGAAATATCAGTCACACAATTTGATGAGGAAGCACCATCTGTTGACTTTCTACTGGCAATCTGGCAAAAAGGAAGCCTTGGTTAGCAATGAATACCTACATGAGACAAAGAGTGAGGTCTAATATTAAAAAGACAAAGCAAAACAAAAACCCAACAAACCTGAATACTCACCATGGAGACTGAAGAGCCTCCTACACTAGGAGTGAAACCTGAAGTAGCGCTCTCTACCTGTGAAGATGACAAACTGCAGTGGGTCCCAGGATAGAAGCCATCAGGTCACCCACAGTCCTACAACAGGTACCCACCATCAAAGCAACTGATTAAGACCTCAAATAATAGTGGCCTCCATAAAGCAGCTACACTGTCTACCCCCTCTGCCTATGCCTGTTACCTGCCAGACCCAACCTGGGGTATATAGGCAGTGTTGAAATTAAACCAAGCCCTGGCCGGTTTGGCACACTGATTCCTTTTAATACACATGATAATGTGTATGAGAAAAAGAACTCCCCCCATTTTTCCATTGTCTACAAAATTCAAAGCCAGCAAGATTACTAAGAAAATGTAAATATGTTACGACCCAAAGTCTTCAACCAACGTGTTTAATGTTTTTAAAAGGACACTTCTTTAACAACCCTCTCCTTGCCGTGTGCAAAGATCCCAAACAAATGCCATAGGGTTTTGATTCCCAGCCAAGGACATATACCTGGGTTGCAGGGGAGTGGGCAAGAGGCAACAGATCAATGTATCTCTCTCACATCAATGTTTCGCTCTCTAAAAATGAATGGGGAGCCCAGCCGGTGTGGCCCAGTGATAGAGTGTCAACCTATGAACCAGAAGGTCACAGTTCGATCCCCAGTGTGGGGTGTGCAGCAGATCAAAGATTCTCTCTCATCACTGCTGTTTCTATCTCTCTCCCTTCCTCTCTGAAATAAAATAATTTTTTTAAAAAATGGATGGGGAAAAAAATATCCTCAGGTGAGGCTTAACTAAAGAAATTAAACCAAATCCTCCATATCCTAGCATCATCCTGACACCCTAGCACTGAAAGGCAGAGCCAGGCAATCTGGGATTAAAAGCCTTCAACACCTCACTAATCTATACACAGGAATTCTCAGAGATGGACACAATAGTTTATAGTTCTTAAACAAATACTATTTGTCTTACACCATTAGGAATATCTTTACAGGTACTATTTTCATCCCCATTTTACACATGAGACAACTAAGGCAAAGAGATGTAAACACTCATGGTCATGTATAGTAAATAGCAAAGATAGGAGTGAAACGCAATCTGGTTCCACAGTGTATTGTCTTAAGCATTATACTATCTGATAGGAATATATAGACAAGTTCTCACATCCCTCTGACTTCCAACTCCCTGGAAACCATGTTATACCTAAGATTCCTAGCCAACAGAACACTAATACCACAATGCCTTCAACAATATTGAACACTAGAGGCCCAGTGCACGAATTCAGGTATGGGTGGGGTCTGGCCTGTTGGGAGCGGGAGACAGCTGGAGGTTGGCCGGCCCGCCCCATCAGAACCAGGCTGACTGTGGGGAAGGGCCGTGGGTGATTGGCTGGCTGACCCTGCCCCTGATCAGGGTGGTGAGGGCCCACTGGGGGCGGGGCCGGCCGGAAGAGTGGCTGCAGGTCGGCCAGCCCTGCCCCCTATTGGGATGGGGGACAATCAGGGGCAGGCTGGTCAGGGGGAAGGGCCGCAAGAGGCGAGGGGGGGCAGCTGGGGGGGAAAGGCCTCAGGAAGTTGGCCAGCCGGCCCCACCCCCTGATCCAGCCAGTTCACTGGCTGCAGTGGGTGTCATAGCGACCGGTAGTTCAGGTGTTCTGGTCGCTGGCTTTTTATATATATAGATATTATCAAAACTTGAAAAGGAAACCAAACCAACCAGAGTTGCTTTCAGAGCCAATTCAGCTACATTCCCACTATGCTGGGACTCCTTTGCATCTTCTATCTTCTCTCTAATTTCAGGTAGCAGTTCCTTCAGCTCCTCAATTTCTTTCTCATATTCAGTACGTGATCCTTCAGCCTCCTTCATCTGCTCATCTAGTACAGCTACAAAGGTTGAAGTGATCAGTAAATTACCACAAAAAGATTTACTTTTACCTTGTCAATTACTGGATGTATCAAAATCATTGTGAAAACAGCTGATGCTCACTCACCCATTCTCTTCTCAATGACTTCAATAGATTTGCCGAACTGTGCCACTGCCTCATCATACTGAGAGTTGTACCCATAGGCCAAGCCCAACTGGTAGTGGGTCTCTGCAAGGAGACGGTCATGGGCTTCCAGGTACTGCTCTTGCAGGTTTAGGCAAGCCTGGAATTCCTCCACAGCTTGGACATAATTCTCTAATGAAGAGAAAAACAATAGCAAGAAAACGAACAGCATTTAATACTATAATACTTCTAAATTTTAGACCATTCTGGAAGAATGCTCCCCCAATTTACATTTCATGACCCTTGATTATAAAAAAAACATCAAAATGACTAAGACTTTCAGTTAGAGTGACTTTTAGGAAAGACTCTTCACTGTTCTAGGGACTATAGGGAACCCAAACCTACTGTTCTTTTCAAGCCAACTGCCCAGACTTTGTGATCAAGCTCAATTTACAGGAATTTGAAAGAGACTGGGTGGGAGTACCTTAGGGGAAGAGTAAAATGGAAGATGTATTACCAGATTCAACACTAACTTCTCCAAGTTTAAGATGTGCCTGTGCAGCATAAAGCTGAGCTTCTTTTGTTTCTTGCCTAAAACGAGGAAGTATGATCAGAAACCGTTAACAGCATTTGTCCAACCATAACTTGGTTCTATTTTCAACCACCAACCTCCCAATCTGAGCCTAGAAGGACCACGAGTTTTACCTTTTAAAAATGATCTTTGCTAAATCCAGCATATCCCAGGCAAGCTCTAGGTTCCCAATCTCCTCCTCTTCATTTTCTTGAAGTGACTAAAGTATATCCAAATCATCAGTATTAGGCAGAAGCACAAAGATAAGCATCTTAAATTACAAACCTAAATATATTTTAGTATGGCCTAATAAAAACCTGACATAGGATTCGAAATTCAGACTTCCCTAAAACCTACAGTGTGGGTCTTAACAATGAGATACTGGGCCCTGTCCTCATAGACAGAACCCCATGGAATCAAAGGGATGCCTAGACATGAATAGCCACACATATACTAACTAGTAAAACTACACCCCTACAATAAGGAAGCAAAATATATTGAGCAAATGATTACCTTGTTTTCAAGAACTGAATCATTTGGTGTTTCTTCAGCCTTGTCATTTTCTTTATCCTCTTCTTCTGAGCCCTCAGTTTCTGCAAGCAAAAATTCCTCAGTATTGAGAATACTACAGTATCTTTTGACTAGTCAGAGATTCCAATAAGCATCTGTGAAATAACTTATATTCTGGGGTAGGACAGGCCAAATGCTAAACCAAACCAGCCAACATTTGAACTGGTTGATATAAGTAAGGCCAGTGATTACAGTCTAATTCAAATCTTATCTTATAGTGTCTACAGTTCAGACCTTCAACAATCAAATGCTAAGTGTTTATTTTCTAAAAGTTGATCTAGATCAGGGGTGAGGAAGGTCTGGCCTGTGGGCCCGTGTAAGGCCTTAGAAATCACTTGGTCTGGCCTTGCCAAGGAAACTGTAGGCAGGACTAGAAACTCAATAAATTTGTTTTTTTTCATAGCAACATAAATTTATATTAAGTGAATTATATTAAGCAAATGATGTTATAATGGCCCTTGGCAGAAAAAAAGATAAAAGGTTCCCCACCCCAGAGTTAGATCATCCAGAAGATGAAGACAGATTAGCTACTGCCTCTTGTTCAATGGCAACAAGTTCCCATCTACTCAGCCAGAAGCAGTTTGGAGGCATCTTCAGCCAGTGTTCCTGGCATCTTTAAGCTCCTTTTTAGATAATACTACTAAAAAGCTGACAAAGTACCAAAAGTTAAATTCTCTAGTTCATTCAGAGCAAGAATACTGAACAGACTAGCTTTTCCACAATGGAGCTGTGGAGAGAAAAGCATAGCCTTTACCAACTCTCACCAATGAGCATGCCACAGACTCCAGCCAGCTTTAGCATGTACAGAATTTGAGTGAAAAGTACTATAACCAGTTATTTTACTCTAGCAACATGTTAAAATCTGCAGCCATATTGACACATTTTACCTAGACATACACTCGCAGGTTGATAACCTATAAGGACTGCTAATAATTAGCTCTAAAAAAGTATGTAAAGTTCAGAATGCCATGCGAACTTTAGATAACAAACAATTCATAAATTGTGTATAATGTGCTACCACCTCTTATATCTTTCACTAATATTGTTAACACCAGTAAAGGAGCTCAAATATTTTCTCCTAACAACCTAATGTGAGCATCTTACCTAATAAGAGAAACATGCAAATTAACCATCACTCCGCTACATCCACAGCCAATCAGAGTATGCAAACTAACCCAACAAAGATGGAGGTTAACCTTTTGCACTCGGATGTCGAGTGTGACTCGACACTGATAACATTAGAATAAAGGAATCAAGAAAAAAGCAAGCGAGTGCAAGGGGTTAATTTGCATATGCAGGCACGGAGTGAAGCCTGCTATGAGGGGAAAGGGGGGTGGCGGATGGAGCTACTGGAGTGGTGATCCAGACAGAAGCAAGGACATGCCTGCTCCTGGGCGGCCAGGGAGCAGGGACGGCTGGGAGTGAAGCCAGGGGCCTATTCTTGCACAAATATCATGCAATGGGCCTCTAGTCTATAATAATAAAAAGGTAATATGCTAATTAGACTGGATATCATTCTGGACAGGGCTGCGAGGGAAGCCTGGGTCCCAGGTGCCAGAGGGAAGCTGGTGCCGGCACCAGGGGAAGGAAGGCCTACTCTTTTTTTTTTTTCTTAAAGTATTTTATTGATTTTTTACAGAGAGGAAGGGAGAGAGACAGTTAGAAACACCGATGAGAGAGGAACATCTATCAGCTGCCTCCTGCACACTCCCCACTGGGGATGTGCCCACAACCAAGGCACATGCCCTTGACCAGAATCGAACCTGGGACCCCCGAGTCCACAGGCTGACGCTCTATCCACTGAGCCAAACCAGTTAGGGCGGAAGGCCTACTCTTGCACGAATTTCGTGCATCAGGCCTCTAGTGTAAATATAGAAATGAATTGATTTTAGAAAGGAAGGGAAACACTGATTTGTTGTTCAACTTATTTATCTATTCATTTGCTGCTTATGTGCCATAACCAGGAATTGAACCTGCAACCTCAGCATATTGGGGTGATACTCTGAGCTACCTGGTCAGGGCTAATTTAGTACTTCTGAAATACAAATACCCATCATCACACAGCATATTTTTCCATACTAAATTTCCAAGTGGTTTGTGTACTTACTTCCCTCATGCTAAACTAGATGAGTGGTTTTATTGACTTGACAATGAAGTCTGTCTTCTAATAGATTATGTAATGACAGGTTGTAAGTATCAATGTAGCCTCTTAACAGACTTTATCTTCTCAATTTGCAGGAAAAATTAACGAAATATTTGTTCTTCAATCTGTTCTTAATGATCTGGTATCTGTTCCTACTCATACCAGAATGTTAGAAGGTGACATCTAATTTGGTATAATATATCTTAATTTTTTTAGTTTTATATTAAATTTTTAAATTATAATCCTTACAACAGTGAAAAAAATACTGGTTTTTCTCAAGCAATCTGTACTACCTTCATGGAATGATGGAGAGGAAGCTAGGTTAATAAGAAAAGCCATTACTTTAAGACACTTTCCAACCTGGTAACCAATACCCAGGTATTAATATAAATGCCCTGAAGTCCATCAGAGAGCTGTTAACATATTTTCCCAGATTCTCTGAAAATGGAATCTTGTGGTATGCCTATCATCTTTCTGAGAAAGGGAGACACTATTTTATATCATTTTTCTGATCTTGTAGCTAAGGCAAAGTAAAGGCAATCTGATTCTTGAGCTATTCTAGCATTCTCACAGGATAAAGTCAGATAATCACTACAGATTGACCAGTATAGTCCATGTGAATGTGGCCAAGCTTTATGCCTCCAATATTAAAATTCTATTAACTTACCACCAATCATATTTAACATGACATTAGAAGTAACACCAGACCAATATTCTTTATTAGGGGTATGCACAGCTCAAGAGGTGGTAAGAAATGGAGTCTTAAGAGAAAACCACAAGATTTCTGCAATAGTGTTGTTACATAAATTTCTGATAAGAGGTGGTTAAGGGAGAAGATAAAAGTTACTTTCCTCAGAATGAGGCTGCTTGGGAAGAACAATACATGCAAGTCAGATCTAGGGTTGGATTCCAGTGTTATGACTTACACTGTTTGACCCTAATCAATTAATGTAACTCTAAACCTAAATTTCCTCATCACTACAACTGAAGTAATACTTATTACATAGCATTATTTTAGAATAAGAGATATGTATGTACGGGAGAGCTCTTAACAACATGTTACTTATGATCCAACTGAATAGTTTCTGAACAAACTGTGGAGAAATATGACATCTCTACTGTAGCTTATAACACAAAGTCCAACTTTAAGAGCCAGCAGAGTTTTTTACTATTCTTGCTCACTACCATTAAAGATCAAGACATGGGAGTTTTTAAAAATTGAGAAATTCAGTTCTGTGCTTTTCCTTAAAGAACTTCTAAAGCTCATGAACAGTCCAATGGTGCTATCATTTAGAGCCAAATTCACTTCTGATTACCATGCTTGTGCTGGCTGGAGTGCAAGGACCTGCACATAGGTACAAGTTTATTAGAATGAGCTACAAATATTGATAATGGGTCTTTAAAAATCTTAGTCTGTCAATTATATGATTAATTGGTATACATTTGTGGTTATTAATACCAACGTTAGATGAACCTTATAGACAGTAGAATCCTCAAATCATAGTACAACTTAATTCAGATGTGCCAATTATATAATTACTAATTAGAGGCTTATACATGTTGGTTAAGTTGAATCAAAAGTAGACTAAATAATACTATATAAAGAAAGCACCCACTTAATAATGTTTAAGTAACAAAAATTTCAGATGGGCAACCAAAGCAAGCATGAGGGGAGAAAGTAGCAAGAAGGCCAATGAAGTTTTTGTTATCTTTTGGAAGGGTCTAATTCTAACTAAATTAAAGAGGGTTACCAAGAATTCTTTCACTCTGGTAATATAGCCTTCAAGAGTGAACTTGAATTTAAATGGCATGCCTGCTTAAGTGTACCAGTTCAGTGGATTCTACTGCTCTAATCCTGCTTCCTAAAGCAGAAAAAAGGAACCATGTGAACAGCAAGTAAAACAATTCAGAGGCATGCAAGTGAACATCCATTCAGCATTCTCTGCCAGCCTAGCCCACTATTTCCCTACTGATCCCACCCCCATCCAGCTTTACTGGCTAGTATGGTACAAGTTACTAATAGCTAGCCAAGTCTCAGAAATCAAAGAAGGTCTATTTTGCAGTTAGTAAAAGCGTTAGTTTATAAGCCAGCTAAAGAAGTCTTGCTTGCTTTTGATTTAACTTGCTCAACTTATCACAACCTTTTTAAACTACCCCATTTTCATTTAGCCCTTTCCTAATCCAAAGGCAGACGGAAAATCCTGAATGGAAGGCTGACTTTTACCCATGATTAGTGAGTCAAATCCAGAATGTACTCCACCCACTGCAGGTCTTGTATATCCCGGTTACCTTCACCCTCTTTCATCTGTTCTTCTCTCTCTTGTGTTTCTTCGTTAGCAGTTATCTTAACTTTGTCTTCAGGGGATTTCTCAGTACCCCCCTGGGCTACCTTGGTCTCAAACCCATTTCCAGCTGCCCCAGATTCTTCTAGAGACAGCTTGGTCTCCTCCTGGTTAGGAACCAACTCTGCCCTGCCCTCTTCTAGTCCTGAGCCAGCTTTTCTTTCTGTTAATCCTTCTGCATTAGTCTCTGGTTCAGGAGTCTGATCTCCTGCAGCTGACAGTCCACTGACTGTACCATCCTTAGAGAGAACTTTGGCCTCCTGCCCAGGCTTCTCAGAGGCTTGTGACCCATCTTTTGCAGCCTCTGTTGTTAACTCTGGTGACTCTTCAGCAGGAGGCATTTCTTGCCCTACCAACTGCTCAGGAACAGCTTTTCCTGGATCATTTTTAGAGGCAGCTACCTGCTCCTTTGGCTCATCCCTACCCACATCCACCGGCTTGACTGTTGAATCTATAGGCTCTGCTTCTACCTCCACTGCAGTGGCCTGCTTTTCTAGAGTCACAGTGGGCTGCTCTTCTGAAGCTTCTTCTGGCTTCTCCTCTAGGTTCACAATTACTTCTTCCTGTTTCTCCTGACCTTTTTCGCTATACTCTTCTTGGATTTCTGTTACAGAAACTGATTTTCCTTCCTCAACATCAGGTGTTTCGTTTTCTGGCTTCTCAGCAATGACCTCAGCTTCAATCAGTCCTTCTGATGCTGCTACTCCTTTTGCCTTTTCAGTGGTTTCAGTTAAGTGATCTGGAGTTGATTCAACTTTTTCCTGTAGTAACTCTGCAGGCTCACTTATATCCATATCTTCTCTTTCACCCTTCTCCTGTTCAGTCTCCTGTTCTTTATCAATTTCAGGCTTTACCAGAGACTTGTCTTCCGTTTTTTTTGCTTCTTTTTCTCCCATGGCGTCATAAACCTGTTCTCTCAACTCTTCCCTTGCTTCCTCTACATGGTTAAAGAACATGAAGCATAAACATGTCTTCGAGTTTAATGATAAAGGCATAAATGGAAACTAAAACATTCCCTTTAAACCCTTCAAACAGCCTGGCTTAAGTTTTAGCAGATGGCCTACAAATTATCTGCCCCTTTAAGAAAAGCAAAGGTAAAGTCCCGTCTAGCAGTGCAACTTATTGCGAAAGAAACCCAAGCTCCCTAAATTAGCTTACTTGAGCATTCTGAATATCAATTAGGTAGAGATGCCAAGCTTTACATTCTCCTCTAAACATTATAGACCTCCATCTGATTGGCCAAACTCAGCTTAGAAATTTAAATTTAAATTTCTGACACACAAAAAATGTAAAAGAGCTCTGAAAGCACTGCTATTAAAATAACCAAGTGGCAGAGAGTTTTTCAAAAATAAGTTATCCTCTGCTACTTCCACTGAAGTCTCCACCCGATGCAGGTTATCACCCAGGCATCTTATAGATGATCCAGGATAGGAAGAGCCTATCTCCGTCACTTGTACACAAGAAATATATGTTGCATCTCCTGAATGCCACATGCAACTCCACATACCATCTATGTTATCATTATTTTCTACCAGAGATTCTTCTTCTGTTTTTTCTCCTTCCTCCTCTTCCACATGCACACCTTCCAGGGCATTTCCCAAAACACCATTCTCCATTCTAGGAGAAAAGAAAAAAGTACTGAAGGTATGATGATTAGAATGTAACAATTTATGAAAGACCGAAATTGTAGTCCTATATTATAAAAGCAACAGAAGAGTAAGCAAATGCAGAGACTATAAAGTAGGTGTTCCTACAAAACTTCTATACATTAAGGCTGGGAGAACAGTGAAGGAAGTATACCCCTTATCCAGCTACCAAAAAGTACTGGTGACTCTTACATATTTCCCTTATAATAGGGCCATATTTCCCGAGCTTCACACCCCTGACATTTCCTTAAATGGGAAAAACCATTCTGGCAAGATTTTTATGACAAATCACCAGAATGTTCTACAAAACTAGAAAACTTACTAAAACTGATATTAAATAGATCATAGATAATTTGCTAGTTTCACGTGCCCTCAATGTATTTTATCCTGGTAACTAATTTCTGGTGGAAACCACACAACACCTTGACAACAATTAAGACTACTTATAAGTTTTATTTGTTAGACATATTCATTTGCTAGTGTTTTCTGACCCCAAAGGCAAATCTTAAGTATAATTTTACTCTTTGCATGCAGTACCTTTCAAAACTTCCATCAATATTTCATGCGGCCCCTAATTTCCTATTTCTTAGTAAAATTAGTATCACTTAGTTCATGTGAAATCTCAAGCTAGTAACAATCTTAGCAAACAAAGTAAAATAGACCATTGCGGTGATACAAAACATTCTAATATAAATTGTGGCTCCAAAGACATACCTTGCCAACTCCAGAAGAGATTTCCCATAGAAAAAGAAAGCTTCTCCACACTCATTAGCCGTCTCTCCATACTTTTTACCTCTATAAAGAGAATAAACATCCAAGATCTGAATTAACACCTACTCTAAAACATTTATTTCTAGTTCTTTAGTTATGACATTCTTCCAGTAACACATTCTTATAGGAAACCAGTACTTCCCTCTCTTGCTTTCCCGTCAAGGTCAAAGGGACCTTGACCTAACAAACAGTGCATAAAATTAATGTTGCTCGTTCTTCAGCTATATATATTATATGTTCTAAATGACATCAATTTGCTACAGTTATCACATATAATCTAAGAGCTAAACTACATCAATAGGGATTTCTTCTGCTATAAGATCGGTGTCAAAATGGGTCAAAGTAGTTAGTTAGTGGACTAACTACTAGTCAGTGGGACCTAAAGGATGAGTAAGGCTCATGGAAAAGTATCATGATATAGTTAAGAGCATTTTTCCTCTGGCAGAATGCCTGGAAAGTTAATCTCACAGTGCCATAGTTTTCTCACCTGTAAAATAGAAATGTTAAGAATGCTCAAAGAGCTACTGCAGGAACTGAGTTAATGTATATAAAAGCACTTAAAATAAGGCTTAGAAATACAGATTTATAGATAAGTTTTAGCTATTATCTAGACAGGGAAGCAGGAAGGAGAAAAATCACTCAAGTATGATAAACGGGAAGGAGGAGGTACTTTATGTCAAGAAACCACTTTCAGCCAAAACCGGTTTGGCTCAGTGGATAGAGCATCGGCCTGCGGACTCAAGGGTCCCAGGTTCGATTCCGGTCAAGGGCATGTACCTTGGTTGCGGGCACATCCCCAGTAGTGGGTGTGCAAGAGGCAGCTTATCGATGTTTCTAACTCTCTATCCCTCTCTCTTCCTCTCTGTAAAAAATCAATAAAATATATTAAAAAAAAAAAAAAAAAAAAAGAAACCACTTTCATGTAATAAAGGATTGGCAGAAGCCATGAAAATAAGGCCAACTACCAGCATTGAGTCTAGTGAGAATAACTAAAGAAACTAAGCAGGAAAAAAAGAAAAGAACCTAATTAAGAAGTATTGTGAAGAAAGTCAAGTTTAAGGGTAGTCTGCTTCATGATAAGCATTTATTTTATAAGGAAGGTTTCTTCAACTCAACTGGATATAATCGATGTATATAAAAGGTTAATATGCTAAGTGTTCCTCCAACCATCCGACTGGTCACTATGACCCGCACTGACCACCAGGGGGCAGACACTCAACACAGGGGCTGCCATGAAGCACAATGGCCATTTACAAAGAAATGGCACCCGGACCTGGTGCCAACAAACCAATACTTGGATTCCCCCAGGTGTGACACAGGCCCCTCCATCACCCCGGAGAAACACCACACCAAATCGCAGCCAACGTTCCCGAGACCCCATGGCGCAAAATGTGGCCCCCAGCCCAGAAACAGTCACTGTGGGTGTCAGGTAATGACATCATGTAGCAACGCCAGGCTTCCTCTCTCTAGTGACTAGCATCCTTGGAATTTCTTCAGCCCAGGAACACGACTTGCTTTATAGCCAGGTACAAATATTTCACTTTAACCAAATGTCTGAGAAGCATTTTCCCGTGCCTCATCTCATTTGATCCTCACAGAAGTCCTAGAGTAGGTAGATAGGAGACTCGGTAGAATCCTATTTTCTATTCATTAGTCAGAAAACAAAGATTTAGAAAGTTTAGAAACTTGACCCCACTGAAAAGAAGAAATGGTGGAACTTGAAAATGACTCCAGGTTTTCTCACTGTGCAGAATATAGTCAAACACTGCTGCAGTTAAATATTTTACCCTTTGTTCTCCCTGCATGAACTACAATCATAATCTGCTGTGTGTTGATATTTACTGCTGTGCTGCTGACAATTACCTGAAAGAGAAGTTGGGGTGCTTCACTGGGATGGAAAAAAGTTTAGCTACATCAGAAAGCAGGTCTAAATGAAGAAGAGAGTAGGAGGATGCTGCACAGACATGCTCCCAGGAACACGCTTGAATTACAACTGAAATGCAGAAAGGCTTCCTGAATAATCAATGGAAAACTCACAGGAGAGAACCCTGATACCCAAGGACCAAAGGTGGAGACCAGAGAGAGACTGGTAGGAGGGGCGGCAGTTCGAAAGGGCTGGCAGGGCACATACAGATGGCAACTGAAGTCCTGCAGAGGTATCTCAGCTGTGGGGGGGTGCCACTGAGAACTCTGGGATCTAATCCCTAAGTTGGACTCCCCAGCACAGAGCACCAAACTGAGGAGGGTACACATGTAACATCAAGCTGTGAAAAGCAGTGGGTTGCTGTCTGCCAGGGAGTGGTGGCTGAAAGTTTGGGCACCCTCTTAAAGGGTCAATGCACAAAAATTCCCTGTGGAGCCACCCACCTTGTTCTCCAGCAGAGGACTGGACCTGTGAGAGCAGAATCCAGGACTGGGGACTTGGGGGATGGAGCTCAGAAGGCAGATACCCCAAGTTTTCTGGGCTGAGTCATTTCCTCACACAACAGAGAACATCCTTCCCACATAGACACCTGCCTTGCCTGAGGGGAAGACAGTCCACACACCCTATAGGAAAACACCTTGCCTTGAGGCTACTTAACAGATTAAAATTAACAATTAGCCTCCAGGCAGAAGCAACTGCCCACCCTGTTGAAAACTTGAAAAATCAGTCTGAGGATAATTCAAGTAGGAATCCTATCAGTCTGTAGACAGAGGCTGTCTCTGAAGGCTTTAAGTCTTAGCCTGATCCAATTAGTCAGAAACAGCCTTTAACACTGTCCTGCACTACAGATTAAGAGGTATAGAGCTGTGGTCGGCAAACTGCGGCTCGAGAGCCACATGAGGCTCTTTGGCCCCTTGAGTGTGGCTCTTCCACAAAATACCATGGCCTGGGCGAGTCTATTTTGAAGAAGTGGCATTAGAAGAAGTTTAAGTTTAAAAAATTTGGCTCTCAAAAGAAATTTCAATCGTTGTACTGTTGATATTTGGCTCTGTTGACTAATGAGTTTCCCGACCACTGGTATAAAGGATCTACCTAAAATATAGTCACAAATCCAAACAGGCAACCAAAATGAGGAAACAAATGGAAGAGCCAGCGAATGAATTCTCCAGAAACGATCAATGAAGCAGAGATAAGAAATTTATCTGAAACAGAGTTCAGAGTAATGAAGTTAAAAATGCTCAACAGTATGAAAAAAGGTAGAGTAACTATGAAAAAAGAACAGTCTGAGATAAAGAATGACATAACACAAATAAAGAACACATTGGAAGGAATATACAGCAGATTAGGGGAAGCTGAGGCTCGATCAGTGAATTAGAAGACAGAGTTGTGAAAGTATCACTCAATTAGAGAACCAAAAAGAAAAAACAATTAAAAAACAGGATGACAGCTTAAGGAAGCTGTTGGACAATGTGAAGTGTAACAATATTAAAATAGAAATGAATAGAGAAGGTGTTTGAAGAAAAAATGGTAGAAAACTTCCCTAACCTGGTGAAGGACAGTCACACAAGTTCAGAAGGCACAGAGAACCCCAAACAAGAAGAACCCAAACACACCCATGCCCAGACACATCATAATTAAAATGCCAAAAATTAAAGACAAAGAGAGAATCTTAAAGGCAGCAACAAGAGAAAAGAAAACTGTTACCTACAAAGGAGCTCCCATAAGGCTGACACCTGATTTCTCATCAGAAACTCTACAGGCCAGAAGGAAAAAGCATGAAGTACTCAAGGTAATGGGAAGCAAGGATCTGAGACCAAGATTACTATATCTAGCAAGGCTATCATTCAAAATAGATGGTCAAATAAAGAGCTTCCCAGAAAAAAAAAAAAAGGCTACACAAGTTCATCACCTGCAAGCTGGCATTACAAGAAATGCTTAAGGGATTGCTGAGAAGAAACAGAGAGAGACCTAGCCATACAGAATTAAAATGGCAATAAGTAACTATCATAATAACCCTAAAGGTAAATGGATTAAATGCTCCAATCAAAAGGTGTAGGGTGGCTGAATGGATACAAAAACATGACCCAACTATATGCTGTCTATAAGAGATCCACCGCAAACCAAAAGACACACACAGGATGAAAGTGAAAGGATGGGGAAAATTTTTCCATTCAAATGAAAAATAAAAAAATAAAAGCTGGAGTAGCAATATTCATATTCGACAAAACAGACTTTAAAAGCATCATGCTAAGGCCAGCTGGGTGTGGCTCAGCAGTTGAGTGTTGACCTAGGAACCAAGAGGTCACTGGCTCAATTCTTGGAAGGGGCATATGCCCAGGTTGCAGGCTCGATCGATCCCCAGGGTGGGGTGTGCAGGAGGCAGCCAATCAATGCAATCAATGATTCTCTCATCATTGATGTCTCCCTCTCTCTCTCTCTCTCTCTCTCTCTCTCTCTCTCTCTCTCTCCCATCCTCTCTGAAATCAATAAAAATATATTTTTAAAAAACTGGACTTAAAAGAAAAAAAATTCTTAAAAAAAAAAAAAAGCATCACGCCAAGCAAAATAAGCAAGTTGGAAAAAGATAAATATCATATGATCTCACTGATTTGTGGAATATAATGAACAACATAAACTGATGAACAAAAATAGAGCCAGAGGGGGTGGGGGAAATAAACTATAATAGAAGTAATCCTGTTATTTGAAGATTTTTAGTATTTCCTACAACTCTTGTGATATCATACTGTTAGTTCAGTTTTGGTAACATTATTATACTTAAAATCTTTTTATTCTTAAAATATTAATGTTTCTTGCATGTAACACTATCATATTTAAAATAGTTTTTCTTGAAATAAAAAAAACTGGGGAAAAAAGAAAGCTGGTCTAATTAAGCAAGTTTATTTTATATCTATAAATGGCTAACTTGACTAGCGCGTGGGCAATACATATAAAGCTCTCGCTGGCGCCACTAACACGTGTATGTTTTGATCTGTCATTGCGATCGTGAATTTAGTTGACACTTCTATTATAAAAGGTGAATAGCGATATTAAAATATTTCTTCTAATTAATTTTCTTTCAATGTGTATGAATCCGTGCACCGGGCCACTAGTGTAACAATTAGCTAATTAAGAAAGCTGAGACTTCCATTGCTACTGGTAATTATATCTTAGAAGGAACTAGCTCAAACCAAGTCACAGGCTGAAAGGCTAATGCTTGAATGAAGATTTAACTTTCTCAGCGTATAGAAGTGCATTAAAGCCTTTGGTTAAAATCAATCCATTTTGAAGCACTAAAGCTAACCTGTTTCCCCAAGATACTTACAGATACACTAGAGGCCCGATCCACGAAAATTCTGCAAGAGTAAGCCTTCCTTCCCCTGGCTGCAGGCACCGGATTCCCTCCCACCTCGGCTTCGTCGGGAAGGATGTCCAGTCTAATTAGCATATTACCCTTTTATTATTATAGATTATTATTATAATAGATATGATCAGCTGGTGGTCATTACCAACTTCCTAATAGAACAGATAACAAAGTGATAAGAGTAAGAAAAATCCTGTGCTAATAATAACATTAATGTTAGGGTGGCCAACCATCATGGTTTACTTGGGACTGAGTTTCTCCAGATACAGAATTTCCAATGCTAAAAATGGAAAAGTCCTGGAATTAACCAGGACAAGTTGGTCACCCTAATTAGCAATGACTAGAAAACAGATTATCTTAGGAAAATCAAAGGCTACAATTGCTCAGTTATATGTAGGTTTTATAGTTATAGAACTTGTACATGAAAAATAATCTTTTTTAACTCTTACACTTGATTTTTCTCATAAAACAACTTCTTATGACTCAAGTTTATTAGAAACATAGGATTACATTTTAGCAAAACAGAGTACTTACAAAAGACTAGATGCTTCCTGGAAAGCATTGACAGCTGCTGGAATATCCCCCATCACCAGATGCTTCTGTCCTAAGCCCAATAGCTTCTTAGCTTCACTATCCACATCCAAACTGCCAGAAAAAATTTTTTCATGGATTAAATACTTTTCAAGTCAATATTTCTTGAAAACCTGTTACATTTAAACCATAATTCCTCTTAAAGGATTATTTACTCACCAACAACAAATAAACTTGGTTTCTATGATTGTGGAGGGAAGCCTCCCCAAAAGATACTGGCATTGCAGGAGCTGCAGGAGGCCCTGGAGTTGGCTTGGCTGCTGTGTTCCAGCTAACGGTCCAATTTTTGAACTAGCAGGCCCTGTCAAAGTGATTGAGGGACCCTCCAAGCAAGTATCAACTCCACAGGGATATGGTATTGTCACAGCTATTGCAGCCACTGCCAGCATTGCTGGAGCCCCAACTCAGTAGCCATGGGTTGATGGGACTACCCACACACTTGTAGGCTGGGCAACACCCCCCTCCAGGCATTATGGCTACTCTACCTGGTATGAGACCACCCATGGGCCCATCAATTAGGCTAGCTCCTCCCCCCCCATTCCCCTCTGCTTAAGGGACACCAACAGACATGTCTCCTCCTGGAATGAGACCTCCTCCCCCACGAATGCATCCACCAAGACCCTAGAATACTATTGGTCCTTGGTCACTCCTTTCCTACAATGTGTTTTGTGAAACTGTAGAATGTTTGTGAGCTTCTGTCCCCTCTTTACTGCATTAATATATATGGTAATAAAGCAATAAAAAAAAACACATGAAAATATTCTATAGGAGGATTAAATAAAATTTGAAACAGTGATTCTCAACTTAAGTGAACTTAAGAATTAATAGAAAGCTTTCCCAACACACAAACCTGAATTCTATCTGAAACTAAACAAAATTTCCAGGGATGCAACTCAGGCATATACCTTTTGGATAAGCTTTCTAGTTATTACCTCTGCTTAAGAATCATGGTCACATCAAGATGGGGAAGTTATAATGAAGTAGATGTGGGCTCAATAGAAAATTTAAAACATTTAAACTACAATAACAACAATATTGAAAATGGGAACCTTATAACGAAGAAATCTATATCAACAGAAATATTTTTAAAAAATGTTAACATTTGTTAGTCATGATGTATTAGGAATAAGAAGCATAACTAAACTTTCAATTCTAGTATTTTATTCAAATGGAAAAAAAGACATCATTGTCTGGACACCATACTCTGATTTACAAATACAGTAGGCCCTCGGGTTACATCGGAGATCCATTCCTAAGGCGTGACGAAACTCGATTTTCACCGTAAGTCAGAACCCACCTACATAAGCACCTAAGTCACTCACATGGAGCACATACACAGTAGTAATGAAGTGAAACAGTAAAAAACATGTAAAAGAAAGATATCAATTCCTGACCTTTACTTGTGGTAAATAAATAATAAATATAAAGCACATATGTACATACGTCGAAATGAGGGAATTTTTTAAATATAAATAAATGGGAGATGGCGACATAGTAACCATGAAAAGACGACGTACGAGTACCTTAATATTCAGTTTTATTTGTTACCTATTAAACATAATGAAACTGACTCCTCCCCATGGCTGCCACACCAAAGCCTGGCCCAGGAAGGGGAAGCCCTTTTAAGCTCCTAGAAATTTTAGATGTCAAGAACATTCCCTATGTACCTACTCAGTATTATATGGTTCATTAGAATATATTGTGGCTGGCCTTGGACATCTCTTGTTAACTAGGAGAATTAAAAGATGCACATATGGCACTCGCTGGTTTGGTTCCGTGAATAGAATGTCGGCATGCAGACTGGAAGGTCCCGGGTTCGATTCCTGTCAAGGGCACATGCCCCAGTTGTGGGCTCAATCCCCAGTAGGGGGTATGCAGGAGGTAACTGATCAATGATTCTCTCTCATCATTGATGATTCTATCTCTCCTCCTCCTTCCTCTCATGTGATGTTGGAGTATCTTGGTGTCTTTAGGACACTGGTTCCATTGTAGGTATAATTACGTAAAACTAAGAATCCAGGAAAGAACAGCCAGAGAAGGAATTAAAAATAGGATTTTATATGAGAGTATCCACCCTAGATCCCGAAACAAATAGCAACAGCAGCAACTGAGCAGAGCCTAGAGCATAAAAACCCAAATACAGCTCACTGACGTCAGTGTGAACAAAGTTGAGATCAACTATGTAAAACATCATTCATACCATTATGAAAGCTTTCAAACCAGTAAATAAAGTATGTGTAAGTTCCAAAAAACACCCAATGAATGTACTTAGATCCAAACCTAACTATACCAGGTAAATAATCTTACCTCTCCACTTTATCTGCAGAGGTAGAAGGAGCAGGAGCATCATCTTCAATTCTGTAATGAAAAAATAAGGGGGGGAGTAAATATGCAGGGCCCTAGCTGGTTTGGCTCAGTGGATAGAGCATCAGCCTGCAGACTGAGGGGTTCCAGGTTCGATTCCGGTCAAGGGCACATGCCTGGGTTTCAGGCTCAAAACCCCAGTAGGAGGCATGCAGGAGGCAACCAATCAATGATTCTCTATCATCATCAATGTTTCTATCTCTCCCCCTTCTCCCTTCTCTGAAAACAATCCTATCTAATAAAGAGGGGATATGCTAATTGACCCTCATGCCGTAGCAGATGGCAGCACCAACAGCCAATAAGACTGGAATATGCTAATTGACTGCCCCGCCCTCAATGACCCATGCACCAGGTCACTAGTTTGATTATTGGTCAGGGCACATGCCTGAGTTTCAGGCTAGATCCCCCCACAGCAGGGGGGCATGCAGGAGACAGACTAATGATGTTTTTTCTCCCTCTTTCTCTAAAATAAATAAAAACATTTTTAAAAAAAGAATCAACCAATGAATGCATAAATAGGTGGGCCAACAAATTGCTGTTTCTCTCTTTGAGAGAATTATTGATCTGCTGCCTCCTGCACACCCCATACAAGGTATCAAGCCTGCAACCTGGGCATGTGCCCCAACTGGGAATTGAATGGTGACCTCCTGGTTCATATGTTGACACTCAACCACTGAGTCACCGCAGCCTATCAAGTAACAAATTTAATCCTACTCATTCAAATCTCTTAAACATTTATTTGCTAGGTATGAGGCATACTACAAACAAGACAGTCACATAGTAGCTTCGAGTTTACAATCAGATGAAAGAGAATGCAGCATTTCTGTTATAATGTGATATATGCATTCTTGGCAAATCTCACATTCTACAAAACTGCTCACTAAAGATAAGTTGTTGTTTTTTTAAATAAAGGAAGAAGCAGTTTCCCAGAACATTCATTTGTTAAACATCCTAATAAATATTTTTTTATTCTTTTTTTTTTTTCAAGAGAGAGAGGGGAAGGAAGGGAGAGAGGGAGAAGGACAAAGGGAAACATTGATCTCTTGCCTCCAGTACATACTCAGACCCAGGACACCCACAATCTAGGTATGTATGTCCCTGACCAAGAATCAAACCCACAACCTTTTAGTGTAATGAACTATATAATCCAACTAACTGGGCCACCCAGCCAGACTTTCTGATTCAGCAGGTCTACTATGAGGCCCAGGATTTGCATTTCTAACAACTTCCCAGATGATGCTATACTGCTTGGTTTTAGTCCCACACTCTTAAGAATCACTGAATTAGAACAAAAATTATAAACTAGAGGCCCGGTGCATGAAATTCATGCATGGGTAGGGTCCCTAGGCCTGGCTGGCCATCAGGGCAGGCAGAGGTCTTCCTTCATTCCATGCCGGCCCCTGGTGGTCAGCGCACATCATAGCGAGCAGTTGAACTCCCTAGGGGACACTTTGCACATTAGCCTAGTATTATTATTATTAGAGAGAGAGGTGCATGTCCTATCCAGGTCAGAGACAGGTTATCCACTGTTATTTTTTATGTTTATCATAATAGTTCTACATTTAAAACTATGAAGATATCACATAGAAATCTGATTTCTGATTCTCTTGAAAAATCATCATGTAAAATATAAATCCAGAAAAGTACTAGAGAAAATTATGGTTGAAATACTTTGTAACACATCTGGAGAAGGCCTTTTTAAACTCAGAAACCATGAAAGATTAATTCTATACCACCTAGTTAATTTTACAAAAGGTCAACTTAACACAGCTGTGGCTCAGTGGTTGAGCGCCAACTCATGCACCTAGAGGCCACCGGTTCGATTCCTGGTCAGGACACATGCCTTGGATTTCTGGCTTGATCCCAATAGGCAGCTAATCGTGCATGGGCAGCTGACTGATGTTTCTATCTCTCTCTCAATAAAAACAAAAATTTTATAAATAAAAACTTCTTTTTAAAAGGTCAACTTAGCATCTATACACAGAATCTCAGCAATCAACATGGAAAAAAAGCCCACGATTACAAACACATTCACAGAAAACATGAACAGCTCAAACATTTGAAAACATGTTCAGGCTCCTTAAGAGAAACAAACAAAAGCCCAGACAATGTGGTTCAGTGGTTGAGCATTGGCCTATGAACCAGGAGGTCATGGTTCAATTCCGGTTAGGGAACACGCCTGGGTTGCAGGCTCCATCCCAAGCCCCAGGTATGGCAAGTGTGCAACAGATGACTGTGTCTCTCACATGCTTATCTCTCTCTCCTCTCCACTCTTAAAAAATCAATGGAAAAAATATCCTCAGGTAAGGATTAACAAAAAAACACCCTGTGGCAGGTGGCAATATTCATATTTTACAGAGAAGGCACTTAACCAATTAACTTTGTAACCTACATGACCCCCCCCCCCCCAATCACAATTCATACTGTATTCCAATTTCCTATTGTCTTTCTGTATTCCCCAGAATACAGGATTTAATTCTAAGTAAAGAAACCATGTGTACTTTACCTTAGCTATAGCCTAGCACCAAGCACAAGGTCTGGCACCTAAATCAGTTATTTGTTAAAATAAGGAATGGTGCCCTAACCGGTTTGGCTCAGTGGGTAGAGCGTCGGCCTAGGGCCTGAAGGGTCCCAAGTTTGATTCCAGTCAAGGGCATGTGCCTTGGTTGCGGGCACATCCCCAGTAGGTGTGCAGGAGGCAGCTGATCGATGATTCTCTCCCATCGATGTTTCTGACTCTCTATCCCTCTCTCCCTTCCTCTCTGTAAAAGAATCAATAAAATATATTTAAAAAATAAAATAAAATAAGGAATGGTCCTGGATGGTGTGGCTAAGTTGCTTGAAGTTGATTCCTGGTAAAGCACATACTCAGGTTGTAGGTTCCATGGATATTTCTTGCTCATTCTTCCCTTCCCCCCACTCCTCTCTAAAATCAATTTAAAAAATAAAGGGGGCAATTCTGAATACCTATTCTGAAGCACTATGGTAGGATTAGAGCAAGTAATTAGCATGTATATGCCAGAACTTTATTATTGAGCTAAACTACCTTTTTTTGGGTCATCTTCTAAAGCAATGGATAAGCAGCTCAGGAATTATAACTGGGAAGCCAAAATTCAATGCCTCCACATAAGACTTCTTTTTCTAAACTTTCTCATTTCTTCTTACCACTACAGTACAAACTCTTATGTGCTTTACATTTTCTAACATTAAAGCCGTAAAAACTAATTAAAAAGATAACTATAATGAGGACTGATTTAGCATTTAGACAACTATTACCATTAGCCATGTTGTTTAAATGGCAGGAGGAAGAGAAGCCAAATTGAAGCTCTTTACAAAAGACAAGCTCTTTACAGAAAACAAAACTGTGGCCCAACATCACTGCTTAAGCAATGAAGCTGGTATCCAAAAAATAAAATCAACCCTGAATTGAGGTTTATTTCTCATTCCACCTTTCCTCTTTAGTGGTTTGGAAGTTATATTCTTATCCTTTCAGTGGTTGGGCTGGAATTACAATGTGCATTCTTATTCAAGTCTAAACTCAGAAGGCATTTTCTTTACACTCCCCCTTCAGCGCCTTAGGGGCTTGACCTCTGAATAGTCTCAACCAAGACTTAACTTTCCAATGCGGCCTTTTATTATTTTCTGACTAGCTAATTAGGTTTTCATGCAATTTCCTCTCAGATAAAGCTTTTGGGTAGGTAATGACATGGGTTTAAGGGCTACAGAAATTCATAAAAACCTCACAGCAACCTCCCCCTGTACAGTGCACAAAGAAAAGTAAATAAATAAAAAGTGCACAAAGAAAAAATAACAAAGCCCCTGAGAAAAAGGAAAGATTGAGAAGTTAGACGTACTAGATGGGAAAGAGCACTTGTTTTCTTTAATGAAATGTTTTCCCTATTGAGCGTTCGATTCCCTGACCAATGGTTCTCTCTCATCGTTGTTTCTCTCTCTCTCTCTCTGAAATAAATAAATAAAAAAAACCATTAAAAACACTTTTCACTATTCAAGAAATACCTCAGGTCTGAGTGGCATTGTGCCACTTTCGAAACAATCGTATCTTCTATCATTCCCTCGTCATTCTGTGCATATTACTGCTCCTTCACCTACCAACCAAAACACCGCTGCCAGTGCGCAAAGCTGCAGGCAGCTCTGGGCGAAGATGCTTCACATCCCGAAGAAGCCCCAGAAACAGCGTCTCTCGCTAACACGCCCACAGTCCAAAGAACCTCGATGCTCTCCACCACAGGCCCCAGAACCGGCACGCTGAAGGTAGGAGGGCACGAGGTGAGCCCTGAGACCGCGGGCAACCCGCTTCACCGGGCCCCACTGCGGAAATCCTAGGCTCCGGCCGCACAGCCCCAAACAATGGGAAGTTTTCCCGCCTCCTCAGGGCCCCGCCCCCTGCTCCAGCGCTGGCGGAGGCCGGCGAACACGGGCGCAAGATCCCGCCCCTGAAGCCCCGCCCACCGGCCCCACCGGTCCAGCGTCTCCTGCAGGGCTTTTCTTTCTCTTTTTTTTTTTTTTGGCGCCAAATCTCTATTGGTTATTTTCTCAGGTTGTTTTGAGGATCCTACCGGAGGCGCGCGCCAGCAGTGCGGGGGCAGTAGGCTGTAGCTCCGAGAAGACACAAGGGTGCGCTGGGCCCCGCCTCCCCGCCGATAGCCCCCGGCCGGGGGAGGAAGAAGAGGGGCTGGCGAAGCAGACAGACGCCGCTGCCCCCGGCAAGATGGCGGCCGCGAAAAGCGGGGCAGGGGGCGACAGCCAACCGGCGTAACTGCTAGTGCGCGAGACTTTACGCAAGAGGTGGACTTCTCCAGCGTCCAGGCCTCCCCAAACAGCGATGGTTGTTCACTGGGAGGCAAGCCCTCCAACCCACTGGTCTCCCCTCCCGGTGAGCCCCAGCCTGCCCGCCGCCACCACCCCCCCCCACCCCGCGAACTGGCCAATGCCTCAAGCTTTCCGTGGTCCTGCTTACTTGTCGGCAGAAGCCAGCTCCGCAGAGATGGCGGCAGTGGCTGTGGACTCTGCGTCCATCGTTCCCCTGAGGTGGTGGTCCAGCGGACGAAATACAGCCTGTGAGGAAACAGCGAATTTGGGACGCCAAAGATTCACACAGGGACAGAAAATGGCAGATTGGAGACCCCGCGCGGCTGGGCCCTCTCATATATCAGGGCCCTTCGCCCCGCCCATCCACTTCCGGATCCTCCCCCTCTGGTTTAAAGGACCAGAATCCAGCCCAGTCTAGCCCAAGGACACCCTCATCCTCGCTTCTGGCTCTCGGTGTACCTTTCCTCCCTGACCGGTTTTCGCCCCAAAAAAGCAACTTCCAGCTTCTCTAGCAAGTCGCATAAGAACTGGAACCTTGGTTCTACAACTCCTGAGTGGGCGGTAGCCAGCGGCTTCCACAGAAAGGGGAGCTGGGGCTGCTCTGCATATTTGGAGCGAAGAGCGGAGGGTCTATTTCCGGCCCGGATAATGCGGGAGGTGTCTGAGACTGGGTCCTCGCAGTCGTAACGGATGGACACGCAAGAGCCGAGCACGGGTACAGCAGCAACGGCCAAAACTGATCTCGGCGTGAGACGCGTGGCTGTGAGCCTCAGCAACAACGGACCGAAGGAAATGCCATTCTGGGATTGGCTACCGCAGACACTACCGCGCTCGATTCAAAGCTCAGTTCTGCCGTGGTACACGGCCGGCCCCACCCTCCGTGCCCGCCCCCTCGGGCTGGCCCAATAGGCTGACGCCATCAGCTTAGGCCCTACCCAGACTCCTAATCTACCCAGCTTAGTGGTCCCAGCTCTTTCCCCTCCGCTCCTCGCTAAGATTTGTTTGCCTACTACAAGCGAGGGGACTGTGCTTAGACACTTCTAGCGATTAGCAGTCATATATACGTAATCTTAACCACACTACTAGTCAGATCGGTGTTATCAACTCCGTTTGGTAGAAGTCGAAAACACAGTTCAGGAAAGGTGGGACTTGCTCAGAAAGTTGCAAGCCAAGTGGGTTCTGGAAAGCAGTGCGCTTCCTTTTCTGCAACTGAGTGGAAAGATAACTGGCAAACTGAAGTGGCTGCACTTACCCACACCTGGCGCATCATCCACCTTAGCCTTGCCGACAGTGATCAGAATAGGATTTTATTTACGTCCAGGTTCAGGCACACTGGTAAAGATTCCTGGTGGGTATTATTTCAGTCTGCCATGGCTCAGGCAGATTGAAATCTTTTGGGGTATAGAGCTGGATTGAAAATGTCAGTTCCTGTGGCAAAGAGACGTGGGCTCTTCCGTTATTAGCTGGGTGGACTGAGCCAAGTCATGTAACCTTTTAAGATTAAATGTAGTCCAGGCCGGTGTGAGTCAGTTGGTTGGAACATCGTCAGGTACACCGGAAGGTGGTGGGATCCAATCCCGGTCAGGGTATATACCTGGGTTGAGGGTCCAATCCCTGATCAGGGCGTATGCAGGGGGCAGCCAGCGATGGTGTGTCTCTCTCTCTTCCTCTCTAAAAGCCATTAAAAAAAAACAGCCCCCCAAATAATAAAAAGATAAAAACACGCACAAAAAAAAAAAAAAGAAAAATTTACAAAATTAGCCTTGGCTGGTGTGGTTGATTGGAGTTGGGCTTCCTTCCTTGCACCGAAAGATTACCGGTTTACCGGTTCTATTCCAGATCAGGGCACATGACCAGGTTGCAGGCTGGATCACAAGGTTGGAGGCATGTAGGAAGCAGTCCATGGATATTTTGCTTTCACATAAATGCTCTTTTCCTCTCCCTTCCTCTCTCTAAAAATCAATAAAAAATATTTTAAAAAAGATTAAATGTGCCTGACTGGCTGGTGTGGCTCAGTGGTTGAGTGTGGGCTTTTGAAGCAGGAGGTCAAGGTTCGATTCTCGTCAGGGCACATGCCTGGATTGTAGGCTCAATCCCCAGTGCAGGGTGTGCAGGAGGCAGCTGATCGATGATTCTTTCTCATCATTGATGTTTCTGTCTCTCTCTCCTTTCCTCCCTGAAATCAATTTTTAATTTTTTTTAAAGATTAAATGTAGCCCTGGCTGGTTTGGCTCAGTGGCTAGAGCGTTGGCCTGCAGACTGAAGGGTCCCGGGTTCGATTCCAGTCAAGGGCATGTACCTTGGTTGTGGGCACATCCCCAGTGTGGGGGGGGGGGTGTGTGTGTGCAAGAGGCAGCTGATAGATGTTTCTCTCTCATCTCATCGATGTTTCTAACTCTCTATCCCTCTCCCTTCCTCTCTGTAAAAATCAATAAAATATATTTTAAAAAAAGATTAAATGTAAAATGAGGACACATTAGTATTCACCCCTTAAGGATATTGTAAGAATTATGTGCCTGGCCTGGCAGATGTGACTCAGTGGTTGAGCATGGAACCATGAGCCAGGAGGTCACAATTGGATTCCCAGTCAGGGCACATGCCTGGGTTTCAGGGTCAATCCCCATTAGGGGATGTGCAGGAGGCAGCCAATTGATGATTCTGTCTCATCATTGATATTTCTATCTCTCTATCCTTCTCCCTTCATCTCTCTAAAAAAATTAACAAATTTTTTTTTTCAAAAAGTATGTGCCTAGATCATGCTACCACAGTCTGATAACATGGTGACTGGAGGGGGTAGTGTTGGGGAAAGGGGGCGGGGGGAGTCTCTCCAGAGTCCTTGGAAGCCAGGGCCAAGACCTAAAAAACAAAAGTCCAGTATCTTGTGTGACCATTAAACTAATATTCACTGAGCAATTATAATGTGCAAACCTTTGTACTTGGTCCTAAGGACAAAAGACATGGTCTCTGCCTTTGAGGAACTCAGTCTTATGAAAAAAAAAAAATTTGTTTTAATTAAAAATATTTTAAAATTGTTTTTAAATCTATTCACTTCTCTAAGTCTTTACTACCACCACTCTGATCCAAGGTTAGCCACCATTACCTTGCCCGTACTACTATAGCCTTTGGTCTCTGCTTAACCCTCTCCAGAAAAGTGTTTTTTAAATGTAGATCAAATTACTGAATGTCACTTTCCTTATCATTGCCTACAGGTCCTACATGATCTGGCTCCATTCACCTCTCCAAATTCATCTCATACTACTCTCTTCCTTAACCGAGTCATTCAAACCTGTAGAGAATTCTTGTGAGTTTATTTGACCAAACTGTTAAAAATTGCCAGGAAGCAAAATCTCAAGGCATTGAGATAACACTCCAGAGAATCACAGGTTTGCACCTTATTTTAGACATTACAATTAAACGAGAATACATAATTGGATTACATTAAATACATTGGTGGTAGATTTGGGAGGTAGGAGAAAGCAAAGCAGGGAAACCTCTGGGATTGGATGAAAAGTAAAATGATAGACACATACATCTTTCACATAGGTGGGTACAGGGTAGCTAACAGTCAACAATTAACATGGTAACAATAACAATGAGAAGGATTTATGGTCTCTGCCCTGGGTGCACTGGTTGTGCCCTGAGGGGTCTAGAAAAAGGGGAGTAACACTGACATTCCACAGGACAATAGACAGGTTAAGGAAAAGACTGACTTTTTTTCAGGGAAGATTCTAGCCTAGGACATAACTACCTTCCATAAACTGCTTTTAGTTAAAAAGTTTAATTTCAGACCATCTTTTATGGTTACTTTAGGTCTCTGAGTTTCTGAGGCCACCATGCAGGCCTTACCTCATCAGGTTAGCATGTGGCCCCTTTTTGTCCACAACCATATTCTTTTTTTAAAAAAACCCACATATTTTATTGACTTTATACAGAGAGGAAGAGAGAGTTAGTTAGAAGCATCCATGAGAGAGAAACATCAATCAGCTGCCCCCTGCACCCCTCAGTAGAATGGGCCAAGGAGTACAATATTCTAGGTAGAAAGGGCCAGAGACAAAAGACTAACTTCCAACACGCCTCCCTCCATTTCCTTATCCACTGCACCAGGGTTGTTTCTATGACATAAAGCACGCCATGTTATTCCCTCAAAACTCTTCCATGGCTGGCTTCCCGCAGCATTCAGGATTAAAAACACCCAAACACATCTTAACCCACTCTCCTAGGCCCTCAGTCACCAGCCTCTGCCTAATTCTAGCATTACTTTGTCATTCTACCTTTGTTCACCTTCAGTTTCTTTCACACAAGCCTTAAGTTTTCCCACTTCTTCCAGTTTCAAGGCCTTTCCCTCAAGCTACCCAATTTGCACAGAACACTATTCCTACTCTCACCTCATTTAACTAATTAATCCCTATTCATCCTTCAGATCTCAGTAGATAAAAACAGGCTTCTCACTGTATTTTTGTGCAGCACTTCTTCCAACTGTAATTAAACTAATTATGCAATTACTTTAAAGTCTTTTCTGAAGTAGACTACAGGGACCTATGTGTCTTGGTTATATCTATATCCCCAGGGTCTAGCATTGTGCCTAAACCACATAAGTACTCAATAATTATTTATTCAGTGAAGAGCAGTGTTTTGACTGGAAAACCAAAATGAGTTTTGTGTGACTGGAGTTTGTAGAGATTTTCTTTTCTTTTTCTTTTTTTAATATATATATTTTTATTTCAGAGAGGAAGGGAGAGGGAGAGAGATAAACATCAATGATGAGAATCAATGATCAGCTGCCTCCTGCACAGCCTCTACTGGGGATCAAGTGCACAAACCAGGCATGTGCCTTTGACTGGAATCGAACCTGGGACTCTTCAGTCCACAGGCCAATGCTCTATCCACTGAGCAAAACCAGCTAGGACTTTAAATATATTTTTATTTATTTTAGAGAGAGGAAGGGAGAGGGATAGAGATAAAAACATTGATGAGAGAGAAACATCAATCAGCTGCCTCCTGCATGCCCCCAACTGCGGATCAAGTCTGCAACTAAGATACATGCCCTTGACTGGAATTGAACCCGGGACCCTTCAGTCCACAGGCCGAGGCTCTATGCACTGAGCCAAACCAGCTAGGGCTACAGGGATTTTCACAAAAGCCTCTGAAAAATTTCAGTGCCCTTTAATGGGACTATTAAGTATATAAAATAGGACCTTAGGTGCAGAGTGACAAGCTTTGGGGCTGACTCTGCCCCCTTTGATAGCTATGCACACAGATTGTCCTGTGTGACAGAAAAAGCCCGTGTCCCCTTTCCATGATTTTGCAAGCTATTAAGTTGGCTCTTCATATTCCTAAGCCTGGGCACTGACCAAGGTAAGGAATGGGGTGGGAACTCAAGACTCAGGCTCAACAATGCACAGAACTCTCAGTGCCTTGTTACCAATACTGAGGTGACCAATTTTATGGATTCTCAGTAAGAAAGCTGGGGGCCATGGGGTGGCAGCATGCAGTGCCCAGAGCTGCCTGTAGATGGCGGACCAGTTCAGAAAAGCACAAACTGAATTCAGCTCCATTTTGATTCCTCCAGAATGAAGAATAAGGGAGTTTGGGCTCCGGGCAGGTAGTACCCAGTATCCTCAAAGGAAACGGTTCCATCCCGGGTCCTACCAGCCAAACAACACAATAAGCAGTGTAGATGTTTCAATGGTTTTATTAAATCTTTCTGGGGGTGGCAGTACCTCACAGCTGGAGAGATAGAAAGGAAGCTGTGGTTTCAGTACGGGTCATTAAAGGGGTACAGAGGGTGTCCTGCGTCTCTTGGGACCCTCTTCCCATCCACCTGGAAAAGAGACAGACATATGACCCTATTAGGAGTTAATATTTCAAAGATGCAGGGCATCTTTTCCCAAAACTTCCTGAACCTCACTTGTGTACGGCATGATGCCAAATGGCAATAACAAGGCCCCAGCCTCATAGAATGCCAGTGTCAACAGCATTCCCACTAAACCCATAGCCTGGTACATAAAGTTTGCAGTCTCAGCTGGGAAGGAACTATTTATTTCCTTATGTGCAATAGGCTGCAACCCAATTTCAACCCCTCTAAGAAGGCCGAGAATGCCTTCTAGGCTCCCCTCATTTATATCATTTACTAAGATTTTTCTATGTGTCAGGAACTATTTTAAAAATTTTAAAAATAGGAAGCTTAGGCTTGGAGAAGTTAAATAACATCTAGCTTACAAGATATAGAAAAGCAAGACTGGGACTCACTTGTTATACTTCTTATCCCTGAGCCACTATTTCCTCCCAAGCTGAATAAAAAGACCCCACTGTGTCCAGGGCAGTAATCCTACCAACTACACCATTCTTCCTCTCTCTGATCAGCAATATTGAGGCCAGGCTTGGGTCAGAATCCTGCTCCAAATCTAACATTCGCCGACTCTGGGGGTGTGAAACATACTCACTGTAAGCATGGGCACGATGTATCGCCAATTTTTATTCAGGGAATCCAGCTGCTTCATCTCTTCTGGACTAAAGGTGAAGTCAAAAACCTGGGGATAGGTAGTAGAGGTCAGGAAAGCCAGCTTTGTGAGTGAAAATCGGGGTTCCAAATCACTGCCTTCTTAGCCTGGCAGAGTTGGGGCCAGATTGTGTCCCAATGGCCTAAAGACAGGACCCATCACCAAGTACCTGGATGTTCTCAAGGATACGGGAAGGCGTGATACTCTTAGGGATGGAGATCACTTTTCGTTGGACCTGCCACCTGCGGTGGGGGGTTAAGGTAGATGAGAAAGAGGAGTCAGTACTCATAAGCATTGTTTTGTCTTCCATGCAGCCTTTTCTTTAAGCTCCTGAGCCCCCCCTGGATTGGGGAACATGATTCAGAGTGGCCTCTCCCAGATCACATGGCAAGAGTCTTAGCCTCATCCAGGCACTTGGATAAGGAACCCCTAAACCCTTACCTCCCAACCCAAGAACCCTTTCTCTGACCTGACCTTCTTTCCCCAAGATTGCCCTCACCTGAGCAAGATCTGGGCTGGAGACCGGCCATACTTTTCAGCCAGTGCCAGGACCACTGGCTCCTCAAGCAGGACAGGCTCTTTAGGATCACGCCAAGCACGATCAGAGGAGCCCAGAGGGCTGTAAGCAGTCACCTCCAGGCCGCGTGCTTGGCAGTGAGCAATCAGCTCGTGCTGAGCCAAATATGGGTGGCATTCCACCTGAGCCAAGAAATAACCCATCACTATGGGGTGGCGACATCCAGCTTGCCTAGCTGTGCCATCCGGACCAACCTGCACTGCTGACCCTCCCCTACTTCCCTTCAGTACTTTTTTTTTTTTAAATACTTATTTTTTTATTGATTTCAGAGAGGGAGAGGGAGAGGGAGAGGGAGAGGGACAGGGAGAGGGAGAGGGAGAGAGAGAGAGAGAGGGAAGGGAGAGGGAGAGGGAGAGGGAGAGGGAGAGGGAGAGGGAGAGGGAGAGGGAGAGAGAGAGAGAGAGAGAGAGAGAGAGAGAGAGAGAGAGAGAGAGAAACATCCATGATAAGAGAGAGTCATGGACCGGCTGCCTCCTGCACGCCCCACACTGGGGATGGAGCCCACAACCCGGGCATGTGCCCTGGCCGGGAAGTGAACCGTGACCTCCTGGTTCATAGGTCAACGCTCAACCACCGAGCCACGCACACTGGGCCCTTCAATCCTCTTATCACTGTTTCCCACTGTCCGTTTCATTCTTGTCCCACACTTCAATGTCCTTCTTTATGTAGAGGAATTCTACACCAACATTTCTGACAACTTGCTAGCCATTTCCATGAAGTAGACCCATCACCTGCTCACTCATGCTCTTGCACATATACCTCACCCCCAAACAACTGACCTGCTATGCTGTGCTCACCTGCAGGACAGCTGGGCGCACAGAGGCCACACTGAGAAGATCATCAATCTGCCGACTGCTGAAGTTGGACAGGCCCAGTGCCCGCACCAGCCCCTTAGCCACCAGTGCCTCCAGAGCCTTCCAGGTCTCCTTGTAGTCAATGAAGTCATAGCGGACAGTCCCATCAGCATTCTTAGGAAAAGGGTCATCTCCCCGCCTGAGTGAAAGACAGCCTCTCAAGAGTGGGCACAAATGCCAGGCTTCTGCCTTACCTGCCCACCCAGCCACTCTATGTCCCATACTCCAAGCCCAGAGAGGGGAAAGGTCCAAGATTGAGAAACAAGCATGGCTTTACACCCTTCCAGATCATGACCCAGGTGTTTACTCTATATGGAATGGCCATTTGCCCTCTTCTTCTTCCCAGGGGCAGATTATATCTCCTCTTCTCTGGGAAGGCTTCCTTATTGCCTTCCTCCTCAGAGAGTTTACATGCTCTTGCAGCCTTCTTCTGGCACAGGGCACAGGGCAGATGGTAGGCTCCTCTCACACCCTCGGCTAGAACTTATTATTTATTTCAACCTGGGCCTAGTTCAGCAGAAGCTAGTAGCTTACCTGAATGAATACAGGAGCAGTAGAACCACTCATGCATACCCTAAGATAGAACCCATGTGAAGCTGCACTCCTTTTTCTTTTTTTTTATTTTAAATATATTTTATTGATTCTTCACAGAGAGGAAGGGAGATAGAGAGCTAGAAACATCGATGAGAGAGAAACATCAATCAGCTGCCTCCTGCACCCCCCCCCCCCCCCACTGGAGATGTGCCCGCAACCAAGGTACGTGCCCTTGACCAGAATCGAACCTGGGACCCTTGAGTCTGCAGGCCGACGCTCTATCCACTAAGCCAAACCGGTTTCAGCTGCACTCCTTTTTCTGTAGCTAAATTCCTGGATGCTGTAGCAGAAAGGGCTGAGTTCCCATGCCAAGTTCCTCAGCTTGCCACACAGATAGTGTTCCTATCCTGCTCCGCTACTGTGACTTACGGTAAGTTACTAACATGACTGGCTCCCCCAACCTCTAATTCCCTGGATAAAAACACTGGCAAAGCTCACTCAAAGGCATAAGGCCAGTGTATCAGGTACAGGTCCAAATACTCCAGCTGGAGGTCGGCCAGTGTCTTCCGGAGGGCAGGCTCCACATCCTCGGGGTGGTGCTTAGTGTTCCACAGCTTGGAAGTCACAAATAGCTCCTCCCGAGACAGCGCCTGGTGCAGGGGGCAGGGCCCATAATGAGAAGAGCCAATGGGCACCCAGTCTTATCCATCCTCACCTCTGGGAGAGGAATTAGAAAGGAGCTGATGCCAGACCCCTCCAGCCAGGCCCCAATCCCCCCCTACCCCTCGCCTCTTAGATCTCTCATCCCATCCCTCGGTAGCCCCAGTCCTCACCTTGCCGGGCCCCACAGTCTCCTTCAAGGCCTCCCCAATTTCAGTCTCATTGCCGTAGATAGCAGCACAATCAATGTGGCGGTAGCCTACACTCAGGGCATGCTTAACAGCTGCTTTTACCTGCCAGGTGAGAGAAGCAGAGGGATTCAGCTCTGTTGGTCTGGGCCAGAAGCTGCCCTTTGGAGGGTCACTGGTGGCGGGAGGGGGCAGGAACATACCACTGCAGTCATCCATGCAGTGGGGGAGAGATGATGGAAAATGATTCTAGTCTAGGGGAAGGGACCAGAAGCCTCAAACCCTTTGTCCCCATCCCATTAACCGCCAAGGCTCCTTCCTACCCAACAATCTCAGCAGTGCCCAGCAAAAAACTAACGTGTTCCCAGCTACATGCTCAGAAGACGAATACATTGACCGAGGGCAGAAGTATAGGTCACGGAGCCAGGTTCCCTACCTGAGGAGCTGGTTAGGGAAACATGATACACAGGTAAATATGCCTAGGCCAAGGCCATTGTGAGAGAGACCCTCAGGGAGCCATATAACCAAGCACGCTCTGGGGGATCAGGCAAGCAAAAGAAGTGAGGGGGGAGAAAATTAAGGAAATAGAGATGTGAGATGGAAGCTAAGCCCAGAGCCTCCTTCCAGAAGACAAAAAAGCAGGTATCAAGTAGGAGGCCAGGTCCAGTTAATTTGCTAAAAACTTGACTATAAACATGGCATCAGAGGCAGAACCAGACGCCAGGCCCTTGGCATTCAAGAGCCCCATCTAGGTGCAGCTCTTACTACCCAGACATATTTCCCAACCCCTGTCCCTACTACCCTTGCTGCTTCATTCTGCCTGCCTCCTTGTTGGCCCTGTCTCTGACCTCCACCCCTTGCCTTCATCTAGCTGCTGGACTTGTCCTGCCATGTCAGTGCCTGCCTGGAGCACAAAGATCCCAGCTCCACAGTCCTAGGCAGCTATAGGAAGGAAATCAAAGGGGAAAAAGGCAGTCATCCAACCACACCACAAACACTAGCCAAAATCCCAGAGAGAAGAGGCTGTTCTCGATGCCTGAGCCCCTCCCAAACATAATCCCCAAACTTCTCCAAACTCTGACTCAGATGCCCAAGGAACAATGGCATAGCGCTGGGGAGATGCCCAACACTAGGTGGATGCTGCATTTCTAGCTATCGATCCTAGGAAAGCGGGTCTCCATTCCCAGGCCCCCCAGGCTGGAAGGGTTTACATCAGGGGTCAATAAACTCCAGCTCATAGCTGCCTTTTGTTTTTTGTCAGCCCTGAGCTATGAACTTTTTTTATATTTTTAAATGGCTACATAAGTACATAATCACCTCCATTTTGCAATCTGTCCAGCAAAATCTAAATTGTTAACCATCTGGTTCATCAAAAAAAAGTTTGCCCTGGCCAGTGAGACTCAGTGTTTGAGCATAAACCTATGAAGCAGGAGGTCATGGTTCAATTCCCGGTCAGGGCACATGCCCAGGTTGCAGGCTCAGTCCCCAGTGTGGGGCACCCAGCCGATTGGTGATACATTGATGTTTGTATCTCTCTCTCCGTCTCTCCCTCTCCCTGACTCTCTGAAATCAATTAAAAAATATATATATATATATAAATATATTTAAATATATTTTATTGATTTTAGAGAGGAAGGGAGAGGGAGAGAGTGATAGAAACATCAATGATGAGAGTCATTGATTGGCTGCCTCCTGCACTCCCCCTACTGGGGGATCAAGCCCGCAACCTAGGCATGTGTCCTTGGCCGGAATAGAACCTGGGACCCTTCAGTCCATAGGCCAACGCTCTATCCACTGAGCCTAACCAGCTAGGGCTATATATTTTTTTTTAAAGAAAAAGTTTGCACCCTAGCCAGTTTGGCTTCCCAGCCTTGGTTGGGTTGCATGTAGGAGGAAACCAATTGATGTGTCTCTCTCACATTGATGTTTTTCTCTATCTCTTCCCCTCCCTTCCACCTTCTCTCTGAAAATCACTGGAAAAACATCCTTGGGCCTTAGCAGGTTTGTTTCAGTTGACAGAGTGTCAGCCTGCAGACTGAAAGGTCCCAGGTTCGATTCCAGCCAAGAGCACATGCCTAGGTTGTGGGCTCAATCCTCAGTGTATGGGCATGCAGGAGGCAACTGATTGGTGATTCTCTCTCATCATTGATGTTTCTAGCTCTCTCTCCCTCTCTGAAATCAATAAAAATGTATTTTAAATATATATATATATATATATATATATATATATATATCTCCTCAGTTGAGGATTAACAAAAAAAGTTTGTTAACCCTTAGTCTTGACCTAGTTATTCTTCAAACCCTGACTGATACCTTCTGTGTGACTACCTCTGGAATGAGAGAGGCCCAGCCTTCAATGAACCCAGTGATGATCAGATCACAGCACAGGGTGATGACATATTAGGGGTCAGCAATGGGCCAGATACAGAGGGGTCCCACATCTGCCAAAGGATTCAGTGTCGATCCAGTTAGGGAAAGGGTTCTTTCCTATGACCTTGCCCTGCTGACCCTCTCAGCCCCTCCTCTGAGTCAGCTGGCTAAGGACATGTTACCAGGCCCTTCTTCCCTTGTTTTTCCCACTGCCCTCCAGGCTCATCCCACCTTAAGTGGAGTACAGGGATGGGGCTGCTAGGGAAAATGCAGGGACTCTCTCCCAAATACTGCCTTTTCCCTAGCAGTGGTACAAGAAGCCCTCCTCCTCTTTCCCCATCCCTCACCTGGCCAGGATTGCTCTTCCAGGTGCCCAGTCCAATCAGGGGCATCTTCTGCCCAGTGTGCAGGAGGAGACAGGAAGCTGCCATTGCCTCCTGAAACAGAAATGGGAAAAGAATGATGTGGGGATCAGTGCTGCTTGGGCTTCAAGACTCCTGTCAATCATGGGTGACAAAGGAGGCACAGAGGTGATGAGAACAAACTTGTGGTTGTGTGTATATGCCCAGAAGCAACCAAAGTCAGTAGCTCCTGGACAAACATTAACCAGACCACCAGCCTGGCTGCTCTTCCTTTCACCGGCTAAAGGTCTGTGTAAAAGAGCTCCAATACCTAAAAACAAAGGCAGGGTGGCTTCCCAGAAGTGCCTAGCCTTGACTACATAAGGTCTCAAGCCAGTAAGACAGGCAAAGGCCATTATGAGTCAATGTGAGAAAGGGTGACAGAATAGGCTCAGAAAAGGGTTACTTCTCTGAGGATGAAATGAACATTCCCAGGAATTTGTCAGAACTACAGAGACTCTCTGAGTTCCTCTCACAGAGGTCTGATACACCATGCTGCTAGGCCTGAGTGGGCTCTTACAAGGGAAGTATAATATTTTGTAGATGAAAAAACAGGCATAGAGAGATCAAGTTATTTGCCCCAAATCAACAGCTAAGTTGGCAGAGCCAAGGATTCAAGAACTAATGGAAAAGGGCAGGTAAACACAGACTATAAAATATATGTGTTGACAGTAGACAATGTGTGTACAATGTGCTACAGAAAGCAAGTAACTTCTGTAGAGCAAGAACCAGAGAATATTGACATTGGCTTTTAAGAATGAGTTGGATTTTCCCTGGAGTCAAGGGGAAGTCTTTCCAGTAAGGTGAATTAGACACAGGATTTCAGTGCAGCAGACAGCAAAAAATTTCAGATGCAAGAAAATTTCCAGCCCTAACCCGTTTAGCTCAGTGGATAGAGCATCGGCCTGCGGACTGAAGGGTCCCGGATTTTATTCCGATCTTGGGCATGTGCTTTGGTTGCAGGCACATCCCCAGTGAGAGGTGTGCAGAGGGCGGCTGATCGATGTTTCTACCTCTCTATCCCTCTCCCTTCTTCTCTGTAAAAAGCTAATAAAATATATATTTTTTAAAATTTCCAACTGAACAAAAGTAGGTGGGTGATTGGAGCAACCCCTTTGAAGAGCTATGAAAATTAGAAGTTTCCAAATGGCTCTAGAATGAATACTCATTCAGTCAGCAAATGATGAATATCCAGGCCTTGTGCTAGACTCAGATATTCAAATAGAGTCCCTGCCCTCTTGGAGCTAATGGTCTGGTGGAGGAGAGGGGAGGGCAGTTGATATGGGTGCAATATATAAGGAATATGATCAAAATCTGCACAAGTGCTATAAAAAAAAGAGTGCGCTGGCTAGGATGGCTTCTTGGAGGTGCTCAGTCAAGTCTTAATGCACAGGAGTTATCCAAGTGAAAGGGAAAGGAGAAAGAATGCTCACCCCCAAAGTAAGTAAAGTAGAAAGCTTTTCACTTGATCTCATCAGTACTGTAAGTATCACTCTCTCAGGATTGATTTCATTGTCAGCAATACCTTTTAAATATAACCTTTGTTTCCAAGTTCTGAAAGGACATCAAGAATATTATCGTTGCCCAGCTGGTGTGGCTTGGAGGTTAAGTGTAGACCCATGAACCAAGAGGTCACTAGTTCAATTCTTGGTCAGGGCACATGCCCAGTTGCAGGCTTGTAGGGAGCGTGCAGGAGGCAGCAAATCAATGATTCTCTCTCATCATTGATGTTTCTCTCTCTCTCTCTTTCTCCCTTCCTCTCTGAAATCAATAAAATTTTTTTAAAAAGCAAGCAAAACAATTAAAATATAGGCACTTCTCTATGAGTGTAAAATTTCTTCTTTGTATAAGCTTATATCAGTTAACTTTTAAGATTCTTGTTTACAATATTTTAAATTGAAATGTGTCAATTTAAGTGGTCATTTTAAACTATATTTTTATTGATTTCAGAGAGGAAGGGAGAGGAGAGAGAGACAGAAACATCAATGATGAGAGAGAATCATTGATTGGCTGCCTCTTGCACACCCCCTACTGGGGATTGAGCCCACAACCCCAGGCATGTGCCCTTGACGGGAATCAAACCTGGGACCCTTCAGTCCACAGGCTGACGCTCTATCCACTGAGCCAAACCAGCAAGGGCAATAAAAACATTTTTTTTTTAAAAGATTATGGTAAAGCAGATAATAAGGGAAGTTGTGTGTACAACCTACACACCAAAATTGTCTTTCCTAATACTTCTGACTCAGGAAGAATTTTACAGTCCGTCTAGCACAACCAGTTATGGAGACCACTTCTTTCTGCTAAAACAAAAATGGTCAATCTGGGAAGCAAACCAAAGATTGCTGAGAGCAATTCTCTGTTACCCAACTTTCCAGGGATCAGGCAAGTATGTCTGGAGTTCACAGGAGGAACTAGCTTTCCATTTAACATCAGAGTCTGTGGCTGATTTCCTGGGCTTGATCCCCAAACAAGTGACCTGTTGGCCTCTCTAAGATTTCCCAGCACACAGGGGAGGGCTCTGAAATTACAACTGGGCTGAGAGCTTGAACAAAAACCAGGCTTAAGGGTAAAAGGAAGAAGAAACTTGATGCTTGTTTCTCCCTTTCTTTTGTTGGTGAAACTGAAAACCAAAAGGTCTGAGGCTTGGGAGTGTAGTGGGGGGAGATCATGGAGGTAGGAAGACCTAACAAAGATCTGCAAAGAACAAGAGCTACAAAGAAGTAAATGCAGGGGCCCCAGCAGAAGACAGATGTTTTTCTCTAGGACAGGAAGTCATCCTCTTCCAGTTCTTGACTTCCTCATCTTCTGCCTGAGGCAACAGCTTTCCAGCCTAGCCCTGCATTAATAGGTTCTGAGCTTGTCAGGAATTGCCTCACTGAACCTCGGCAGCACTCAGAAACCCTCATGTTATATTGGGAGAGGTTCTAAATATAAAAGAAAGAGAAGCTGTGTATGCATGAGGAGATGTGGAAGAGGGTAGCATTGGGAGTCAGGTTTTATTGGAACTTACGTTCTTTCACACTGGGGTTCAGTCTTCCCTTCTCAAAGGAGGGCTTTACAGCTGCTGGCTGGATGTGGGGAACTAGAAAACACAGGAAAAAGAGGAAGCAGCATTTGGATGAGTGTTCCATTTATGGGCCTTTCCTCAGCCTCCCATAAATGTTGGTGTCCCTTGAGATTCTGTCCCCAATCCTCTTCTCACTCCCTAGTAGAGCTCATGTCTTCAGCTATCAACTTAAGTACTCATTCTTCCCACCCCAGTTCTGTATATTCAACTCCCCCTGTTCATCTCCACAGGAGTGTCCTACAGGTATCTGAGACTCAACATGTCCAAACTGTACTTGTCAAATCCAGCAGCAGAGCACAGAGGAAACAATTCAAGGTCTGGGGTTCCACAGACCTGGGTTTGAATCTCAGCCCCATCTTGTGGAGAGATACTATATCTAAAGCACTTTACACAGTGCCTTACCCATGATCTTTCTGTATATTTTTTTCTCAACAGGGACTCAGGGCCCTAGTGAGAAAACAAACCAGACAACATGCTACTTTTGAGGAGCACGTCTACAGTTTCATAGAAAGGCCAGATCTCCTGGAAAAAAAATCGTTAGTCAGCAAACAAAATGGAAGATGGCAACTAAAACTTACTGAGCATCTAATATGTATACCAAACTCTTTAAAAGCTTTATCTCATTTAATTCACTGGGTCTTTAAAAAGCCATCTAAATAAAGCATTTCAGTTCATTTGAAGTATTTTTTAGTATTATCAGATTATGATTTCGATAGGTGACGGGGAAGAGAGTAGATCTTCTCCTGTACTTCTAATAAGCCAGCATATATATGTAACGGTGATCAAGATTTGGTCTATTAGGCTGGGTTAAAAAAAACCTGTTAGTACTTGTATATATAAAGAAAGATATTATTTGCTCTAAACTGTAATGTAAAACCTAAAACTACAACAACACTTCACATACTTCTTGATGTGAAAAAAAAACCCCACAAAACTTAAAAAAAATACATTTCCTAAATATTTCTCCAGTCTATCCATAGTTACCTCTGCTGCCACTGCTCTAGTTCTGACCACCCTTACCTGAACCAGGGATCTCTCTGCTTCCAGTGTGGTCCCTCTCCCCACAATCCACTCACTTCATCTGACCATGTGACTCCCAGGTTCAAACTCTTCCAGCAGCTCTCTCCTACCCAGGACAAAGTCCAGACTCCTTAGTATACCCTTCGTAACCTGGCTCCTACAGTCCTCATTTTTCCTCCTCATTTCGGACTCCATGTTTCTGAGTTTGCAGAGTGAGCCACCAGTTACTTGATTCCAGGCCTCTGCACACTTTCCTTCCCCAAGTCCCAATCTTACCTGGCTAATTGCTGCTCATCCTTCAGCTAGCACTTTAAACTTCTGGCTCCTCCATGTACTGACAGCTAGTGCACACAGCTGCAGTTGTCTGTTTATATAAAGTTTCTTCCCACAAACCTGGGTACTCCTTGAGGTCAGAGCCTGTCATCTGTCTGAACCCCTCACTCCTAGACTGCCCGCCCCAAACATACATATACACACACACACACACACACACACACACACACAACACATACACACAGAGGCAAAGGGGAGAGATCTTGACAGCTGGGTATTTGAGAAAGTCACTGCCTTCTTCCTTTCCCTTCTTGGGTAACCTGGAAAGAATCACCTCTGGAAAATATCAAAGAACTTTACTATCTCTGCCCCTCACCTCCCAATAAAATCCCAATGGCTCCAGAGAGAATGCTATCGAGATTACTCCTGTACAAATAAAAATAAAAAAAACCTGAGACCTTGGGGAAAATAACAGGCGCCTGATCAGAACCATAAAGACTCTGCTAAGGTAGGAGGTCCTGCAGCCCTGCTTACGGTCAAACTGAAGGGAAGAGTTAATAACAGCCCCATTCTACAGAGTCTCACTGTAACAGAGCTCCGAGGCCACCAAAAAGCACGCCCTGACTTTCCCAAACTCAAGGCAGGTGCCCAAGCAAGCAAACTGTCACCCCTCCTGCTACTTTTGAGAAGCATGTCTACAATTCCATAGAAAGACCAGATCTCCTGGGGAAAAAAAAATCGCGTTAGTAAGCAAACAAAATGGAAGATGGCAACTAAAACTTACTGAGCATCTAATATGTGCCGAACTCTTTAAAAGCTTTATCTCATTTAATTCTCCCTACCGTTCTGATGTAGGAACTCATTTTACCGCTGTGGAAATTGAGGTCCAGAGAAACAGAGCGAATAAGAGGACGAGTTCACATCTGAAACCAAGGCTGGCCCCCTCCAGAACCTGCGCTCTCCACTCTGCCCCGGGGCGGACACCTCTGTAGCGAAGGATCAAGGCCAACTCCTCTGTAAGAAAAGATGGGGCCTCAGCAGGAGAAACTCACCCTCGCACCAGCGCTGAGCGCGAAGAAGGTGGTAAAACCGCGGCTCAGGCCTGAGCCCAGCTCGTGATCCAAGGAGCCTCGGCTTCCGGGATGGGAGGGCTGCACGGGAAGTCCGCCTGACCGTGAAGGCAGGAACCCGGTCCTAGTCCGACCGAACTCCTCCCAGAAGAGGGGCGAGGGCTGGGCACTCGGCCTCTCTAACAGTGGTGCACCCCGCCCCAGCCCCCCGCGGAGGGACTTGGGGGTGGAGAGCTGGGCGGCCGCACCATCTCCTCCTCGGGGCGCGGATGGCCGGACTGGCCGAAGCTTAGATACAATTGGCCACGCGGGTTTGGAGAAGGCGCGGGCAGAGGGAAACCTGCGCTGCGGTCACGTGGGAGGCCTGGGGCGGGGCCAGGCCGCGCCTCTGCGGGCCCACGCTGCACCGCGCGCCGCGCTCTACGCCGCTCGAGCTCCTGCCAGAGGAAGGAGGGTCCCCAGTGCCACTTTCTTCTGGTGTCAGGTCACCTTCCTGATTCATTCATCTAACTCGCTCCATTCTCGCTTACCGGCAGGTTGGCCGGGTTCCCAGAATATACTAAGCTGAGCCCGGTGTTTGGCCAGGTAAACAGACTCCAAGAGCTGGAGAGTCCGTGGTTCCTGCTGGCCTGTGGACCCTAACCACGCATTTATGTGCCAGGCACTGTGCTAGACTTTATAAGCGTGATTTTATCGAATCTTTATAACAACCCTGGATGGCGAATGTTCTTAATTTTACTTCTTGTAAGTCTTTATTGAAGTATATAGTATATAGCATACGTACAAAAAAAAAAAAGTACAAATCTTAAATTTGCAGCTCTTAATTTTTTGGGGAATGTAATTATCATCCAGGTGAGGATAACTGATATTACCAGAATACTTAAAGCCTGTGAGAAGTATTCGCTGTCTATTTTACAGATTGGACAGATTCAGCAAGGTAAAATAGCTTGCCCAAAGTCACACAGCTGTTAAGTTACAGATTTTAAATTTGAAATAGAGCCTGCTTTTTAGGCTGAGAGGTGTCTTGCATTTATATGTGTCAATGTAAGAAACTTTCAAACCTGTGAAGATTTTTTTGTGAGTTATATGAGCCAACCTGTGGGAAACATCACATTGAGATAAAACTCAAGCGAATAGCAGTTTTGTACCTTGTTTTATACAATATAATCAAAAGAGAAGACATAACCCAGCTGGCATGGCTTGTTGTATCGCAAATCAGTGAGCTGGACAAGACACCTTAATCAGCCAATTAGTTAGGAGTCATCTTTATTGTGCACGGGTTCAGAGCAGATTACCTCTGTCAAATTCTGAACAAACACAGGAGGGAGTATTTCCTTTTTATATCCTTCCAGTTCTTTGTGTAAAACAGCTTGTAATCTTGAATATATATATCATGTCTAACAAACACCTGTCATATCTATACAGACAACTTGTAACTTTGAGTACATATATCTATATAGACACCTATAACCTTGGATGAACAAACACTTAGCAGAATTTGGGAATTATTATCAGTATCACTGTATCAGCCACTTTAGATGGCTAGCTTGCAAGGTCAGACAGTTAAGTTTATCTTTTCTACTAGTGACCCAGTGCATGAAATTTGTGCACGGGGATGGGGAGGGTCCCTCAGCCTGGCCTGCACCCTCTCCAATCTGGGACCCCTCGAAGGATGTCCTACTACTGGTTTACAGGGATCGGGCCTAAACCAGCAGTCGGACATCCCTCTCGCAATCCGAGACTGCTGGCTCCTAACCGCTCACCTGTCTGCCTGATTGCCCCTAACCACTCTCCCTGCCGGCCTGTTCGCCCCCAACTGCCCCCCGCCACTGGCCTGCTCACCCCCAAATGCACCCTCCCAAGCCTGATCTTCCCCAACTGCTCCCCATGCCAATGTGCTCGCCCCCAACTGCCCCCCCCCCGCTGGCCTGCTCGCCCCCACATCCCCTCCCCACTGGCCTGCTCACCCCCAACTGCCCCCTTGCTGGCCTGCTCACTCCAAACTGCCCCCCCTCCCGCGCTGCCTGATCACCTCCAACTAACCCCCACTGACGTCCTGCTTGCCCCCAACTGGTCCCCCTGCTGGTCTGCTTATCCCCAATGGTCCCACCCCCCACCAGTCTGATCACCCACAACTGCCCTCTCCTCTTGGCCTCTAACCGCCTCTACCTCAGCCCCGCCACCATGGCTTTGTCCAGAAGAACGTCCGGAAGGTCTCCTGGAAGGTCTCCCAGTCTAATTAGCATATTACACTTTTATTAGTATAGATAGAGGCCTGGTGCACGGGTGGGGGCCGGCTGGTTTGCCCTGAAGGGTGTCCCGGATCAGGGTGGGGGTTCCTTGGGGGGTGGGGCAGCCTGGGCGAGGGGCCTGTGGTGGTTTGCAAGCCAGCCACGCCCCCATGGGGTGAGGGTCCCCGCTGGGGGGGGCGTGGCCATCCTGGGTGAGAGGCTAAGGGCTGTTTTCAAGCTGGCCACACCCCCTTCAGGGTGGGGGTCCCCACTGGGGCTGATGGCTGTTTGCAGGCTGGCCACACCCCCTTCAGGGTGAGGGTCCCCACTGGGGTGCCTGGCCAGCCTGGGTGAGGGGCTGATGGCTGTTTGCAGGCTGGCCACAGTCCCTTCAGGGTGGGGGGTCCTTGCTGGGGTGCCAGCCAACCTGGGTGAGGGTCTGATGGCTCCCAGCCCCTCCTTTTTTTTGTCTCTTTTTTTTTTTTTTCAGTGCCTCCTTGAGTGGAGGCCAGGGCCAGCTGGAAGCAAGTATCTGGGATTTATTTATCTTCTATAATTGAAACTTTGTAGCCTTGAGTGGAGGTTAGGGCTGGCTGGTAGCCTGGGTTGCCCCTGGAAACCCAGGCTCCCAGCCCCTCCTTGAGCAGAGGCCAGTGCCAGCCAGGGCGGGTGGGAAGCTTGGCTTCCTCCATCGCCAGGGGCAACCCAAGCCTCCTGCTCGCTCCAGATCTGTGGCCGCTGCCATATTTGTTGGGTTAATTTGCATACTTGCTCCTGATTGGCTGGTGGGCGTGGCTAGTGGTTGTGGTAGAGGTACGGTCAATTTGCATGTTTCTATTTTATTAGTGTAGACTAGAGACCTGGTACACAAAATTTGTGCATGGGTGGGGGATCTCTAAGACCTACCTGCACCCTCTCCAATCTGGGAGCCTTCAGGGAATGTTCTACTGACAGCTTAGGCACGCTCCCCATGGTTCTCTGCTCTCTGTGGGGCCAGTCTGTTCCACACCATGGCGATGGGCAAGCAGGCCCTGCTGGGTGCTGCTTGTGGGCCACAATTGCCTGCTCACAGGTTGCCACGGCTATAGCCAAGCAGGCCTTGCTGTCTGTTGTCAAGCTGCGTGGCCGCCATTGCCTCCTGGGTCTGGTGATGGTCCTGGGAGGCTACCTGTCCCCAGACTCAGTCCACTTGGCACCGCTCCACCCCCGACTGCGTGGCGCCAGTGTATGCAAATTAACCCACCATCTTTGTTGTGTTAATTTGCATACTCACTCTTGATTGGCTGGTGGGCATCGCGGAGGTATGATCAATTTGCATCTTTCTCTTTTATTAGTGTAGATTATTCAAGCTAAAAACAAAGTTATATTTTATAGAATAAGAGACTATCTAAATATAACAGAGTAATTCAAACAGCAGTTTTAAACAGCAGTTTTCCAAAGGAGGGACCACCATGCTTCAGGCTCAGTGGTTGAGCCTACACCTGTGAACCAGGAGGTCACGGTTCAATTCCTGGTCAGGTCACATGCCCAGGTTGTGGGCTGGATCCCCAGGGTAGGGTGTGCAGGAGGCAGCCAATCAATGATTCTCATAATTGATATTTCTCTCTCTCTGTCTCTCTCTCCCTCTCCCTCTCTGAAATCAATAAAAAAATATTTTTTTAAAATGCCTACAAGACATAAAAGAAAAGAGCCAAGTAGGCTGTTAGATATATGAGTCTGGAGCACAGTGGTGTGAAGTCAGGGCTGTATAAATGTTTAAGGTCCTGAAACTGGAAGAGCTTACCTAGGGAGTGAGACATTAGAGAAATGAGGGCCAAGGATTCTGCTCTGGAACACCCTGCAACATTTAGAATTCAGGAAGAGGATCCACAGAAGGAACAACCAATAAAATGAAAGAAAATTCAGGAGAGTGTCAAATCCAGAAGCCAGGTAAAGGAAGCATTTTTTAAAAAATATATATTTTTATTGATTTCAGAGAGGAAGGGAGAGGGAGAGAGAGATAGAAACATCAATGATGAGAGGGGATCTTTGATTGGCTTCCTCTGGTAGGCCCCCTACTGGAGCTAGGGCTAAATTTAGGAAGCATTTTAAGGAGAGAATGAGCAACAAAGATAAATGCTGCTGAGAGGTAATTTAAGATGATGATTGAAGTGCTCGCTTCGGCAGCACATATACTAAAATTGGAACAATACAGAGATTAGCATGGCCCCAGTGCAAGGATGACAGGCAAATTTGTGAAGGGTTCCATATTTTATTTTAAAAAAAAGAAGAAGCCCTAGACGGTTTGGCTCAGTGGATAGAGCATCGGCCTGGGGACTCAAGGGTCCCGGGTTCGATTCCAGTCAAGGGCATGTACCTTGGTTGTGGGCACATTCCAGTGGGGAGTGTGCAGGATGCAGCTGATCGATGTTCCTAACTCTCTATCCTTCTCCCTCCCTCTCTGTAAAAAAAAAAAAATCAATAAAATGTATTTTTAAAAAATAAATAAATAAAAAAGAAGAAGAAGAAGAAGCCCAGCTGGTGTGGTTCAGTGGTTGAGCATCGACCTATGAACCAGGAGGTCATGGTTCGATTCCCGGTCAGGGCACATGCCCGGGTTGCAGGTTCGATCCTCAGTGTGGGGTGTGCAGGAGGAACCCGATCAATGATTCTCTCTCTCTTCCTCTCCCTTCCTCTCTCTGAAATCAATAAAAACACATATTAAAAAAAAAAAAAAAGATGATGACTGAGGCTTGCTATGGATTTGGCATAATGGCAGCCATTAATGATCTTGACAATAGAGACATCGGTAAAATGGTATGCACAAAAAATTATTAGAGTGAATTTGAGAAAAGAATTGGATGTAAGGAAGTAGACAAAGTGCATATAGGCAGTCCTTTTAGGAATTCTGCTATAGCAAAATGGACAGTAGTTGGAGGAATAATTAAGTCAATGGTGGGATTTTCTCCCCTGTGAATTGAAAGATACACTATTACAGTGGATCATGTGCTGATCCAGCATAGTGAGAAAAATGGAAAATTCAGTAGAAAGAGAAAATAACTACAGGAGCAGTAAGTATCCTTGAGAGTTTGTGCATTCCAGACCTTAGATAGGAGAGCAGACTAATAAATACTTTTTAAAGTCATTGATAGGTAGTTAGCTCAGCGGATAGAGTGCCGGCCTGTGGACTGAAGGGTCTCAGGTTCGATTCCCTTCAAGGGCACATACCTGGGGTGCAGGCTCGATGCCCAGTAGAGCGCATACAGGAGGCAGCCTATTGGTGATTCTCTCTCATCGATGTTTCTATCTCTCTCTTCCTCTCTGAAATCAATAAAAGCATATATTTAAAAAAGGAAAGTTGCCACACTCAGCTAAACGTAAGTCCAAAACAGCCCCTCCCAACTTCCTCTTTTCCTCTATAAAAGCAAACCCAGCTGGGACTTGCCTATGATTCCGCCATAGTTTGCCTGCCCTCCGTTGAAATTCCTCTGCTATTTCAGAAAAAAATACATTTTGCTGGTAAAATAACTGGCTCTTTGTCTTTTTTAAGGTCAACAGATTAAATGAAACAATGGATGTAAAGTGCCTGGCAGTACATAGTAGGACTTGGTGAATGGTAGTGATTATTATCTGTATTCAGAACAAACTGTTGCAAGCTCGGCAGGGGGAGGGAGAACTATCCCCTCCTCACCCAGTGAAGCTGCTGAAACTCTTCCCCAGATTCAGGAGAGATAGCCGGACTTCTGAATGGAGGAGGATTCTGCAGGATTGCCCTCTCTCTCCCTCTCTCCCTCTCTCTCCCTCTCTCTCACACTCCCACATGTGTGTGCACACACATTTATGTAGCACTCCAGGTGTTGGTATAGAAACTAATTATAATTAGGGCAGGAATCACAGTCACACAGAACAATGCTGCAGTAAAGTGGAAGAAAGGAGGCTGCAGCCAAAGGAAACCATTAGTCTGGGGCTGGAAAGGGGAAGGGAAGAGGATGGAGTGGTATGGGCTGGGCGGGGCTGGCAAGACAAGGCAGAACCACAGCAGGAAGCTGACAGATTAAGTCGTATGGCAGTGTGGATTTCTCCTGCGTACTTTACTTCCCAATTTTACATCTTTCCATTGCACATCACCCACAGAGGCCACTCTGTGCTAAAAGTGGGTAGAAGTGATTGATTTATTCATTTAATCAACAAACATTGAATCCTACCTACCATACGCCAGGAACTTTATGGAAGGATAAACAATTGGATTTAAAGGTAGCTGGGAGGGGTGGTGTGGGCAGAGGAACTAACATGTGGAATGAAGCTGGCAGGATGTTACCTTCCAGGAACTATATGTGGCTTGATAAGGAGGGAGCATAGGATTCCTGGGAGAAAAGTAGGAGATGAAACTGGAGAGGTAGGATGAGGCCAGTTCATAAAGAGCCTGAGAGGCACATTAAATGTCTAGCTAATTGACTAACCATTTCGGGGGTGGGTGTGGGGGATTAAACTCCTATTTCATACTAAACACAAAAGTAAATTTTAGAAAGTTTAAAGATTTGAATATTAAAATACTAAAAGAAGAAATAAGAGACTATGTGTATAATCTTGGGGTGGAGAAGGCCTTTTTAAAAATTTATTGATTTTATTGATTTACTTTTATTTTTTAGTACAAGGAAATAGGACTTTTATTAGCATTGTTAAAGATGTTGCATTACATAGGAACCGATCCTTAGCATGTACACCACCAACTGAGCTTTGAGGAGATAAATCATAGAAGAAATAAAATCAACATGGAATTTCAAATAGAAGTTGGAAGTTCACCTTAAAAAAAGACAAAAAGAAAACCCCTTTTTACTGTGAGGTTCGAGGGGCAGGGAACAAAGACAGAGTCCAGGCCAGTCAAAAGGAAGAACTTTTTTTTAAAAATATATTTTATTGATTTTTTACAGAGAGGAAGGGAGCGGGATAGAGAGTTAGAAACATCGATGAGAGAGAAACTTCGAACAGCTGCCTCCTGCACACCCCCCACTGGGGATGTGCCCGCAACCAAGGTACATGCCCTTGACCGGAATCGAACCTGGGACCTTTCAGTCCGCAGGCCAATTCTCTATCCACTGAGCCAAACCAGTTAGGGCAAAAGGAAGAACTTTTAATCTTACGCTCCTGGGCAAGGTTCACCGGTCCTGAGGGTAGGGCTGGAGAAGTTGCATTGGGCACTTTTTTAATACAGGTGTTCAGTGAGGGCGGAGGACCATGAGCTGAGGGCTGGTGGAATTTCTGCCGTGGGCAGGGGTTCCAGGAATGGAGCCAATTTGCCTGAAGCACTGGTTCCAGGAAAGGACCAGCATTTGTGTCGCCATCTGTCTGGTGCACTAGTCTGTTATCTGCGTCACCATCGGTTGCATGCATCGGCTTCTGGAATTCCTCTGACCTAACATTTACATCTTAAGCAGCAGAACATTTCAAATATGAAAGTTTGCCCAATTACCTTTCCATCATGCTTGAATCCTTGAGTACACTAGAGATTACTTGATTTATTTTTTTTAAGCTTAAAGATTTGTGTAGGGAGCAGCTATAGGGTCAAGAAACAAGTCCCAGCTTGGAGGGCAGGGCCACAAACAAGTCCCAGCTTGGAGGGCAGATCCCTCCTAGCATGATTAAGCTTGAGCTTATACTTCTCCCTAGTTCCTTCCTAGGTAGCTAATGGGCTGTGGGAGGTGCAGCAAGTGCTGCCAAAACAAGGTGAAACTCACAAGAACATTGTAAACATGTTGACCACTTCCCTGGTTTTGCTTTGTGTGCTCTGACAAAAATAAAGCTTCGGCTTGCAGGCTGGGTCTCTCTCTGTCAGAGATCCACCTAGCCCCAGCTGTATTCTCTTTGTCTGTCTTCTTTAATCCTTCACCACCCCTCAGCTCACCGAACCTGGCTGTGCTGAACATGGCACAATTTGTGTCTATCTTTTGTGGCGCTTTATGTTATCATTTTTTATTCTCTTGAATTTTGTGAAGTGTTAGCAGAATAAGTGTAAAATCTAGTGCCTTGCACACAGAGATCGAGTGAGGCAGGGCCCAGCTTCTATCCCACTATCCTCTTGGAGCTGGTGTAGGACCGTGTGGCTGCAGCATTCACCTTGGCCCAGCCCTGTGGGGTCTTTATGAATTGGGCTGGCTCTGATGAGGCGGGAAATCTGGTCCAGCCTGGAGCCCCTTCTCACAGACATCCTATGGAAGACACTCCCTGGCTGTTCCTCCCACCCAGAGAGGATGGCAGTAGCTCTGTTTTTGGCTGTGGTTACAGATAGAATGGACAAGACAAGACTGACATAGGACTGAGGGCACCTCCCGAGTTGCAGACTCATGATGGCCTACCAGCTTAAGATCCTTTTGAGGAAAGGTGGTGAGTGTGGGAGTGGGAGTGTGCCATGTGGGAGAGCTCTGGAGTCCTGGAGATGGCCTCTCAGTCCTCACTCTGCTCCCTCTTTGCTCCTGAGGATAATGAAGGCCAGCGAGGGGACAGCTTATCTTTGCTGGGGACTTATGGCCAATTAATGGTAGAGTTGGGACCAGAGGCCAGGCCTCCTGTTCCAACACACTGCTTTTCCTGTTTCAACGGGGATAGGTGGCCCAGTTCTTCCTGGTGCTGGGAGACCTGGGAGCTGGGGATACATGGCTGCCCCAGTCTTCTGGGCAGCTCTCTGACCCCTAGGTCGCACTAGCTGTCATCACTAAACTGGTCCTTGTGGGCAGACATTTCCTTCCCATTTTCTTCTCATCGTCTCCCACAGGGGTTTGTGATTCTAGAAGGTTTCAGGTGCAGAGTTGGGCTTCCCCCTCAGATGGAAGAGGTAGACCCTGGGGTGTGAGCTCCAGAAGGGCAAGGTCTCACTGTTTTATTCACAGTTCTAGCTCTTGTCCCTAGAATGTGGCCTGGCTACAGGACACTCACTACATTTAAAAAATACTTTTATTGATTTTCAGAGAGAGAGGAAAGGAGGGAGAGAGAGAGAAAAACATGGATGTTTCCCTCTCACATCTATTAGTTGCCTCCTACATGCCCCCTTACTAGGGATTACACTTGAAACTGGGGCTTGTGCCCCAACCAGGAATCACACTAGCAACCCTTCAGTGAAGGGGACAATGAACACCCAACCAACTGAGCCACTCCAGCCAGGACAGAACACTCACTACACTTTCAAAAAGGGAGTGAAGAAATGAGTAAATGACTGTCTCATAGGGGCTGGCTCTGAGCAAAACTGTAAAGTGGACCAAGTGTGCTCTGAGGGGACTTCAAGTCCAATGTTGTTGTGTCTGTCCCTCCCAGGGTCACTTTCCTGCCCTGCGGCACCTGGTCACAGAGGCTGCATGTGACCCACCCCGCCATCCTAAGGTACTACTTCTGACTTAGACGATGACACTCAGAGAAAGGAAAAGGTATCTCAGGAGGGAGGTTCAGATGATGGTGAAGTTCCTGTCAACATTTTTGGGTAGCAAAGAAGTCTGATTTCTCCTGAGTTTTAGGAAAGGGTGGCCTTGGTCTGAATGCATCAAATACTAAAGGTAAGAGAGTCCAGAGGGTGAGCTGTGAGGGACCCTGCTGGAGGCTAATTCCAGCATGTCATAATAAATGCCAGAAGTTCATCAAAAAGTTGATGGAACTTGAAGCTTCAGCAGGGTTGAATCATATTACCCACTGCTAGAATAGCTGAAAGCAAACCTGAAGATCTGCATATATGATTGCCTGCTGCCAGACAGATGAGGGCAGTTCCCCAGCCTGATAATCTTACTGTTTACCAAACTTTACCTTTGATATGTATATCTGCTTTGCTATAGGGAAAAATGTGGGAATAAAAAGCCCTGGGTGCGGAGATTTGAGGAACTTAGTTACTAAAGTTAAGCTCCATCTGGCTGCCCCCAAAATGCCTTCAAAATTTATATGTTTTGTCTAGTCTAGTTTAATTTACTTGTAGCCCCTTCTCCAGATTCCTGAACCCTAGTAGATGCAGGATAACACCCTGGCAGGCCCTCAGGAACCTTGAGCTGTGGCCTGTGAGGAGGAGGATGGAGCAGCCAGCAGCAGTGGCTGTTTAAGCAGGACTCGCTTCTCTACCTCCCCCCAGTTGGGGGCCTGGACTCACCTGACTCAGCTTTGACTTCTCATCAGAAGTGGGGATCCTGGACACACTGGAGAGGACTGAACCTGGTCACACACACCCCAGGGCTTGGCAGGTGGTGCTCGCAACCAGCCCCTGGACATCAGGCTCTGCAGCTGCACCTAGTGTTGTTCCATAAACTGCTCATGCTTTTGCTTGTCCAGCCTGAAGCTGAGGCAGGCCTGGTGCATTGCCTGTGGCACAACCTGCTCACTACTGTTCCCTGCCTGGGTGGTCATGAACACACATACGTGGCACTTGGGAGTCTTGAGGTAGCCATTCTCTAGGCAGGGACCCCAGAGCCATGAGGCCTAGACTAGAAACAGTTAAGTTCTCCCTGCAGAGGTGTTCAGTTCCTGTCCTCTCTGGACCAGCGCCGTCTTCACTGGAGCACTGAGGACAAGGCTGCAGACCAGCTGGGGCAGGACGCACAGGGCAGTAACATGTCCAACAGCATGACAGTGTATCACTTGGCCCTATTGATTTGTGGGAGAGAGAGAGATCAATTCGTTGTTCCACTTATTTATGCATTCATTAATTGATTCTTGTATGTGTCCTGTCTGAGAATTGAATCTGCAACCTTGGTGTATCGTGATGAGACTCTAATCAATTGAGCTCTGGTCAGGGCGAGAAAGCCTTTCTTAACTTTACAACCAAAGTTAGAAGTTATAAAGGAAAATATTGCCAGTTTTCACTACCTAAAAGTGAAAGTTGGTCAGCAAAAGTCAGCATAAGTAAGATTAAAAGACAAATGACAAAATAGGAAAAGACTGCAATATTTAATGGTTGAAGGGTTTATTACTTTGTAAAGAACTGATATAGCCCTAGCTAGTTTGGCTCCATGGATAGAGCATGAGCCTGTGGACTGAAGGGTTCCAGGTTCAATTCAGGTAAAGGGCACATGCTCGGGTTGCAGGCTCAATCCCCAGTAGGGGGCGTGCAGGAGGCAGCCAATCAAAGATTCTCAGCATTGATGTTTCTATCTCTCCCTTCTTATCTGAAATCAATAAAAATAAAAGCACTGATATAAAATCAATAAGAAAAAGACAAATGTTTTGGTAAAAAATAGTTTTTAACAGGTACTTCTCAAGAGAAGAAAAATGGCTATAAAAAGATTCTTGAAACACACTAATGATGAAAGAATCATTACAAATCACTTTTTTCATTAGATTGATAAAATTAAAATATCAAACCCCAGTGTTTTGGACAGTATGAAAAAAAGGATCTATATTATACACTGTTGATGGGAGTGCAAATAGTATATATTGTTGTGTGTGTGTGTTTTTTCAAACTGTAAGATAAAGTTTATTTAGAAAGTCATAGAGGTAGAAGAAATTTGGCTCAAGTTACAGAGGCAAAAGAAAGGCCGTTTGAGCTTAGGAGAAAGAAAGAAGGAAGAAAAACATATCTGGGGGAAGAGAATAGGAAAAGGAGATGAGGGAAGGGAGTGTGGGAGGGTGGAGAAAAGCCAGGGTATGCTCCATAGAGAGAACTGCCTATCCTATATAATAAAAGGCTATTATGCAAATAGACCTAACGGCAGAACAACTAAACAACCGGTCTCTTATGACGTGTGCTGACCACCAGGGGGCGTGCGCAGAACATGGCGTGCGTTGGCAGCAGGTGGCAGAGCGCAGAATATGGCGGCGTCAGCTGCGGTGGGATGGTGGAGCAGGTGAGCAGGGGCACCAGACCAAGGTGGGGCGCCAGTCACTGTCATCAGGGTGAGCCTCTGGTGGTTACTAAAAATTCTTTGCTCCCACACACCGCGATCCCACCCGGTGCTTGCACCCACTGATGGCACCAGAGCCACCACTCACACCCACTGCCTGTGCCCAGCACCAGCCGTGATCGCTCGCCCCTGAGGGCTTCCCTACATCCCCCTGCTCCTGAGGGGCGATCGGGGCCGGCAGCTGCCATTCACATCTGCTGCTGGTGCTGGAGCTGCCGCTCACACCCACTGCTGGTGCCCCGGTACCAGTCCCGATCGCTCGGCGCCATCAGTGGGTGCAAGCGGCTGCTGGCCCGATTGCCCCTGAGGGCTTCTCCACCTACCCCTGCTCCTGAGGGGCGATCAGGGCAGCAGCCACCACTTGCACCCGCTGATAGAGCTGGCCCCCTCCCACCTGCTGCTGGTGCTGGCCCCAATCGCTCCACACTGTCAGCAGGTGCGAGTGAGGCCGGTGCTATCAGCGTGTGGGAGTGGCGGTGGTGAGAGTGGGGCTGCCAGCAGATGGAGGTCTGGGAGCCACCGCGGGAGGGGCTGGGCGGGGGTGTAGAGGATGGGCCAAGACCTGCTCCTGTGTCCACCACACCCTCACAGCCCACAATTCCTTTCAAGGTGCACGAATTTGTGCACTGGGCCCCTAGTAAGATATAATTTTTATAGGGTAATTTGGTAATATATATTAAAATTTTAAGTGTGTATTCCTTCTGATTCAGCAATTTTAAGGAATTTAGCCAAAGGAAATAATAAAAATGTAACAAGGATAGTTACTGTGTTGTTTATAGGAAAGAAAAATTACCCAAATGCTCATAATAAGTTAATTATTGTGCATCTGTATAATGAAAACTATATAGTCACAAGGATAAAGTAGATATATAAGTGTTATAGTGGGAAAATGTCCATGATATGTTGTTAAATGGGAAAATTAAAAAAAACAATAAAGGTTACAAAAAGCAGGGTTGGTATTAGCTGTGTTCAGCTAATTCCATTTCAAAGACCAAAGTCCTAGGGCTTCAGAAGGCCAGGGTGCCAGTTCCTGCCCCTGGATCTAGGTTGTGCAATCTGAGGGAGGAGGCTGGCCATGAGCCCACAGTAGGGGTGGGAATTTCTTCTCCAACTTCTGCAATCATTACAGAGCCCAAGAGCCAGATCCCTGCAACGGGAGCCTGGATTTCCTTCTCTGGGCAGAATGTGGGTGAGGGTTAAAGTCCTGTGTAGGTATTGGTGCCCTTCCCATTTCATTAGAGTAAGTAGGTGATGTCTCTGAGTTCTGCTAGTGTTGGGCTTTGGGAATCTGATTTCCTTTTACTAGGAAATCTAGCAGATAAGCCTTTGCCATAAAGCTGCTCTTTTAGTCATAGACCAACTATAGACGAGCGACTTGTCTTGATCATGTTCTATTAGAGAACAGACATTTGAGCCCATTTCTGAGAGGCAAGAGGATCATTAGATTTCAGAGTGCCCAGGAATAAAATAGTAGGCTCTTGATAAAGACTGATTAAGCTTCACATAAACCTGGGCTTCCATGGAGATTCTAGGAAGCAAAATAGTTTCTTCATTATATGAAATATTTAGAGATCTGAACATTAGAAAGACCAAGCTATTATTACTTAAATGGCCAATTAGTAGCAAATTAGAGCTCTGGGACTCCCTGGCCAGGCCCTGTCTGGAAATATTCTTGGGACTGAGGTAGTAAATCAGTTTATAACACTTACTGATCAAAAACATCCTCCAGCCCTAGCCAGTTTGGCTCAGTGTGTAGAACGTCAGCCTGTGGACTGAAGGGTCCCACATTCGATTCTGGTCAAGGGCATGTACCAAGGTTGCAGGCTCGATCCTCAGCCCTGGTCGGCCTTGGTAGAGGTGCGTGGGGGAGGCAACCAATCGATGTGTCCCTCTCACATCGAAGTTTCTTTTTATCTCTCCATCTCCCTTTCACTCTCTCTAAAAAAATCAATGGAAAAATATCCTTGGATGAGTATTAACATCAAAAAATACATTTTCCAGCTGGTTGGAGCAATGTCCCTTACACCAAAGGTTGCAGGCTCAATTTACAGTCAGGGCACATATCTAGGTTTTGGGTTTGATCCTGGTGGGGCACATACTATTATGGGAGGCAACTGATTGATGTTTTTCTCTCACATTAATGATTCTCTCTCTTCCCTTCCTCTCTCTAAAAAAATTAATTAAAAAATAATAATGATTAAAAAATATTCTCCAGTGAAAATCCCCATGCTGGCTTTTCCCACCTAAGGTACTAATGGCCCAATTCTTAAACACTTAAATAATGCCTGCAGCTCGGCTGGAGTGGCTCAGTTGGTTGAAGCGTCATCAAAGGTTGCCAGTTAGATTCCAGGTCATAGCACATACCTGGATTGTGGATTCGATCCTTGCTTGGGGTGTGTTAAGGAAGGCAACCTATCAATGTTTCTCTCTCTTTCTCTCCCTTCCTCTCTCTCTAAAAATCAATAAAACATATCTTCAGGTGAGGAATAAAAATATGATCACCAAAAGTGTGTCTAGTCCCCTGAGAGCAATGCCTGATGCATTCATGCATTTATTCCACATTCATTGAGCACTAACTGTTGCAGGCCAAATGCTGGAGATTTGGAGGTGAAGATGTGGCACTGTCCTTAAGGAATGTACAGTCTAATGCAATTGTTCTCAATCTTTTTTCTCTTCAATGCTGTGAGGTATTACTACCACCATAACTTGATCTATCAAGGGTTCTTCTAGGAGACAGAAAAACAATAATTATAGAATGAAGTGACAAATGCTATCAGTGATAGAAATAAGCATACGATATAGTGGAAATACAGAGGAAGGACTACTGAATGTCAGATTGGTAATGGGGAGATTGTCAGGAAAGGTATTCCAGAATGGTGACAATTGAGCCCAGTTTGGAGAGATAAGCAAGAGGCAAAAAAAGAATAAGCAAATAGATCTGTAGTATCATGATACACCTAGGGATAGTATTCAATGCTATATTGTTAGAGCAACATAAGGTGAACATGAAGGAAGAAAGACAAGGCATCAGATAATGGAGGGCCTGTATGTCAAGATAAGATTATGCTGAACATTATGCTAAGCTAAATGCTATGTCAGCAAGGGGTTTGGAAATCATGTCACATAAGGAACAGTTGTGGAAATGGAGCTATTCAAACAGTTGAAGAAGAGTCCTGGCCAGGTAGCTCAATTGGCTAGAGCATTGTCCTGTTACACTAAGGTTGCAGGTTTGAACCCCAGTCAGGGCACATACAAGAATCAACCAATGAGTGCGTAAATAAGTGGAACAACAAATCGGTGTTTCTCTTTCTCTCTCTCCCTCTCTCTTTAAAATCAATAAACAAAAAAAAAATTTTTTTTTGTTTAATGTTAAACAGTTGAAGAAAAGACTTAGAGGAGAAAAATCTTCTGGTTTATAACATTGCAGAGTTTTTTTATTTTGTGTTACTTCAGAATTAGAAAGGGTCAACTTTTATCCTGGCTTGATGAGCAGGTTAGGGGCAGGTACCAGACCTCTACTAACCTCTTTGATCGGTGCCCAAACTGCAATCATATGGGATGGCCCTGGCTCCTATCCCACTCTGGTCAGAGTTTTCAAATTAGGGTCCACTTTTCAGCCCAGATGTTCCTCTGGAGAAGGTGAAAGGAGAGAACATAGAGAAGCCTCTAGTTGCAGAACTGTGGCTTGCAGAGAGGCAAGGCAATATGACTAAGGGCACCATTTACAGGCATGTTCCCAGCTTGTGGTGATAGGTGTGGTTGAGGCTAGGAATGAATCAGTGAAGCCTTCTTGCACAGAGGTAAAGCTCTCTTTTTCCATCTGTAAGCCTTCTCAGAGCCTTTTGTCCTTTGTTTCCCATTCTCTCCCATCTGTCAGTGTCAGAAGAACAAGCCAGAGAGTCATTACAATGGGTGTGATTCTTTCTAGTTCCAACATCATCACTCTCCTAATTGCCATGATTCTGACAAGCAAAGCACTCTTTTCTGGAAGCTTTGGCCAAAATGTCTAGAAATAAAGTATGAATTATGAGAGAATGAAAGGAATCACCCCCCCCCCCCACCCCACCCCCACTTCCAGGCAGAGAAGACACTACCAGCCAGGACAAATGAAATGGCAAATGGGCCAGAAGGTTAGACAGGCTAGAGGTCCTCAAGTAATTTATTTGACTTTCTCTAACTCAGAGGTTCTCAACCTGGGGCAATTTTGTCCTCCCAGGGGACATTTGGCCTTGTATGTGTGGGGTGCTACTGGCATCTAGAAGGCAGGATATTGCTAAACATCTTATTATGCACAGTATAGCCCCCTACACACAGACACACACACACACACACACACACACACACACACACACAGAATTATCAGATTCAAGATGTTCATAGCAGTGAGGTTGAGAAATAACTGATAAATCCTATGTTTATAAGGATTTGGTTGTAGGAAGGGATTTGAGCATTAGTCCTTGAGGCATCAGGTGGCTATAAGTAAAAACCAAGTTTAATTCTATAAACGTAGACTGCAAGTCCCCTGATAGTCTGGCTTATACCTATGCTATGATTGATCCAGTTTGGGCACTTCCCCTTTACTGCTCTGGTCTGGATTGTATATGTGCATTCATTCCAGCTCTCCTAATATTGGAGGGGAAGGAAGATGAAGTAAAAGAAGAGAAATCAACACTTTTATTATATTTCTAGTTAGGTGTAGGAGCATGTAAACTTGAGCCTAAAATAAAGAATTCAATGTCCTACATGCATGCCTCATTTAATTATGAACAGCAGCTCAGTATAAAACATGACAGCTCAGCTGGGTATGGCTCAGTGCTTAAACATCCACTCAGGAACCAAGAGGCCACCGGTTTGATTCCCAGTTGGGGCATATGCCCAGGTTGTGGGGGTCTATCTCCAGTGTGGGGCATGCAGGAGACAGCTGATCAATGATTCTCTCTCATCATTGATGTTTCTACCTATCTCTCCCTCACTCTCTCTGAAATCATTAAAAAAATATTAAAATAAATAAATAAAACAGAACAATGACAGAAGATAACAGATATCAAATCATGCTTGAATTTAAGGTAGAAGTCTGATTAAAAATGTAGAAATTTGGATGTTAGATTTGTAACAATGCAAACCGTAAATTTGAATAGAAATAAGTTCAGCTGAAACCTGTTTGACTCAGTGGATAGAGCGTCGGCCAGCGGACTGAAGGGTCCCGGGTTCGATTCCGGTCAAGGGCATGTACATTGGTTGCGGGCACATCCCCAGTGGCTGGTGTGCAGGAGGCAGCTGGTTGATGTTTCTCTCTCATCGATGTTTCTGACTCTCTATCCCTCTCTCTTCCTCTCTGTAAAAAATCAATAAAATATATTTAAAAAAAGAAAAGAAAAAAGAAAAAACACACACAAAACCAGTAGAGTCTTTTAACATGCTTACATGCTCCCAATCAGAATTCTAAGTTTCTCCTTTCAAATTCCATCAAGGTTCATCACTCTACTTGCCTATCCAATATCCTTTTCCCTTCCTAACAAAATCTTAATTGTATTAGGAGTGGAAGTATGCCCAACTAATAGAAATAATTTCCAGCCTCCCTTACAGCTATGAGAAGCCATGTGACATAGTTCTGGCATATGGTATGCAATCAGAAGGTTTCTGGGAATGCTTTGCTTCATCATTATAGTACCTAGTCACTTCTGGCTGCCTTTTCCTTTCTCCCTGCCTGGAATATAGGTATAAGATGGGAAGTAGAACAGACATTATATGACTATAAGTTAATTATAAGAATGAAAGTGCATATGCTAGGGTTTTGAGAACAGACATCAAAAGAAGTCTGAATCACTGACAGCAGCATGGAATCCCCATACCAGTCTTGGACTGCCCACTTGTTAAATGGGAAAAATTAATCCTTTATTTGGTTAAGCTTGTTATTTGAGTTTAATCTGTTATTTGCAGCTGTATTAAACTCTAACAACCATATCATCCTTGATAACAGTATTTCTCAAAATGGTATCTGTTGTGTCCCAAATAGAATTTTTTAAAAATGTATTTTATTGATTTTTTACAGAGAGGAAGGGAGAGGGATAGAGAGTTAGAAACATCGATGAGAGAGAAACATCTATCAGCTGCCTTCTGCACACCCCCCACTGGGGATGCACCCGCAACCAAGGTACATGCCCCTGACCGGAATCGAACCCGGGACCCTCCAGTCCACAGGCCGACACTCTATCCACTGAGCCAAACCGGTTTCGGCCCAAATATAATTTTATAAATTAAATTCTTGTAAATGTAAGGACTCAAGTGTTCTTTGAGAACTGTTAAATGTAATGTTTTCTTTCTGTAATAATTAAAAAAATTAGCTTGGTCAATGTGGCTCAGTGATTGAGCTCAAGCCATGCATCAAGAGGTCACGATCGCCCTAGCTGGTTTGGCTCAGTGGATAGAGCATCAGCCTACTGACTGAAGGGTCTGGGGTTCAATTCCAATCAAGGGCACATGCCTGGGTTGCAGGATCGATCCTCAGCAGGAGACATGCAAGAGGCAGCTGATTGATGTTGATGTTTCTCTCTCATTGATGTTTCTATCTCTCTCTCCCTTTCCCTTCTCTCTCTAAAAATCAATTAAAATATATTTTAAAAATTTAGCATAAACATATTATGAATCATCTGGATGTCCTCATAATTGAGTTCTGTCCTGTAATTTTGTTGTTACAATTACAGGAAAGCATTTAGCTTTAATGGTTTATAGGTTTAACTTTAATGGTTTACAGGTTTAACTCTAATGGTTTATAAGTATACACAAGTTGTGGTTAGTAAGAACTAATGTTAAAGTGATTACTGTTTTAGGACTTCTGCTTTAAACTCATATTGACTTGCCTTACCTGTTGTATCTAGTTAGCTATCAAGAGGGGAAATGGCTGTCGATGAATCAAGTTAACTGTCTACCACAGCAACTCAGTGCAGTGATGTAACTACTGCTTTGTTAAGTGAAGGCCAGATGATGTCAAAGAACACTGTTTGAACAAAGGTTTCATGCTAGCTTGAGCAAAGAAAAGTGGTAGGAGAATTGTGTCACCATTCCAAGCCAGAGGCAGTCTAGGTATGAGGAACCCAGAAGAAGATGTACTATAGCATTAGGACTATATTTATGTTCATGGAGGATATTGCTTATAGGAAATTCATCTTGTATATTCCACCTTACAATAAATGGTTTAGCAGCAGCAAGAGTAATAGTAATTAACAAAGAAAACATTTTCATAAACAGATTTAGATTATTTTCAACACTGCATCTGGGGTAACCTATTAAAATATTAAATAATCTGAATAAAAAATGAAATACTGGAAACTTAAATTTATTTTTATTTTATTTATTTATTTATTTATTGGAAACTTAAATTTAAATAATTTAAGTTAATAAATAAAACCAATTGGGGGTTCCTCAAGAATAGTTTTCCTCTCACAAAGGACCTCAGGCTACTCTAAAGTTTGAGAATATTACTTTAAGATAATAGATGGAGGGAGCTAAATCCTCTGAAGAACTGGACAGTGCCTCACCCAGTAAAGAATCATATTTATTTGTGAAAAAAATTTAAGGACCTAACTTCTGAGAAATAGAGCAAAATATGATTCATGTAAGCATTTTCTCAGTAGCTTCTCTGACCCCAAGCAAGTCTTCCTAACAAAGCCCCAACATAAAACCCTCAGCCAGTAACATTTTTTTTTTTTTAATTTAAAGGATTTTAGAGAAAATGTACTAAGTAAAATTTTCAGGGGGTGGCTTGTATATCTACTAATTGATTTCTTAACTCATTCCTTTTTTATTTTCATTTATTAAAAAAAATATATTTTTTCTTCTTTTTTATTTTTATTTTCTTCTTCTTTTTAAAAATAAATCTTTATTGTTCAGATTATTACAGTTGTTCCTCTTTTTCCCCCCCATAGCTCCCCTCCACCCAGTTCCCACCCCACCCTCTGCCCTTACCGCCCCCGCACTGTCCTCATCCATAGGTGTAGGATTTTTGTCCAGTCTCTTCCTGCACCCCCACACCCCTTCCCCCCCAAGAATTGTCAGTCCACTCCCTTTCTATGCCCCTGATTCTATTATATTCACCAGTTTATTCTGTTCATCAGATTTTTTATTCACTTGATTTTTAGATTCACTTGTTGATAGATATGTATTTGTTGTTCATAATTTTTTAAAATATATTTTATTGATTTTTTACAGAGGAAGAGAGAGGGATAGAGAGTCAGAAACATCGATGAGAGAGAGACATTGATCAGCTGCCTCCTGTACACCCCCCACCGGGGATGTGCCCGCAACCAAGGTACATGCCCTTGACCGGAATCGAACCCGGGACCCTTCAGTCTGCAGGTCGACGCTCTATCCACTGAGCCACACCGGTCAGGGCTGTTGTTCATAATTTTTATCTTTACTTTTTTATTCTTCTTCCTCTTCTTAAAGAATACCTTTCAGCATTTCATATAATTCTGGTTTGGCGGTGATGAACTCCTTTAGCTTTTTCTTGTCTGTAAAGCTCTTTATCTGACCTTCAATTTTGAATGATAGCTTTGCTGGGTAGAGTAATCTTGGTTGTAGGTTCTTGCTATTCATCACTCTGAATATTTCTTGCCACTCCCATCTGGCCTGCAGAGTTTCTGTTGAGAAATCAGCTGACAGTCGTGTGGGTACTCCCTTGTAGGTAACTAACTGTTTTTCTCTTGCTGCTTTTAAGATTCTCTCGTTGTCTTTTGCTCTTGGCATTTTAATTATGATGTGTTTTGGTATGGTCCTCTTTGGATTCCTCTTGTTTGTGGTTCTCTGTGCTTCCTGGACTTGTAAGTCAATTTCTTTCACCAGGTAGAGGAAGTTTTCTGTCATTATTTCTTCAAATAGGTTTTCAATATCTTGCTCTCTTTCTTCTTCTGGCACCCCCATAATTTGGATGTTGGTATGCTTGAAGTTGTCCCAGAGGCTCCTTACACTATCTTCATATTTTTGGATTCTTTTTTCTTTTTGCTCTTCTGGTTGGGTGTTTTTTGCTTCCTTGTATTTCAAATCATTGACTTGATTCTTGGGATCCTCTAGTCTACTGTTGGATCTCTGTATATTATTCTTTATTTCAGTCAGTGTATGCTTAATTTCTGACTGGTCCTTTTCCATTTTTTTGGCATTCTCACTAAGATCCTTGAAGGTCTCACTAAGTTCCTCTGAGGTTTCTAGAAGATTCTTGAGTAACCTTATTACTGTGGTTTTGAACTCTATATCCAGTAGTTTACTTTCTTCCATTTCATTCATTTGTGACATGTTTCTTTGTCTCCACATTTTGGCTGCTTCCCTGTGTTTGCTTCTATGTATTGGGTAGATCTGCTATGTCTCCTTGAGTTGATAGAATGGCCTTGTGTGTTAGGTGTCCTATAGGGCCCAGTGGCTCAGCCTCCCCATACACCTTAGGTAGACACTCTTGGTGCACCCCTTTGTGGGTTGTGAGCACAGTCTTGTTGTAGTTGAACCTTGATTGCTGTTCGTGTCATTGTGGGGAATTGATCTTCAGGCCAATTGGCTGTGGGGGCCAGCTGCGACTACAGTGAGAGAGCTGCTGTGCAGGAGACACTCTTATGGGGCAGGGCTTGCTTCAGTGGGGCTTTGGTGCTCACTGAGTCTGCCTGTTGGGTGTGTCACTTATGGATGTGAAGAGTTGTAATCTGGTATAGTCTCACACTGACCACTGGGTACACTGGCTCTTGGGTCTCCAGGGAGGTGCAAAGTCAGCCACTGCCTGGGGCCACCCAGCAGGAGCTACAGGGAGAACTTCAGATTCCTTTTCTTTGGATTGGGTTTGGAAGTGTCCATGCAAGGCCCAGCTATGAAGCAAGGCAGGCTGGTGCTAGTGCTGGCCTTGGGCCTTTTATTGATAGCTTTGGGGCTCCCTGACCCAGCTGCAGCTTGTTTGACAAGTTTTAGGCTGAGAAAGGACAGGCTATTCATATGAAAAAGCCACTGCACACAGCTTGGGTGGGGTTGTAAATTGGGTGGGGCGGGGTTTCAGGGAATCTCCAGGGCGAAGCAAACAGAAATGTCTGCCAGTCAGCCCTGCACCAGGAAGGTCCCAGCATGGGAACAATGACTGCTGCGAGTACCTCTGTTTGGAAGAAAGCTGCCCTCATGTTCCTGCCCTGATGCCAGACAGTCCAGTTTCTCCCCATATGTGTCTGGGTCCCCTGAAGCCTCACCTGGCACTGGAGCTCAGAGCAAGCAGGAGCTTGTAAATTCAGTTTGCGGTGCCGGCCTTTTAAGAGGAGCAGTTGGGTCTCTAGCAGCCTGTGTGTCCCTCAGCCCCAATTCACACTGGTTTTTACAGTCCATAGTTCTTATGACCTGTAGGGATTTCTTTCCCCAGCTCTGGGACCCTGGGCTGGGGGCCTGGGACTCCTTGCTCCTCCAGGCAGCCTCCAAAGAGGTGATCTCCCTCCTGATTAAAAAAGCGGCACAGCTGGGTGCCGGACCAGCCCGTTCAGTGCCTCCGCACCTCCTACCAGTCTCAATGCACTTTCTTCTTTACCTCTCTAGTTGTAGTACTTTCACTCAGCCAGCTTCCTGTGATTCTGGATGATAGTCGTTGTGTATTTTAGTTGCAATTTTGATGTGGTTGTGGGAGGCAGCAAGTACAGGCGTTTATCTATGCCGCCATCTTCACTAACTCCTAAATATATATTTTTTATTGATTTCAGAGGGAAAGGGAGAGGAAGAGAGAGATAAAGACATCAATGATGAGAGAGAATCATTGATCAGCTGCCTCCTGCACACCCCACACTGGGGGTCATGCCCACAACCTGGGTATGTGACCTTTATCAGAATCAAACCTGGGACTCTCAGTCTGCAGGCCGATGCTCTACCCACTGAGCAAACCAGCTTCGGCTATTTTTATTTTTAGTTACCCTTTTCTAGGTACAATAAACTTCAATATTGATGGTGGTGACCAAAGGAAATTATTCTTGGTAGAGACAGTCCATCTTCATGAGTGACCTTTCACCCAGAAAATGCTGTTCTTTTTGAGTTGTCATTAATTGCTTTTATCTTCCCTCCTGCCCTCAAAGAAATTCTCTGAGGTTCTGGGCTTAACTTACCTCTTTCCACTTTCTCAGGGATTTCATTTTTCTTGTTTCAAGTATCCTTGATATTATGAACGATATGAAAAAAATATAATTCATTAATTTACTTAACAACTATCTGTTGTACCTATCATGTACAAGGAAACATGCTGTTAAGTGTTAGGGTTAGAACGTTACAGAAAGAGGATCTGGCCCTGAGCAGGCCTGCCTAGGGCCAGCTGGTAGTGTGTGGATTCTTGACTTCATGCAAGAAAAATTTCACAACAGGAGTCCAGGTGAATGTTAGAGGACATTTATTGAAGTTGGGGACAGTGAAACAAGAAAAGGCTGGGGAAATGTGCCTAGGCTGGTCTGTTTTATTTTTATTTTTATTTTGTTTTATTTCTTGTTTTTTTAAAAAAATTTATTTTATTGATTTTTTACAGAAAGGAAGGGAGATAGAGAGTTAGAAACATCAATGAGAGATAAACATTGATCAGCTGCCTCCTGCACGCCCCCTACCTGGGATGTGCCCACAACCAAGGTACATGCCCTTGACCGGAATCGAACCTGGGACCGTTGAGTCCGCAGGCCGAGGGTCTATCCACTGAGCCAAACCGGTTTCAGCTAGGTTGGTCTGTTTTGGTTCATAAAGAAGTCAGAGAAAAGGGGGCCTTGAAGCCCAGCCGGTGTGTTGCTTAGTGGTTGAGTGTCGAACCATGAACCGCGATGGCAAGGTTTGATTCCAGGTCAGTGCACATGCTGGGGTTGTGGGTTCCATCCCCAGTGGGAGGCGTGTGGGAGGTAGTGGCATGATTTTCATAATTCATATTTCTACCTCTTTCCTCTCTTCCTCCCTCTCTCTTCCTTTCTCTGAAATAAAAAATAAATTTTTTAAAAAACATATTTAAGAAAAGGGGGGCCTTGCCCAAGCTGGTTTGGCTCAGTGGATAGAGCGTCGGCCTGCTGACTGAAGGGTCCCAGGTTCGATTCCGGTCAAGGGCATGTACCTTGGTTGCGGGCACATCCCTAGTTGGGGGTGTGGGGGAAGCAGCTGGATCGATGTTTCTCTCTCATCGATGTTTCTAACTCTCTATCCCTCTCCCTTCCTCTCTGTATAAAATCAATGAAAAAAAAAGAAAAAAGAAAAGAAAAGGGGGCCTTGGGGACAGGTTCAGGGGGTTTTCCTGGAACCACCTGCTGCTGCCCATTGCTGCCCTAGTTGCAAGCCTCATGGGGTCCCTTAGAGTTTAGGAGATGCATGCCTGTGAGGGAAGAAGGGGGTGGGGTGGGGGTGTAGGCAAGCTCCCTGGCGGGAGAGAAGTAGGTGGGTCCTTTGTCTTGAGGCTTTTATCTCTCTCTTGCAGGCAGGCGGGAATCTTAGGGGAAGTCTCAGGGAAGGGTTTTAGCAGAATATTAATCAGTTTTCTAAGTATGCTCCTTCAAGATTCTGGTCTCCACTGATTGGTCAGTGTCAGGGCCAGGGGTACTTAGTCATTTCCGCTGGTCCTGGTGCTGCCCACCTGGTTTTGCTGCTTTTCTGGATCTGGAGCTGGAATACAACTGAGGCCTGGATGTTATTTCTAGGGAGGTGACCTTCTGTATCTGCTGTAAATTGCTCTGTCAGTTTGTTCAGCTATCTGTCTCAGTTTCTCTATTCCACTTGTCCTGGCTTTCTGGCCTGTCTCAATATCATGATGAACAAGGCAGATATCCCAAAGGCTTACCCTCAAGTTTACACATTTCCAACTTCCTCTTAGCTATCTTCCCCTGAATCCCAAATTCGACATGCCTCAAAGCGGGCTCTTAATAATGTGCTCCAAAATCTGTTTCACTGCGTTTCTGTGAATTTCACCACTCTTCATCCAATTCACCCATTTAATGATTATTCAAAACACCTCAATAGATGGTGTCTCATTTGTCTTGCATGTCTGGTACCTAGCAGAGTATAGGCTTTCTGTAAATGTAATTAAACCTCTGTGCTGCTGATTCTAAATCTACAACTCCAGCAGTGACCTCTGAACATCTCCACCTGGATGTCTTGTGAGCATTTCAATGTTGTTTGCCTCAAACCAAACTGATTATCTTCTCTTTTAAAAGAGAAGCCAGCCCTAACCGGTTTGGCTCAGTGGATAGAGTGTTGGCCTGTGAACTGAAAGGTCCCAGGTTCGATTCCAGTCAAGGGCATGTACCTTGGTTGCGGGCACATCCCTGTAGGAGGTGTGCAGGAGGCAGCTGATTGATGTTTCTGACTCTCTATCCCTCTCCCTTCTTCTCTGTAAAAAATCAATAAAATATACTTTTTAAAAAATAAAAGAGAAGCCAATAACAGGGTGGACTTCAGAGTTATACAACCTGGCCATAACACTGTAAGGCACAACTCACTCTATGGGGCACCATTCATATTATCCTATACTAGAGGCACGGTGCATGAAATTCGTGCACGGGGTGGGGGGGTGTCTCTCAGCCCAGCCTGTACCCTCTCCAACCTGAGACCCCTCAGGGGATGTCTGACTGCCAGTTTAGGCCCAATCCCAGGGATCGGGCCTAAACTGGCAGTCGGACATCCCTCTCACAATCCTGGACTGCTGGCTCCTAATTGCTCACCTGCCTGCCTGCCTGGCCACCCCTAACTGTTCCCGCCTGCAGGCCTGATCGCCCCTAACTGCCCCTTTTGCCAGCCAGGTTGCCACCAACTACCCCCCCCCCGCCCCGCCCTGCCAGCCTGGTCACCCCATGCAGCCTGATGTTCAGTCGTTTGGGCATCCCTTACTAACCCTCCTGCTGGCCTGGTCGCCCCACACAGCCTGCTGTTCGGTTGTCCATCTAGTCGTTGAGGTCATGATGGGCCCTGGCTTTTTATATATTAGGATAATAAAAGCCTAGGTGGAGTCGTGCAACGTTGTCACAAGATGGCCGCTGCGATGTTGTCATAAGAGGGCCCCCACAAGATGGCTGGCAGGGGAGGGCAGTTGGGGGGCGATCACGCCAGCAGGGGAGGGCAACTGGGGGCAAACAGGCCTGCAGGGGGGCAGTTGGGGGCGACCAGGCCAGCAGGGGAGCAGTTGGGGGCGACCAGGCTTGCAGGGGGGCAGTTGGGGATGATCAGGCTGGCAGGGGAGGGCAGTTGGGGGCAATTGGGCCATCAGGGGAGCAGTTAGGCGTCAATCAGGCCGGCAGGGGAATGTTTAGGGGGCGATCAGGCTGGCAGGCAGAAGTGGTTAGGGGCAATCAGGCAGGCAGGCAGGCGCGTGGTTAGGAGCCAGCAGTCCCGGATTGTGAGAGGGATGTCCCAGATTGGAGAGGGTGCAGGCCGGGCTGAGGGACACCCCCCTTCCATGCACAAATTTTATGCACTGGGCCTCTAGTAGTCTCTATAATATCACATTAGCATATTGTGCAACATGATGGCTCTGCTGCCTGGGGTGACAATAGGCTCCAACACCTATTAGCTCTGACCTGGGACAATTTACTTAAATTCTTCGGTCATCAGATGCCTCAGCTATAAAATACATAGTATTCAATAAATGTTTATTATTAGCTTTAACCTCAAACCTGCTTCTCCTCCAGTTTCCTATGCCTCTGGTTAGTGACATCACTCTGTCACCAAGAATAAGACACCAAGAAATTAGACTAAACTTCCTCTTTCTTCTTACCCTAAATCCAATGAATCCCAAGGCCTATAGAAATATTCTTTCTTTCCTTCTTCCCATCCTGCTGTCAATTTCATATGACAGTCCTGAGAATTCTCTTGTCTGGACTATTGAAGTAGCCTTCCAATTGTTTTCTTTAGGTTCTGGTACTATAAAGATAAATAAAAGAGGTAAAATCCTTCCTAGACTACTGCTGAACAAATGAGGATAAAACAATGGCATTTTTGTAAAAATGGAGATAGAGATTTATACCAAGTCCTACAGAAGAATAAAGGAAGAAACCCCTCATTTCTGAAATCGTTACTGCTTTCCGAGGAAAGACCCCACCATCATTTAATTAAACAAAAAATATTTAACAGATTTCTTCTCTTTTTAAAACTCTGTTGTGCTATTTAATTTTTTATATTCCCATGGGGATAGGTTGTTGCCATTTCCCTGGGCCAAGGTAACTCTTTTGGTTCTTAAATGAAGCAAGCCCAAGTGCCCAGTCCAGGACCTGGCACATGGGAGATCCAATAAATAGTAATTTTCTTTTGGTTGAAGTAGGACAGTGTGTTGTTGGTTTAATCTGCTCATACCATTAACCATCCACAGTTACGCTCTGAAATCTATGTCTCTCCTGCCTCCTCAAGAAGGAAATGAATAATGGCCAAATAACTGTTCAGCCTCAGGTAGGGAAGGAAAAACAAATAAAAAAATCACTACTATTGCAAGGTAGGATGATAAATACTAAAAAAGAATTGAGATGCTCAGTCAGCATGACAAAGCACTTCTCCATTTCCTACCCTGATATAAGGTCTAAAGGAATTGCGGAGGGTGGAGGCAGAGCTGAGGACATAACACTATTTATTAAATGCTCCTATTTTAACATCAGGTGCTCTGTTGTCACCTGGTGGCATAGAGATGACAAGAAAATCAGCCTAGCAAGGAGAGGCAGACATGTAAACAAGTAAAATAGCTTTTTTTTTTTTTTTTGGCTATACACGCTAATGTTTGGATACAAAGGCAAGAATGGTCAATACTGGGGATATTGGCGCGATGGCCACCAACGCGCTCCCCCCCCTCCACCCCCGCTTGGCTCATCCCCAGAGGAATTCTGGGGATGAGCCAAGGCCAAGAATGGTTTCAAGTAAGCAATGCTTCACTGCATCTTTAAAGACTTTAGGCCAACTAGGAGGGAACAGTTTCTGAGATAGCATAGGGACCTGGGCCAGGATCCCAAAGACACCAGGTAAGAAAAACCACAGAGCTGATGCTACTCCTCTCCCTGCAGGGGGTCCCAAGGAGTCCAAAGGCCGGAAAAAACACACCTGGCAAGCCTACCACAAAAATGAAACCACTCCTCTTCCTAGGAAAAAAGTCTTATCTTCCTTTTAAGAACTTGTTTCTCATACACTGACAAGCAAAATTCCACAAGCTGGGTCTCTCCCCGCCACCCCCCAAAAGCTGGCCTTTTCACACAAGTCTGCTTTGCCTCCAGCTTATAAAAACAGCTAAGCAGAGCCAGTCCCCTAGCTAGTTCAGAGGACCTTCCTCTCCTCTATGCTGCCTCCCTTGTGCTCTAGCATAAGTTTAATAAAAATGTGTCTGGAAACTTCTCTGGGGGTTCCCCTTAATTTCTATCTTGGGGAACCCAAGAACCCCAACAGTGGTAATATTTCTTCATGCTTGAACAAAAACCTGAAGGCTTGAAAGAGCCATACACTGTTCTGGGTGTTACAATCAAGACGCAAAAGTTATAGTAATAATGTGTAGTAAGAACTGGGTACTGTGCTCAATAAACTACATAGATGATCTCAATAAAAAATTAATAGTATTCCCATTTTACAAGTAAGAAAAGTAAAGCTAAAGGATTAAGACTCTTGCCTAAAGGCCACACATAAAATGGCAGTGAGACGCTTTACTTCAGGAAATTGCCCCAGTTTTTTTTAAACCACAAATCAGAGGAGTGACAGGATCAGATTTCAAAAATATTCCCTCCAGATTTAGTGGAAGTTATGGATGGAGATGGGGAGCAGCAACCTTGTAATTAGAACAACGAAGGAGGCTGTCTAAGCACTGAGGGGTACTGAGGATCAACACTAAGGCAGAGGATGTGGGGACCCGAGGGGAAGGGATATTTGGATAGCTCGCAGGGCTTGTGGTGGTTAAATGTGGTCCAGCAGCGAGACCCTCTATCCTGGTTTGGGTTTTGAGCGAAAGGCACGCTCCCCACTACCTCCTGCCCCCACCCCCCCACCCTGTTCCCGAAGAAATCCCGGATAACGGAGGCGTTTGGAGTCGATCCAGACCCCAGCCTCACTCTCCGACCCCAGCCAAGGGCGGCAGGTATGGATGGGGGTTTGGTACTCTGGGCACCCGAGCCCGCCCCCAGGGAGCGAAATCGCTGAGTCATTCCGGCTGGGAGCGTAGGATCCGGGCTGGGTTCCGGCCAGATCCCCCTCCTCTCTCCCCCTCCCGCACCCCGGACCCGCTCTCACTCTCGCGAGAACCATACCGGCTATAAAAGCAGCGCAGCGAGCACGCGCGCGCGTTTCGGGAGTCTTCTTCCTGCTTGACTGCTTTTGCCATTTCTGCCTCAGCGCTGGTGAGTATGTGGGCCGCGCGGCCTCCGCAGGTGAAGCGCCCCGCATTCCGCCCGTCGCCTTTTATTCCTTCTCCCATTACCCCCGCCCCCCAGCTCCCGGGCTCAGCGGGGGGGTGCTGTGACTGTGGAGGCGTCCGGGAGCGGCCTGCCGCCCAAGAGTGGTCAGGCGGTTTGCATACCTTCGCGGGGACACACCTTTGGGTCCTGGGAGTTGGGCGAACCCCGAGGCTAACGCAGGCTCGAGTCTCCTCCCATCCTCCAGGGCAGAGGGCACTGATTGACTTGCAGGGGCGGGCTGGTGGTGGTGTCCCCTCGATTAGGGCGGTTCGAGAAGCTTCTGGAATGGACTCGGAAACTGACCTGAGGTCACCCCTCTTTCCTGTGGTAGGTGTAAAAAAAGCTGTCCCCCGTCCTGGGCCGTTCCTAGCTGTGAAGCTTCGGATATTACGTTTCCCTTCCCCGCCTTTATTTTTCCACCTGCAGAATGGGGATTGTGGTGATCCCAGATGCCTCGGTGAAGGCGTCTCTTTTCTGCTGGTGCTTTCCGAAGTGCTGGGTGGGAGTGATGATGGGAGAGGCGGGAGGGTACTTTTAAGTGGGGTTTGCGGGTGTGGTTTTTGGCTGGAAAGTTCTTGGGCAGATCTGACGAGTCCCACACGGGCTGGAAGTCCAACGGGCTTTTCCCGATTGGTTCGGCTTTAGTGGGGGCCGCCTGGAAAAGCAGGTTCGGACGAGGCCACTTAGGGTCACACTCTATATTTGGTCGCCAAGTTGCAACGTCCCTTACTTTTTTTTAAATTGTTATTAAAGGTATTAAACAGTAAAAAGTTTGAGATAATCAATGCTCACAACGTTTCTTTCGGTTGTGGTAGTATGACCCCAAACCGTTGGTACTAGAAAATTAGCTTCTTGAGGCTTTCAAATCGTTGGCTTACCTGCATCTAATTCTTAATTCCTTGGAGTTGACCTGGGTGAATCCAGTGCAACATTCCTGTTTAGCAATAAATTGGCTCTTGTACTTATTGCCCCAGGATCTTGACCCTGAGGTCAGAAACCCATTTTTGAAAGGACTTCTAGGGCTTAAACACACATACCTAAAGTTTTGAAATTGAGCAGATGCCAGAATTCTGGTCTTGCTTCTTAAAAGGTTGGGTTGGCTTTAGGGTATGTGTTCTTGGCAAATCTACCAAGTGTGCTTGAATATGAAGTGTGCTTCCCACATCATGAATACAGTCGGAGGCGCAGCCCAGGGAAAGGGCAATATTACCCGCTTTTGGGAGTCAGGCACTCTGGCATTGTGCATTTGGGTTCAGGTTTGAGAGTCTCCAACCCCCCACTCCTCTCTGCTTCTGCATGATGAAATTATAGAGGAAAATGCCATTGCACAAATGATGGTTCAGAAAAAGTAATGGAGGTTACTTCAATTATTAAAGAAATTGCTGTTTTTAAAGGAAAACAGAAGTTGATATTCAGAGAGGGGTAATATCTGGTTTTCTTTCAAAAACTGGAAAGCTAGCCCTAGCCAGTCTGGCTCAGTGGATAGAGCGTCAGCCTGTGGACTGAGGGGTCCCAGGTTCGATTGCGGCCAAGGGCACATGCCTGGGTTGCGGGCTCGATCCCCAGTAGGGGGCGTGCAGGAGGCAGCTGATCAATGATTCTCTCTCATTTGATGTTTCTATCTCTCTCTATCCCTCTCCCTTCCTCTCTAAAATCAATAAAAATAATTTAAAAAAAAAAACACACACACAAAAAAACTGGAAAGCTAAGCGAATGCTTCTTACTAATCTAAAAGTTAATGTAGGTGACGGGAAGATTTAACTTCGAGTGGTGGGCACATGGTGCAATATATAAAGATCTTGTAACAGAGACCCACACCTGAAACCTATGTGACCATGTTGATCAGTGTCACCCAGTAAAATTAATTTTAAAAGTTAATGTAAAAACAAAACAAAAAATAAAAAGTTAATGTATATATTCAGGGCCACCAGATAAATCCTTTATTGTTCTACAGTTAAGTCTAAGTTGATGGAGGGTACTGGTTATCTAGGAAAAGACTTGTTTCAAGTTAATTTCCTCTTTTATCCTTTCCAGCTGATAGCAAGATGTCTTCAGGAAATGCTAAAATTGGGCACCCTGCCCCCAACTTCAAAGCCACAGCTGTTATGCCAGATGGCCAGTTCAAAGATATCAGCCTATCTGACTACAAAGGTAAGCGTAATTACGTTAGGTTCATTGAAATGCAGTTATTTTGCTATCTGGAGATGGCTTGTTCGATTTTCGTATTTCTGTATGTTTGATTATAAAATGATTTATGTCTCCTAGGTCAAGGTGTTCAGGGTGGTAGGCTATTGCCTTCAGGTTGAAGTGAAATGGTGATTATCAATAGTTATCACAGGGTGGTTATCCTAGTCCAGACTGTTTTGGAGAAAGCACATGCTTCATTATGCCTAAACTAATATATTAGCTCAGCTATCTTCTCAGTACTCCTCAATTGTGTTATTGGAGACAGTCTGATTATCTCAGTCTTACTATTTCATTATAAGAAGTCTTCAACAATTTAAAATCTCAGAGCTCATATTTGGAGCTGTGACACTGCTTGTTCAGTTTACGAAATATGTGTCATAGCTACTGTATTATTAGAGGGTTTAGGCACATTCACTTGACTGTTTTGTGCCCAGAGGAGAGTTGATGTCATTGTTGGAACCGCTCTCTTTTCTGTTAGAGATTCATGCAGACACTTGTCAAGTTCTAATAAGGTTCTCTTTTACCTCACAGTTGGGAGCAGCTGGGTCTTCTGGGACAATTGAACGCAAATCTCAGACTCCTGTGTCAAGTATAGTGATCAGTTCCTGGAGTCAGCTTTTGGATAGAACATGTGACTAGGTTTCCTAACACACTTGTTGGTTGGAATGAGAGCAGGTTAGTGGGATCCTATGGAGGGAAGCTTCTGGCAAAACATGGTAAGTAGGATCATAGGGAGGTGACCCTGGCTCAAGGGTAAAGGCAGGATGTTCAGGAAGAGCTGCTTTCTGCCCACCAGGGCTTGACCTGCTGAGGCCTCAAAGTGCTTGTTAGGCAAAGCCCTGGAGAGAGGTTGTTTAGAGGAGTTTCTAGTGATTCTAATTTTCAAAGAGAATGTCAAAGGAGCAACTTGTTTTGACTGAAACATGGCTGCTGCCTGGAAGTAAGTGAGTATTCTAATTGAACTGTTCTAATAGCTCAGCGCATTAGGTGTGAGAGGCTACCTGACCTTTGGAGATCTATTCAGTTGGTAATCTGAGTGACTTCAGTAAAAGTCCAACTGGAAGTCCTGTTTACTACCAGGATGTTTTGAATGTTTGCCATATAAAATTTTTCTTACCGGGCTGGTTAGGAACATATTTGTGGTGATTCAGGTGATCACTTAAACCTTACCCATTCCATTACTGTGATTCATTGTGAAAGAAGTGCAAAGGCTCTGACTTCCTCTTGTTGGTCTCTTCCTACTCTGCAGCAGAGAATTCAGCATTTCAGCTTTTTATTGGGCACTGATTGTAAGCATTGGCATTGGGCTATCCAGTAGATAACTGCGTTCTTGCTTTTGCTTTTCTTCATTGGAGAACTTGGTGTCTGTGCTAATTTTAACTACCCAGAGAAGATAAAAATTAGACTGAACAGCCTGGCCGGTATGGCTCAATGGTTGAGTGTCCACCTAAGAAAAGGTTCAACTCCTGGGCAGGGCACATACCCAGGTTGTGGACTTGATCCCCAGGAGGGGGCATGCAGGAGGGAACCAATCAATGATTCTCTCTCATCATCATTGATGTTTTTGTCTCTCTCTCCCTCTCTCTCTGAAAACAATAAAAATATATTTTTAAAAAATTTAGTTCTGCCCTAACCGGTTTGGCTCAGTGGATAGAGTGTCAGCCTGCGGACTCAAGGGTCCTAGGTTTGATTCTGGTCAAGGGCATGTACCTTGGTTGCTGGCACATCCCCAAAAGGGGGTGTGCAGGAGGCGGCTGATTGATGTTTCTCTCTCATCCATGTTTCTAACTCTCCCTCTCTTCCTCTCTGTAAAAAAATCAATAAAATACATAAAAAAAAATTTAGTTCTGTATTTGGCAGCTAATATGGAGACAGAAAAATAAAGCATGGACTGGAAGGAACATTTTATTTTATTTTTTAAACACACTTAAATGAGGACAAATATGTAATACCTTAATCAATAAAGAAATTTAAAAAAACACACTTAAAAATATTTTTATTGATTTCAGAGAGGAACAGAGAAGGAGAGAGAAATAGAAACATCAATGATAAGAGAGAATCATTGATTGGCTGCCTCCTGCACAACCCCTACTGGGGATCGAGCCCACAACCCTGGCATGTGCCCTTGACCAGAATTGAACCTGGGACCTCTCAGTCCGCAGGCCGACGCTTTATCCACTGAGCCAAGCTGGCTAGGGCTGGAAGGAACTTTTTTCCATGCAGGTCCTCCTGCAAGAGGTTCTGAAAGTAGCTGACAGGAGACATCTATGTGTTTTTTTAAAAATATATTTTATTGATTTTTTACAGAGAGAAAGGGAGAGGAATAGAGAGTTAGAAACATCGATGGGAGAGAAACATCCCATCAGCTGCCTCCTACACACCTCCCACTGGGGATGTGCCCGCAACCAAGGTACATGCCCTTGACTGGAATTGAACCCGGGACCTTTCAGTCCGCAGGCGGACGCTGTATCCACTGAGCCAAACCACTTAGGGCGGAGACATCTATGTTTGAGCATCTTGACATCTAACAATTGTGTGGCATCAACTTAAAAAGGACTCTTTTTCCATAGGAATATGTATTTTGTTGTCTATTCTCTATAAAGCAAGGATGTCTGTTTCAAAGGCTAACTTGGGGTTCTTTTTTTTCCCCCAGGAAAATATGTGGTGTTCTTCTTTTACCCTCTTGACTTTACCTTTGTGTGCCCCACGGAGATCATTGCTTTCAGTGATAGGGCAGAAGAATTTAAGAAACTCAACTGCCAAGTGATTGGTGCTTCTGTGGATTCTCACTTCTGTCACCTGGCATGGTAAATCCATTGGTCCATTTGGCATGTGGACTTTTTAACTAAGCAGGAACTGGGATTTGGAGGTTTTGGCAATAGACTTTCTCAAGTATTGGCTTCTGGCTCCTCATGGAAGGAGTGCAAAGGCTCTGGCTTCCTCTTGTTGCTTTCTTATTACTTGGCAGCGGGGGAGAAGCAGCTTGGGTTGCAGCTGAGTATACCCTGGTGACCTTAACTGTCCTTCGCCATTCATTTTAATGCTGGAAAAGTTTGAAGTTTTTGGGAAGTAGGCTAGAAATGTTGGAAAGGGGGAGCATGTAGATACAATTAATGTATTTGCTACCCAGGAGTTTGCGTGAATATGATTTATATGTATGCCTTCTGCTGTAGGATCAACACACCCAAGAAACAAGGAGGACTGGGACCCATGAACATTCCTTTGGTGTCAGACCCCAAGCGCACCATTGCTCAGGACTATGGGGTCTTAAAGGCTGATGAAGGCATCTCATTCAGGTATGCGATGGGTTAGGGAGGGGGGCTGACATTTATTGTGACAGATAAGATTGACTGAGGGCCGTTTATTTGGAGAAAGGTAGACTGATCTATACAGTCTCCTTTCTCATTTCATTTTTTAAATCATCTTAAAATTTTCTTCTAAGAAATAATTGATATATATCACCCTAGCTGGTTTGGCTCAGTGGATAGAATGTTGGTCTGCAGTCTAAAGGGTCCTGGGTTTGATTCCAGTCAAGGCTCAATCCCTGGCCCCAGTTGGGCATGTATGTTAGGCAACCAACCCATGTCACATTGATGTTTCTGTCTTTTCCTCTCCCTTCCACTCTCTAAAATCAGTGAAAAGATATCCTCGGGTGAGGATTAACAAAAAAATAAAATGAAATAATTGATACACATCACTGTATTAAGTTTAAGATGTACAGCATGATGGTCTCATTTTTAAAAAAAAATATGTATTTTTATTGCTTTCAGAGAGAAAGGGAGAGGGAGAGATTGAAACATCAGTGATCCCACGGGGGATGGACCCCAAACCCGGGCATGTGCCCTGATTGGGAATTGAACAGTGACCTCCTGGTTCATAGGTCAACACTCAACCACTGAGCCATGCCGGCTGGGGATTGGTCTCATTCTTTATGCAGGGGCATCCTCACTAAGGGCAAGGGCTGTGCAGGTCTGGGAGACCAGCCCATTTCCATTGCTTCTCTATTCTAATAAACTAGCTTTTAATTTTTAGAAATTTATTGATTAATTAGAGAGAGAGGGAAGGAGAGAGAAACATCAATTTATTGTTCCACTTATTTATGCATTTATTGGTTGCTTCTTGTATGTGCCCTGACCAGGAATTGAACCCGTAACTTTGGCGTATTAGGACAACACTAACCAACTGAGCTCTACCCAGCCAGGGCTGCCTAACAAACCAGTTTTTAAACCTGTACTGCCTCTTTCTCAAACCTTCAATCTCTTCTTCCCAGGGGCCTCTTTATCATTGATGATAAAGGTATCCTTCGCCAGATCACTGTGAATGACCTTCCTGTTGGCCGCTCTGTGGATGAGACTCTGAGACTAGTTCAGGCTTTCCAGTTCACTGACAAACATGGGGAAGGTAATTCAGTCTGTTTGGTGATAAGACAACAGAATGGTGGATGGATGGGAAAGATGTGGTAGGAACCAAGTCTACCAAACAAGGAGGGTGATTATGTCTCTTTGAGAAATTGAAGTCTCTGGATTATAGTGGGTTGTGGGAGTGGGGTAATAGAAAAGCCTGGGGAGACTATAAAGGCTTTTTATTCCAACTGTTTATTCCCGGCTTCTGCCCTGCTCAGTTAGCATTACTAGTACGGAAGGAATGTAGAAGGATCTCATAGGTGTATAAGGATGAAATGAAAGATTGAGAATCACATCTAAAGGTAAGTATGCTGTTCTTGACAAGTGTTTATTGGGAGAAGAGTTAATCCCTGTAGTCCATATCTGTTGTTATTAATCCTCAACCAAGGATATTTTTCCACTGATTTTTAGAAAGTGGAAGTGAGTGGGAGAGAAACATTGACGTGAGAGACACGGCTATTGGTTGCCTCCACACGCACCCGAAGCGTGCTGGGGGTGGAGCCTGCAACCGGGGTACGTGCCCTTGACCGCATTTGAACCCAGTATCCTTTAGTCTGAGGGCTGATGCTCTATCCACTGAGCTAAACCGGCTAGGGCTTATTGTTACTGTTTTTAAAATATGTTTTTATTGATTTTAGAGAGGAAGGGAGAGCCTGCAACCTGGGCATGTGCCCTGACTGGGAACCAAATCAGCATTCTCTTGGTGCATGGGACAATGCTCAACCAATTGAGCCACACTGGTTAAGGCTGTTTTATTGGGGTTTTAAAAATAAAGATAATAGCTCAGCTGGTGTGGCTCAATGGTTGAGCATGGACTATGAACCAGGGGCTCATGTTCGATTCCCAGTCAGGCATATGCCTGGGCAACCAATCAATGATTCCCTCTTATCACTGATGTTTCTCTCTCTCTCCCCCTCTCCTTTCCTTTCTGAAATCAATTAAAAATAAATAACTAAAAGTAATATATGAATAGTTTTGACATTTGGAAAATAAAATAGGACTAAGACAACTTAACCAAAAACAATAGGCAGATACAACTAATATATATATATATATTTATATATTTATATATATATTTTAAATATATTTTATTGATTTTTTACAGAGAGGAAGGGAGAGGGAGAGAAAGTTAGAAACATCGATGAGAGAGAAACATCGATCAGCTGCCTCCTACACACCCCCTACTGGGGATGTGCCCGTAACCAAGGTACATGCCCTTGACCGGAATCGAACCTGGGACCTTTCAGTCCGCAGGCTGACGCTCTATCCACTGAGCCAAACCGGTTTCGGCACAACTAATATATTTTTATGATTTAAAAATATATTTGAGCCCAACCGATATGGCTCAGTGGTTGAGTGTTGACCTTTGAGCCAGGAAGTCATGGTTCGATTTCTGGTGAGGGCACGTTCCCAAGTTGTGATCCCAGCTTGCAGTTCTACCCCCATGCAGGAGGCAGTCAATCAATGATTCCCTTTTATCATTAATGTTCCTGTCTCTCTCCCTCTCCATTCCTCTCTAAAATCAATAAAAATATATTTTAAAAAATAAATTTTTTTCAAACTTGTTTATTTTATTTTTAGCTTTTAAAAAATGCGTGGTAAAATATACATAGCAAATTTACAATCTTAACCATTTTCAAGTATACAGCTCAGTGACATTAAAAAATATTTTTTTGAGGAGAGGTTAGGGCTAAAGGGTTTCAAGTGAAAAATCAAGTTTCTTAATTTAGAAGTTTCAGGATCAAATATAATGTGTGTGTGACCTTGTAAAGTCGAAGCATAACTGAGCAGATTCAACTTAAGGTTTTTAATCTAGCAATGCTAAAAGTGTAGGCCTTTTTTTATGGCTCCAGCACTAGTACTTCTCTCCTTAAATATTCTGATTGCAAGTACTGACCCTACTTGATGCCATCATTTGAGTTTGTAAGGCTATAGCTTTTTTACTCCCAACCCAACTCTTCCCCTCCTGCTACCATGCAATTGTTGTTGGAATGAAACAACCATATCCCAACGAAGAGTTAGTTTTAAGGACTCAGTTCCTGAGGCTGCAGGTGGAAGAGGATTTTGAACCCTCCCCCCGCTTCCCACTTAATGTAATTGAGAACAAAATAGTTGTGATTAAGTGCTACTGATAGCAGATCAAGTGCACAGGTGGACTTGGACAAATTTCTTGTCTTATTTATTTTATTTTCTCCAGAAGTTAAGTATTTCTAATTAGCTTTCTAAGACCCATTCAACTTTGATATTGTGACTTTAAGAAGACAGAAGTTGTTAGTCTGGATTAGTGTCCTCATTTTGGGGGATTTCAAAAATGAAACTTGACTGTATCAGAAGGCTAATGGGGATCAGTGAACACTTGATACCAGAAGGCACCATTTACAGAAGCTCTCTTGTGGGTAGATTGAAAGAGCAGACAGCTCCTGAGACTGCCCCCTGGTGGGATATGAGGTTCAGCAGAAAGTCGGGAACAGTGGCAAAATTAGCCCTTACTGGATTTTCGGAAAGGACCTTGTCATGAACCTAAGCTTTCATGACTGAAGCTTGCTTCTACAGGCTCTGTTGGTTTCTGCTGCTTCCCATCCCACTAGAACAGGCACAGCTTTCTGTGTGCAGTCTTTTATGGCTTATGTGATAGTTACCATTTGAGATCCTATGAAATGCCAAGCACTCTTTATGAGGTATATTTCATGTGCTATTTGACAAATAACTCCACCTTCCTGTCACCCCCCCAGGTGTAATTGACATAAGATTAGTTTCAGGTATACACAAGATTTGTGTTGGTATATATATCCTACATTCCTAGTTTTCTTTCCCTTATATATTTTTTCTTATTTTTGATACATTCCTGTTTTAAAGACCAATAAACCAATACTTAAACACAGCAATTATTCATAGTAAAATGTTGGAATCAAAATTCAAAGTCTTTTTTTTTTTTTTTTAAGGTAATTAAAATGCTGAGAAAGTCAGTAGGGCCTTCTATCTTGGGGAGTTCTTTCATACTGAAATTATCATGACTGGTGTCATTTTCACGGTGGAGAGTCATGGTACTTCAGCTGTGCTTGAAAGCTGGTTTATGTGGTACTCAACCAGTTCTGCTGGACTCCATGTTAATTTTGAAAAACCAACACTTGGATTTGAGTGAAACATCCAGGTGTGGATCTTTCTAATTACTGGTATGGTCTTAAGTGCCATGAGGCTTTAGGGCCAAGGAGACTAAGTTGGCAAGGTCTCTATCCTGGTTCATTTTTCTTCCTCTCTGTGTTATAATTGGGTTGTTCTAAAGCTTTCGGTTTTCTTCTAGACAAAACAATCTTTTTGGTTGCTTATTAGCACCTACAGCCAAACTTGTCTGTCTATAGCCTGGTCTTTGCTTTCATGCTGCTCTTTGTTCTCTGCAGCTTGTTTATGCTTAGGATCTGTGTTTTAACCACTTGGTGCCTTTAAAGACAGTAACTGTAACAATCAAATGGGGATTTCAGGAAAGTAATGGCACCTAGGTCTACCATTTTGCACTTGTTCCATCCATATCTTGTTCCCAGACAGCTGATTGCCATCTGATATTTGAGGCTATGACATCTTTGGACTGAAAGGGTCTTCCCTTCTCTCACTTGAGCAAGGGAGACTGTTGCTGCTCTGTTACTGGTGACCAAATGTCTCTTAGAATATAAATAATTTTAAAAAGTGGAAAATGAGTGATTGGCCCTCTTGCCTTGCTTTCCTCAGGTTGGCCCAAGGAGCATTGTTAGCTCTGGATTGAAGGAAAAGGTTGAAGGCATGTGTGAAAGATTCAGGCGCTCAGACCTTTTGCTTCTTGAGGGAAGGCAGGCTGAGTGAACCATGCAGGGTCTTCTGTGGACGTCCTGCAGTATTGTATTTCAGACTATCAAGTTTGGAGGACTTAAAGAATACTGAGAAGGAAGATAATAGCTCATGTTACACAGTCCTGGCTTTGTGATTTATTTAGTTTACTAGTGGCCCGGTGCACAAAATTTGTGCACTGGGGCGGGGGTGGTGTCCCCCAGCATGGCCTGTGCCCTGTCACAGTGCGGGAGCCCTGCTATCCATCGCCCTAAAGAGGTAGGCCCTGCCCACCCATCTGGGGCTCCTCAATGGATTGTCCCAAAGAGGTAGGCCAGAGCCTGGGGAGGCCTGTGGACCTCTGTGTGCCTGCGGACTGCTGGCTGGGCCCGCGCAGGGGGGCGGGGAAGCGAGCCTCGTGTTCAGGCTGGTGCAGGGGGCAGGGACGCAAGCCTCACGTCCCGTGGCCCATTGCTGGCTTCGGGACATGAGCCTCATGTCTCCCAGGCTGGCGCAGGGGGCGGCAACTCAAGCCTCACGTCCCAGGCCCGTTGCCGGGGTCGGGGATGCGAGCCTCACGTCTCTGGGCTGGTGCAGGGGGGCGGGGACACAGCCTGCTGATTGGTCGTTACATGACAGTGTCCCAACCAGTTTGCATATTATCCTAGTGTTAGATTTTTTTTCTTGGGTTTTGGGGGCAAGTTATTTAAGTGTTTTTTTAAAAAATATATATTTTATTGATTTTTTTTTTTTTACAGAGAGGAAGGGAGAGGGATAGAGAGCCAGAAACATCGATGAGAGAGAAACATCGACCAGCTGCCTCCTGTACACCCCCCACCGGGGATGTGCCCGCAACCAATGTACATGCCCCTGACCGGAATCGAACCCGGGACCCTTCAGTCTGCAGACTGACGCTCTATCCACTGAGCCAAACCGGTTTTGGCAAAGTGTTGTTTTTTTAATTCTCACCTGAGGAGTGAGGATATTTTCTCCATTTATGTATATTTTTTTATAGAGAGTGGTGGAAGGGAGAGGAAGAGGGAGTTAGTTGGGGGGGTAGGGAGAGAGGCACATAGATTGATTGCCTCCCACCTGTGCCTGACCAGGGCCAGGGATTGAACTTGCAACCCAGGTACATGCCCTTGATCAGAAATTGAACCAGTGACCCTTTGGTCTGAGGGCTGATGCTCTAACCACTGAGCAACTGACTAGGGCTCATTGGTTGATATTTGTATGTGCTCTGACTGGGGATTGAACCTACAACCTTGGAGTATCAGAACAATGCTCTAATCCAGGCGTCCTCAAACTACGGCCCGCGGACCACATGCGGGTGTTTTTGCAGTTTTGTTTTTTTTATTTCAAAATAAGATATGTGCAGTATGCATAGGAATTTGTTCATAGTTTTTTTTAAACTATAGTCCGGCCCTCCAATGGTCTGAGGGACAGTGAACTGGCCCCCTGATTAAAAAGTTTGAGGACCCCTGCAACAGCTACCTGGCCAGGGCAGCTTTTACATTTTGAAAAAAATTTTTCAATTACAGTTAACATTTAATATTATTTTTTATTATTTTCAGGTGTATAGCATAGTAGTTAGATAGCCTCATACTTTACCAGGTGTTCCCTATATTTCCAGTATCCACCTGGCACATACATAGTTTTTACAATGTTATTTATACACACACACATGTGTGTGAGTGTGTGTGTGTGTGTGCGTGTATAATATATAATATATATTTTTTTAGAGAGACTGGAAGGGAGGGAGAGAAAGAGACATATACTGTACATTAATTGGTTACCTCCCACATGTGCCTGATCAGGGCCGGGGATTGAACCTGAAACCCAGGTATGTGCCCTTGTCTGGGAATCAAACCCAAGACCCTTTGGTGTGAGGGCCAACACACTAACCACTGAACACACTGGCCAGGGCTGTTTTTACAATATTATTGTTATTTTTTAAATATATTTTTATAGATTTCAGAGAGGAAGGGAGGAGACAGAGAAACATCAATGATGAGAGAGAATCATTGACTGGCTGCCTCTTGCATGCCCCCTACTGAGGATAAAGCTGGCAACCTGGGCATGTGCCCTTGACCAGAATCAAACACAGGACCCTTCAGTCCACAGGCTGACGCTCTATCCACTGAGCCAAATCAGCTGGGGTTGTTTTTACAATATTATTAACTACTAGAGGCCCGGTGCACGATGTCCCTCAGCCTGGCCTGCGCCCTCTCGCAGTCCGGGAGCCCTGGGGGGATGTCTGACTGACGGCTTAGTGGGCCTAGGCTGTCAATCGGACATCCTTAGCATTGCCATGGAGGCGGGAGCGGCTTCTACCACTGCCACTGTGCTCCCCAGCCATGAGCCTGGCTTCTGGCTGAGTGGCGCTCCCCCTGTGGGAGCACACTGACCACCAGGGGTGAGCTCCTGCGTTGAGTGTCTGCCCCCTGGTGGTCAGTGTGTATCATAGTGACTGGTCATTCCACCATTCGGTCATTTGCACATTAGCCTTTTATTATATAGGATACTAGAGGCCTGATGCATGGATTCGTGCACTGGTGGGGTCCCTCGGCCTGGCCTGTGGGGATCAGGCCCCGAAGTCAGCAGTCCTACATCCCCCGAGGGGTCCCAGAGCGCTAGAGGGCACTCTGCAAAGTTGCTGTCACTCGGCAGCTCCTGCATTGAGTGTATGCCCCCTGGTGGTCAGTGTGCGTCATAGCTATTGACCGGCCGCTTAGCTTTTTATATATATATAGATTCCCTATGCTTTACATTCTCATGACTATTTTGTAACTACCAATTTGTATTGAGAAAAATTATTTATTGATTTTAGAGGAAGGGAGAGAAAATCTATTTGTTGTTCCCCTCACTTTATGCATTCATTGGTTGATTCTTTTTTTTTTTTTTTAATTTTATTTATTGATTTCAGAGAGGAAGGGAGAGGGAGAGAGAGATAGAAACATTAATGATGAGAGAGAATCATTGATTGGCTGCCTCCTGCACACCCCCTACTGGGGATCGAGCCATAACCCAGGCATGTGCCCTTGGCTGGAATCGAACCTGGGACCCTTCAGTCCGCAGGCCTACGCTCTATCCACTGAGACAAACCAGCTAGGGCCATTGGTTGATTCTTATATGTGCTCTGATGAGGATTGGTAAATGGGGGTTTGAACCCACAACCATGGCATATCAGGAGGATATGCCACACATGCTATCACAGGTGGCAAGATTTCATCCTTTTTTATGGCCAATATTCCATTGTATATATGTACCTCAATTTTTTTTATCCACTCGTATTGATGCTTTGCTCATTTTTGAAATTTTGTGTGTGTGTGTGTGTGTGTGTGTGGTTGAATTGCAGGATTCTTTTTGCATTTTGGATATTAATCCCCTATCAGATATAAGATTCCTAAATATTTTCTCCATTCTGTAGGTTGCCTTCACTTTTTTTTTTGTCTTCACTTTCTTTATAATGTTCTAAAAGTTCTTAATTTTGATCAAGTCCAACTTATCTGTTTTTTTCTTTTTATTGTTGCTTGTGCTTTTTGCATCATATCTAAGAATACACTTCTAAGTCCAAGGTCATGAAGTTTATGCAGAAAGCATAGCCTTCAACCTTTTCCTGCCATCCTGAACTAGCAATGCTCCTTAGGCTAACCTGAGGAAAGTGAGGCAAGGGATTAATTGCTGATTTTCCACTTTGAAGAGTTTATGGTTTTAGCCCTTATAGTTACTTCATTAATCCATTTTTTAAAAATTGATTTCTAGATTGGGGGGGGGAAATGTTGATCTGTTGTCCCACTTATTTATGAATTTATTGGTTGATGCTTTCTTAAAAAATGTTTTTTTATATATATATATATTTAAATACATATTTTTATTTCAGAGAAGAAGGAAGTAATATGTTTTTATTGATTTCAAATTAAGGATGGATAGGGAGAGAGATAGAAACACTGAGAATCATGTATTGGCTGCCTCCTGCACACCCCCTACTTGGGATAAAGTCCACAGCCCGCACATGTACTCTGGGAATAGAACTGTGACCTGGTTCATAGGTTGACACTTAACCACTGAGCACACTGGCTGGGCCATTGATCCATTTTTGAGTTATTTTTTTGTAAGTTAGGGGTCCAGTGTTATTCTTTTGCATTTGAAAATCAACTGTCCCAGCACCTTTTTTGAAAAAAAGTATATCTTTATTGATTTCAGAGAGGAAGGGAAAGGGAGAGATAGAAACATCAATGATGAGAATCACTGATTGACTGCCTCTTGCACATCCCCTACTGGGGATCAAGCCCGCAAACCCAGGCATGAGCCCTTGACTGGAATCGAACTTGGGACCCTTCAGTCTGTAGGCTGACCCTCTATCCACTGAGCCAGACCAGCTAGGGTAGCACCATTTGTTTTTTTTAAGAGCAGCATTTAAGCTTATTTTTAAAAAGATGTATTTGAAGCATACATAAAATTATAGAGAACATGAATACCCCTTTATCTACTATCTACTGTTAACAAATCTTGCCTCAGATGCTTTAGTTTTTTTGAACAAAGCCTACAGTTGAAACTATTGCTTTTTAAAAAATAAATTTCAGGTGCTGAATGAATAAATTACGTATAATAGTAATAGGGCTATAGTGAGGATTAAATTGCATGTTTGTTGTTAGCCTTTCACTAAAAAGCTTTATATTTATGATCTTAGACTGTAGGTTAGGCTTCCTGGTGCTTTAGTATTACAGCCTCTTTAGGGCTCAGATTTAGTTTTGAGGAATCCATTTGTCCATGAGAGCTCACCTCTGAGCAAATTACTAATTAGTGGTAACTTTCTCTTGCAGTGTGCCCAGCTGGCTGGAAACCTGGCAGTGATACCATCAAGCCTGATGTCCAGAAGAGCAAAGAATATTTCTCTAAGCAGAAGTGAGCACTGGGTCATTATAGGGTCATGTGGCAATGTACAGCCATGAGAACAGAACCTCTCTTTTACTATTGTCATGCTTAAAACAAGATCTTAGACTTAGCCCAGATGTGGCCTTTCCTGTAGGGTTTGGGGAGGGTCAGCCATACTTCTGGAGGAAATTATCTAATGTGAACAGTAGTGTTACATCACCTTTGATCTTTTGTAGTTTCTATTAAACTTGAACTGAGACATTGTTGTTTCTTCATTTTAGGGGCATTAGTCTTTGATTTACTCTTTGCTTTCCTTATGGGAAAATGAGAAGTGAGAGCTGCTTTAGAAACACGAAAATTATAGAGGGGAAATGCAAGACACGGAATGGAATTGAACCAAGCTGTTAACTTCATTTTTTAAAAAAAATGTTTTTATTGATTTCAGAGAGGGGGATAGAAACATCAAAGATGAGAGAAGCATTGATTGGCTTCCTCCTGCACGCCCCCTACTGGGGATTGGACTGGTAACCTGGGCTTGTGCCCACTGAGAATTGAACTGTGACCTGGTTCATGGGTCGATGCTCAACCACTGAGCCACACTCACACCACACCAGCTGGGCAAGGTGTTAACATTTTTTGTTATATCTGGGAAGAAGAGCAAAACCTGCTCTGGTGTTATCCAAGGTACTTAACATTTATATTATAGGCTGCATTGTAAGTTAAGGCACCAGTGATATTGATTACTTGGGCATTTATCCTTTACAGTATAGGGAGGGCTGCATGAGAACCTTAAGATTGAATTCCTTTTTTTTTGTAAGTGTTTGTTTTTAAACTCTTACTCGAGGATATGATTTTATTGGTTTTTTAGAGAGAGGAATGGAGAGAGAGAATCATAAATATGAGAAACATCAATCAGTTGTCTCCCACATGTGTCCTGAATGGGCATTGAACCTGCAACCTAGATGTGTGCCCTGACCGGGAATGAAACCTGCAACCTTTTGGTGTGCAGGACAGTTCTTCAACCAACTGAGCCACCCGGCCCAGGGAGATTGGCTTCTGATGAAAATCTGCTACTGGCTTTGTAAAAGGTTAGAATTAGAGGCTCTGTAACTTTATAACTGAAAGGGGGAGAAGATAAGCACAGTGTTGGTATTTGTAGGATAGAACCTTCCAAATCAAAAGCATAAGGTTGAATACTTCTCACTTTCCCTGGGTTCTAGCCTTGATTTGAGGTAGTCCTTTTTTTTGGCCCTCATTCATATCACTGTCCTGAGGGAGGTATTTCTGGGGGTTGGGGTTCCTCCTGGGCCTTTAAAGCTAGGGCAGATTCAGAACTGAGGATATATTATATGGTGACCTTCCATACACTTGTTTTTATCAGCTATTCCAGCCTACCAGACACCAAGACATGTGAGCAGCATTACAGAATTCCTAGGGCCTTCAAGAACAGCTGATAATACTGCAGTAAGCTAGGCTGTTTCAGAAATGCTTTACATGTATTCAGTCCACACAACAACACTATGATACATTATTTATTTATACTATTGCTTAGAGGATTGGTTGTCCCTTATGCCCTATATCTAGTATCTTGGAGCATTGCAGATAAATGGTAACAGGCAATAAATACCCCTTTGTCCTTGTGACATGTAGCACTGCAGACTAATGGTAACAGGCAATAATTCCATATGCCAAGGCAGGTGGGAATTCAGAACCTGCCTTTGTCTTTTATCCTATTGAAATATTAACTAATATTGATTTATTAGTCTTGGATTTCTTAATGTCTTGACCAGACTTCTGAGCCTCATTATCTTCATTGAAGATCTCTACTATAATTCTTTTATCAAAAGTAATCATCTTTTAGCCAAAATAAAACCTTTGCCTTGCCAAAGCCAGGTAAGTCTTAGCAAGTACCATTGGTATAAATAGGGATCCTACAGGTGAGGAGGGTATCAAGGGTCAGGGGATGCAGGTGGTGAGACCCTGGGGCTGAGCCACCCCCTGGCTCTGCTGAGATTCTGTGACTTGGGTATCAGTGTGGTAAAGAGAAGCTCAGGGGATGCAGAACTAGGCTCCCTTGAGGGTTGGGCCAAGCCCAGCAAGGCCAAGCGCTGGGCAGGTGGTGTGGAAAAGTAAGCCTTCTGCTCTTCGGAGTAGCGCTCCTGGGGTGTCACAGCATCCCTGTACGTCCAGTCACGCCAATGGAAATTGAAGCTTTCAAGCAGGGTGATTCGGTCAGTTCTTGTTGGCACACAGTCGAGGGGTTTAGTGGGTGGCAAATCAGGCACTTCTATTCCTGGCAGCAGCAATACCCCTCGGATGGCAAACCAGCCCCCAAATCGGGGATGTATGCACACACCTGATATACGCTGGGGAGAGGATAAAGAAAAGCAAGGTCATGGACATCACCTTGACACAAAGTTCAACTATCACTGCAACTAGGCTTTTTCACTTATTCACACTCAATGGACACTGATTTCACATGTGAGCCTCATCTACTCTTATAGATGAGCTTACTCTGGCCATAAGGAAGGGTTTCTTTTTTTATTTTTAAATTTATTGATTTTTTATAGAGAGGAAGGGAGAGGGGGAGAGAGTTAGAAACATTGAGAGAGAAACATCAATCAGCTGCCTCCTGCACACCCCGCACTGGGGATGTGCCCGCAACCAAGGTACATGCCCTTGACTGGAATCGAACCTGGGACCCCTCAGTCCGCAGGCCGACGCTCTACTCACTGAGCCAAACTGGTCAGGTCAAGGAAGGGTTTCTTAAGCTGAGTCTCAATTTCAAAGTCTCACCACTGATCTAATCATTGCTCTGCCCCCTCCATTATGTAACACTTTTATGAATAGATAGGTTCTCTAATTTGATTACGGACTCCAGAAAGCACATGGGGCTGGACTGCTGGGTAGGGAATACTTTTATCCTGGATTGTGTCTACCAACTCCTTTACCCATGGGAGGTGGGAGAATGTGAGACCTGATATCTTGATGGGCCTTTACCATTTTCTTAAGTCTCTATAGTCATTCATACTTGCCCTCGCACCTGGGTTCCCCAGGGGTCAGCCTCTACATCCTGTCGTTGGTAGTAGTAAGCAGCCCCTGCCACATGGGCTGCTGTCTGGGCCAGAATCTTGGGGCGCCGGTTGGGGTGTACCTCGTAGTCAGCGATAACTTCAACCTGCAGCTCTGGGAGGCTCTGGGATAGAGGACAAGATTGAGGCTTCTTTCAGCATTGCAGGAATCATGACCTTGTCCTAGAGAGCCCTAATTTGTGTCAACAAGGTCCTGTCCTCAGAAGTTGTATTTGAAAGGAAGACAACCTTAAATGGGGTGTGGGGGTGTCCAGTGTGAAGAAAATTATATACGTTAAAGGTCTTGTTCAGAAACCTCCATTATGAGAGGTAAGCTGGCTCTCCCTCCAGAGTTCCAGTGTGGAGGAAGACATGGGAGATCCAGTGTATGTATAATCTATAATAATTCTATAATAAAAGCATAATATGCAAAAATCGACCAAACTGCCAAACAGCAGAACCGTCCGGATGACCACGCTATGACATTCTCTGGTGCCAGGCCAGCCAAGGCGGGTGCTATGTGATTGGTGGTGGGGGTGGGGGGACTGCCATCGCCCCATGACCACCCCACAAAGGGAGGCCCAAGCCACCCTCAGCGGGGCGATCAATCAGGGGCTCTGTGGAACCAGGGAACCAGGGGTGTGTGGCAGTGGACATGGGCAGCGCCAGGCCAAGGTGGGTGTGGGCGGGTGACAGGGCCGCAAAGCCGGCAGCCAGGGCTGCAAAGCCAGCAGCTGGGGGAAGGAAGGAAGGCCTACCCTTGCACGAATTTTGTGAATTGGGCCTCTAGTATGTAAATATGTACATGTGAGTGTGTGGTGGGGAAATATTGTTTTGTCCTTAAAAGCCCCCAAAGACAGCATACAACTTCCAGGTCTAGAGCAAAGACAGGTGAGAGATGCCTGGGAAACGTTGGATTATTCCTATTTCACTTGGAGGTCAAGGGAAATCTGGTCTGAGGTTCATTTAGTTGCCCATCAGTGTAGGGCGAGTGAGACTGATTTCCGACCTGGTGGGGGGTGGCTGCTAGAGGAAGGTGACCCAACTTGCATTGAGAATGCAGAATGGGGAGATCACAATGTCAAGGCTGGATTTTATCCTATGGAAGTGGCTCCTAACCTTAGATAGGTCTAGTCCTGCATTGAGCTTGGAGTAGCTAAAAGCAGTTGCAGGTTTAGAAGCTGGGGGAGGATATGAATGCTGCTCACCTTTCTAACACGGCCTAGGTGGTAGGCCACACATTGGTCCACAGGGTCAGTCAGTGGTTGGAGGTGGCCGCTCTGCAGGAAGGGCTTGAGGGCCCGGTCAAACATGGCAGGTGTGCTGAGTACCAGGAAGGCCAGGGTAGGTCCTGGCAGGGGCAGGTGGAAGGCTGAAGGCAGGACTGCATTGTACCATGCCACCTGGAACAGAAAATACATACCTTAACCTGACATTCAAGGTCTCATATACCGTGCCCCAGCCTCCATCTCATTCAATCCCTGAATTTCTACTGATGCTCTGTGATGTGTGTTTATGGGACATTTGTCTGAATTTGACAGAAGTTTAGAATAGAGAGGGAATTAATGAACAACTAATAAGAAAACAGTTGACTGGTGCAATGACAGGGCCAGGTGACAGTCCTCTGAAATTAGAAAAGGCTTCTTGGAAGCTGAGTCTTTAAGGCTGGGAGGGAAGTGAACAGGCCGATGTGGGGAGGAAGACTCTGGTGTGTATTCTAAAAGATGACAGCATAAACAATGTCAGGCAAAAAGTACAGGGCGTATTTGGAGAATTGGAAATTGTTTAGTTTGACAGAAGTGGAGTTGAAGGGTCTGCAGAGGGGAGCAGAGGGAGAAAAGGCTGGAGATCAGTAGGAGTGTGATTATGACTGGCCTTGGATACCAATTTAGGAATATGGGTCTAATTTGGTAATAATGCAGGCCATTAAAGATTTAAGGAGTAAACTGACATGATCAGGTTTTGGAAAGATTAATGTAGCTGCAGTGTGCAGGATGGGTTGGAGGCAAAATGACAGCAAGGTTATTGCAGTATATCCAAATGTGAAATGGTTTGGACTAGAGCATATATTGGATGGAAGAGAATGGATTTGGGAGATGCAGGAGACAGATTCCTAAAGGTTCTGGTGGCTGATTGGATGTGGGGTGGGGAAGTGAGAGTAGGAGCCTAGAATGACTGGCAGGGCTTCAGTACAATAGCTCCAACTAGCCAAGACCACCTGACCCACCAGATAGGCATCCTTAGTGTCCCCCCATATCTGCTACCCACCACCTCCTTTATTAAAGCTGTTCCTGATATTTGGAATGTACATAACCCTCCTTCCTTCCAGCCTATCTTTTCTTTTTAAAATGTTTTTACTAACTTTTAGAGAGAGAGAAACATCGATCAGCCGAACTTTGGGGTTTGAGCCTGCAACCTGGGCATGTGCCCTGACTGGGAATTGAACTGGTGACTTATTGGTGAATGGAATGATGCAACCAAATGACCCACACTGGCTGGGACCAATCTATCTTTTCATATAAAGCTCAACTCCATTTTTGGAAAGTCCTCTCTCTCAAACTAGACCCAACCTATCCCCTTCCTCTATAACCTCTCCTGGTACTGCTGTGGGCCACTCAGTGGAAGGGGTGAGAGTGGGCTGTCTCTTAAGCAATAAGCAAAGGGTTCAAGCTGAGATGATTTAGCTTTCTGTTCAAGTATATAGCTCAATGGAGGGGGCACCAGATAAGGAGAAAATGAACTTACATAAACAAGGGAAAGTGGTGGTGCAAGACTTGTGTGTCAGTAGGGTGCAGTTGCTAAACCCAGCCCAGTGGCTGGTGATTGGCAACACTATTAATTATTCTTTTGTTGGAAGGAACAAACCAGCCAGTTGTTTGCTTGTTCAACAGCAGGAATGCCCTTTCTTTTCAAATGACCTAAATCCTAGCCTTGCAAACCTTCCAAGACTTGCCCTCTTCTAATTCCTTCAGGAAGCTGCCCAAGTGATTCTGGCCCTAAGGATGCCTTTCTTCCCGTCGATTATGTTAAGTGACAGCCACAAGGTTACTGGATCGTCGACAGCTCCTACCTACCCAAGCCCCCAAGACATTCTGTCCCAGGAGATCAGATGTACACGGGACCAGAGGAGCTCCGGAAGGACCAGGAGGCTTACGGAGGCTTACGGGCCTCACGCCGGTAGCTCCGAGGCCAATCATATACCTCACCCTAGCACCGCAGGAGAGATAAACAAACCTGGAAGGGGTAAACCTCGAAGCCAAAAGGGCACAACGTGTCCTCAATCTTCTGCTTCAGCTCAGCGACTTGCGGCTCCATGCTGTATGCTACACGCTGAGCTTGCTGGGGAATGGAGTCTCAAGGTTAACCGGGGCCGTTAATTTTCAGGGCAGCTTGGACTCCATTTCCCAAGATCTTGTGCGACTCATAGCGGGACACAGTTGCCTTTGCGCGATGCATCTTGGGATACGTAGTTTATTTGTTCCTTGGAAACAACCACTACGTAATCAGAAAGACTCGATTTCCCGACAAGCTTCACGGTGGGGGTGTACATGCACGTATTACCTCCAGGGAAACGTAGTTCGGTTGCCTCCATCGTGGGTTGTTTCCGCGAGACGAGAACTCAGTTTCCCAAATGGCACTGCGGCAGCCAGTCCAAAGGCAGACTTTCCTGGCCTACTAGAGGTTTTGAACCCTGCGGCGGCAGTAGTAGCTGGTGTAGGTTCGGCAGGGTGGCGCTAGTATCCTGCGTCTGGGAAGGTCTTGACCAAGATTCGGCGCCTTAAACTCCTTCCTAATATGTACATACCAGGGTATCCCGCTTTTCCCCTAGTTCCCCAAGTACGCCTCTCCCCTGACTAGTCCCAGAGGCGTAGTTTTGGTCTGATATTGCATCCCTACCCCTAGTATTCCCTCTTTCAATTGACGTTGTGGCCTTTCCTGAGTTGTGTGTCGGTTGTTCCGTGCTGGGAGAGCAAGGGCACAAGACGCCGGGGAGACAGACCCCTTGCCGTAGGCTGTGAGTATGAACCTGAGCTGGTCTGAGCAGCTCGATGCGCTTCTCAATGCTACTGACGGAAATGTGGCCAGGACTAAGGTAAGGGGAAGTGAGCCCCCGGTTGTTTGCTTGTTCAACAGCAGGAATGCCCTTGGGAGTGTGGGTTAAAGGACTCGGACAAATCTCATGAACATGCACGTGTTTCTTTTGTAGCAGCGGTTGTATCCCCGTGGCGTCGCTGCTGCAGGTAAGTATTGTCTCCTTTTCTACCCCCTTTCAGGATCTCTTCTCTCTTTCAGGAAGGTCTCTTTCAGGATCTTCCTTTTCCAGTGCCTGTACCATCCATTATTCCTTCCGGTGTCCAACTATTTACTTTCTTGAACAAACGTCTGTCCCCTCTTATCCCTCTCAACACCCACCCCCTGCTAAGTGTTGCATTTGTCCTTTATTTCTTCAGCAGGAGATCTGACTGGGACCTGGATTCCCCCTAATCACTTGCTTCCCCAACCAGGAGCCCAAGCTCAACAGCCTTGGGCTCTAGAGACCCCTATTGTTCCAGAGAGGCTAAATTGGGCTGAGCTCCATAAGACATCTTCTCTCTGGGATGAAGTTACTATTCTTAGATCCCAGCTTCGATCCCAGGGTCAGGTGAGGCTTGGAATCCTAGGTGTGTGCTAGTATATGTGGTGTTCGTGTGAGACAAGGATACCAGGAGTTGGGGTATCACAGTAGCTCATGTGGTTTTCTGCCTGGGTAGGTGACTGAGGCACTAAGACAAGCTGTGCAGGGCCTGCTGAAAGAGCAAGAGCAGCAGAAGTACCAAATCTGTGCCCTGGAAGGTATCTGGCCAGTTCTTTTCTTCATACACAAAGCCTCATACATATGCAGACAATTTTGTGGCACACTTGTTGTGTGTGCATTTGTATCTTGATTCACTATTATATAGTCTCTAGGCTCATGTGTGAAGTTCTTAGAGGGGTTGACCCCCCCCAACTTGTCCTATTATAGCATCACTAAAGTTGATGCAGGGGGGCCCAGAGCGGAAGGCTCTTCTCCTGGAGCAACGCCTGGACCGGCTGAGAAGGGAACTGAGGGGCCTTCGGAGCCAGGTGCAGGAGCAGGCCCAAGCGCAAATACAAGCAGGTCCACAAAAGTGCAGTGTTACCGGTGGCCTTCACCAAGAGCTGCAGAATGAGTAAGTGATGGCAAGACCTCTCCTTCAGGCCTTGGAACTCCAGGTACTCTGGTAGCCTCCTCTGGGCTTCTTGATTGGCTTTTTAGAATGAAACTGCTGTCATCCCTGTAGGAGGCAACTGCTGTGGGAGGAGTCAGAGGTTCTGAGGGAAGAACTGAAGTTGCTGCGGGACCAGCTGAGTGAGTAAAAGATGGAGGGAGGTTCACTTGTCTTGTTTTCTGGAAAGCCTTCTTATTCTCCCAATAAGTGGCCATAGCTCTAAATGCTTGAGCTACTCCGAAGTCTGGCCAAGTATTTGTCTTGCCTCCAAAGGTGTGATCCTACTCTCCCCAGTCAGCTTGGAAACTTCTTATCAGCTGGACCAGAATGCTTCTATCTCAGTTTTCAGCACCAGACTGGGAACAAGGCAGGGAGGAAGAAGGAAAGAAGTTGGGGAACGGCCTTCTTCTTAAAAAACAAAAATCTTTATTGATTTCAGAGAGGGAGGGAGAGAGAGAGAGATAGAAATATCACTGATGAGAGAGAATCATTGATCGGCTGCCTTCTGCACGCCCCACACTAGGGATTGAGCCCGCAAGCTGGACATTAGAGACACAGTCTTCTTACATGTTCTGTTCTCTCATCTGCAGCCCAGCATCAGGAGCTGATGCTGAAACAGATGGCTGAGGGGCGGCAAGTTCAGGCCCGCAGCTGGAAGGTAGGACCAGGATTGGACCTTCATAACTCCCTGTTGTGGCCCCTCCCTTTCTCTGTCTATCCTGTTCTGCAGGCAGGCCAGGATACTCTTTCTCTTCCCTATCTCTTCCTCTTCCCTGTGATGACTTCACCTCCCTTCAAAGCTCTTCTTCTTCCTAAGCCCTCTCCTCCAATTATGGGGAGGAGGGTTTCTCCTGGAGAGGGAGAGGTTTGGTTCTACCTGGGACCGTAATCTGGCAGATGTTGGAGCAGCTGCAGAGTGGCCAGGAGGGCAAGGAGGCTGCCAGGACAGAGGCCGAGGATGCCCGGCGGGAGCATGACCTCCTCAGGTCAGGGGGTGTGGGTACCTTTGTCAGTGAAAGGGATTTATCTTACAGAGGCCAGGAATTGGGGACCAAAGTTCAGCTATCCTATATTTGACACTAGAGGCCCAGTGCATGAAAATTCGTGCACTTGGGGGTGGTCACTCAGCCCGGCCTTCGCCCTCTCACAGTCTAGGAGCCCTCAGGGGATGTCCAACTGACAGCTTAAGCCTGCTCCCTGTGGGGAGTGGGCCTAAGCCGCAGTCTGGCCTCCCTCTGCGGGAGGTGACTGGTGGGCCGATCTAGGGCTGGCAAGTGGCCAGCCCCACCCCCCCATCACCCCACTGCTGCCAGTCACCACCGCCCCCCCCCCCCCAATTGCCGTCCACTCGCTCTGTCCACTGGCACCCGCCTTGGCTGGCCTGGCGCTGCCTGCTCACTGGCCCCGCCCCCCGCTGACTGATGGTTCTGCCGTTCGGTCGATTTGCATATTAGGCTTTTATTATATAGGATGGGCCAATAGGGGCAGCATGAGTATCTGGGTTACAGCCCAAAAGGGCAGTAGTGGGTATTCTTTATTTGATATGGAGTCAGTGAGGTATCTGTATGTTTGGAAGATAAAGTATGAGTTCTGGCCTCAGGAAGGAGGACAGTTCCATGCTGGAAGGGTCCCTTTGACCCACCATCACCATTGCTTTCCCTTTCCAGGACCTCTGTTCACGTCCTTGAGTCGAAGCTACCCCTGGCTGCCACCTTTGCCATGTCTCTTTCTTCATCTAGCTCTGAAGTCAGTCATCAGGACAGTAACAGTAGCTGGGAACTTTTAAAGAAGCTAGGTGAGGATAAGGGCAGGGATCCCAGTTGTGGGGAAGGCTGAATCTAAATGATGCCTGAATGCCACCTGCCAAATTGTTCGGCACTAGGTGGTAGGGAGTCTCTGCCTTTTTCTTTGTGAATCCATCGACCTCTGTTGCTACTTCTCCCAAGTCAGACCTATATGTACTTCCCCAACAGACAAGCAGTTCTGTGTATCACAGTGCTTGCTGATGGTTTGTTCTGTCTTTCCTTTCTCTCCTCTTAGATCTCCAGAAGAGCACCCTTTCTAACCTGGAACCCAGCAACTTCCAGCTCCAGGTCCAGAGCCTTGAGCAGGAGGACCTGTCCTTTAATGGCTCCAAGATACTCCTGAGTGACCTGTAGGGATTTGTAAGAGTGGTAGGATAAAGTCTTTGCTCACCTTCCCCTCAAGGCCCGGTTTCTGGGCTCCCTGCCCCTACCCTCTTGATCTAGCTGGTATCTGCCCTCCCTACTGAGTCTTGTCACTGCCTGCCCACCTGCCCACCAACTGCAGTAAAATGGCTTAACCCTCTCTGATGTATTTTCTTTGAATCAGCACCCACATGGGATAGACTCAGCTGTACCTTTTCTTCCTCCTGTAACATGACTACTACCTACCATCTCTCTCTCAGAAATCCAAGTTCATAGACATTTATTTCTGTACCTTCTGAATTCAAACCCTGTGCTCAGTAGAACTTGGAAGGAGGTGGGAGCTCTCACTTTGGTGGGAGAGGTAGGACAATGCTCTGGGGCAGTACTGCTGTGGGGATGCAGAGGAGGACGAGACATTCTAGTGGGCCTTGGACCGTAATAGGAGGCTTTCTCTCCTTGTCTCCGCTTCTGCTCTTGAGGCTTACTCCAGCCCTCCCACACCTCTTCATCCTTAAGCAGTCCAGGCTACACTTCTGTAGCAGTCTATTTCCTGGTCTCCTTTCAGTCTCTCTGCCTCTAATCCAGTGGGTTTACAGTTTTTTGACTGTGACCTCCAGTAAGAAATAGGTTACATTATAGCTTAGTAAATTTAAATGTATATATTTATTAACTGAAACAAATCTAATGATTCAGTACTTATGCTTACTAGGAGTGATGCCCTCTGATATTTCCCATTATATTAAAAATTTTTTTGTGGCTATTGGTTCTGATCCTTCCACCATTGGTTGCTCTCTGGAAAATATATTTTCCTAGGTAGACTATGGGCATATTACTTTCTCCTTACTTGGGCTTTGTATTTTAGACAATGCAGTTCAGGATTTCCTTAGTAGCAATAGCATCTCACTGAGGTCTCAGGAGATCTCTTCCACTGCTAAATATAGCGAAACGATAATGCCATTCATCCACCAAATGGCTGTTTATTACATACCAGTTCTAGTATGTATTTACCCTGAGCTAAGATATGCAGTGGGCTCATGTAAAAGTCCCACTGCTTAGCTCAGTCCAGCTGGGAAGAGGAAACAGTTATCTGAAATAAAAGCATCATAAAAGACTGATGGCAGGAACTACTTCCTTTATGGGGTGCATTCAAGGCCCTGAAATAAGTAGCAGACAGGTCATGAAGAGTGGCCTTTGATATCCAAATAAGGCAATCCTTGGTTTTTACCCCACAGCATTAGGGAGATTGCTGAGAGTGGAATGGTAGAGATCAAGTCAAACAGAACCTATTTAAAAAAACAAACTAAAAAAACTTCCCATCAAGGCTTACTTTCCTGCTAAACCAGGTATAAGGAACTCCTGATTGTTAAATATTTTACTATTCAGGTGATACATCTGGCATGGTGGCATTATTCATTTAGTTTTACTTACTACCAGTGCTCTACTTATCAGCTACTTTACATTGGGCTTTGTGGAAGATATGTTTGCAAGGGTGCCAGAGCTCTTCACAGCAGAAACATTTAATAGCTATGTGGATCAATGGTATTTGAACCATCACCAGGGGGCAGCATATGACTTGTTTTCAGAAGAATACGAAATACAGAAAAGCTTTCCGGCCTAGGGGACTAGGCTACAGTGCTCTTTTCTCCCTTCAGAGATCCTGTGAGCTAATAATTAATCTTCCTAAAACAGTGTCCTGTTAAGGCTTCTCTCCTGCTCAGGAATCTTTTATACACAGCATAAAAAAAAGGACAAACTTGGCGTTGAAGCCCAACCCACATTTAAACCTCTTATCTTTCCATTCTTATCCTCTACCAAAAACTCTATTGCTACCAAGAATGCACATCACCTATACTCCAACCATAGTAATCTCATACCCATGGGGAATATGTTCCAAGACCTTGAGTGGATGCCTGAAAACACAGAGTACCAAACCCTGTGTATATTATGTTTTTTCCTATACATACCTACCTATAACAAAGTTTAATTTATAAATTAGGCACAGTAAGAGATTAACAACTAATAAATAGAACAATTATGACAATACACTGTCATTAAAGTTATGTGAATGTGGTCTTTCAAATACTGTACTGTACTCACCCTTTCTGTGATGTAAGATTATAAAATGCCTATGTGAAGAGATGGAATGAAGTGAATGAGACATTATTAAGGGTTACTTGAACACAAGCACTGATCAGACAGTCGATCTGATAACCTACATGGCTGTTAAGTGGCTAGCCAGCAAGTGTGTAGCATATGCAGCATGGATATGCTGGACAAAGGGATGATTCACATTCCAGCAGGATGTAGCAGGACTACATGAGATTTCATAACACTATTCAGAATGGCTATAATTTAAAATTATGAATTGTTTATTTCTGGAATTTTTTCAGACCACAGTTGATCATGGGTAACTGAAACCACAGAAAGTGAAACTGAGGATTCTGCTGTATTCAAATTCCACTCATCTGTCAAGACCCTTGACAGCAGGTCTAGGAGACAAGTCTAAATATGTAGGAAAGTTGATCTCTAAACCCCAGGCATGCTGATCAATGATTCTCTCTCATCATTGACTTTCTGTCTCTCCCTCTAACTTCCTCTCTGGAAAAAAAAAAAAATCATTGATTGGCCACCTCCTCTCCCCCCCCCCTCCTCCCCTACTGAGGATTGAGCCTACAACATAGGCATGTGGCCTGGCTGGGAATCAAACTGTGACCTCCTGGTTCATAGGTCCACACTCAACCACTGAGCCATGCCAGTGGGCTCAATAAAAAAAGGTTATAAGTGCCCAAGGTCCAGGCATGTGGAAAGCATGAAGAAATGTGTGCCTGATGAACAGCTGAATAGAATTATAGTCTCTACCCAGCTCTTTCAAAATCCTCGGTTTTCAAGCCAACTCAAGTAGCCTTCACCAGAATTAATCTCTTAACCTAGTGAATTGCTCCTTCAGCTTTTTGTTTAACCCTATCCATTGCTGTTACTATCTCAAGTAGTTAACACAGTAATTGTTTATGTAACAGTTTCCTCCCCTGCCGCGACCCGCCCCCCTCCCCCCGTCCCCCCCCCTCCCCCCCACTCCCCCACTATGCTGAGATGCAGGAGGCTGTGTTCACAAGACTTTTCCTTAAACAGATAGTCTTACTCAACTATACTTTCACCAACCCAAAAGCTGCGCCAGTCGAATACATTTTCTTTGGGTTTGTTAATTATCCTCGTTTATATGTTTGGAATTTGGATTGGTCCACTTTGTGTTTACTGTCCCGCCTTCTGCGAGGCTCTCGGCCTGGGGTTTCCCCCAGGTGCATTCCCTCCGCCCCGTCCCTCCTTCCCAGCACACTGCCTCTTCTGTTTTCACCTCCACTTCCTTCTTATTGGTTCCCTTCCTCCTCCAGAGTTGGCGCCTAGGGCTGTTGATTGGCTTTTCTCGACGCCCATTGTGCCCACCCTCATACCACGTGGCATTCCTGACACTAATTGGTCAGTTTCACCACCTCGTTGATTAAGGATTGACTATTGATTGGCTGCTATGAGGGAGGGCTTGAGGAGAAGGGCGTGGCCAACTGAAGCCACGCCCCCAACTCCTCTGACCGGCTGGGCAGGCGTTTCAGTCGCAGGCGGCTGGGGAGCCCTGCGGGTCTTCCATCTGCCCTCTCTGGCTCCCCGGACGGATCATCCTGGTCCCGCCAAACAGGCGGGGGGAGCGGCCCTGACTGTGGGGCCATGGCAGTAGACTCCTCGTCCTCCATCGCCGCTAGCTCCGCGGAATCGCCGGCTTCTGCGCGAGGGACCCCCACCGCCTCTGCAGGCTAAGAGCCGCCGCCGCCTCCGAGCTGTGAGGGCTACTATGCTCCCTCTTTGCCGCCGCTCCCCCCTCCCGCTCGCGCAGGCACCCCTCTGGCTGCTCAGTCCCGCCTCAGGTAACGCCAGCAGAGCACGTGAGGCTCCAATCCGGGGCACCCGGGCCCGCGCCCGCGGCTGCTACGTCGCCTCGGCTCCGGAGCATAGGCGCTCGGGTTGCTTGACACCGACAGGACCTCTTCGTTTCCCAGAGGTGTGCCTCTCAGCTCTTGGGGACACTCCTCTTCTCCTTCCCCTTCTCTTTTCACTTCCCTTAAGGTCCCGGGACAACCCCCGCCCCAGCCCCCTCACTCTCACCCTCGCAGCCTCAGAGGCCTGGAACCCATTAGAAGTTCCTTCTTATCACGACCTGGTCCTTGACTCCTCTCAGGGACTTTCCTCACTTCAGAGACTCAAGAAATTTAATTTCTTCAGAGAACGTTCTGGGACCTCCAACTCCACATTGAGAGCCTCTTCCTCTCAGTTATACCCTCCTCCCTGAGAGATCTGGTCTCCCTCACTTTGCTTCCCTCAAACATAGACTTCTCTCGCAAACATCCACTTCTCCCCTCGAAAGATTCTTCGCTCCCTCAGACACCACTGCCTCTCTCTCCTCCCGTCACCCCTCTTCGCTGCCTCCTCTGCCTTTACACTTCACTTGAAGACTGGACTAAGTCAGTGTTGTTTTAAAACCTTTCAATTTATACCTCTAAGAAAACCTTGCTGGAGAATTTGGACTGGATTATGTAGGCATGGGAGCCATTGCAGGTTTTGTAAGTAGGAATTTGGTATGATTGATTATCTGATGAAAATGTGGAGGGAGAACTGAAAGTGAAGGCAGTGTGGATGCAGAAAGCCTAGGTAGGCAGGAAAACTAGTGCGCTAACTGGAGTAATGGTAGGAAAATGAAGAGAATGGCATGCGATTCTATGAAGTTTCAAAACAGGTGACAGAATTCGTGGGAGGTTTCTGACTTGACGGATGGGGTGTGTTGGTAGTGTTAATTGAAGTGGGGGACATAAACAATTTTGAGGGAAGGTAATGAATTTGGTTTTGGACAAGTTCAGTTTGAGGTGTTTTTCAGATATTACCGTGGGTAGCTGAAAATTTTGGTCTGAAAATTAGGAAAAAGGTTAGAATGGAATACATAAATTTGAAGGATCAGCAGAGAATATATGGGTGATATTTGAAGCCTTAGCATGGACAGTAATACTGAAAGAAGAGAAGGGCTGCGGACCACAAGGAACATTGTTGTTGGAAGGGTAACAGACGCTGAGAAAGAGGGTTTAAAGGAATGGGACAGGAACTGGAGTAGAATGGCATTACTATAGAAGCCAAAGGAAGAAAGAGTTTCAAGAGGGAGGGGGCAACCATCAGTGTCTGGTGCTCCAGAGGTCTAGTAGAATGAGGATTAGGAAGAAACCATTGAATTTTGCAATTAGGAAATCACTTGTTCCCTTTGAAAGACACTTTAGATACCATGATGATGGCAATAATAGCAGTGGTCAGATAATAGTGGATTGAGGAGTAAATGGGAGGCAGTGAGTAAAATTACTTTCAACAAGTGTGGTTGTGAAGGAGAGTCCATGGTAGTGAAACTTGATTTTGAATATATTATATTCTAGGCACCATAAAGTTGCTTTGCAGATCACACAGCCTTGTGACTTAGGAATTAGTATCCCTCTTATAGTTGGGAAGACTATAGGCAAGAATTTGAACAAGTTCTGTCTAGCTTTGAAACCTGTGTTTTTTCCACTGTGGCACGTGTGTATTTTTCTTTTTAGTATGGGTGGAACAGTTTTGTGAGTTGAGGGGAAATTTACCTAGGAAATATGTTGGGCATTTCATTCTTTGACACCCAAAAGGATAGAAGTCAAGGTGGATAATGATGTGAAGATAATGATAGATGGGAAAGAAAGTGAGGGGATTTGACAGATGGCCTTATTTTCTTGGTGTGATTAATTATCTGTGAAGTCAGTTTTCTCTGGAGATGGAACGAACTATGGTGAGTTTATGATTTGGGTATTACATATGGCCATGGAAATATTTTGTGGAAAATGAAAGAGGAATGGATTAAGGAGTTAAAGATTGCTGACCACATTGAGGGCCCAGTTAAAATTAGAAATAATATATTTGTAATAGGGCTGGGATTATAAGAACTAAAACCTTCAGAGGGGCTGGCATCCGTAGAGAATAAGGACACAAACAGAAATGTGTTGAAGACGAGGTTTTCTATGACATACAGAATGGGAAAGCTGAGAGTTCAGTATTTCAAGGTAAAAACAAACAAAAAAATGGTGTAACTGTCTTAGTGCTGTTGAAGGGGAATGGAAGTATAGTTTATTGAAGTAGTGGGAGGTTAAGGTGCTAAGTATGTTGAACATGTCATCAGTATGAATGTCAATAGTGACCCAATATGATAGCAGCAAATGGAACAGAGGAGATATTGGGTCCTATAGGTGGAGCTGCTCAGAATTGAGGCACTCAGAATTGCATTGGAGTTTCTTGGCACTTTTTAGAAAGTAGTTCTAAATGGTACAGATGTTTGTATGTGAATTAATGTTGAGATCCTCAGATGCTTGGTGCCCTGAATGTATGATGTATTATTCTCTTATACAGATGATCTCAAACACAAATCCTTTGAAAGTTGGCATATGATGGGCCTGTTTAATTCTATTTAAAAGTATATGTTTTGGAAGGCGAGGCTAGGGACTCACCACACAAGGATCTCCAATAACATTTTGTACTTAGGTTAATTTTTAACAGAAAATTATGTATTTACATATGCACTCATTCATTGTCTCCCTTAGAATAGAAAGCTGACTTGAAAGTGTTTATAGATATGTTCTTAGTGTCGTACACTTTATTGTTTGCCAGATGAATGTTGTGTTGGAATTTGAAACCTATGATAAGGGCTTTTATGAGAATTTCGTCTCCTGTCAATGAATGAAGCCCAGTCATCATATTGTATAGTGTGGGTGATAGTGAATGTTTTGGACTAACATTGAGTATTATACTCTTTTCCAAGTCATCATATGGAGATGACTTCAGTGTGAACATACTAGTGTTATTTTTTGCTGAGCATTCAGCGGCAGTAGTTGTTTCATAAAAAAGCCTTCTTGTGATAATTTTTAAGTCTTCCATTCCTGAAAATTTCAGAAAGGAAAAGCAATGGAAATCCTAATGATAATCAACCCTTGTTAGCTATATGGTTGTAGGCAAATTTCTTATCCTCTGAGCTTTAGTTGTTTTTTAAAAATTTAATCTTTGATTAGGTAACACATTCAATTGGTTAAGTAAATATTTGCATATTTATGTTTTATGTAAACAGTGAAAGTGTCACTCCTGTGCCTATTCCCCCATCCACCTAGTTCCATGCCCATTCCCAATCACTTTTACTAGTTTCTTTATATTCTTTTAGACTTTCTTTAGGCAAATGCTTATTATTTTCATATTTTTACCATTTTTCATGCAAAAGTTAACCCATAGTTCTCCACTGTTCTGTACCTTCTCTCTCCCTAACCCCCAATCTGCTTTTTTCACTTAATATATCTTAGAAACATTTCAGATCAGTATATAGAGAGCTTCTGCTTTAAATAAACAAAAAAACCCCTGCATAGTATTACATTCAGTGAATGTATCATAATTTAACTATTTCTTTATTGTTGGACATTTGTGTTGCTTCCAGCCTTTTGATATTCTAAGCAACTTTATAATGAAGACCCTTGAACAAATGTCATTTTACATGTGTGTAAAGGTATTTGTGGGATACATTTGCAAAAAGTGGGACTTCTAAGTATATACTAATTATGAAAAAATATTGCCAAGTTGCTTTCCTAGTGATTGTTCTAATATACATTGCCTGTTCACTCAACATTAGCTATATCACAGCTAATACTTATATGGTACTTACTATGGGCCATATACTATTCTAAATGCTTGATATACATAACCTCATTTAATCTTAGTAACATCCTTTTGAGATAAGTACTATTATTATCTCCACTTTTTAGATGAATAATTGAGGAGTATAGAGAATTTAAGTGACTTTCCCAAATCACACAGCTAATGTGGCAGAAATTAAAATTAAGCACTCTGGCTCCAGGATCAGTGTTGTTAATATTATGCTTTGCTATTATCAAACTTGAAGTTTTGCCAATCTGATAGAGAAAAATGATACCTCAGAGAAATTTTTAAAAATTACATTAAGGTTAACCATCTTTTTATATTGTTTGAGTCACTCATTTTCCTTTTCTGTAAACTGTTTAAATTCTTTACCTATTTTTCTGTGGGGTCATAGGAATCCTTCCTGTTGATTTATAGGTCTCTCTTTATATATGATATATAAATATCAAACATATAAGATAATTTTTTGTCTGTGGTATTGCAAATACTTTTTCATCTTGATATTGTCTTCTACTTCTTTTATTTTATTCCCATGCAGATCTTTTAGATTTTTACGTAGACAAACTTCTCAATCTTTTTCTTTATACCTTTAGGATTTTGATTCATAGTTAAAAAGGCCTTCCCCATTTGAATCCTTAGTTTTTTTATCTATCCCACAGGAGTGAGAAAATTGAATTATTGTGAAGGTCAAGGTGCTTTGTCAACTGTAAATCATGATACAGATATAATAAGGTGTTATTTATTAATTTGTCTTCTTTTTTAAAAAAATATATTTTTATTGATTTCAGAGAGGAAGGAAGAGGGAGAGAGAGATAGAAACATCATGATGAGAACCATTGATCGGCTGCCTCCTGCACGCAGCCCACAATCAGGCATGTGCCCTTGACCAGAATCAAACCTGGGACCCTTCAGTCTACAGGCCGACGCTCCATCCACCGAGCCAAACCGGCTAGGGCTAATTTGTCTTCTGAACAAGCTGTATAGAGACTGTCATATCTTCTCCTACATTAAATGTAATAGAATGACATAATTTTTTTTTCCATAATGTGGGAAACTAGGGTGGTATTGATCTTTTGGTTAATGTTTTCTTTGGACAATTTGCATGGGATCTTTTTTGAAAGTAAGGACTGTGGAAATCCTGAAGTATTTTTGCATACTTTAGTGTTGTTCTTTGTGTTAGGTATAATTAGAATCTGACTAAAAGTTCTGAAAAATTGTTTTGCTTTTACATTAGCCATGGTTCACTAATTTGCACATAATTTACTATGTGCATCTCCAAATAAGTCTTATACAATCTTAATATTATCACACTTAGCAAAATTAATACTTTTCTACTATACTCTAATAGTAATCCTTGTTAAGATTTCCCCAGTTGTCTTTTTTTTTTAATGTCTTTTTTTTTAATTGACTTTTTTTTTTTAAGGAAGAGAGAGAGAAAAAAACATTGACTTGTTATTTCACTTATTTATGCATTCATTGGTTGATTCTTTTTTTTTTTTTAATATATTTTATTGATATTTTACAGAGAGGAAGGGAGAAGGATAGAGAATTAGAAACATTTATGAGAGAGAAACATCAATCAGCTGCCTCCTGCACACCTCCCACTGGGGATGTGCCCGCAACCAAGGTACATGCCCTTGACCGAAATCGAACCTGGAACCCTTGAGTCCGCAGGCCGACGCTCTATTCACTGAGCCAAACTGGTTTTGGCTCATTGGTTGATTCTTGTATGTGCCCTGACCAGGGATAGAATCTCCAATCTTGGCTTATCAGGACCCAACCAACTGAGCTATCTGCCAGAGCTCCCCACTTGTCTTTTATAACAATTTGTTCAAATTAGGATCCAATAAAATATCCTTATTGTATTTATTTGTTATAACTCTTAGTTTTTCTTTTTTAAAAAAATATTTTATTGATTTATTACAGTGAGGAAGAGAGAGGGATAGAGAGTTAGAAACATAGATGAGAGAGAAACATCGATCAGCTGCCTCTTGCACACCCCCTACTGGGGATGTGCCCGCAACCAAGGTACATGCCCTTGACCGGAATCGAACCTGGGACCTTTCAGTCCACAGGCCGACGCTCTATCCACTGAGCCAAACCGGTTTCGGCTCTTAGTTTTTCTTTAGAGTCAGACTTTAAACATAGTTCTTGTGCTTTTCTTTCTTTCCTTGGAAAGAAGAAGCTTTGGCCAGGCCAGCATGGCTCAGTGGTTGAGCGTTGATCTATGAACCAGGAGGTCACATTTTGATTCCCTGTCAGGGCACATGCCCAGGTGGTGGGCTCGATCCCCAGTGTGGAGCATTCGGGAGGCAGCCAATCAATGATTCTCATCATTGATGATTCTGTCATCCTCTCCCTCTCCCTTCCTCTCTGAAATCAATAAAAATGTATTTATTTTTAAAATATATTTTATTGATTTTTTTACAGAGAGGAAGGGAGCCCTAGCCAGTTTGGCTCAGTGGATAGAGCATCTGCCTGCGGACCAAAGAGTCCCTGGTTCGATTCTGGTCAAGGGCACATACCTTGGTTGCCAGCTCCTCCCCGCCCGGGTTCTGGTCAGGGCTCGTTCAGGAGGCAACCAATTGATGTGTTTCTCTCACATTGATGTTTCTCTCTGTCTTTCCCTCTCTCTTCCATTCTCCCTAAAAATCAGTGAGAAGAAAAAAAAAAGAATGTCATACTGATAAACTATATTTAAAAAAAAAAAGAGAGAGAGGAAGGGAGAGTGATAGAGAGTTAGAAACATCGATGAGAGAGAAACATCAATCACTGGGGATGTGCCCGCAACCAAGGTACATACCCTTGACCAGAATCGAACCTGGGACCCTTCAGTCTGCAGGCCAATGCTCTACCCACTGAGCCAAACCAGTTAGGGCAATAAAAATGTATTTAAAAAAAAATAAAGTTTTGTAACATTCAAAACTTTCCAATAATAGAATGGCAGCTGCCATGGCCATGTGGCTTAGTTGGTTCAGCGTTGAAAGGTTAGATTCCCGATTTGATTCCTGCTCAGGGGACATGCCCAGGTTGTGGGCTTCATCCCTGGCAGGTGGCAGACGGCCAATTGATGTTCTGCTCTCACATTGATGTTTCTGTCTCTCTCTTGTTCTCCCTTCCTCTCTCTCTAAAAATCAATAAAAAATCTTAAAAAAATACAACCAGCTGCTGAGGAATTAGTGCGCTCTTTGTTGTGCAGTAAGTGTAGTGGTATAGTAGGCTGAACTCTCTCTGACTTCCATAGTGTCCAATCCAGTGACACTTTTCTTCACATTATTTGACTGCTTTGTGGCTTTTGATATAATTGTTGTTTTCATCTTTGGTTTGTGTGACATACTTTTTCTTGGTTTATTCTTACCTCTGTTGTTTCTTTTTTGTCCTATGTATGTTGACATATTCCATTGGCCTCTTATCTGATTTCACCTAAGGACATCATGAAGGAGACTGGGTTTTGGCACATAGTAGCAACTCAGTAAATATTACTTATCCTATCTAATAAAGAGGGAATATGCTAATGACCATCACTCTGTCACAAAGATGGCTGCACCCACAGCTGAGGCCAAGTTCCCATAAGGAGCCTTAATGAGCAATCAGCAGGGACCTGAGGCTATGCCCTCCCCAACCCGGCAGGGCTTGACAGGGGACCTCAGGCCACGCCCCCCACCCAGCGGGGCTTGACAGGGGACCTCAAAGGGCACCCCCAGTGCTGGGTCGGGGGAACTCAGGCTGCGCCCCCGCCCAGCGGGGCTTGATGGGGGACCTGAGGTTGCGCACCCCTGCTGGTGGGGCTTGTCGGGGGACCTGAGGCTGTGCCCCCCTCCTGGTGCTGGACTGGGGGACCTGAGGCTGTGCCCCCCCGCCTGGCGGGGCTTGACAGGGGATCTGAGGCTATGCCCCCTGCCCGGCAGGGCTTGACAAGGGTGGGACTGGCCGGGTCTGGATCTAGCCCAATTGGGGGGGTGGCCGGTTCTGGGTCTCACGCGATTTTGAGGTGCATGTGGGTGGGTGGGGACTTGACTCTGGGTCCTGTGGTGAGCCCCAGACTCTGACAGGAGGAAGGTTTTCATATACATTTTACTAATTTTCTTTAATCTCTGACACCTCTATTATAGAGAAAGGGCAAATAGCAATATTAAATTACTAGAGGCCCGGTGCACGAAATTTGTGCATGGCGGGGGGGGGTGTCCCTCAGCCCAGCCTGCACCCTGTCCAATCTGGGATCCCTCTCACAGTCCAGGACTGCTGGCTCCCAACTGCTCGCCTGCCTGCCTGCCTGCCAACCTGTTTGCCCCTAACTGCCCTCCCCTGCAGGCCTGGTCACCCCTAACTGCCCTCCCCTTCAGGCCTGGTTCCCCCTAACTGCCCTCCCCTGCAGGCCTGGTCCCCCACAACTGCTCTCCCCAGCAGGCCTGGGTCCCCCCCAACTGCCCTCCCCTGCAGGTCCGGTCGCCCCCAACTTCCCTCCTCTGCTGGCCTGGTCACCCCTAACTGCCCTCCCCTGCAGGCCTGATCACCCACAACTGCCCTCCCCTGCTGGCCATCTTGTGTCCACATGGGGGCAGCCATCTTGTGTGTTGGGGTGACGGTCAATTTGTGTATTACTCTTATTAGATAGGATTTCTTCTAATTAATCCCCTTTTAATGTGCACGAATTTCATGCACCGGGTCACTAGTTACTCATATTCTCTACTTTTGGGAACTCTTTAGAATATGTGTACATACTATTGACTTTCAAGTCTGCATCTCCAGTCTAGTCCTCTCTCCTGAGTTTTAGCGTGGTGTCTCCCAACTTCTTCCTACATGTTGTTACTTGGTTTTTCTTCAGGCACCTCAAACTCAGAAGATCAGCAAATAATTTACGTCTCTTCACAGATCTTTTCCTTTTGGTGAATACCTAGTCATTTCCCCAATCACTCAAACCAGAAACATGGGAAGGATTCTAAGTAAACTAGGAGTCATCCTAGGTACTTCTTGCACCTACTACATCCATTTGCTCACCTTTAAAAAAATTTTTTTTTAAATTGATTTCAGTTAGGAAGGGAGAGAATCTTTATTGGCTGCCTCCTGCATATAGGGACCGAGCCTGCAATCCAGTCATATGCTCTAACCTGGACTCCAACTGTAACCTCCTGGTTTATAGGTCCATGCTCAAGCACTCAGCCACACCGGCCAGGCCATTTGCTCACCTTTTTAAAGTCACTTATCACCCTGGTCAGTGTTGTGAAGTGGTTAGAATGTTGGCCCGCGCAGGGAAGGTTCATGGGGACTGAAAGTTCTGCAGACTGAAGGGTCTTGGATTGGATTACAATCAAGGGCACGTACCTTGGTTGCAGGCTCCTCCTCGGCCTGGGCCCCGGTCAGGCGCGTGTAGGAAGCAACTAATGGGTGTGTTTCTCTCACATTGATATTTCTCTCTGTCCTTCCCTCTCTCTTCCACTCTCTCTAAAAGTCAATGGAAAAATATCCTTATTGTATTTAGTTGGGGAGAATTAAAAATAAAAAAAAAATAAAAATAAAAAGTACAGTGTCTAGATTTGAATTCTGGCTCTATCACTTCTTAACTGAGAGAGCTTGGACAAGTTAACTAATTCCTTCATGCTTTTTTCTCACATTTGTAAAACATTTAGTAATAGTATTTATTTTATAGGGCTATTATGAGTATTAAATATAAAGCACTTAGAAAAGTGTATGGATTATAGTAAATGCTCAGTATATATAGCACCTATCATAATGCTTTGAACCTAGGGGGAACCCATTAACATTTGACTCCATTAATAGAAGGGATTTCTGAATCGGCCAAAAGATTGGACTAGTTAACCTCCAAATGCCTTTACAGCTTTTAACATAAGTTTATGTCATGATCTGGGGCCTCGTGGATTGTGATTATTACAGCAAATAAGATATTTATGTAAAAGAGATAATACAGTTTTAAGAACTGGTTTTTGATCTGTCAGTCACTAATATATGCCATTGTATATATTCGTGGCTAATTAACTAAATAGGGATGTCAGTTTTTATGTTAGATTGCCTTTGGTTTGAATGGAAACTGCAACTCATGATTTCACAGCAGGATGTTTAGTTCAGCAGTATTGCTTTTATTTTTAATTAGGCAGTCATCCTGAAATGTGTCTGTATTTGCTGTATTGGTCCATAGAAAGGATAGCAGCTGAGCAAACCTGTCATGTAGATTTGCCATGTGGTTGGTCTTGATACACACAGCTAATGCACTTATTAGTATTCCTATTGTAGAAAATGACCAGTTTTCTGGGCTATATCTTATTCATAACAAGCCTATCAAATTGTTTAGTTAATTTAGCAGGCAACTATGTTTTATATATTGTTTTAACTTCAATATCTTGTATTTTATTTTCCTAAAATTAAGTTTCTTTTTCCTCCTGTTCTATCTCTGTCCAAATTACAGTTAGCTTGGCCTTCCTCGGCACTCAAGTCCTGGCCCTCCTTTCCTCCTTTCTACCCAGATGACTAGCTTGGATCCTTACAACTCCCATAGTGGAAAAATACTGAACTAAGTAATAATGATGTGGGAAAAGCTTGAGCTTTTTTGGTGCTGGATGGACCTTGCTTCCAATTCTGGTTCTACCAGCTATGTATCCTTAGGCAAGTTAACCTCCTGAGCCTACATTTCTTTTTCTGTAAAATGGGGATCATACTTTAGGGGTATGTTTTGAGGAATAAATGAGAAAATGCTTATAAAATTTCTTTTTAAAAAAAGCTATTAATATTTCCCTTCCCTGCTGTAAAGAATCTTCAACTCTTAATGTACATAAGAATCACTGGGGAGCTTGGTAAAATTCCCAGGTCTCACTCCAAGAGATTCTGATTTATGAGATCAAGGTTGAAACCCAAGAATCTGGGTTTTAAGATCCTTGAGTAATTTTGAAGAAGATAGATGATCAATTGGCTTTTTCAGCCTTATAGGCTGCATGGCAGGAAGTGGCCATGGCCAACACTCTTGAGTTGACAAGGCTTTCTTTTTAGGAAGCAGTCAGACTGAGGTTGGAATATCTTAATTATAATTCCAATTGCTAGGAATGGAACTGTAATTGGTTCATTTTGTGTAGAGTGGCACCAACTTCTGCGTATTGGTAGGAGTCAGGGTCATGTTGTAAGGATATCCCTGGGAGCCCTGTCATTATTCTCCCTGGTTGGAGGTGGTAAAGGTAATCTGGGCTATGTATTCATCACATTTATGAAAGCATTTCACTAATTGAAGAGTCACTTTGTTGTACTGTGCACAAGACCCTTAAAATCAATTCTCCTGGAAAACAATAGATGTAGGGGTGATAGGCTAAAAGAAAATGTAGGCTTGTGTTTTATTCTTTTTTTAAAAAAATATATTGATTTTTTACAGAGAGGAAGAGATAGAGAGTTAGAAACATCAATGAGAGAGAAACATCAATCAGTTGCCTCCTGCACTGGGTGTGTGCCCGAAACCAAGGTACATGCCCTTGGCTGGAATCGAACCCAGGACCCTTCAGTCCAAACGCTGACACTCTATCCACTGAGCCAAACCGGTTTTTGGCAAACTGGTGTTTTATTCTTACTTATGTACCAGCTAGGGTGGAGCCTTCTACAGTCACTTCTGCTGGACTGTGCTGTTTATTTTTATTTATTTTATTTTATTATTATTCTTTTTTTGGACTGTGCTGTTTAATCAACACTGAATTTTTAAGTTGCTTTTGGATATAGTTTTGTTCTTTTAAAACTATATAATTTTTTAAAAAATGTATTTTTATTGATTTCAGAGAGGAAGGAAGAGGGAGAGAGAGATAGAAACGTCCATGATGAGAGAGAATCATGGATCGGCTGCCTCCCGCAAGTTCCCCATTGGGTATCGAGCCCACAACCTGGGCATGTGCCCTTGACTGGAATCGAACCTGGGACCTTTCAGTTCTCAGGCCAACGTTCTATCCACTGAGCCAAACCAGCTAGGGCTATATAATTTTTAAAAATATATATATTTCTATTGATTTCAGAGAGGAAGGGAGAGGTAGAGAGAGATAGAAACATCAACGATGAGAGAAAACCATTGACTCGCTGCCTCCCGCATGCCCCACACTGAGGGTCGAGCCCGCAACCTGGGCATGTGCCCTTGACCAGAATCGAACTAGGACCTCCTGGTTCATAGGCCGATGAGTCACACCAGCCGGGCTAAAACTATATGATTTTATAGTATAAAATCTTTTTCATCTTTGTTTTGTATATTTGGACTTAATTTTTCAAATGAAGAGAAAATTATGTGAGGCTATGCAAGGCATTAGTAGGAGCACAGGTTTTTTTAAAAGACAGTCTTGCATTTTAATGTTATCTCTGCCATTTAGTGAGCTGTATGATTACTTCACTTGATCTTAGCCAAAAGGCCGAGAAGCGATGTATGATTACTTGATTGCTCTGTGAAATGAACATAATAATCCTTATATCATAAATTATGTGAGAATCAAATGACATGACATATTTTGGGCTTTTATACTTGTTTCCTAGGTAGTGGATGCTCATTGAATGAGAGATATTACCATTGTTACTTTGTTTTTTAGAATGTAATTGGTGATCTTCATTGTATTCTACTCATGTTAAAGACTGATTATATCTGAGCTTTAAATATATCAGTGTGTTTTTAAGGTAAAGGCATAAAGTATTTTTTAGGTCTGAAAGTCAGGAACTAGAATATGAAAGAAGAAATATTTTTACTTTGCTAGTTTATTGGTTTGTGTTTATTAATGGTTTTAATGAAGTATCTTTTTGATCTCTTATTTAGTGTCAAACCGGAAGAGAAGTAAAACTCAACAAAAATTTATTATGTGTGAAGTTCCTTCTTAAAAGTGATTATTGCAACTATGGATCGGAGCAAACGGAATTCAATTGCAGGATTTCCTCCACGTTTGGAGCGTCATGAAGATTTTGAAGGAGGTGTTGGAAACGATGGGAACATGACCCAGGTGGGACGAGTTGGAACATCTTCATATCGAGCTCTGATAAGTGCCTTTTCCAGACTGACACGTTTAGATGACTTCACCTGTGAAAAAATAGGATCTGGCTTCTTTTCTGAAGTGTTCAAGGTGAGTGATGCCTCATCTTTTCTCATATTGTCTTGTTGATGGTCAGCTTCACTGCAGAATTGATAGTTGTGTTTAATTAATTAGGACATAGGCTTTACCTAGTCAGCATGCTGTGGATCTTGAACAGTGGTCACCAACTGGTGGTCCACCAGTGGCCTGTGAGGTCTGAAAGGTTGGCGACCGCTGTTCTAAACTGTCCCCTCAAGTTATTTATTGACTTGTGAGATATCTTATTATTTTAATTATAAAATAATACATGCTGATTAAAAAAAAAAAACAAATAATATAGGAGACTCTTCCACTTTTCCTTCCATCTATATATCTATATCTATACCTATACCTATACCTATACCTATACCTATACCTAATCTATATCTATATCTATATCTATATCTATATCTATATCTATATCTATATCATCTATATCTCCAGTTATAAATACTGTTAACAATTTGGTGTTAACTCTGGATCCTTTTCTAAGCTTATGCATATATTATACATGTATCTTATATACATATATAAAATTTTATATGTACATATAAAAATATACACACATATTTTTATACCTGCACATATAGTTTTTGTTTGCTTAAAAAATATATATATAGTATACATTATACTTCACATTTAAAGATTTTTCATTGATTTTTTGAGAGGAAGAGAAAGGGAGAGAGAGAGAGAGAGAAGCATCAATGTGAGAGCAAAATATCTATTGCATTTTGTAGGCTTACCAGGGGTTGAGCCTACAACCAAGGCATGTGCCCTGACAGGGAATCAAATGGCAATCTTTCGGTGCATGGGCTGGCACCCAATCAACTGAGCCACACAGGCAAGGGCTTGTTTGCTTCCTTTTATTACTTATTCACTAGAGACCTGGCACATGAAATTCATGCACTCGGAGCGGGATGTCCCTCAGCCCAGCCTGTGCCTTCTTGCAGTCTGGGAGCCCTCGGGGGATGTCCGACTGATGGCTTACGTCCACTCCCTCTAGTGGGCCTAAGCTATCAGTTGGAAATCCTTAGCGCTGCTGTGGAGGCGGAAGAGGCTCCTGCCACGGCCACTGCGCTTGCCAGCTGTGAGCTGGCTTCTGGCTGAGCGACGCTCCCCCTGTGGGAGTGCACTGACCACCAGAGGGCAGCTCCGGCGTCGAGCGTCTGCCCCCTGGTGGTCAGTGTGCATCATAGCGACCGGTCATTCCGCTGTTCAGTCGATTTGCATATTAACCTTTTATTATATAGGCACTAGAAGCCTGTTGCACGAAGTTTCGTGCAATAGACCTTCCTTCACCTGGCTGCCGGCACCAGTTTTCCGCCAGCAGCAGTTTTCCGCTGGCCACCTGCCGATCAGAGCGCCTCCCGCCAGCGCGATCGGCCACCCCGAGAGGAACTCCGATTGGGAGGCGCTCCGATCGGCAGTTGGCCAGAGGAAAACTGCTGCTGGCGGAAAACTGGTGCTGGCAGCCACGCAATCAGCCACCCCGAGTTCCGCCACCGGCACTTTCCGCCGGCTCCATCGGTCCTCCCGCAGTGCCGGCCGTTGGGGCCTACGGGAGGAACGAGTCCCCGCCCCCCGCTCACGAGTCCCCGCCCCCCGCTCATCCTGTCAGCCCAATTGGCCACCCCAAGTCCCGCCCCCAGCCTGCCGCCAGCCCAATCATGGGCGTAGCAGAGTGATGGTTATTTGCATACTTCCCTTTTATTAGGTAGGATTATATAGGACTAGAGGCCCAGTGCATGAAATTCATGAACTCAGGGGAGGGGTGTCCCTCAGCCCAGTCTGTGCCCTCTCACAGTCCGGGAGCCCTGCAATCAATCACCCAAAGAGGTAGGCTCTGCCCACCCGGCTTGGGCTCCATGGTGGATCGCCCCTGCAGAAGGAGGCCCTGCCCACCTGCTGCAGCCCGCTGGTTGGTGGCCTGGGCCTCCCTCTTTGGGGCAATAGAGGAGCCCCCCTCCCCCCCCGATTGATCGCCCCGCCTGCTGGTGGCCTGGGCCTCCCTCTGCTGGGCGATCATGGGGCGATGGCCGGGCCCCCGACCAATCGCATGGCACCCACCTTGGCTGGCCTGGCGCCAGTGGGTGTCATAGCGTGGTCATCCGGGTGGTCATTTTGCTGTTTGGCCATTTGGTCAATTTGCATATTACACTTTTTTTTTTTGCTTCTTCTACACTTTTATTATTATAGGTTCTTTCTTTTTTTTTCTCACCCAAGGATATGTTTTTATTGATTTTATTTTATTTATTTAATTAATTTTGTTGTTGTTAATCCTCACCTGAGGATATTTTTCCATTGTTTTTTAGAGAGCGAGAGAGAGACATCGATTGGTTGCCTCCCACCAGAGTCTAGGGATCCAGTCTGCAACTGAGGTACATGCCCTTGACTGGAATCAAACCTGGGACCCTTCAGTTGCATAGTCGATGCTCTAGCCCACTGAGCCAAACCGGCTAGGGCTGTTTTTATTTATTTTAGTGAGAGAGGTAAGGGGGAGAGAGAGCGGGGAAGAGAGAGAGAGAGAGAGAGAGAGAGAGAGAGAGAGAGAGAGAGAGAGAGAGAGAGAAGAGAGAAAGAAAGAGAGAAACATCAATGTTAGAGAGAAACATCAGTTGGTTAGTTGGTTGCCTCCCAGGGCCTCAACCAGGATTGAACCTGAAACCTAGGTATGTGCCCTAATGGAAAGCAAACCCGATACCTTTCAGTATATGGAATGACATTCAACCAAGCTTACACTGGCCAGTGTGTTTGCACACTTTTAATAAAATTGAGCCTTTAATTCTCCCAAGAATCATATTTCCCTACTTCATTTACACTCCCAGATTATTTCATACCTTTTTTTCTCTGATCATACTTCCAGAACTTCTCTAGTTCTCACTCTCAGTGATGATCTCGCTTCCTAATTCACTGAGAAAACTGAAGCAAACTGAAGAGAACTTCTATGGTTTTTCATCACCACATATGGCTGCTAACCCACATGTCTATCCACTTATTTGGCCTTTATATCTGTCACGATGGATGAACTATCATGCTCCAATGTAAGCCATATTTCTATTTGTATGGTATATCCTATTTCCATTTGCCTACTCAAGGACATTACCTAAGAAATTCTCCCCTTTCCTACATCATATTTTATTCCCTATTAAATTATTTTTATCAGCATGTAAACATTGTTATTTCTTTCAACTTAAAAAAAAAAAACTTTAAAGGGAGAAAGTCATCTCTTGTTGCTATACTCCCTCATGTCTTATTCTCTTTTGGACCAAACACTTTCACAAAGTTATCTCCAACTCATTGTTTCACTGTTTCCTATTCCTTTCCTTCTATTCTCTCTCTCTCTCTCTCTTTTTTTTTTTGTTTTGTTAATCCTGACCAGAGGATATTTTCTCCAGTGATTTTCAGAGAGAGAATGAAAGGGAGGGTGAGAGACACAGAGAGAGAAACATTGATGTGAAAGAGTCACATTGATTGATTGCCTCCTGCACATGCCCTGATAGGGGCCAGGGATTGAGCCTGCAACTGAGGTACATGCCCTTGACCGTATCAAATCCTAGACCCCTAGACCCTTCAGTCCTTGGGCCGGCGCTGTGTCCACTGAGCCAAACCAGCTAGGGCGCTCTCTCTCTCTTTTTAATGTAGTAAAATATACATAACTTAAATTTATTATTTTAACCATGTGTTCAGTTCAGTGGCGTTAAGTACATTTACAGTGTTGTGTATTATCTGTTTCCAGAACTTCTTCATCATCCCAAACAGAAACTTTGTATGCATTAAACAATAACTCTCTATTTGTCCCTACCCTGAACGCCTGTTAACTCTATTCTACATTCATAGAATTTGCCTATTCTAGGTACCTCATATTAATGGAATCATACAATATTTGTCCTTTTGTGTCTGGCTTATTTCACTTAGCTGAATGTTCTCAAGTTTCATCCCTGTCTGCTGGAGCTGCCCCCTGGTGGTCAGTGCACTCCCACAGGGGGAGCGTCGCTCAGCCAGAAGCCAGCTCACACCTGGCAAGCGCAGTGGCCGTGGCAGGAGCCTCTTCCGCCTCCACAGCAGCGCTAAGGATTTCCAACTGACAGCTTAGGCCCACTAGAGGGAGTGGACCTAAGCCATCAGTCGGACATCCCCTGAGGGCTCCCGGACTGCAAGAGGGCACAGGCTGGGCTGAGGGACATCCTGCTCCGAGTGTCAGAATTTCATTCCTTTTTATGGCTGAATATATCCCATTATATATACCATATTTTGGTTATCCATTCATCTGTTGATGGACATTTCTGTTGTTTCCATCTTTTGATTATTGTGAATAATGCTGCTATGAACTTGGTGTACAAGTATCTATTTGAATCCCTGTTTTCAATTCTTTTGGGTATTTACCTATAAGTGGAATTTTTGGTCATATAGTAATTCTGTGTTTAACTTTTTTTTTTTTTTTTTAATATATTTTATTGATTTTTTACAGAGAGGAAGAGAGAGGGATAGAGAGTTAGAAACATCGATCAGCTGCCTCTTGCACACCCCCCACTGGGGATGTGCCCGCAACCAAGGCACATGCCCTTGACCGGAATCGAACCTGGGACCAGTGAGTCCGCAGGCCGACGCTCTATCCACTGAGCCAAACCGGTTCCGGCCTGTGTTTAACTTTTTAAAAAAATATATTTTTATTGATTTCAGAGAGGAAGGGAGAGGGAGAGAGAGATAGAAACATCAATGATGAAAGAGAATCATTGATTGGCTGCCTCCTGCATGCCCCCTACTGGGGATTGAGCCTGAAACCCGGGCATGTGCCCTGATTGGCAATCAAACCATGACTTCCTGCTTCATAGTTCAACGCTCAACCACTGAGCAACACTGTGTTTCATTATTAAAAGAAAGAAGGTAAAATACACCTAACAAAATATATTGTTTTAACTATTTTTAAGTGTACAGTTAAGTAATGTTAAGTATATTCACATTGTTGTGTAACCAATCTCTAGAACTTTTTCATCTTGCAAAACTGAAATTCTATACCTATGAAACAACAACTCTCCCACTTCTCCCTTACCTCCCACATCCTGGCAACAACTATTCTACTTTCTGTTTCTATGAGTTTGTCTACTCGAGATACCTTATTTAAATGAAACCATGTAGTATTTGTCCTTTTGTGACTGCCTTATTTCACTTAGTCTATGCTTAACTTTTTAAGGCACCATCACACTATTTTTCACTGTGGCTGTACCATTTTACATTCCCACCAGCAATGCAAAAGGATTCCAATGTCTCCACATTCTCACCAACACTTGCTATTTTCTTTTTAATAGTAGCAATCCTGGAGGGTATGAAGTGATATCTCCTTGTGGCTTTGATTTATATTTCTTTAATGATTAGTGATGTTTAACAAATTTTTATGTGCTTATAGCCTTTTGGCTATTTTCTTTGGAGAAATGTCTATTCAAATCCTTTGCTCATTTTTAAATTAGGTTGTATGTAAGGGATATGTATATCTTATCAGATATATGATTTAAAAATATTTTCTCCTATTCTATAGGTTGTCTTCACTCTCTTGATTGTGTCCTTTGATGCACACAAGTTTTTAACTCTGATTAAGTTCAATATATCTATTTTTTCTTTTGTTACTTATACTTTTCCAAGAAATCTGCCAAATTCAACATCATGAAGATTTTTCTTAGTGTTTTGTTCTAAGAATTTTATAGTTTAGCTCTTACATTTAGGACTTTGATCCATGTAAGTTAATTCTTTTGTATATGGTGTAAAGTAAGGGCCTAACTTCATTTTTTTGCATGTGGATATACAATTTCCCAGCAACATTTGTTGAAAAGACTGTTCTTTCCCCATTGAATGGTCCTGGCACCCTGTCAAAAATCAATTGACCATATGTTTCAGGATTATTAACCTTTTGCACTCAGATGTCAAGTGTGACTCGACACGGTTAGCATTAGAATAAAGGAATCGAGAAAAAAGCAAGCGAGTGCAAAGGGTTAATTTATTTTAATTTGTATGCTCTGATTATTAGTGAAATCCTTTTCTGTTGGTTATTTATATAATTTACTTATATTTTTATTGTGTTGATTTTTTTTTTGTAGTTCTTTATAAATCCTGATAATTCTTTATTACATGTGTTACAAGTATTTTCTCTCTGCCTGTCTTTTGTCTTTTTATGTAGTTAGGTCTATCAATCTTTTCATTTATAACTTTTGGATTTTATATTTTGCCAAAGAGAGCCTTCTCACTGCAAGGTTTTGAAAATATTATGCTAGCCCTAGCAGGTTTGGCTCATTGGATAGATTATCGGCCTACAGACTGAAAGGTTCCAGGTTTGATTCTGGACAAGGGCACATGCCTGGGTTGTGGGCTTGATCCCCAATAAGGAGCATGCAGGAGGCAGCTGATCAATGATTCTCTCTCATCATTGATGTTTCTATCTCTCTCTCCCTCTCCCTTCCTCTCTGAAATCAATAAAAATATTTAAAAAAAGAAAATAGTATGCTATGTTTCTTCTAATGTTTTTATGACATACTAGAGGCCCGGTGCATGAAATTTGTTCACTTGCGGGGGGTGGGAGGGGGGTCACCCAGCCTGGCCTGTGCCCTGTCACAGTGCGGGAGCCCAGCAATGGATTGCCCCAAAGAGGTAGGCTGGAGCTGGCGCTGTGCGGAGCCGGGAGGTGGGACCTCAAGGACCCTCAAGCAGGCCTCGCTGCGTGGAGCCTGGAGGAGGCGGGACCCCCAGGCAGGCCTTGGCATGTGGAGCTGGGGGATCCCCAGGCAGGCCTCGCCGTCCCAGGCAGGCTCCGTGCTGCACATGCAGCATCAAGCCCAGCCTCGCCCACCTGTGTGTGCGCCCACTGTGTGCGCAGCCATCTTGTGACGGTGTGAGAGCATCATGGTGTGACGACTATTTAGGCTTTTATTAGTAAGGATTTCATTTAATTTAATATACTGTTGATTATAAGGTGCACATGTTGCTAATTAAACTGTAACAATTCTTATTACTTATATTATTATTATTATTATTATTATTATTATTTGACTGACTATATTTAATATCTAATATCTAAGTACAATATTAACTTGGGAGATAACAAAACAAATATATAAAAAAACATAGAGAAAAAACTCCTCAATAATGCAGGAGGCAGTAATTACAACAGAATAGTGGCTACTTCCTAGAATTTTGGGCAGAAGTTTCCTTCTTCCAATTTCATGTGCTTTGAGAATTTTTGAGATTACTAAATATTACTTATGCAAATTTCAGCCATCTTACTTCTTTGACCCTCTTTCTAACTAGCAACTAAATTATAGACTGCATGTTTCATTGCATTATTTGTTATGAAAAAGAATTTTTTTCCATTTAACATATATCAATTTATTCCCATTTATAGGGAAACTTAAGAATTTAAAATTACCCTGTGTACTGTTTCTTGGGAACTTTCAGACACCAAAGCTCAGTTTTTAACCTGAAGAGCTCAAATGTTTTCAGGGCAAGACTTGATTCTGGAGGCCCTTCGAAGTCACACCTCTCCATTTCTCTTTCATGCATATACCCCCAAACAAGCACAAATGCCTGTAATGCAGAGAACCACACCTAAGAAAAGAACGATTGCATCTCCAGCTTCTACTGCTTCAACAGCAGGCAGCCCCAAAAGCAGTGAAAAGAGGACTAGGAACAATTGTGCTGGAACTGAGGTCATGATGTTGGGACCTTGAGATGGCTGGATCTTGAGTGCTGAAGGTTTCAAAGAAATGATATACTGTATGTGTAACTCTATCTGACTTGAAATACTCCCTTCCTGGAGTTCGGAATGCAGAGGCTAAGAGGTTCCACGTGACAGTGCCTTCCAGGAAGCAGCCATTACAGGAAGGCCTAGATATATTATTTTTATTTAAAGGGCTCTTATAGACTTGATTAGATAGGCATAGCTTTTTATCATGTTACTAGAGGCCTGGTGCATGAAATTCGTACACTGGGGGGGGGGGCGGGGCTCCCCTCAGCCCAGCCTGTGCTCTCTCACAGTCCGGGACCCCTTGGGTCTGGGACCCCTCACTCCTTACAGCTGGCCTCCAGTGGAGGCGGGAGAGGCTCCCACCACTGCTGCTGTGCTTGCCAGCCGTGAGCCCGGCTTCTGGCTGAATGGTGCTCCCCCTGTGGTCAGTGCACGTCATAGCGACTGGTCATTCCTCTGTTCGATCGATTTGCACATTAGGGTTTTATATAGGATACTTTTGAAAAAGGGAAGGTGTGCCATAGCTGGTTTGGCTCAGTGGATAGAGCATCGGCCTGTGGACTGAAGGGTCCCAAGTTCGATTCCAGTCAAGGGCACATGTCTGGGTTGCGGGCTCAATCCCCCATAGGGGGTATGCAGGAGGCAACAAATCAATGATTCTCTCTCATCATTGATGTTTCTATCTCTCTCTCCCTCTCACTTCCTCTCTGAAATCAATAAAAATATATTTTAAAAAAAGAAGAAGAAAAAAAGAAAAAGGGAAGGTGTATTGGAAATAAATTGGTTAAGGCTTTTTTTTTTGATCCCTGCCCCCCAGTTAAGACATTTAAAAATCCTATTTATATTCATAGTATAACTGTCGAGAATCTTTTTTCAACTCAGAGGGTTTAATGTCAGTTTCTAGACTTTTTTCTGTTGTATTGACCTGCTTATTCATATATCAATACACACTGTTAATAATTTAATCATTGTGGTCTTATTTTAATATCCAGTTAGACTAGTTACCCATCGTTATTCTTCCTTTTCAGAATTTTCTTGGTGTTTCTTCCTTATTTTTTTACGGGAGTTTTAGAATCAGTTTGCCCTTTCCAAAAACATAACTATTGCCATTTTTTATTTAGATTAGAGTAAGTTTATAGATTAATTTAGGGAGAATTGATATCTTTATGATATTGAGTCTTTATATAATCACATGGCATGCCTTTATATATGTTCAAGTATTTTGTGCTCCTTGGTAGACATTAAAAATTTAAAAAATATATATATCTTGCATGTTTCTTGCAATGTTTATTCTTAGTTTGTTCTCCTGTTGCAGTTGTAAATGGGAACTCTCCTTCCATTTTATCTTTTGTTTGTTATTTGCATACGAAGGCTATTAATTTTTACATATTGATCTTTGATGCAGCTGGCATACTGAATTTTTAAAATATTTGCAATAGTTTTTCAGTTGATTTGTTTTTTTTTTTTTTTAATTTTTATTGATTTTTTACAGAGAGGAAGAGAGAGGGATAGAGAGTTAGAAACATCGATGAGAGAGATACATCGATCAGCTGCCTCTTGCACACCCCCTACTGGGGATGTGCCCGCAACCAAGGTACATGCCCTTGACCGGAATCGAACCCGGGACCTTTGAGTCCGCAGGCCAACGCTCTATCCACTGAGCCAAACCGGTTTCGGCCAGTTGATTTGTTTTTATGGTATATAATCATATCAACTGTGAATGATGAAAAATTTATTTCCCATTTTTATACCTCACATTCTTCTCAACAAACTGCTTGACTAATACTTCCTAAAATGTTAGATAATAGAGCTATTAGACATCTTTGTCAAGTACCTGACTAGGAATACTTGGGGTGTTTCCTAATTAAACATTATATGATTTGGAGCTGAAATATATATCTTTTATTCTATTGGATATTCAAAATATTTACCAAAAATACCCGCTATTTTGTTAAGAATTGTTGTTATGAAGAATGGATGTTGCCTGGCTGGTGTGGCTGTCATTGATCGATCTATGAAATGGGAGGTCACAGTTCCATCCTGGTCGGGGCAAATGCTGAGTTGTGGACTTGATCCCCAGCAGGAGGCAAGCAGGAGGTGGCCAATCAATGATTCTCTCTCATCATTAATGTTTCTGTCTCTCTTTCCCGCTTCCTTTCTCTCTAAAATCAATAAAATATATATATATTTTTAAAAAATGGGTGTTGAATTTTAACAAATGTCTTTTCAGAATCTGTAGTATGATGGTTAATTTTATGTCAACTTGACTGGGCCACGGAGTGCCTACATATTTGGTCAAACATTATTTTGAGATTAACATTTTTTAAAAATATATTTTTATTGATTTCAGAGAGGAAGGGGGAGAGAGAGAGAGAGATAGAAACATCAATGATGAAAGAGAATCATTGATTGGCTGCCTCCCGCATGCTCCCTACTGGGGATCAAGCCCTCAACCCAGGCATGTGCCCTTGATCGGAATTGAACCTGGGACCCTTCAGTCCGCAGGCCGATGCTCTATCCACTGAGCCAAACCGGCCAGGGCGAGATTAACATTTGAATCAGTAGACAGAGTAAAGCAGATTGCCCTCCCTAATGTGGGTTGCCCTCATCCAATTGTTTTAAGGCCTGAATAGAACAAAAAGGCTGACCCTTCTGTGATTAAGAGGGAACTTCTTCCTAATTACTTGAGATGGGACAAGCAATTTTGCCTTTTGCTTGGAATTGAAATATTGGCTCTTCTTCGGCCTTGAGCCTGTCATCTTTTGGACTAGAACTTACACCATTGGCTCTCCTGGTTCTCAGGCCTTTGGACTCAGATTGGAACTTCACCTTTGGCTTCCTGGGTCTCCAGCTTGCTAACTGCAGATCTTGGGACTTCTCAGCATCCATAATCGTGTGAGCCATTTTCTAATAATAAATCTCTTTCTATCTGTATATATCCCTTTGGTTCTATTTCTCTGGGAAACTCTAATGCATATGGTGATAAAAGTATTTTTCTTTTTCGATATTTTATTAAAGTGAATTATATTAGTAGGTATTCTAATAATGAGCTATCCTTGCATTCCTGGTGTATTAGTCTTTAATGTGCTACTAACTTCTTTTTGCTGGGGTGTTTTTGCCCTGATATATGTGAGATTGGTGTGTGGTTTTCTTTTACTATTTTTTTCTTTTTAACTTTATTTTTAAATTTTTATTATTATTATTTTTTTGTTAATCCTCACCCGAGGATATTTTTCCATTGATATTTAGGGAGAGTGGAAGAGAGAGGGAAAGACAGAGAGAAACATCAATGTAAGAGAAGCACATCGATTGGTTGCCACCTGCACGAGCCCCAACCAGGGCCCAGGCCAGGGAGGAGCCTGCAACCAAGGTACGTGCCCTTGACTGGAATTGAACCTGGGACCCTTTGGTCCACAGGTTGATGCTCTATCCACTGGACCACACCAGCTACAGTTATTATTATTTTTTCCTTCTTGATACAGTTATTTTTTATTAAAAAAATGTTTTTATTGATTTCAGAGAGGAAGAGAGAGGGATAGAGAGAATCATCAATCAGCTATCTCCTGCACCCCCCTAACTGGGGATCAAGCCCACAACCCAGAATCAAACTGTGACCTGCTGGTTCATGGGTCAACGTTCAACTACCAAGCCACACCGGCTGGGCTTAACTTTATTTTTATTGTTGACACTATTATGGATTCCTCCACCACCACCACCCAGATTTGGCCACCCCCACCTAGCCCTTGCCCCCTCTTTCCCTCTGGCCATCACCACACTGTTGACTCTGTAGGTAATGCATATATTTTCTTTGGTTAATTCCCTTCACCTTATTTCATTCAGTCCCCCCTCAACCTTCCCCTCTGACATTTGTCAGTCTGTTCCATGTATTTATACCGCTGGTTCTATTTTGTTGGTCAGTTTATTTTGTTCATTAGATTCCACATATAAGTGAGATTATATGGTATTTGACTTTCTCTGACTAGCTTATTTCACTTAGCATAATACTCTCCAGGTCCATCTATGCTGTGGTGTGTGGTTTTCTCTTTAGTGCTTTTGTTGGTAAGCATGTTAGGTTTTGGTAACAATGTTATGCTTGCTTCATAATAATTTGGAAGATTTTTACTTCCGATGTCTTGGAACAGTTTAAATAATATTGGAATAATTTATTCCATAAATATTTGATAGAATTCCCTTGTGAAATGCTTGGCCAATTGCTTGAAAACTTTTCCTATTCTTCTAGGGTAATTGGCTTATTTAGATTTTTGTTTCTTCTGAGTCAATTTTGGTAAATTATTTTTACTAGAAAAATATTTCTTATAGATTTCTGATATGCTTGCATAGAGATGAGTAAGTTTTGACTACTAAATTTTTTTGTTTGATTTAAGTCCCTTTCAGATTAGTTGTAACGCTTAAGAGTTTGGATCCTGCCGCTATTTGTTCTGCTGGTTCTTTTTCATGGTTTTTCATTTCTCCTGTGATTTGTAATTTTGTATTGAAAGCCGGTCATCAGTGGGAAATGTTTTTCCTTGGAGTTCTTGTGTTCTAGATTGTGGATGATATGTCCCAATGCAGTGGTCTCACAGTTGCCTCTGCTGGGATCATATAGATTCTGGATCTGAACTTAAAGGCTTTATTTTTATTTTTTGGCTCAGGTTTCTGTACAGTGTTTAATAGTTCTTTCATTTAGATTTATTTTATGCTGAATTTACTCTCGGGCCATAAGTTTTTGTTTCTTCAGTTTCTTCTGAGATAATCTTTTTCTTCTGTGCAAACTCCTCTTCTGGTTTAGGAACAATCTGCTCCTTTTCAGTAAGATCATCTCAGTGTGGCAGGGAGAGCTCATGTATGGTTAATCCACCCATGAGCTCTGTAGGTTCTATGCCGCATCTTGGGAGCTTTGTTCACCTGAATGTGCTCAATGACCAAAGAGTCTACATCTAAACACTTAAGTTCAACGTTGCTCTTGGCATTTTTAAGCACATGTATCAAAAATTCAGCACTCTTTTTGGGCCACCTGGGCACACCTACCAACTCCACCATTGTAACGACAGAATGACACACATTGCTTCTTTAAAGTGACGTCCTTGAGATACTTGGTGGCTTTTCGAATATGCATACCCTTGATAGCCTGGGCAGTTTCAAGAGTGTTCTTAAAGTGAACTCAAAGAACTGAGCCTCTTGATTTGCATGATTTTGTGGGGTTTTCTGGGTCTAGTGAATAGTGAACCATTTTCAGAGGTCACATAACTTCACAAGGGCTATAATACAAATCTTAATCCTGAACCTGATTCTCATAGTTGGTTCTTATTCCTCATTTAAGGCAATAGGGTCTAGCATTATTCCACTGTGAATGTCCATTACAAAATAGGAGAAAGCTAGTTTATTGTATTTTGTAGTATTTTAGGAAGTAATTAGTTAATATTATGGTGAGAACATTATCATTGGGAGAGATAAATAGGTCTATTTATTTCTTCACACATGTAATAGTTTGATTCAAGGTCTGGCAAACTGTAGCCCTCGTACCAAATCAAATCTGCCACTTTTTTTGGTAAGGTTTTATTGGAACATGTCCACGCCCATTTGTTAGTGTATATTCTGTGGCTGATTCTGTGTTACAATGACAGTGACTATAGGCTCTCATAGCCTAAGATATTTACTATCTAGCCCCTTTACAGAAAAAGTTAACTAACCTCTGGTCTAATAACTAACTATAGTGCATAGCTAGGTGATGGTTAGTTTTTATCTTTGATTACAAAGTACAGATGATTACAGAGCTTTAAAGGTCAGGTTAAATAAAAAGTGTATTCATGGCAATAAAAGGAAATATTTGACTTCTGATGTGGGAGATTATGCAGATATCTTAAGGCCTTTAAGTTGCCTTAGATAGCAAAAGAAAGACTGGTTGATTGATGACTTCACATTAAGAAATGTGGATTTATGCTACTGCTTACTTGTATTTCTTTAAAATAATTCACTTTAGAATTTAGGACCTCTGGTTATTCATCCTTAAAATATACCTTAGTTATGTTATCTGTTTAATTTACACTATTCTTTATTTAGTTCTGAAGCCTGGCTTTACATAATTAACAACGACTATTAGGCTGTACTTTATGAAGGATGAAAAACTACAACTTGCAAAATCCTCATGATCTTTGTTTTACACTGTATGTGTCAGTAGCCCTGTGAATTACAATTAGGATAGTTTGTTCTTTTCTTTATCAAAAATTATTTTTAAAAATTATTTTGTGTTAAGTAACCTTATTTAGTTGTATAGCTGTAAAAATATCTATTCGAGCAGTTGGTTTGGAAGGAACTTGGACTCCTTCACATTGTGACTGTCAGAGGTAGCACACATTTTTATTTTATTTTATTTCAAATATTTTTAAAAAGATATATTTTATTGATTTTTTACAGAGAGGAAGGGAGAGGAATAGAGAGTTAGAAACATCGATGAGAGAGAAACATTGATCAGCTGCTTCCTGCACACCTCCTACTGGGGATATGCCCTCAACCAAGTTACATGCCCATGACCAGAATCGAACCTGGGACCTTTCAGTCCGCAGGCCAACGCTCTGTCCAGTGAGCCAAACCAGTTAGGGCAGTAGTGCACATTTTAAAATTAATCAACTTGGTAATTTTGTTGGTTAAACTTGGGCTATGTTTATGGATTATAAATGTCTTCGGACCTCAAAAACAATTAAGTTGTTATTGGGTAACATGTATTTTAGATTGCAATTAATTTATCATTGTTCTATAGATTAGCATGGTAGAAGTAGAAAGTTTTGAACATAAAGTTCTCTTTCAATGCCTACATAATTATTAATTATGAGTAGAGATTATTATTATTTTTAAAAATATATTTTAAAGTTGATTTCAGAGAGGAAGGGAGAGGGAGAGAGAGCTAGAAACATCAATGATGAGAGAGAATCATTGATCGGCTGTCTCCTGCATGCCCCACACTAGGGATTGAACCTGCAACCTGGGCATGTGCCCTGACTGGGAATGGAACTCTGACCTCCTGGTTCATAGATTGATGCTCAACCACTGAGCCACCCTGGCGGGACAATGAGTAGAGATTATTAATCTTACCTAATAATAGACAAACATGTAAATTGACCATACCTCCGCTATGCCACCAGCCAATCAAGAGTAATATGCAATTAAACCAACAAAGATGGCGGTTAATTTGCATACACAGGCGCCAAGTGACGGGGCGGGACGCTTGCATCATCGCCATGGTGACAATGCAGGGGTTCTGCCCCACCCCTGTCTCTCAGGGCCTCTGGGCAGCGTGGGAAGGCAGGGCCAGAGTGGAAAGAGGCTGGGCTGGAGTGGAAAGGCAGTGCCGGCAGCCAGGGAAAGGAAAGCCTATTCTAGCACGAATCTTCGTGCATCGGGTTTCTAGTATTGATTATAAGAAGAGAAAAAGAGAGAGACAGAGATAGATAAGCTGGTACTTTTTTGTATTCTGGAAATGTATGTGTAGAAGAAAACCTAGCCGAGACCGGTTTGGCTCAGTGGATAGAGCATCGGCCTGTGGACTCAGGGGTCCCAGGTTCGATTCCGGTCAGGGGCATGTACCTTGGTTGCGGGTGCATCCCCAGTGGGGGGTGTGCAGGAGGCGGCTGATGGATGTTTCTCTCTCATCGATGTTTCTGGCTCTCTATCTCTCTCTCTTCCTCTCTGTGGAAAATCAATAAAATATATTTTTGGAAAAAAAAAAAGAAGAAGAAAACCTAAATTCATTAGTTTTATTGATTTATTACAGTGAGGAAGAGAGAGGGATAGAGACTTAGAAACATCGATGAGAGAGAAACATCGACGAGCTGCCTCTTGCACACCCCCTACTGGGAATGTGCCCGCAACCAAGGTACATGCCCTTGACCGGAATCGAACCTGGGACCTTTCAGTCCAAAGGCCGACGCTCTATCCACTGAGCCAAACCGGTTTCGGCTAAATTCATTAGTTTTAAAGCATAGTTCTATTTTCCCACACTGTACAGTATATTTGGGAATATACATGAATACTTTAAAAATGTATTTAAAAGATTTGTTTTATAATCATTCCAGGTATTGATTTATTAAAAACAACAACAACACAAAGAGATCTCCTCTTTTAGGTGTATTCAGCTACTCTATTTCACAAAAATATGTTTAGCTAATTTGCTCTGTCAGTAAATAATTAAGACTGATGAACTAGGGCAGTGGTTCTCAACCCTGGGCAGTTTTCTTCCCAAGGGATATTTGGCAATGTCTGGAGATATTTTTGGATGTCACAACTGGGTAGGGGGTGTTACTGGCTTCTAGTGCGTAGAGGCCAGGGTTGCTACTAAATATCCTACAACGCACCGGAGAGTTCACAACAAAATATTATCTGGCCCAAACTGTCAATAGTGCTAAGGTTCTAAACTCCTGGTCTGCGAGCATTAGAAAAGTTAAAAGTATTTTATGACTTCTATTACTGAATTTGGGAAAATTTACTTTTAAAAACAAAATGAGTTGGATTTATATACATTTAAAACTTTTTGTGAGCTTTATATATTTTCTTTTGATTATTGTTTTCATTTTTTTAAACCATAAAACAGATTAGGGTAATTTCATTGTTTCTAAGAAAATAACTTGGAATATTTTAGATGTTAGTGAAATCTTCTTAGGGAAAAACTGAGTTGTGTGTAAATGGAAGTGGCGTGAGTTTACATTTGCAGAGTAAGGGAAGAAACCTTAAAACCAAATGGTCCTAGTCTTTCACCCTCTGGTAAGTGGCAAATCTATTCAGCACCAGGGTAGCATTGGCTGACAACTTGTTTAATGTTTCAAATTAAGAGTGCTTCTGTTGGAATATAGTAGAAGGCTCTTACTTTCTTTTTACATTAGTGCTTGTTATATTTGGGAGTATAAATGGAAGGAGACTTTCTAGGAAGATGATTGTTTCAGTCTCTTGAGATAACTCAACTACCCTTTATTACCCCATAAGATAACTCTGTATTTTAGTATGTATTGTGAAAACTATAAAACCTGGAATTGCATTCCAGAACAAAGTATCATTATATTTTTCCTTTATAATAACAATTTTACTGAGAAATAATTCACGTCATAAAATAAAATAAAAATACAATTCATGATTTTTAGTATACAAGGTTCTGTATACTCTAATTTAAAAATATTTTTATCATCCTAAAAAGAAATCCTGTGCTTATTAATTTCTCTATAACAGTGGTTCTCAACCTTCCTAATGCCGCGACCCTTTAACACAGTTCCTCATGTTGTGGTGACCCCCAACCATAAAATTATTTTCGTTGCTACTTATAACTGTAATTTTGCTACTGTTAATGAATCATAATGTAAATACCTGTGTTTTCCGATGGTCTTAGGTTCTACAGCAGCGGTTCTCAACCTGTGGGTTGCCTAAGACAGTGGTTGGCAAACTCATTAGTCAACAGAGCCAAATATCAACAGTACAACGATTGAAATTTCTTTTGAGAGCCGAAAACAGACTTCTGCACATGGGCCACGAAGTTTCAATCGCACTGTAATTGCGCGCCCACATGTGGTATTTTGTGGAAGAGCCACACTCAAGTGGCTAAAGAGCTGCATGTGGCTCGCGAGCCGCAGTTTGCCGACCACTGGCCTAAGACCATCAGAAAACACAGATATTTACATTACGATTCATAACAGTAGCAAAATTACAGTTATGAAGTAGCAGCGAAAATAATTTTATGGTTGGGGGTCACCACAACATGAGGAACTGTATTAAAGGGTCGTAGCATTAGGAAGGTTGAGAACCACTGCTCTGTAACCTTTCCAACACTTATTACTTTCTCTCTTTTTCTTTATTAAGTCACTAGCGTTCCCGTTGCAGGAAAAATCCTGCAATAGGGTTTCCTGCTGCATTGTACCCCACCCCGCCTTCTCTCCTCCCTTATCCCCCGCCCCGCCTTCTCCACCAGCCCCCCTGCTTTTCTCCCTTACCCCCGGGCCCTGCCTCCGCTCCTCCCTTCTCCTCCCCCCGGCTTGCTTGCTTCTCCGCAGCTTTGTTCCCTTCTGCAGCTCTTGGCTTCTTTCTACGCTGTCTTGATATGCAAATTAGCTGCCATCTTTGTTGGGGTGGCTGGTGGGCATGGCTTGGCTGGTGGGCGTGACTTGGGCGTAGCGAAGGTGCGGTCAATTTGTATATTTGTCTATTATTAGGTAGGATTATAACCATACTAGTGGTGAAATAGTATCTCACTGTGGTTTTGGTTTACATATTCCTAATGTCTAGTGATGTTGAGCCTTTTTTCAGTTGTTTATTGGCCATTTGTATATCTTCTTTTGAGAAATGTTTATTCAAGTTCTTTGCCCATTTTTGAATTGGATTGTTTGTTTTTATTTCTAACTAGAGGTTCAGTGCACGACATTTGTGCACTGGGGGGAGTCCCTCATCCCGGCCTGTACCCCCTCGTAGTCGGACATCTCCCAAGGGGTCTTTAGTGCTGCTGCGGAGGCAGGAGAGGCTCCCACCACTGCCACCATCGCTGCGCTTTGCCAGCTGTGAGCCCAGCTTCTGGCTGAGTGGCCCTCGCCCTGTGGAGCGCACTGACCACCAGGGGGCAGCTCCTGTGTTGAGCATCTGCCCCTGGTGGTCAGTGCGCGTCATAACAACCAGTCGTTCCGCTGTTTGGTTGATTTGCATATTAGGGTCTTATTATATAGGATTGTAGAAATTCTTTATGTAGTATCCTTTGGTGCACAGAAGTTCTTAATTTTGATGAAGTCCAATTTATCTATTTTTTTTTTTGTTTGTGTTTTTGGTGTCATAATCATAAAATTGTGGGCAAATTCATTGTTATGAAGATTTTTACTAATGTTTTCTTCTAAGAGTAGCTGTTAAGTTTTGATGCTACTGTAAATGGGATTGTTTTCTTTTCTTCTCTTTTTTAGGTTTTAAAAAAGGACATTTTTATTAAAACAAAAGGGACTATAATTAAAGGGGTTGTACAAAAAAAATTAGAGAGTGATCTTTGGTTTTGGAGGATTCTTATATGTACTCGCAATGAGGACCCTCCCTTTAACTTTAACAGTGGGAGTATTGGTAGAATGCAGTGGCTTAGATCAAGCCAGGAAAAGAATCCAATGGCAGGCCAAAGCCAGTTGGTGCTCTCCAAAGTGACAGCATGGCATACTGTTTGGAAAAACACACGCAGAAGTGCATCTGTTTTGCCTCAGAGGAGAACTTTATGTAAGGAGAATTCCCCAGCTACCCTGAGTTCTAGGGATAGGAAGTTGTTGGTAGCAGTTTTGTTATAGTTGGAATTATTTCCTTAATTTCATTTTCAGATTGGTAATAGCTAGTGTAGAAAAATACAATTGATTTTTATATATTTATCTTGTATTCTATAACCTTGCTGAGCTCTTTTATTAGTTTTAACTCGTGGCCCGGTGCACGAAATTAGTGCACATTGAAAGGGAATTAATTAGGGGAAATATTTTAATATTGCTATTTGCCCTTTCTCTATAATAAGAAGTGTCTGGCCAGCCCCACCCCCATTGGGCGACACCAAGACCTGCCCGGTCCCACCCCCTTCAAGCCCCGGTACCTGGGCGGGGGATGTGACCTCAGGTCCCCATCCCATGTCCTGGTACCTGGGCGGGGGATGTGACCTCAGGTCCCCTGGCCCTGGTGCCTGGGCGGAGGGGCGCAGCCTCAGGTCCCCTGGCCCATGCCACGCAGCCTCATCCAGACCCGCTGCACCGCAGGACCCATCAATGCACCTCCTGGTGACTGGTTGTTTGGTCATTATGATGAAAATAAAGCCATGCATTTAAGCATGCACATTCATTTTCAATGCCTGATTTGTCCATGTTCTCTAAATTGGAAAATAAATAAGATTTTCAGCCAGATAGCATCATAATGCCAAGTTCTTTATATAATGACACATACCATTCTCTCCACTCAGTATGCTCCATTTGAATTGATTAAATGTATGCGACTCATATGAAAGGCACTGCTGCTTGCTCTTAATAGAGGAAGCATTAGCTCATTAATGCCATAAAGTGGTTTAAATGTCATATACTGACTTGAAGAACAGAAGTGCTAAGATACAGTGGTGATTAATTAAAACTTGTGATTCCTGCCATTGAGAACTTTATAATCCTATATAATAAAAAGGTAATATGCAAATTGACCGTCACTCCAACACACAAGATGGCCGCCCCCATGTGGACACAATATGGTCACCACAAGATGGTCGGCAAGGGAGGGCAGTTGGGGGCGATCAGGCCTGCAGGGGAGGGCAGTTAGGGGTGACCGGGCCGGCAGAGGAGGGCAGTTGGGAGGGACCAGGCCTGCAAAGGAGGGCAGTTAGGGGCGATCAGGCCTGCAGGGGAAGGCACTTAGGGGTGACCAGGCCGGCAGGAGAGGGCAGTTAGGGGTGACCAGGCTGGCAAGGGAGGGCAGTTAGGGCTGACTGGGCCAGCAGGGGAGGGCAGTTGGGAGCGACCAGGCCTGCAGGGGAGGGCAGTTAGGGGATCGGGCTGGCAGGGGAGCAGTTAGGCCTCAATTAGGCTGGCAGGGGAGTGGTTAGAGGGTGATCAGGCTGGCAGGCAGAAGCAGTTAGGGGCAATCAGACAGGCGAGCGGTTGGGAGCCAGCAGTCCTGGACTGTGAGAAGGATGTCCGACTGCCCGTTTAGTCCCGGTGGGATCGGGCCTAAACGGGCAGTCGGACATCCCTTGATGGATCCCAGATTGGAGAGGGTGCAGGCTGGACTGAGGGACCCTTCCCCCCCACCCCCCGTGCACAGTTTGTGCACTGTACCTCTAATCCTATATATAAAAGTCTAATATGCAAATCGACCGAACGGCAGAATGACCGGTTGCTATGACGCGCACTGACCACCAGGCGGCAGATGTTCAACGCAGGAGCTGACCCCGGGTGGTCATTGCGCTCCCACAGGGGGAGCACCACTCAGCCAGAAGCTGGGCTCACGGCTGGCGAGTGCAGCGGCAGTGGTGGGAGCCTCTCCCACCTCCATGGCAGTGCTAAGGATGTCCGACTGCCGGCTTAGGCCCACTCCCCGCGAGGAGTGGGCCTAAGCCGTCAGTCAGACATCCCCCCGAGGGTTCCCAGACTGCGAGAGGGCGCAGGCTAGGAAACCCCCTCCCCCCCGAGTGCATGAAATTCGTGCACCCGGCCTCTAGTCTAATGATAAATATTTATATTAAGTAATCAAAAGGGTAATGTAACACAAGGGAAGCATAGTATATTAGTTACTTATTGCTGCATAACAGTATTAACACAAATTCAGTGGTTTAAAAGAACACATGTTTATTATATCTGTTTCTGTGGTTCAAGAGTCCAGGTATTACTTACCTGGGCTCTCTGCTTTAGGTTTCACAAAGCTGCAGTAGGTATCATCTGAGATTGCCATCTTATCCAGGCTCAACTGGGGAAGGATCTGCTACTAAGCTCAAAAGGTTGTTGGCAGCATTCATTTTCTTGAAGCCTGCTGAATTGAGGGCATCGAGTTTTTTTTTTAAAAAATATATATTTTTATTGATTTTAGAGAGAGAGGGAGAGGGAAGGAGAGATAGAAACATTGATGAGAGAGAATTATTGATTGGTTGCCTCCTGCATGCCCCCTTCTGGCGATTGAGCCTGAAACCTGGCCATATGCCCTGACTGGGAATCAAACTGTGACCTCCTGGTTCATATGTCAGTGCTCAACCACTAAGCCACATTGACTGGGTAGGCTTCAGGTTCTTGCTGGAGCTGGCCTTCCGTTCTTGCCATGTGCCCCTTTCCATATGGCAGCTTGATTTTTCAAAGCCAGCAAGCGAGAGTTTCCTAGCAGGATGGGTTATAATCTTGTATAACATCATTATATTTAAGTTGAAGGTAATTCTTTTTGATGCTTTAAATTTAGATTAAAGTTACCTTTGCCGTATTGTATTGATTAGAAGTAAGTCACAAATTCTGCCAGGCTTAAGGGGAGAAGACCACACAATGACACCAGGAAGCAGGGATCATGGAGGGCAACCTAAAGTCTGTTGGCTCATACAGGTTGCAGTGGAAGTATGAAAAGGCCGTAATCTAATTTGGAGAGGGAAGATGATCTTGAGAAAGTGAAGTTTAAGTTGAGAACTGAAGAGTGAATAGGAACTAGCTAAGTGAAGGAGTAGATTGGAGAGGAGCATTCCAAGGGGGAAGGAACAGTCTATTCACAGGCCTTTCATGAGTGAAGCCTGAGGTGCAGTAGAGGATCTGAAAGAAGTCTGTAATGGCTAGAGCAGAGAGGGTTAAGGGGAGATTGGTAAGAGATGACATGATGTTGCAGAGGTAAGTAGAGATTTATTGTTCAGGACATCATCATCTGTAGAGGTCCTAAAGGATGAGGATTTTGGAATTTATTTTAAGAGATTTGCTTTTAAACAAGGATTTAATATATTCCGTTATGCAGTATAATAAAAAGATTACTCTGACTACAGTTATCAAATGAATTGGAGAGGGTAAGAATAGATTCAATTTGACAATGTGATTTGTGGTGGAAGCAAGTGTGGTGGAAATGGGGATGAAGAAGAGTGAAATGATTTGAAGTTTTAAACATGCTTTTTATTTATTTATTTTAATATATTTTATTGATTTTTTACAGAGAAAAAGGGAGAGGGAGAGTTAGAAACATCAATGAGAGAGAAACATCGATCAGCTGCCTCCGGCACACCCCCTACTGGGGATGTGCCCGCAAACAAGGTACATGCCCTTGACCGGAATCTAACCTGGGATCCTTGAGTCTGGCAGGCCGATGCTCTATCCACTGAGCCAAACCAGTTAGGGCTATTTATTTATTTTAAAATATATTTTATATTGATTTCAGAGAGGAAGGTAGAGGGAGAGAGAGAGAGAGAAACATCAACAATGAGAGAGAATCACTGATAGGCTGCCTCCTGCATGCCCCACAATGGGGATCGAGCCTGCAACCCAGGCATATGTCCTGACCAGGAATCGAGCCATGACCTCCTGGTTCATGGTTAATGCTCAACCACTGAGCCATGCTGGCTGGGCAAAATATTTCATTTTTTTAAACCAGTGATTTATTGTACTTGGCAGTATCAGGGACATTTTTTATTTGTTAATCTTCACCCGAGGATATTTTTCCATTGATTTTTAGAGAGAGTGGAAGGGAGAGGGAGAGACACAGAGAGAGAAACATTGATGTGAGAGAGACAAGTTGATGGGTTGCCTCCCAAATGAGCCCCGACCAGGGCCGGTGATTGAGCTTGCAACCCATGCACGTGCCCTTGACCAGAATTGAACCCAGGACCCTTCAGTCCGCAGGCTGATGCTCTATACACTGAGCCAAACTGGCTAGGGTTCAATTGATATTTCTTTCATTTCAGATTTAACCCATTGGAATTAATAATTATTCAAAGTGTGTATATATTTTTGGGGACTGCCTATATATTCCAAAAATACTTTTATAGAGTTTAACCTGATTCAGTTTGTGTGGTAAGTATATAACTAGTTATATAAGATAGAGACTTAAGTTCCTATTTTTTCCCTCTGAAATATTTTCCTAAATTGACAGCACTATGTTTGGAAATGCCAAGCTATAAGAAAATAGTAAACTTATAAAACAAAGAGCTAGATATCTGCCATCTGCTTGGTCCTGAAAAATTGATTTATTTGCATTCATGGTTATACATTTATTATTTAGTGCCATGGAGTTTGTCATGCAAACTCTAAATCTGTAACATTATTAACAGTTGTGGTATAAGAAAGTAAGGGGCACATTTCAGTATGAATGTTATTTTATTCTGGGATATTTTATTCTTGTGCTTGGGTAGCCTTGTGTTCTTTGGTAGCCTTGTCTGCTTTGAGGAGTAAGATCCTGGGTCTCAAAATGCTAGTGTTACTATAGTGATCTGTGTCCCAACTGACTATAATTTTTAGCCTATCAAACTATAACTTGTGAAATTTGCAAGAGAGTGAATCTTTTCTCTTTTAAATGTGATCATGTTGCAGCCTGATTCTACAGATAACTCATAGATTTTTCTCAAATTGTCTGTTTTTACTTGATGGTTGTGTTTGTCCATGTCTATATGCTTCTTTGAGACCTTACTGTAAGAAGTGTTTTCATCAACACCAGGTGGTCCTGTTCTCACAAGATGTAATTAATGCCTACATTTTTAAAATAACTATTGTGTCAGAAAAGAGTTAAGTTTTATGTCTTGAGGTGTATAAGGAAGCTTTTGTAAGATGACTAGGAACTGGCAGTGAGGATGATGTGAGGTAGTACATATTTTATTTGAGGATGAGGGTTAGGAGAAAGCCTATTAGGCATTTCTGACATACCAGTTTTCAGTTGTTGCTCTGACTAGAAGTCAGTTTATACCAAGGCCATTTGGGAAACAAAATAGTGAATTCTGGCAGTGATCTGAACCACCCCCAACTCCAAAACATCCATGACAAGATGGGTGGTGTATGTGTGTCTGTCTGCTTGTCTTTCTCCTCACATCAAATCAACCATTTCAGAATTAAACTACCCCAGGTAGTCAGAGAATAAAGGTAATCTTCAAAATCAAGAATGGCATTAAGGAAAAATAAATATAGAGAAAACCCTTAATTGTACAGAATTACTCTGGCATGAAAGCAGTGCTATGTAGGAACTGAGCATATTTTTAACCATCAGGGAATTGTTTTCAATGTCAGAAAGAGCATGAACAGAGAAGACTAGGGCAGCAGGGATTGAGCCTTGAGAAGCACCTTTATTTGGGGAGAGTGTAGAGAAGAAGAAAAAGAGAGACAAGCAGCAGTCAGAGATAGGTTCCTAACGACCAGAGAAGCTGCCACATCTACCAAACACAAATTCCAAGGGGCTGATACCATATTAGAGATTTACAAAGAAAGAATAAAGAGGAAAAAGAGCTTCCTTCCTCACTTCCCACCCCCCTTTTCAAGGAGTTTAGCATTGAAAAGCCTGGCAGAAAGAGGATGATAGCGGTCCAATGCTTAGAACTCTGCATCTTGGAAATGGTCTTTGTTGCATATCCTTATTGTCTGTCAAAACAGTTGGTTGCTAAATTTCCTATTGGTTTTCTTGTGCACTTATCTGGTTTTGCAAACTCTTTGAGTTACAAGGGGTTTCAGAGAGAGAGAACCCTCATGGAAGGTTCAGTGTTTTGGGGTGAAATGTGTTTTAAAGGAGACTCTTTGTGTTATATGTATACTTAAGGTTCACACACAACAGTGTATGATTGTAGCTTTTGGCCATGTTCAGGACATTTAATATTTCCTCTAGAGCTGATGTGGAAAGTTGGGCTGCTAATTGGTAAAATATTTTGCAGATTCTCTGTGGGCTGAGCTCAGCACTCGGTGACATCAAGGGATAATTTATCGGGTAGCAAATTTTACTGTGTGTATATTGCTATGCAGAAATATCTCCCAAGATCCTTTACTTGACTTGATAATCCAGCTGGAAAAAAAATAACTGGAAGCACACAAGTTGTATGGACAACTTGGATTCACTCAGTATGTAGAAGTATTTCTATAAATATGATACATGTGAAGGCATGTGAAAGATATTATAAAAAGCTGATTCTAGAGTGTATTATTTTGCAGTGAGGAGAGTAACAGGGTTGGTTGCTTCCCCTTTGTGATCTCATAGCTCTCTGCTTTTATTCCAGCATGTAATAAACATTGGGACTACTTGCTATCTTATTCATTTATTTAATTACTCAACTGATAGTTATTTAGTGAATTCTCATTAGGTGTAGGACTTTGAGCTAAATGCTAGGGAAAGAGAAATAAATAAAATCCTGCCCTAAAAGAGCTTTTTGCTTAGAGCAGAAGATAGGAAATGTATTTAAAACACAGCATTTGCTAAAGTTGAGCCTTTAGCAAGAGCCTAAAATTGCTTAATACATAGCTACTAAATGTGTGAAAGTATGCATAAAGTGCTAAAGAATAGAATACTGGGCACTAGTACAAACCTGTCAACGTAAGAAACATTCAAACCTCTAAGAATTTTTATGAGTTTATTTGAGCCAAACTGATGACAGTTGCTGGGAAGCAAAATCTTAATGTATTATTGTGGAAGTGGGGGATTGATCCCTTTCCCCACTAGGTGTTAGGGATCAGATTCTTATGATACCTTGAAAAAAAGATTTTTTTAAGACTGTGTGGAAGGATAAGTGATCTTTTTTTACATGGAATTACATCCAGTTCTGGGAGATGTGCAGCTGGGGATTCAGCAGACCCAATAACAAAGCCAGCGTCCAAAGTGTCCATTACATGGTGGAGTTGTGTCCGGTACAACATTAGACTAGTTGCAGTCCATTAGTCCATTGTGTGTGGAGTTCACATGGCATGGGACGTGTGGGCAACTGCTGGGGAGTCAGGATTCCAGTGTGCAAGAGAGAGGGAACTCTTTTGTTTAGGAGCTTATGTATCTCAAATCTTCTCATGCTTGCAGTGGACACACCTATTTTGTCCAATGACCTATTCCCAGGTGTGACTGACTGACAAGTACCTTCCCTATTTCATCCATACTTTACTGGGCATGTGTCTATTTGGCCTTCCCTTTACTCGTTTCTAGTTATTCATAACTAGTTAATTACAACAGTACCAAATGGATTGAAAAAATGCTCCAGAGAATGGCAGGTTTGCACCTTATTATATACATTATTATATATATATATATTATATTTCAGAGAGGAAGGAAGAAGGAGAGAGAGAGAGAGAAACATCCATGATGAGAGAGAATCATGGATCAGCTGCCTCCTGCAAGTCCCCCCACTGAGGATTGATCCCACAACTCGGGCATGTGCCCTTGACCAGAATCGAACCTGGGGCCTTTTTAGTTCGCAGGCCGATGCTCTATCCACTGAGACAAACCGGCTAGGGCATATTATATACATTATAATCATAAAGGGGTTACATGAAATTCATTGGTGATAGATTAGGGAGGGAGAAGAAAGCAAGCAAGGAAATTTCTGAGATTGGACACAAAGTAAAAAAGGAATAGACACACACGTCCTTTACACTTGTGGGTATGGGATAGTTAACAGTCAGTAACATGATAACAATAAGAGGATTTGTGATCTGCCTACCTGGTTTGGCTCAGTGGATAGAGCATTGGCCTGTGGACTGAAGGGTCCAGGGTTTGATTCCGGTCAAGGGCACATGCCTGGGTTGCAGGCTCGATCCCCAGTAGGGGGTGTGCAGGAAGCAGCCAATCAATGATTCTCTCTCATCATTGATGTTTCTCTCTCCCTCTCCCTTACTCTCTGAAATAAATAAAAATAGATTAAAAAAAAAAGAGGATTTGTGGTCTATGTCCTGGTGGTTGTGCCTGGAAGGGTGTGGAAAGAGGGAAGTTAACTTGACATTCCAAAAGTATGCTATTTTAGATGCAAAAAGACTATACACCAGCACAGTTAAGGTAAACATTGACCTTTTGTCAAGGGAGATACCAGTTTAGGACATGACTACCCACCATGATTCGCTTTTAGTTTTAGTTTCAGACCATCCTGTGTGCTTACTTATAGTCTCTTAAGTTTGTAAGGCTGCTATGCAGGCCTCCCCTGAGCTTCTTAGGTTTAATATATGACCCCTTCTTTGTCCACACACCCTATTTGAAGAGGTCATAGAAGAAGTGAGTTTTCCTGAAGGAGAGGAGAGCTTGTCTGGTGAACAAGCAGGAAAGGCATTTCAAGCAGGAGGAAAAGCATGTGTGGAGGCAAAGAGGAATGTGAGCATGGAATATTCTAGGAATGGTGAGAAATTGGGTTTGTTTCAAGTCTAGTGAGTACAGGTAAAGGAAAGGCAAGTCTGTGAAGACTAGAATGGTAGGCAGGGACCAGAAAATTAAACAATTTTTTCTTGATTCAGAGTCACTGGAGCTTTGTTTCTTCATTTTATTGGGTTTTTTCCCCTCCTCCAAATCATCTTTTGGTTTGTTGAACCTCTTGTTTTCTATTCCATTAATTTTTGTTTTTATCTTTATTACATTTTCTTATTTTCCAGCATTTTTAGTTGAACTCTAGCTCATTTATGTTTTAATCTTTTGCAATTCAGTTAGGATTGTCTTGGGCAGTATGTTACAGAAACCTGAAGACAGTGGCTTATTAAAATAAGAGATTAATTTTTCACAAGAAATTTTGATAAATTCATATGCTGTGCTTCTGCTTGAGTATGTCATCAACAATGCAGTCTTCTAGCTTCTTATATGTAGTGTGTAACTTTTGTTCTTTTGGTTACATGATAGCTGTTTTCGATGCAAGCACCACACATCTTTTCTTTTTAATAAATCTTTATTGTTCAGATTATTATAGTTGTTCCTCCTTATTTTTCCCCCATAGCTCCCCTCCACCCGGTTCCCACCCCCCCATGACCTTACCCCCCGCTCCACTGTCCCCATCCATAGGTGTATGATTTTTGTCCAGTCTCTTCCCACACCCCCACACCCCTTTCCCCCCGAGGATTGTCAGTCCACTCCCTTTCTATGCTCCTGATTCTATTATATTCACCAGTTTATTCTGTTCACCAGATTTCTTTATTCACTTGATTTTTAGATTCACTTGTTGATAGACATGTATTTGTTGTTCATAATTTTTATTTTTATCTTTTTCTTATTCCTCTTCTTAAAAGAATACCAGCATTTCATATAATACTGGTTTGGCGGTGATGAACTCCTTTAGCTTTTCCTTATCTGTGAAGCTCTTTATCTGACCTTCAATTCTGAATGATAGCTTTGCTGAGTAGAGTAATCTTGGTTGTAGGTTCTTGCTATTCATCACTTTGAATATTTCTTGCCACTCCCATCTGGCCTGCATAGTTTCTGTTGAGAAATCAGCTGACTATCGTATGGGTACTCCCATGTAGGTAACTAACTGTTTTTCTCTTGCTGCTTTTAAGATTCTCTCTTTGTCTTTTGCTCTTGGCATTTTAATTATTATGTGTCTTGGTGTGGTCCTCTTTGGATTCCTATTGTTTGGGGATCTGTGTGCTTCCAGGACTTGTAAGTCTATTTCTTTCACCAGGTGGGGTAAGTTTTCTGTCATTATTTCTTCAAATAGGTTTTCAATATCATGCTCTCTCTCTTCTTCTGGCACCCCCATAATTTGGATGTTGGTACGCTTGAAGTTGAACCAGAGGCTCCTTACACTATCTTCATATTTTTGGATTCTTTATTCTTTTTTCTTTTCCGGTTGGGTGTTTTTTGCTTCTTTGTATTTCAAATCTTTGACTTGATTCTTGCAATCCTCTAGTCTGCTATTGGATCTCTGTATATTATTTTTTATTTTAGTCAGTGTATGCTTAATTTCTAGTTGGTCCTTTTTCATATCCTCGAGGGTCTCGCTAAATTTATTGGCGGTTTCTAGAAAATTCTTGAAAAATATTATAACCATCATTGTGAACTCTGTTTCTTCCATTTCTTTCATTTGTGACCTGTTTCATTGTCTCTGCATTTTGGCTGCTTCCCTGAGTTGATAGAGTGGCTTTGTGTGGTAGGTGTCCTATTAGGCCCAGTGGCTCAACCTCCCCAGTTACCTGAGGAGGACACTCTTGGTGCACCCCTTTGTGGGCTGTGTGCACAGTCTTGTTGTAGTTAAGCCTTGATTGTTGTTGGTATCACTGGGAGAAATTGACTCCAGGCCGACTGGCTGTGAAGATCAGCTATGTCTATGATGGGAGAACTTCTGTGCTGGAGACTCCCTTATGAGGCAAGACTTGCTTCAGTGGGGCTTTGGTGCTCACTGAGTCTCCCCCCTGAGTGTGTCCCTTATGGATCTGAGGAGTTGTAATCTGGATGGTCCTACTCTGACCACTGGGTACACTGGCTCTTGGATCTCCAAGGAGGTGCTAATTTAGCCTCTGCCTGAGGCCACCCAGCAGGAGGTACCTATAGGTCTGCAGATTCCTCTTCTTTGTTTGGATTTTGGAGGTGCTCAGATGAGGCCCATCTGTGAAGCAATGCAAGCTGCTGTGGGGCCTTGGGCCTTCTTTTGGATGTTCTGGGTCTCTTTGACTCAGCTGCAGTTTGTTAGATAAGTTTAGATTTCAAAGGACCAGGCCATTCATATGCAAAAGCCTCTGCGCACAGCTTGGGTGGGGCGTGGTCTCAGGGCGGAGCAAACAGCAATGGCTTCCCGTCAGCCCTGCCCTAAGAGGCCCCCGGGTCTCAGTGTCCCTCAGTAATCGCTGCAAGCACCTCTGAGAGAAAGCCAGATGTTCCGCCCAATGCCAGACTGTCCATTTTCTCCCCATTTGCCCCAGAGTCTCACCTGGAACTGGAGTTCAGAGCAGTCATGATCTTGTGTCTCCCTCCTGCTTGAAAAAGCCAGCCGCGTACTTAGTTACCAGCCCTTTCTGTGCATGTGTGCCTCCGTACCCCTGCACTTTACTTCCACAGCTCCTCTGAGTCTCAGTGTGCTTTTCTCTTCCCTTCTAGTTGTAGAATTTCCACTCAGCCAGCCTTCCTGTGGTTCTGGATGATGTCCGTTTTGTTTTTTAGTTGTAGTTTTGAAGTGTTGTGCATGGCAGCAAGTTCAGGTGTTTACCTATGCCGCCATCTTGGTTTCTCAAGCACCACACTTCTTTGCTCCAGTCTACAACAAGGGAGAAGGATAAAGGATAGTTTCACTAGGAAAACAGTAGCATTCTCAGTAGGATTCTCAGAATCCCCACCTAGCAATGCTTAATCTCCTTACTAGGGCACTGCCACCTGGCCCAACCCAGCTGCAAGGAAGATTGCCAGATTAAATATTTCAACTGAGAACATAGTCATCTAAGATGTTGGGTAAATAATTAGTATTGTCCATTATTATTGTTTTTAATTATGTTTTTATTGTTGATTTCTAATTTTATTTTATAGTGGTCTAGGAATGTGGTTTTTGAGCCACATTAATTCTTTGAAATTTTTGGAGAATTCATTTATATGCATTTTGGTAAATGTTTTATGTATACTTGAAAAAAAAAACAACAACAACCACACACCTGTCTTGTTGGAACAGGATTAGATAAAGTATGTCAAATTTATTAATACAGTAGGTCCTCAGGTTAGTCGGAGATCTGTTCCTATAGTGTGACGTAACGCGATTTTCGCCGTAAGTTTGAACTCACCTACATAAGCATCTACGTCACTCACATGGAGCACATACACAGCAGTAATGAAGTGAAACAGTAAAAAAAATGAAAAGAAAGATAACAATTCCTGACCTTTACTTGTGGTAAAAAAATAATAAAAAACATAAAGCACATATGTACATACGTCGAAATGATGGAAATTTTTTTTTCATAAATAAATGGGAGATGGGACGTAACCACAAAATGACGTACGTTGAGTCTGACATAACCAGAGGAAGGTCTGTATGTATGTTATATCCATACTCATTTCTTGTCTGTTTTAGCTTTTACTGTCTAAGAAGTAGGTTAAAATATGCCATGAAGATTGTGGATTTGTCATTTACCTTGGGTTTTTTTTTGTCAGTTTTTATTTTGTACATTACTGTTACTGGACAGGAGACCTGGCCCTGCGCCTAGCACCGGCTGGTAGTGTGTGGATTCTTGGATTCATGCAGGAAAGATTTCACATTATGGGTCCAAGTGATTTTTAGAGGACAGCTATTAAATCTGGGGACAGTGAAACAAGGAAGGGCCTAGGATAGAAAAAGCAACAGGAGGGAGACTAGCTAAGAAGTCCGAGAAGCCCTGGCATGTGTGGCTCAGATGGTTGGGCATCATCCCATGCACTGAAGGGTCACTGGTTTGAGGTGTAATGGAGGCAACCTATCTGTGTTTCACTCTCACATCGATGTTCTCTCTCTGTGTCTCTCCCTCCCTCCCTCTCTTTCCCTTCCTCTTTCTCTAAAATGAATAAACTGTTCTTTAAAAAAAAAAAAAAAAAAACCACAGAAAAAAGGGGGCCTTAGGGACAGGTTTAGGGGGTTAGCCCGGGATGACCTGCTGCTGCCCATTGCTCCCAGGTTGCAAGTCTTGTGAGGTCCCTTAGATGGGACTTTCATTTTGAGGGTTTTTTAAGGGTGGGAAGGAGGGGTTAGGGAAAGTTTTAGGGGAAGAACTGAATAGAATATTCATCAGCTTTATGCTGATGTGCCAAAATGAGATTTATTCCCTAAGGGCAAATGGCATTAATTGGATTTCTGCTATCTATCTCCCTGAGCAGTAATTTAAGCTGTAAAATAGGGGATGTTAATAATACCTACCTCATGGAATTATTTTGAGGATTCAGTGAGTTAATATAAATAAAACAATTACACAGCAGAACCTAGTATGTAGCTAGTGCTATAAATGTTATCTATATTATAACAATTCTTTTATGGTGAAAACATCTTTATATTAGAACTAGCCAGCTGGACTCAGTTTAGGTGACCCCAGCTTTGTTGACAACATTTAAAGCGTCATGGTCACAAGTCAGTTGAATATGTTCCTTCTTTTCTCCCTCAGGCCTGATCAGGTTTTGACCTTGGCAACATCATTTTCTTAGTGCTTTGTCACAGCTTGTTTGATCTTGTGCTTGTTGGCCTTAACATCCACAAATGAACAGAACAAATGTGTTGTTGTTTTCTATCTTCTTCATGGCTGACTCAGTAGTTAGGAGTCATAGTGTTCCAGCTTGCTTCACCTGCGGACGCTCTTCAAAGGGTATTTGGGCTGCTTTCAGAGCTGCTGTGTCGTGGGCTGTAGGAAGGTGGATGATATGCATATCTTTTTTGTTGTGGCTGTGGACTCCTTTCAGCCCTGCTTTCTTGATCTTGAAAGCCTTTGCTTTGGCTTCTGCTTTGGAGGGGCAGGGACTTCTGTTGCTTTTGGTGCCATCTTCATGAAAAGCAATGACAATTTTTTTTTAAACATAACTCTTAACTACTCTGGAATGAAATTAATAGGTAATTAAGGTTACTATTGCTGGTAAGTATAAAACATCACCATGATACCCTAACTCTATGATAAAAGTAAAAAAAAAATTAAATTAGTAAACATAAAGATTTCAGTATGCAAATTTTGGGGCCTGACCATTCTAGAAGAAATAATGAAGTAGTTAGATACTAGTTTTAGATTTAAGAGACAATCAGAAGCCACTCCATGCAAGAAGAAAAATTAAATATTAGAGCCCTAACCGGTTTGGCTCAGTGGATAGAGCATCGGCCTGTGGACTGAAAGGTCCCAGGTTCGATTCCGATCAAGGGCATGTACCTTGGTTGCGGGCACATTCCCAGCAGGGAGTGTGCAAGAGGCAGCTGAATCAATGTTTCTCTCTCGTCGATGTTTCTAACTCTCTATCCCTCTCCTTTCCTCTCTGTAAAAAATCAATTAAATATAAAAAAAATTTTAAATATTAGAGATAGCAGTGAATCCTATATAATAAAGAGGTAATATGCAAATTGACCATCACACCCTCACAAAGATGGCTGCCTACAACTAGGCCAGCAGGAGGGTTAGTGAGGGACAACCAAACGACTGAACAAGCAGGCTGCATGGGACGACCAGGCCAGCAGGGGCATCGTGAGGTGTGATCAAACTGGCAGGGGGTCAGTTAGGGGCAACCAGGCTGGCAGGGGGGGCAGTAAGAGGCCACCAGGCCAGCGTAGGGGGGGAAGTTTGGGGCGACCCAGGCCGGCAGGGGGGGAAGTTAGGGGCAATCAGGCTGGCACACAGAGGCAGTCAGGGGTGATCAGGCCGTCAGGGGGCGGGCAGTTAGGGGTGAACAGGCAGGCAGGCAGGCAGGCAGGCAGGCAGGTGAGCGATTAGGAGCCAGCAGTCCAGGATTGTGAGAGGGATGTCCGACTGCCGGTTGGGATCGGGCCTAAACCGGCAGTCGGACATATCCTGAGGGGTCCCGGATTGGAGAGGGTGCAGGCTGGGATGAGATCGTGCTTAAACCAGCAGTCAGACATCTCCTGAGGGGTCCTGGATTGGAGAGGATGCAGGCTGGGCTGAGGGGACAACCCCCCTCCCCCCCCATACAGGAATTTCATGCACTGGGCCTCTGGTATTAGAATAAAAGTGTAATAACTGACCAGACTTACTTATCTATCTATATAATAGAGGAATATGCAAATTAGCCGGGACACCATAATGTCATGACTTGAATAGCAGGGACCTGAAGCTGTTTGGTGCCTGGCTGGGGCAAGGGACCTCAGGTCGTGCCACCCCGCCCCGGCGCCCAGCTGGGAGACCTCAGGCCATGCCCCCCTGCCCTGGCGCTGGGCCAGGAGACCTCAGGCCATGCCCCCCTGCCCTGGCACTGGGCAAGGAGACCTCAGGCTATGCCCCCTGCCCGGTGGGGCTTGACGGGGGACCTGAGGCAGTGTCCCCCCCTACCCCAGTGCTGGGCTGGGGGACCTCAGACTGCGTCCCCCCTCCTGGAGGGGCTTGATGGTGGTGGGGCCGGCCGGGTCTGGGTCTCATCCAATGGGGGTGGGGCTGGTTGGGTCTGGGTCTCCTGCATTTTCAAAGCTTGTGCGGGTGGTGGGCAGGGACTTGACTCTAGGACCCGCAGCGTGCCCCAGACTCTGACAGGAGGGAGATTTTCATATACATTTTACTAATTTTCTTTCATCTCTGACACTTCTATTATAGAGAAAGGGCAAATAGCAATGTTAAAATATTTCCTCTAATTAACTCCCTTTTAATGTGCACGAATTTCATGCACCGGGCCACTAGTATGTTATAAGGAAAGAAGGGAAGTAAACTCAGTTGAAACAGGGATAGCATGCCAAGACAAATTACAGATTGACGAAGGAGAGGAAACAAGGAGGCATGATATATCTTTGCCACCTTTGTCAGTGCCTCTTTGTAAAATGTTCACTTAGTCTTGAATATATTATTGTTTCAATAGGGAAAAAGTTGGCAGAAGAGGCACACTGATAACTTTGTGGGTAGAGCAAAAATAAAATTTTTACTTATATTTGTTATTTTGAAACAAAAGCTAAATCACCATGAATATCAAAACTGTAAATGGCATGGCTGGCGTGGTTCCGTGGTTGAGTGTCGACCTATGAACCAAGAGGTTCACTTCCCAGGCAGGGCACATGCCTAGGTTGTGGGCTCAATCCCTAGTGTGGGGCGTGTGGGAGGCAGCTGATTAATGATTTTCTCTCCTTGCCCCCAATCATTGTTATACTCAAAACATTTCACCTGAGCCCTAGCTGGTTTGGCTTAGTGATAGAGCATCGACCTACAGACTGAAGGGTCACCGGTTCGATTCTGGTCAAGGGCACATGCCTGGGTTGCGGGCTCAATCCCCAGTAGGGGGCATGCAGAAGGCAGCCAATTGATGATTCTCTCTCATCATTAATGTTTCTATCTCTCTCCCCCTCTTCCTTCCTCTTTGAAATCAATAAAAAAAATATAAAAAAAAAACATTTCACCTGAAAACTTCCAAAACATCTTCAAAGTGAGATGGTACAGCCTCAGATGAAAACTGTTTTAAACTGTTTGCCTAATATTAATATTGCTATACCAGCTTACTGTATACTTATGTATACTCTGTGATTTCTTGACTGCAAGTCCTAAACCATTCATTTAATGCTTAACTTTATTATTACCTAGAGGCCCAGTGCACGAAATTCATGTATGGGTAGGGTTCCTAGGCCTGGCCAGCAATCAGGGCTGATCGGGGCCTTCCTTCCCCGGCTGCTGGCTGGGGTCTTCCTTCATTCTGTGCCACCCCCTGGTGGTCAGCGCATGTCGTTGCTTGTGGTCGATCTCCCGGTCGGTGGAACACCCCTCTCCTCCCCCACTTCCTTCTCCTCCAACCCTTCATATTTATGGTAAAATTCACACAACATAAAATTTAACATCTGAACTATTTTTTAAAATATATTTTTATTGATTTCAGAGAGAAAGGGAGAGGGAGAGAGAGGTAGAAACATCAATGAGGAGAGAGAATCATTGATTGGCTGCCTCCTGCCGACCCCCCATTGGGGATCGAGCTCACAACCTGGGCATGTGCCCTGACTGGGAATCGAACCATGACCTCCTGGTTTACAGGTCAATGCTCAAACACTGAACCACACTGGCTGGGCCTATCTTAATTGTTTTTAAGTTTACAATTCAGTTCACATTATTGTGCCACCAGTCTCCAGAACTCTTATTGCAAGGTTGAAACTCTTTACCCATTAAACAACTGCAAATTCCTCCCTTCCCCACAGCCCTTGGCAACAACCATTCTACATTCTGACTATATGAATTTGACTATCCTAGTACCTCATATAAGTGGAATATACAATATTTGTCTTTTGTAACTGGCTTATTTCACTTAGCATATTGCCAAAGTTCATCCATATTGTAGAATTTATTTCCTTTTTCAAGGCTGAATAATATTCCATTGTATGTATATACCATATTTTGTTTATCCACTCATCTGTTGATGGAAATTTAGGTTGCTTCTACCTTTTGACTGTTGTGAATAATGCTGCTATGAACATAGGTGTATAAATATTTTTGGGACCCTGCTTTTGATTCTTTTGTGTATACACCAGAGGTAAAATTGTTGGCTAATATGGCTATTCTATCTTTAATTTTTTGAGGTCTTACCTTTACTAGTATTTAAAAAGATATTTAAAGAGCCTGGCCAGCATGGCTCAGTGGTTGAATGTCGACCTATGAACCAGGAGGTCAGGGTTTGATTCCTGGTCAAGGCATATGCCTGGGTTGCAGGCTGCATCCCCAGTGTGGGGCGTGCTTTTTTTTTTTAACATTTTTAAAAAATCCTCACCCAAGGATATTTTTCCATTGATTTTTTAGAGTGGAAGAGAGAGGGAAAGACAGAGAGAAATATTGATGTGAAAGAAACACATTGATTGGTTGCCTCCTGCATGAGCCCCAACCAGGTTCCGGGCCGGGGAGGAGCCTGCAACCGAGGCACGTGCTATTGACCAGAATTGAACCTGGGACCCTTTGGTCGGTAGGCTGGAGCTCTGTCCACTGAGCCAAACCGGCTAGGGCTATTCTGCTCTTTAAAAAAAAAAAAATATATATATATATATACACACACACACACACACACACACACACACACACACACACACTAGTGGCCTGGTGCACGGATTCATGCATATTGAAAGGAAATTAATTAGAAGAAATATTTTAATATTATTATTCACCCTTTCTCTATAATGGAAGTGTCAGAGATGAAAGAAAATTAGTAAAATGTATATGAAAATAATATATAAGTTGATTAATAAATAAATAATAACATGATATAAGAACAACAAAGCATGATATAAAAACAACAAAAACATGATATCAAAACAATAAAAACATGATATAAAAATAAATTGATAAAAACATTGACTGATAAATTGATTAGACTTATTCTGATATCTCCCTGTATACCACATTAAGAGTAAAAACACTTTCAGAGTGCTTCACTAATTTCCCTTGTGATGAAGTATTTACAACTTTAACTTTAACATCACACACTCTTCGAATTCGAGAGAAAGCAACATATAACTGACCATGTTTCAAAACGGGTTCAAGTAGGAATATTCCTAGTCTGTCTAGAGTTTGTGCCTGTGATTTATTAATAGTCATCACAAATGCTGGCATCACAGGAAACTGTCTTCGAAGTAATTTAAATGGGAGGCCAGTGTCTGACAGGGACAAATCAATTCTTGGAATCAGAACAACCTCTCCTTCCACAGATCCTGTTAATACTTCAGCTTTAATTATGTTAGGTTGCAATCTTTTGATAATAAATCTAGTACCATTACAAAGACCCCATTTACTACTAAGATTTCTCAGTAGCATGATGATTGCACCTACTTTCAATTTTAATTTATGACAAGGCATTCCTGAAGGAGTAATACTATTAAGAAATTTGATGGGAAAATTTTCCTTTTTGGCATCAGGCATCACCTGTTGAATCGATGGAATCATCACTCAGATGGTATGTTGTGCCAATAATTGGTCTTCAGACATATTCTGTTGACAACATCGCTTTCTTTCAGCTTGAGAATGTCAACAAAAACAACCAAATTCATGATTGACAATGACAGCTTGAAACACACGTGTGCGATTGGTGCCAGTGAGAGCTTTATATGTATTGCACATGCTCAAGTCAATGTTTATTTTTATTTAAAAAAATTTTTTTTATTGATTTCAGAGAGGAAGGGAGAGGGAGAGAAATAGTAACATCAATGATGAAAATCATTGGTAGGCTGACTCCTGCATGCCCCCTACTGGGGATCGAGCCCACAACCCAGGCATGTGCCCTTGACTGGGAATCAAACTTGGGACCCTTCAGTCTGCAGGTGGATGCTCTATGCACTGAGTCAAACTAGTGAGGGTTCAACGTTTATTTTTAAATTGCTGGTGTACGTCATATGTACTGGCTCGTCGGTTGCTTGGACGGTCGGTCAGATGGACGGTTGGTCACGTAGCCATATGTATATGGGGATGGAGCCTGAAACCCAGGCATGTGCCCTGGCTGGGATCGAACCATGACCTCCTGGTTCATAGATGGATGCTCAACCACTGAGCACACCAGTCAGGCACTCTATTCTATTCTTAAAAAAAAAATTATCCAAATATATGAATCCTTTGAGATTTCTTTAAAGCCCCATGAAGTTTTTCCTTAAGTGCTCATTTCATCAACATCTATATAGATACCTCTGTGCTATATCCAAGAATATGTTTTCATTAAATTTAGAGAGAGAGGAAGGGGAGGTGAGAGAGACAGAGAGAAAGAAAGAGAAACATCAATCAGTTGCCTCCCATACGTTCCCTGACCTGGGATCAAACCTGCAACCTTTTTGGTGTATAAAATGGATGATGCTCCAACCAACTGAGCCACCTGGCCAGAGCCTATATTTGATTCTTTATTCTCTTTCTTATCTGATTAGCCATGTAGCTTATTGCTTGTCATTTTCTAGATGATAAAATTGAGAAAAATTTGACCAAAACATATACTACTTTTCTGTTTCCATTCTCCCCCCAACCTGTGCCACCAAAAAAGAAAAAGAAAGAAAAGCACTCTTTGCCCTACCACCCACCCCAAATAAATAAATGGATAAATAAATGATTTATTGGCCCTTAGAAATTATATTAGAAGTACAATTTAACTGTTGTTGCTGTTGTTTTCACTATGCCCTTATGATGTGACAGGCCTTCTAGGCACTGTAAGACAAGAATGAATATAATATACTTCCCAGTCTCAAGATGCTTTATAGCCTAGTGAGGAGATATGTAAACTTATAGACAGAACTGTATGATGACTGGAATCCTGGTGTTATGAATGTTGTCCTGAGGTAGTATAAATAATTTCCAGAGAGAGTAAAGGAAGGCTTCAGTAAGGATGGGATATTTGCGTATAGCTTGAAAGATAAATAAAATTTGAGGAGCTAGAAGAAAGGAGAAGAATATTTGATGCAGATGAAAGACAAAATACAATGAGTTATGAACATGTTCATCATCTTGTCCACTTGTTTAAGGAAGTAGGGTTCTTTCTGATTAGTTTGAAACGCAGGTTGTTTATCCCTGAATTTCACACATTGTTTTAATATCAGACTTTCTTAAAAGCAGACATTTTGTTAAAAACTCAGTGTTAGTTTTCAGATGATGGGGGGGTAAAAAGAAGAGTGACTTTCAGAATGGAGAGCTCTTATCAAAACACAGATGTCTTCTGTAAATAGAGTTGGAAAAATACTGTCAGTGTGTTCTTTGTATATGAATGTCTCATTTAACTTATCCATGCAGGATCTGAAAAGGAAAGCTAGTTCTCTTTTATCAATCACGAGGTACATGACAACAGAATCATTGATGCACTAGGAAGAGAGTTGAGTTCCAAATCTTCCTAAGTGATCTAGAAGAGAGGAGAGACAGCCAGTGTTCTAAGTTTTTCTGATTAGGGTTCTTATGGTTCTTAGTATTTTCCTTCTTCCTCCCCCTTCTTCTGTCTGGCCACATCGTTCCTTTGAATTCTACCATAAGCTGTGATGTCTGTCCTATAGTAATTGATATGCTAAACTTCTGGGCTATTGTCATTTCAAGGAATTTCTTTGGAACAATTTTGGTCTTGGATGGAATAAATTCATCTTCATCAATGGACATGAGACCCTAATGTAATCATAGAGTTTACAGAAAAACATCCCCTACAAAGTCTATTTTATCTAGAATGGCACTAAAACACATTGGCATGTTCTACATGTGGAGATTTTGACCTCATATATTTCTGCCGTCCTTGAGCCTCTTTCTTGTTCTATTTTATTTTCCAGGTGCGCCATCGAGCTTCTGGTCAGGTGATGGCTCTTAAGATGAACACATTGAGTAGTAACCGGGCAAACATGCTGAAGGAAATCCAGCTTATGAATAGACTCTCCCACCCCAACATCCTTAGGTAATGGCTTTTTTTTTTTTCCTTCCTAGGGGTCAGTGAAAAAGTCAAAACATTATTGGAAGCTTGTTAGAATAGCATTAACAGCTAAAAAAAAGGATTCAAGATTTCTTGCTGAGTCTGTCTTGCTGGGGTTTAGCTGTTGTGTAGGTCTTTTTCTACCTATTGAGACTTAATTTTTCTGGTAGTTAACTGCATTTACTAAAGCAACTTCATCTGTCTCTCAAATTGCTTTACTCTTAGTAGCAGCTCATTAGAACAGTTGTTTCTTACTGCTGAATTAGTAATTTATCAAAGAAAAAGTGATTTTGTTTTTTTATTATAATTATTTTAAAATATATTTTTATTGATTTCAGAGAGTAAGGGAGAGGAAGAGAGAGAGAAACATCAGTGATGGGAGAGAATCATTGATTGGCTATCTCCTGCACGTCTCCTACTGGGGATCAAGCCTGCAACCCAGGCACGTGCCCTTGACCAGAATCGATCCCAGGACCCTATAGTCCGCAAGTTGACGCTCTATCCACTGAGTCAAACCAACTAGGACATAACAGAAAAAAAGATTTTAGTCTTTATACAGTTATTTAATTTTCTTAATTGCTTTATGAGGAGTTGTAATTAAATCAGTGAATGAAAATAAAAATTAATTTATGCCCCAGACTGTATACCCATAACTTTTAGCATTCACTTAAAGTGACATAGTTTACCTTTTTAAAGGAGAATTTTTTATAATAGGGTTATATAATTATCACTTTCTGATAACCACTATCTGAATCTTCCTTACTCTGATTATCTTGACTATTTTTAGTGAGGTGAGTATATTTCCAAACTAGCCAGTTTTGCTCAGTGGGTAGAGTATTAGCCTGCAGACTAAGGAGTCATGGGTTCGATTCCAGTCAAGGGTGCATGCCTGGGTTGCAGGCTCGATCCTGCCGATCAATGATTCTCTCTCATCATTGATGTTTCTCTCTCTCCCTCTCCCTTCTTTTCTGAAATCAATCCTACCTAATAATAGAGTAATATGCAAATTGACTGTACCTTCGCTACACCCACCAGCCACGCCCACCAGGAAACCGTCACAGGGACTTTTGGGTGCGGCGGAGCCCAAGGCCGGGAAAGCCTCGGGCACCAGCGGGAAGCCTGCATGGATCGCAGGCAACGACCAGGGGGTTGGCTCCTACGATCTGTAGCAGGGACGCTGGGTGCGGCCGAGCCCAAGGCGGGGAAAGCCTCGGGCAGAGGCTTTCCCAGCCTTGGACACCAGCGGGTTGCCTGCCTATGATCCGTAGCGGGGACGCTGGGTGCAGCCAAGCCCAAGCCTCGGGCGGAGGCTTTCCCGGCCTTGAGCACCAGTGGGGAGCCTGCACAGATAGCAGGCAACCACCGGGGGTCGGCTCCTACGATCCTTAGCAGGGATGCTGGGGTGCAGCAGAGCCCAAGGCCGCCGCCCGGGCCAAGCCCTGACCCTGAAAGAAGGCAGAAGGCAGTGGCCACAGCCAAGGCCTGGGTCCCCGGTGCCGGCAGAAAACTGGTGCAGGCAGCCAGGTGAATGAAGGTCTATTGCACGAATCTTCGTGCAAATGGGCTGCTAGTAAAGATATATATATAAAAACTATGGGGGAGGAAGAAACTTTTCTTGCTCTGCCAGTGTTCCTCAGTGGTTAAGCGTTGACCTATGAACCAGGTCAAGGTTTGATTCCTGGTCAGGCCACATGCTGGGGTTGCAGGAGGCTCGGTCCCCAGTGTGGGGCATACAGGAAGGAGTCGATCAATGATTCTATTTTCTCTCATTTATGTTCTCTCTCCCCCCTCTCTGAAATCAATAAAAATATATATTTTTAAAAAAGAGAAACTTTTCTTTACCTTCCCAGGTTTTTTTGGCTGGTTTAATAATTAAATCTACATGAGAGATTAACAAGAGAAAATAATTAAATTTAATTACATACATACTCATGGGAACTCCACATACATGAGAGAGTCAAAGGTCCTCACATACATGAGAGGTTTAAAGACAGACAAGGAAAATGATATAAATATGACATTTTGAGTTAAGGATGAGATAAGCACTGGTTGGGGCTTCAGAAATTCATTGCAGCCCTAATTGGTTTGGCTCAGTGGATAGAGTGTCGGCCTTTGGACTCAATGGTCCCAGGTTGGATTCCAGTCAAGGGCATGTACCTTGGTTGCGGGCACATATCCAGGAGGGGGTGTGCAGGAGGCAGCTGATTGATGTTTCTGATCGATGTTTCTAACTCTCTATCCCTCTCCCTTCTTCTCTGTAAAAAAAATCAATAAAATATATATAAAAAAAATTAAAAAAAGGAAATTCATTGCAGGGGCATAAGAAGAACAGATATTCAGTAATTAGTAGTTTGTCCTGCCATATCCTATCTAATAAAAGAATAATATACAGATTGATCATCACTGCAACACACAATATAGCTGCCCCCATGTGGTCAAAGATCCTGCCCCCATGTGGACACAAGATGGCCACTACAAGATGGCCAGCAGGGGAGGGCAGTTGGGAGGCACCCGGCCTGCAAGGGAGGGCAGTTGAGAGGGATCAGTCTTGCAAGGGAGGGCAGTTGGAGGTGATCAACCCTGTAGGAGAGGGCAGTTAGGGGTGACCAGGCCGGCAGAGGAGGGCAGTTGGAGGTGATCACCCCTGCAGGAGAGGGCAGTTAGGGGTGACCAGGCTGGCAGAGGAGGGAAGTTGGGGGCAAACAGGCTGGCAGGGGAGCAGTTAAGCATCAACCAGGCTGGCAGCGGAGTGGTTAGGGGGTGATCAGGCTGGCAGGCAGAAGCGGTTAGGGGCAATCAGAAAGGCAGGCAGGCAAGCAGTTGGGAGCCAGCAGTCCTGGATTGTGAGAGGGATGTCCGACTGCCCGTTTAGGCCCGATCCTACCAGGAGTCCCAGATTGGAGAGGGTACAGGCTGGGCTGAGGGACAACCACCTGCCATGCACGAATTTCGTTCACCGGGCTTCTAGTAGATAGATAAAAAAGAGTTATCTCTGATAATCTCTTATTATGAGCAAGGCCCCTAATTAAAATTCTAGTTAATTAAAGATGTCAGGGGCAGAAGTTTCTCCTGAGCCTGCAGGGTCTAAATTGTCTTTAGCTCAAAATAATCTGCATACCAAGCGATTATGTGTTGGCTAAGGGCTCTGACTCTGAGGCCTGGACTCTTATCATGCTTCTCTTAGAAGAATTGAGGATTTGGTAGGATAGTATTGGTAGATAAAGGTGCAAAGGTAGAATTAGGCCAAATTATTCAGAAGTATTTTGCATAAAGCCAAGATTATATTTTATGCTCTGTGTATTAGAGTCAGAACGAGGACTAGCATGACAGAGGGTGACTGATGGCAAACTCAAAATGGTTGTTTAGGGTTGAGGAGACTAGTGGCCAAGAGATCAATTAGGGGGCCTCTTCAATATTTGAAAGTGAGATTTGATGTTCCGCTTAGGAATTTTAAAACTGATCATACTTTTCATCTTGCTTAAAAATAATATTTTTATGGTTTTTGCTACTATTATACATCACAGCAAAACTTAAAAATATAATTGTTATGCCCTGGCCAGTGTTGCTCAGTGGTTAGAGCTTTGGCCTGCCCAACGAAGGGTTGAGGGTTTGAATCCTGGGGGCAAGTACCTGGGTTGTAGGTTCAATCCTTGGCCTGGTCGGGGTGGCTAGTGGGAGGCAACCAATCAATGTGTCTTTCTCACATCAGTGTTTCTCTCTTCTCTCTCTCTCTCTCTCTCTCTCTCTCTCTCTCTCTTCCTCCCCTCCCCCAAACCCCTCCTTCCACTCTCTCTAAAAATCAATAGAAAAAATATCCTCGGGTTGGATTAACAAACAACTATATATCCTATATAATAAAAGGGTAATATACAAATTGACCAAATGGCAGAACAATCAGTAGCTATGATGTGCACTGACCACCAGGGGTCAGACACTCAATGCAGGAGCTGCCCCCTGGTGGTCAGTGCTCTCCCACAGCTGTCGAACGCAGCAGTGGTGGCGGGAGCCTCTTCTGCCTCCACGGCAGTGCTAAGGATATCTGACTGCTGGCTTAGGCCTGCTCCCCGCATCACAGTCCAGACATCCCCTGAGGGCTCCTGGACTGTGAGAGGGCGCAGGCTGGGCTGAGGGGACCCCCGCCCCCTCTCCGCCAGTGCACAAATCTCGTGCACCGGGCCTCTTAGTATATATATAAACTAGAGGCTCAGCACACAAAATCGTGTGGGTAGGGTCCCTAGGGCCTAGCCTCCTGCGATCAGGGCCATCTTCTGCCTGTTTGCCAGTCCCCAGGCCGAACACCGCCTCCGCCATCAGGCTGTCAGGCCGTTGGGATCACCAGCTCATCCCCAGCTGCTTGGGGGCTCATGCCCGGCTGCTTGGGGGCTCATGCCTGTGGGAAAGCAGGCACCGTTGACTTCACCTCCATGCATGTGTGCTGGGCTGGTCGCTGATGAAACGCGCTACTGGCTCAGGGCCGCTCACGTGAGTGGCGCCGCCGCTGTCACTGGGGCTTGAGGTGCTGACGGAAGCTGCAGGGCATACCCGCAACCTACCTGGCCCTGTGTGAGTGCCTCGAGTGGGCAGCACATTCCATCAGTGGCTGGCCCAGTGCATGTGCATTCTGAGGTGAAGTAGCCGGCACTTGCTTTCCCGCAGGCCTGAGCCACTGAGCAGCCAGGGATGAGCTTTTGATCCCAATAGCCTGACAGCCAGCCTGGTCCTCCTGCCACCCACCCCAATTCCCCCTGTTCACCATCGCTGATCCATCGGAGCCTGCGAACTGGGGGCAGGGACTAGGAGGTCAGCCGTTAAGCCCGCTCGCCAGTCCCCAGTCCTGCCCTGCTCCACTTACGGGTCAGGGGGCAGGGACCAAGAGGTGCTCAATGCACCTCATGGTGACCAGTCCTTTGGTCATCATGATCATCACGGACAATGGAAGTAGTATAGTATAATGATTAGAAATAAAGCCTCTAGCCCTAGCTGGTGTGGCTCGGTTTGAGGATCATTCCGTGCACCCAAAGGGTCTTGGGTTCAATTCCTTGTTAGGGCATATGCCCAGGTTGTGGGTTCCATCCCTTTCCCTTTCCTTTCCCTTCCCCTCCCACTCCCCCTCAAAAAAATATATATCCTTGGGTAGGAAATAATAAAAAAAAAAAGTTAAAAAAGAAATGAAGGCTTTAGATTCTAGATCAAACTGCCTGGATTCAAATCCTGGATTTGGGAAAAATTACTCAACCTCTTGGATTCTTGGTTTTTCTATCTGTAAAATGAGGGTTATGACAGTAAATACCTCATACAGTTGTTATCAAGCATTCATTGAATTAGCACATATAGTACCTGGCATGTGTTAAGTGCCTAGTAAGCATTAGTTATTATAATTAGCTTATTTTCCTGTGGCTAGTTCTTTAAGGCCTAATGAAGCCTACCTGTCTTTTATCATTCATTCACTCACCCAACATTAGTTGTGTGTCTACTGCTGTTTTGAATACATTCAAGGGTTTTCTGCTAGAGGAATGCTGTTGAATAGAACTTTCTGCAGTTATGGAAATATTTTTTATAATGCTGTCCAATAAGCTACATATAGCTAATGAGCATTGAAATGTGGCAGGAGTGAACAGGCACTAAATTTTTTATTTTATTTAAATCACCACATGAAGTTTTGTGCAGTGGCAGTATGGTAGCCAATGAGCTTTATCCGAGACGCGATTATTGCTAATTGGGGAAAAAAATTACTACATGAATCTAGTGGCTACTGTATTGGACAATACTGGGTTAGAGTACATCTACATCTTTGCTCTTGTTTCGCTAAATGTATATGTGTTCCAGTCTAGAACCATGGTGGTGTAATGAGACCAATGATACTATTACTATTCTGATGTCTCCTTGATCTACTTTCTTAGCCTATCCTTTTTTGGTTCCATTGCTCAAAAATGACACACCCTCTCTTTTAACTTACAGGAAGTTATATTCTTGTTCTCAGCTAAGTTTTCTAATATAAAAACTAGTGTTAACTCTGTCTTGATCTTCACAATAAGCCAACAAATGAGGTAATGCATATAAAGCCTACAGATCTGTGGTATAGTGAGTATATTAAACATGAAAATTATTATAATTAATAATTTATGTTTTTGAGTCTCCACTTTCATTGAGTATTTTGAACATGATGAAAGGAGATTCTCCTACCAATGCTAAAGCAAGCAGAGACCTCTTGGCTTTTGTTACCCAGAGGAGTACTATAGCAGTGGAAACATTTATTATACTTCCCTAGGATATTTTTAAAATTTATTTTAAAATTCTTTATTGTTTAAAGTATTACATATAGTATTACATATGTCTCCTTTCCCCCCATTTTTCCCCAGCCACCCCCACCCCCCAGCACAACCCCTTACCCTCCTAGTATCTGTGTCCATCGGTTATGCTTATATGCATGTGTACAAGTCCTTTGGTTGATCTCTTACCACCCCCGCCCTCACCTTCCCACTGAAGTTTGGCAGTCTGTTTGATGCTTTTCTGTCTCTGTATCTATTTTTGTTCATCAGTTTATGTTGTTCATTATATTTCACAAATGAGTGAGATCATGTGATATTGATCTTTCTCTAACTGGCTTATTTCATTTAGCATAATGTTCTCCAGGCCCATCCATGCTGTTGCGAATGGTAAGAGTTCTTTCTTTTTTACAGCAGCGTAGTATTCCCTTGTGTAGATGTACCACAGTTTTCTAATCCACTCATCTGCTGATGGGCACTTAGGCTGTTTCCAAATCTTAGCTATTGTAAACTGTGCTGCTATGAGCATAGGGGTGCATATGTCCTTTCTGTTAGGTGTTTCTGGTTTCTTGGGATATATTCCTAGAAGTGGTATTACTGGGTCAAATGGCAGTTCCATTTTTAATTTTTTGAGGAAACTCCATACTGTTTTCCACAGTGGCTGCACCCGTCTGCATTCCCACCAGCAGTGCACGAGGGTTCCTTTTTCTCTACATCCTCGCCAACACTTGTCATTTGTTGATTTGTTGATGATAGCCATCCTGGCAGGTGTGAGATGGTATCTCATTGTTGTTTTGATTTGCATCTCTTGGATGATTAGTGACTTTGAGCATGTTTTCATATGTCTCTGGGCCTTCAGTATTTCACTTTTGAAAAGTGTCTATTTAAGTCGTTTGCCCATTTTTTAAAATTTAAATACCAATCTAAGCATGACTGTCTTCCATTCTCAAAATTCTGAGAATTTGCCTGGCCAGCGTGGCCCAGTGGTTGAGCGTTGATTTATGAACCAGGAGGTCCTGGTTGATTCCAGGTCAGGGCACATAAAAATATATTTTAAAAAAATTCTTAGAATTTTTATTTTCTAAATGAATTTCTAGTTGTCTTAGAAATTTACTAAAACTATACTTTTTATAATTTAAAATTTTTGTGACTGTTAGTATGGCTCATAGTCTGTTTTCAAGCTGTAAATACTATGTTCTGTTTTTAAAAATATGCATATATTTTATTTTTATTGATTTCAGAAAAGGGTGAGGGATACAGAGATAGAAACATCAGTGATGAAAGAGAATCATTGATTGGCTCCCTCATGTATACCCCCAAAGTTTTCCCTCAAATTGAGATTATTAGAATTAAATTGGAAAGAATCCATCTCTTGGAACGCTAGGATTTCCGCAGACATGCCTCCTCAGGGCCAACCTCAGAAGGGAGGTTGCTGAGAAGCTGAGGCTTTCAGTGCCCTTCTCTGTTTCCAGCTAGAGCAGCTCTACTTTTTATCTGTTTTATATTGAACTTCTATATAAGAGTTTTGAAGGTAGCGTTTCCTGCTTAAAAACAGAAACTATTGAAAATAACTGCATTAGTGATTTGGAAAATTCTGCTTGGGAAAGGAGGCTACCTATATGATCTGCCAGATGCTAGGCATCTAATCTTCTGGGCATCTCTTGGTCCTCTGCTGAAACAGCTATTTTGTGCCCAGTAGGAGTGAGTGAGTTGAACTTTCACAGTTTTATTTTTCTATTTTTCTTGACCCCCAACCTCACTACTTCCTCTTTTCCTTTCATCTTTCTCCCTCCTAAGATTTCTAGTTGGAAGTAAAAGAGTGGGCCTGGTAAGTCATAAAAGCAGTATGTTTCCATGTTTTATTTGTGTGGGTATATATGTATTTTTAATACATGGATACAATTAAGATTGGTTGTTTTATCATGAGTTGCTCTAAGTTATCAGTTAAAAAACAGAACAATAAAGTACTTTGTTGAGTGCAGGGACTCATTGTCTGGTCCTCTTGTGAATAAGGTTGTTTATGCCAGGAAGTCTTGTGCTCAAGATCTGTAACCCAATGCTATGCCCTGCTCACTTCCACTCCCCAATGGCCTTTCTGAGGATCTGTACCAAGATTTGTTGTCATACCTCTTTGTTATTCTTCATACCATGAGAAATTTAATATTACTTTTAGACTCTCCATTCACATTCTCATGCTTACTTTTTTTAAGGCCACATTGTAATTTTATTTTTCTGTCTACTAATTTTTGTTTAGAATTGTTTTACCTCAAAATTCATTTGTAACAATATGATTATCATTTTGCTAAAATGGAGAATATGCTTTCAATTTTCCAAATATTTATTTGGAACTACTTATACTCAGTCTAGCTCCATGCTAGGTAATAATATCATGGTGAACACAAGAGAAGTAGAGAGCTGTTGTCTCCCAGTCTCCTTAGGAAGCAAACTATACATCTAATACTATGAGGATATGGCAGGATACTTTCCTAATTTCAGTTACTAAGATTGCTATCCTTCCAGTTATCCATTCTGAAAATCCCCAAATCATCACTAGTTATTCCTTTTATTTCTTTTTTAAAAAAAATATTTTATTGATTTTGTACAGAGAGGAAGGGAGAGGGATAGAGAGTTAGAGAGGGTCAAAATTCATATACAGTAGAATTTTTTACAAATCTGTTGGAGGCTTTGGAAAGAGTTAGTGGTAGGCGTATAATAACTAAGCAAATGAAAAATTGGGGAAAACAAAAATTTGTGCAAGAAATAAAAATGTAATCATAATACACTTCTTGGGCTAATCTATATACATAAAAGCCTAAGTGACCGAGTGACCAGTCAACCAGTCGCTATGATGTGCACTGACCACCAGGGGGCAGACGTGCAATGCAGGAGCTGCCCCCTCGTGGTCAGTGCGCTCCCACAGTGGGAGTGCCACTCAGCTGACAGTTGGGTGCCAGACACCGGGCTCATGGCTGGCAAGTGCAGCTGTGGCGGTGCGAGCCTCTCCTGCCTCCACAGTAACACTACTGAGCGGGTGCAGCGGGGCCGGGATGAGTGAGAGTGGCACGGCGCCCAGCTCGGGCCCGGGCTCCTCCCCGGCCACCTGCCGCTTTGCGCACTATTACATCCCTCAACGCACAGGATTGGGCTCCCTCCTGTCTGGATCAGGCCTGTGGGGATTGGGCTCCCTTCTGTCTGGATCAGGCCTGTGGATATTTGGCTTCCTCTTGTCTGGATCAGGCTTGTGGGAATCGGGCCGAAACTGGCTATTCTGCATCCTCCAAGGGGTCCCAGATTGCGAGAAGCGCAGGCCAGGCCAAGGGACCCCACTGGTGCACGAATCCATGCACCAGGCCTCTAGTTAAAAAATAAAGATGGTGTTTTTTTTTTTTATTGATTTCAGAGAGAGGAAGGGAGAGGGAGATATAGAAATATCCTATATAATAAAGAGGTAATATGCAAATTGACCACCACTCCCTCACAAGATGGCTGCCTACGACCAGGCTGGCAGGGGGGTTAGTGAGGGACGACCAAACGACTGAACAAGCGGGCTGCATGGGGCGACCAGGCCGGCAGGGGGGTTAGTGAGGGGCGACCAAACGACTGAATAAACAGGCTGCATGGGGTGACCAGGCCGGCAGGGGGGTTAGTGAGGGGCGACCAAACGACTGAATAAACAGGCTGTGTGGGGCGACCAGGCCGGCAGGAGGGTTAGTGAGGGGCGACCAAACGACTGAATAGTAGGCTGCGTGGGGCCACCAGGCTGGTGGGGGGGCCATGAGGGGCGACCAGGATGGCGGGGGGGGGGCGTGAGGGGCAATCAGGCAAGCAGGGGGGGGCAGTTAGGGGTGATCAGGCAGGCAGGCAGGTGAGCGATTAGGAGCCAGCAGTCCAGGATTGTGATGGGGATGTCCAACTGTCGGTTTAGGCCTAATCCTGAGGACATCTCCTGAGGGGGTCCCAATTGGAGAGGGTGCAGGCTGGGCTGAGGAGAACACCGCCCCCCCCCCCAACCTCGTGCACTAATTTTGTGCACCGGGGCTCTAGTCAATGATAAGAGACAATCATCAATGGGCTACTTCCTACCCGCCCCCTACCTGGGATCAAGCCCAAAACCTGGGCATGGACCTGACTGGTAATTGAACTGTTACCTCCTGGTTCATGGGTCAATGCTCAAACACTGAGCCATACTAGCCAGGCATCATAATCATAATTTTAACTTCTTGAAAAAGTGATCATCATGTTTATGCCCCCTGGTGGTTAGTGCACTCCCACAGCGGGAGCACCACTCAGCTGACCGTTGGGCGCCAGATGCCCCAGGCTCAACGGCTGGCAAGCACAGCTGCAACGGCATGAGCCTCTCCACCTCCGCAGCAGCATTACAGTGTTACCGAGCTGGCGCAGTGGGGCCGGGATGAGCAGAGTGGTGCAGCGCCCGGCCTGGGCCTGGGCTTCTCTCCGACTGTGGGCTCCTCCCTGGCCGCAGGCTCCTCCCTGGCTGCCTGCCGCTTCATGCACTACTACATCCCTCCATGCACAGGATCGGGCTCCCTCCTATCTGGATCGGGCCTGCAGGAATTGGGCTCCCTCCTGTTCCCACCTAATCTTAATCCTTTACGTGTTCTGTTTATTTATGGAGAGCACAAAGTAATTTCTTGATACATGTTTGTTAGATTGAATTGTTCTTTTTCCTCATTACATTTCTCCCACTTTGGGACTGGGGGAAGAAATAAATCATTGTGAGAGTGTGGTTTCAGAAGTGTGCTCACATAAATTGAAGTTTGCGTTTACATTTTGCTATTTTGGTATGAGTTTATGAGTAATCTTAGAATAAAAGATAAATGGGAAGGGGGAGGAAGCTTTTTCAGTGCTTGGGGAGACAATCTAGATACTTGGGTTTCTGGATAATAGTTTTCTTCTAAGCTTCCTGGATATTTTCTTTAAAAAGCATTTTGGAAACATTTAAAGTCACTGCATATATGTATTTAATAGTTCTGCCTTTATCAGGAGACTTAGTATTTTGCTGCTTGTGTGGCAATTTTGAGCAATGAGATTTAAAATTTTTTGTGAAATAAATAAAATACAGAATTAACTCAGTCTTAGTTTACTTTCAGTTGTTATCAAGATAGAGAATATTTTTCTCTCAGAAATCTGTTTTTGTATTTATTAATAAACTGGTTTAATATTTATAAGCAAGCAGATCTACTTTTAACTTTTTAAAAATACTTTTTTATTAATTTTAGAGAGAAAGGGAGAGGGAGAGAGAGAGAAAAATAGTAACATCAGTGATGAGAGAGAATTATTGATCGGCAGCCTCCTGCACGTCCCCCACTGGGGATCAAACCTATGACCTCCTGGTTCATAGGTGAATGCTTAACCACTAAGCCATTCCAACTTTTTAGATTTTTGTATTGTTTCATTTAAATATATATATATATATATATATATATATATATTATATATTGATTTCAGAGAGGAAGGGAAAGGAAGAGAGAGATAGAAACATCAGTGATGAGAGGGAATCATTGATTGGCTGCCTCCTGCACACCCCCTACTGGGGACCGAGCCCGCAACCTGGGCATATGCCCTTGACTGGACCCTTGAGTCCCCAGGCCGATGCTTTATCCACTGAGCCAAAACTGCCAGGGTGTATTGTTTCATTTTAAAAAAAGTAAAATTAGACCATGAGCTTGATTGGTCCTCTTTTTATTATATGTAGTGCTATTGACATGATCAGATGATTGCTGAGCAATGTTTATTGTGCCGTTAGCTGTCTTAATTGGACCATAAAAACCAGGGACAGAAAAGAGAAAGCAAGACTGAACCAGTTCTGTTTAGTGTCACCTGATGTGAGGCTCAGGTGGATAATGTCTGTTCACCTGAGTTTTCCTTATAAGTCATCATATCTAGGACCTAGCACAACCAGTTTTCCATGATGTAATATCTCTAAAACATGTTTAACTGCAGCAAACCTTACCCAAGGATATAATTGTGTGTTTTTTATGGTTTAGATTTATAGCTCTTTTGGGACTTGAGATCTGAGCCATTGCCTTCACTTCTGCTTTTTAGTTATTGGTAATTTTTTCTTGTCCAAGAGAGTGATGGTATCTTTGCTTTATTTGGAACTAAAATGCAAAGCACTTCCTTTTATTGCTGTATGTTAAAACTTAGTGGAATCTGGTAGAGTATGTTACTTGACCTATCCTTCCAAAATTATGGGAGGAAATCAGATAATAATATACCATAACTTCTTTAAAGAAAAGTAAACCATTCTAAGTAGGTCTCAGATACAGGCCATTTAGAAAACATTAATATAAACATCATTCCGATATCTTTAATATTTTGTTGTGGTTTATTTCAGGCCTCTTAATTGTTTTTATCAGAACTTTGGAGTCAGACATTTTTTTTCCTGGAAAAAAACTCTTACAGTATGTCAAAAGAACTCTTACAATATGTATAGTGCTTATTGCCCAAAGTTGGCAGTAGGAAGGCTTATAAAGCAAAGCAGTTAGATTTTCATTGGTTTGCAAATCAAATAGGCAGTTCTTTTTTTTTTATTATTAAATAAAAAATGAAGGTATTTTTGAACCACTGGCCTTTTTTCTTCCATATTCATTGTCACCGAACAAAACATGGTCTCTGGAGCCAAACAGATCCAGATTCTAGTACTCTCTCCAAACTTTGTCAAGTTGCTTAAATGCTCTGAACCTTATTTTCGATAATAAAATAGGGGTAATTTCATCTCAGGTAAACACTCAGCACAGTTTCCAGGCATATTGTAGGTGAGCAATAAGTAGTAATTTTCTTGACAGCTTTGATATAATGGCCACAGAACTCTTACTCGGTCCTGTTATATAGTACTAGAGGCCCGTTGCACAAATTCGTGCATGGGTGAGGTCCTGCTAGTCTGCCTTGATGGGGGCTGATCAGACCGGGCTGGTGGCGGGGGAGGGGTTTTGGGAGGTTGCGGGGGAGGGCAATTGGGGCCTGGATTGGGCTGGTTGGTCTCCGCAGTGCGTGTAGCGACCGGTCATTCCGGTCATTCCATCTTTCTGGTCACTTGGCTTTTATTTATATAGATTGAGGAGGTCCAAGTCTAATAGTAGTGTCAGTGTGTGTTTTTTTCCAGAATGAAATAGCTAGGTGTGTTTTAAACTGCTGTCATACCTCTCCCTCACTTTTCTGTTTAGGCAATTAACTTTTGAGGAGGGACAGCATTTAAACTCTTATGTTTAGCTCTGAGCTTTATACAGAACTCTGAGCTCAATAAATATTTGACTGACTGATGTAAATGACACCAAGAAACATAATAGTATTTTCCTTGTGCTTGTTTAGAAAGTGTCAAAGCTCAAAGTGTATCCTAGATTTGTGAACATTATGGTATAGGATAGTGACCCATACATTTTTTATTATGTATCTATTATTAGTTTCTGTGGCTGCCATGTCAAATGACCACAAACCTACTGGCTTAAAACAACACAAAATTATAATTTTACAATTCTGTAGGTCAGAAGTCTGACATGGGTCTTATTGAGCTAAAATCAAGGTTTAGGAGGGTTGTATTCCTTTCTGGAGGCTCTAGGGGGAGAATTGTTAACTTTTTTTCAGCTTCTGGTGCTGCTTGCATTCCTTGGCTTGTAGCCCTCTTCCATCTTCAAAGCCAATAGTGACTAATTCAGTCTTTTTTGCATTGTAGCTCTCTGACATTAACTCTTCTGCCTCTCTCTTTCACCTTTGAGGACCATTTGATTACATCGTATCCACCTTGATAATCCAGGATAATCTCCCTATTTTAAAGTCAGCTGAACACCAAAACAAACAAACAAGAACACACACACACACACACACACACACACACACACACACACACACACAAAACACAAAGCCTCCCCCAAACAATCCAATTAAAAAATGGGCAAAGGACCTGAATAGGCACCTCTCCAAAAAAGACATACAGATGGCCAATAGACATATGAAAAGATGCTCAATATCACTAATCATTAGAGAATGCAAATTAAAATCACAATGAGATATCACCTCACACCTGTCAGAATGGTTATCATCAATAAATCAACAAACAAGTGTTGGTGAGGATGTTGAGAAAAGGGAACCCTCATGCTCTATTGATGAGAATGTAGACTGGTACAGCCACTGTGGAAAGCAGTATAGAGTTATCTCAAAAAATTAAAGATGGAACTGTCTTATGATCTAGTGATTCTACTTCCAGGAATTTATCAGAAGAAACCTGAAGCATTAATTTGAAAGAATATATGCACCCTATGTTCATTGCAGCATTATTTACAACTAGAGGCCCAGTGCACAAATCCGTGCACAGGTGGGGTCCCTCTGCCAGGCCAGCGATTGGGGCTGATTGGGGGGGCCGGCTGGCTGGGGGGAAGGACCATGGGAGGTTGGCCAGCCGCGGGGAGGGACCGCAGAAGGTTGGCTGGCCAGGAGGAGGGACTGCGAGAGGTTGGCCAGCCAGGGGGAGGGACTGTGGCAGGTTGGCCGGCTGGGGGGAGGAACTGTGGGAAGTTCGCCAGCCAACCACGGGAGGTTGGCTGTGGGAGCACACTGATCACCAGGGGGGCAGCTCCTGCATTGAGCTTCTGCCCCCTGGTGGTCAGTGTGCATTATAGCAACTAGTCGACCAGTTGTTCAGTTGCTTAGGCTTTTATGTATATAAACTAGAGGTCCGGTGCATGAAATTCGTGCACTTGGGGGGGTGTCTTTCAGTCCAGCCTGCACCCTCTCACAGTCCAGGAACCCTGCAGTTGATCGCCCCAAAGAGGTAGGCCCACCCACCCAGCTAGGGCTCTGCGATTGATTGCCTCACAGAGGGAAGCCCTGCCCACCCGATGCAGCCCGCCGGTTGGTGGCCTAGGCCTCCCTCTTTGGGGTGATCGTGGATCCCCCCTGATTGATCGCCCCACTGGCCAGTGGCCTGGGCCTCCCTCTGCGGTGCGATGGTGGGGCGATGGTGGGGCCCTCTGACCAATTTTATTGCACCCACCTTGGCTGGCCTGGTGCTGGTGCGTGTCATAGCATGATCATCCGGATGGTTGTTCTGCTGTTTGGCCATTCAGTCTAATTTGCATATTACGTTTTTATTATTATAGATAGCCAAGATGTAGAAGCAGTCCACGTATTCATCAGTAGATGAGTGGATAAAAATGCTGTGGTACATTTACAAAATGGAATACTATTCTGCCATAAAAAAGGAAATCTTACCTTTCGCGACAGCATAGTGGACCTGGAGAGCATTATGCTAAGTGAAATATGCCAGTGAGACAAAGACAAGTACCATATGATTTCACTCACATGTGGAATCTAATGAACAAATGAACTAACAAGCAAAATAGAGACAGACTTATAGCCAGCGAGCAGGCTGACAGCTGTCAGAGGTGGGGACTATCGGGGAGGGGGAAGGGATTGAGCAAAAAAGAAAAAAACATGGCATAGACAACAGTGTGGGGATTATGGGGGTTGGGGGGAGGAGTAGGAAGGTATAGGAGGGATAAATGGTGATGGATGGAGACTGGACTGAGGGTGGTAAACATACAATACAGTGTATAGATGATGTGTTATAGGATTGTACACCTGAAATCTGTATAATTTTGTTAACCAGTGTCACCGCAATAAGTTCAATAAAAAGGAAAAAAATAAAGTCAGCTGATTAGCAGCCTTAATTCCATCTGCAATTTTAATTCATTCCCCTTGTAATATAACAACATATTCACAAGTTCTGGGGATTAGGACATGGGCATCTTTGGACATCTTCTCCCTACCATAGTGTCCCATTAGGAAAACATTTTTTAGCACATCCCCATGCGCTACTATTAATCCATATTAAATATTAGTGAAACTCAATTTCTTTTTTATATAAAAACTAGAGGCCCAGTGCACGAAAATTTGTGTACTGGGGGGGAGGGTCCCTCAGCCCAGCCTGCACCCTCTCATAATCTGGGACCCCTCGGATAGGGTCCCTAGGCCTGGCCTGAGATCAGGGCCTATCGGGGCTTTCCTTCCTCTGGCTGCAGGCAGCTGGCCCCACCCCGCTGTTGCCACTGCTTGCCATCTGTGCAGCGCTTCCCCCAACCCCCACCACTGGTGGCCTGCCTCTGTGCCGCGATTGCTGGTCTGCCACACACCTGCCACAGAGTTGCCAACTGTGGCCTGGGCCTCCCTCTTTCTTTGCTGGGGGGTGGAGCCAGCCCTACGAGGGTCCATCTGCCTACCTGATCGCCCCTAACCACTTGCCTGCCTGCCTGATCACTCCTAACTGCTTGCTGGGGGGCGGAGCCAGCCCTGCAATGGGCCGTCTGCCTACCTGATCTCCCCTAACCACTGGTCTGCCTACCTGATCTCCCCTAACCACTGGCCTGCCTACTTGATCGCCCCTAACTACTTGCCTGCCTACCTGATCACCCCTAAATGCATGCTGGAGGGCGGGGCCGGCCCTACAGGGGTCGTCTGCCTACCTGATTGCCCCTAACCGCTGGTCTGCCTGCCTGATCACCCCTAACTGCTTGCTGGGGTGTGGGGCCAGCCCTGCAGGGGCCATCTGCCTACCTGATCACCCCTAACCACTCTGCCTGCCTGCCTGATCACCCCTAACCACTTGCTTGGGTGCAGGGCCAGCCTGCAAGGGGCCGTCTGCCTACCTGATCGCCCCTAACCAGTGGCGTGCCTGTCTGATTGCCCCTAACCGCTGGTCTACCTGCCTGATTACCCCTAACCACTCTGCCTGCCTGCCCAGTTGCCTTAACAGCTTGCTTGGGGGCGGGGCCACCCTGGTGAGGGGCCGTGGTGGTTCTGGTCTCTGGTCGTTTGGCCTTTTATTTTTATTTTTTAAATCAATAAACTATTCTTTTTTACAAATATATTTTATTGATTTTTTTAAAAAGAGGAAGAGAGAGGGATAGAGAGTTAGAAACATCGATGAGAGAGAAACATCCATCAGCTGCCTCCTGCACACCCCCTACTGGGGATGTGCCCGCAACCAAGGTACGTGTCCTTGACCGGAATCAAACCTGGGACCCTTGAGTCCGCAGGCCGACACTCTATCCACTGAGCCAAACCGGTTTCGGCTGGCCTTTTATTATATAGGGTAATATAAGTAAAATTTTAATTTTGTCCCATACTTAAATGGATAACCTGGCTCATTTCCCATTTTGGAGACTATTGGCTAGCAAGAGGGCCTAGGGAAGGTCCTGCCCTGGAGTAAGAATTTTAACTTTTAATTGAATTCAGTAAATATTTACTAGGCACTAACTATGAATAAGGCAGTGTTTTAGGTATAAATAGAGACACAAAACTACATGGTGTATTTAATCCAGGTGGGCTAACTACTGTAGTAAACAACTTAAAATCTTGTTGGCTTAAAAGCTTGTTTCTTATTCATGTTCCAGTCTAACCCATGTTGGGTGGTGGGAAAAGAGGAGCTCTTTTTTTTTGTTTTTTTTTTTAACCAAGGACAGGGCCTTAGATTTCTCTGCTGGATCTTCTGCATCTGCTGGCAGATGAAAAAATAAAGTGTGGAGAATAGTGTTGAGGGTTTTTATGGGACAGGCCTAGGAATGACATAATCACCTCTGCCCCTATACCACTGGCCAGAGCTCAGTGTTATGGTCTTAACGAATACTTAATAGACATGTAGTGCACTTCAAGGAAATATAGTATACTTTAGAAGGAAAAGGGGAGCAGTTTAGTAAAAAAAATAAATAAAAATAAATTAGATATTTTCTTCCACACTTAATAACATCTCTGTCCTCAAGAACCCTTTAATTTAGTGGAAGAAACAAACAGATAAAACTTGATGTAGAAGGCAGGCCTCATAAGTGTTACAGCAGAGGTTTATATGGAGTGATGTGTGTGTAGAGGGAAGAGAAAGACTAATTTTAGTTAGGAAGATTAGGGAAATATTTGAAATTATGTCTTTGAGATAGAAATTATTCTAACTATCCTCAAAGGGCCATTTTAAGATTTAAATGACTTAATATATGGTGGTGCCTGGCTTATTAAATGCTATATAATTGTTTGGTGCTGTTGTTGTTACTATTATTTGGAGATATTCTTGAACTGAGTTTTTAAGGATTGGTATAACTTTGAAAAAAGGAATTCCAAACAGACTCATTCTAGCAACAATATGGAATTCAGAACATATTTAGGAGTGGCAGATTATATAACCAAACCATAGAGAATGCAGGTGGATGTAATAGAAGATAAGGAAGAGTCAGATCATTCAGACTCTTGAATAACATGCTAAGGAATTTGGACTTCGATCAGGAGCTGTGAGCTGCCACAAAAAGTTTTTGAGTAACCAATAGCTTCTTAAGAAAAGGGATGTGTCTTGTTCATTTTTATATCCCTTATATAACTGTGATTAAGAGCACAGACACTAGCCCTAACCAGTTTGGCTCAGTGGATAGAGCGTCGGCCTGTGGACTCAAGGGTCCCAGGTTCGATTCCGGTCAAGGGCATGTACCTTGGTTGCGGGCACATACCCAGTGGGGGGTGTGCAGGAGGCAGCTGATCGATGTTTGTCTCTCATCGATATTTCTAACTCTCTGTCCCTCTCTCTTCCTCTCTGTAAAAAATCAATAAAATATATTAAAAAAAAAAAAAAGAGCACAGACACTAGAACCCACTGTTTAGGTTTGAGAGGGGAAGGAAGAGAAAGATAAACATCGATTTGTTGTTTCACTCATTTATGCATTCATTGGTTGATTCTTATATGTGTCCTGACTGGGGATCGAACCTGGAACCTTGGTGTATCAGGATGATGTTCCAACCAGCTGAGCTACCCAGCCAGACTGAGCTTCAGTTTCTTTATCAATATGATTGTGATAATAAAAGTACTATTCACTGGGTTATTGTGAGGATTAAATGAATATAATGTAAACTGCTTAGAATAATGCTTGCATAGGAAGTGCTCTTTAAGAGATTGTTGTTACCATAATCATTATAATCATTAACATAATCAGAGGTATGAAATGATGATGCTATGGGAGAATGGTGTACATAGAGTGTCTTGATGGTTCAGAAGCATGTTAGTTCAGAAGGGAGCTAAATTTGTTCTATGGGAAAGGATGTGTTTGAACGGGTTTTGAGGATGGGTAGATTCTGTGTGGAAATGAGGGGGTAGGGGCATTCTAGCTAGTGGGAATGGCCTGAGAAAGGGCGAAGGTGTGGGAAAGCATGGTAATGACACTATGGGAAATGGTAAATCATGCTATAGGAAAGACTGAGACAAATTAAGTTTCAGGTCAAAGTTGAATTTACTAATAGTATCAGAGTTGGGAGTTTCCTGTCGTGGTATTGCTAACTTTAGAGATCAGCTATCTTTTGTACAGACTGAGCCTTTCTACTCAATGGATGGCCCATGTACCAAACAACATCGGCATCACCTAGGAGCTTGTTAGGAATTCAGAGTCTCAGACAGCGGCGCGCCCCCCCCACCCCCCTCATAGAATCAGAGTCTGCAATTTACATGATTCCTAGGTGATTCGTTTCCACATTAAATTTATGAAACATTGATCTAAAAAAAACAAAAGCAACTCTCCTACTTCTCAATATGATTGTGTGTGTAATATGAAACTAAAACTTAAAAAGTTGAATAATCACTCCTTCTCAAACACATGCATTAAGAAAGTGCTTCCTTCTTGCGCTAAGTAATTCTAGCTGACATGATTTGAGTGGGGGGCAGGGGATAGTCAGAGATAAGAATCACTCAGGATGTAATTTTTTTAGGTCTTGCCTTAAACCAAAATGATTTGAGGTTTTATCCACACCTTAAAAGTTTGATATAATTAGGCAATAACAATTTTAGTGAAAACTTATTGTTAATATGAAGTGCTTTTCTAGGCACATATCACTTCCCTGTTAAGATTGAGTAATATTTCCCTTTTAAAATATATTCTGTTTATAGCAACTGGAATGATTAAGCTCCTCTTCCAATATAAAGCTAATGCCTGCTGCAGCTTGCCAGCTCTGTGACACCTTTTTGCATGTGGTGGTGGTGGAAAAGAAATGAGGTTGAGGAGGTCAGGCAGAAAAGCTTCTCATAGAAGTAGAGTTGTGCTACACCACTGTGAAGTGGTGATGTGAGTAGGGGGAGTGGAAGAAAGCAGACAGAAAACTTTACATGAAGCCAGTGCCTCTCTGAATGTGCTATCTGTGATGCCTCTGTGGGTGATGTGGTCATAGTGACTGTGGGTTTGGGGGGAAAGGAAGCAGGTGTATCACACTGAAGCCAGGTCTTTTCAGCTTCTAGGAGTCCCATTACTTTAGAGCAGTGGTTCTCAACCTTTCTAATGCCGTGACCCTTTAATACAGTTCCTCATGTTGTAGTGACCCCCAACCATAAAATTATTTTCGTTGCTACTTCATAACTGTAATTTTGCTACTGTTATGAATCGTAATGTAAATATCTGTGTTTTCCGATGGTCTTAGGCTCTGTCGCGACCCACAGGTTGAGAACCGCTGCTGTAGAGCCTAAGACCATCGGAAAACACAGATATTTACATTACGATTCATGACAGTAGCAAAATTACAGTTATGAAGTAGCAACGAAAATAATTTTATGGTTGGGGGTCACCACAACATGAGGAACTGTATTAAAGGATGGCGGCATTAGAAAGGTTGAGAACCACTGCTTTAGAGTGTAGCCATTGTTTTGCAAGTAGAATCCTACTGTCTAGCTTCTATATAAATAATTTACTTAATAAAATAAATACCTCTTGGCTTTCCAGCCTTGTACCTGCCTCTAAGTGTTTTTTTCTTATAAAATGAGTTTACATTGTGAAGCTAACTTGATGGTTATTGTTTTTTTCCATTCAGTAAATGGTTGTTTAGCCTCTTATGTGCAAAGCATTGTGTTTCAGGCAAAACATATATAAACAGATGAGATGAGATCTGTACTTGGTAAAAATCTTTCCTATATTACAGTTTGGAGGAGTCAGAAATGTTAAAAGAGGAGGAAGGAGAATAGCTAACATTTTCTAGTGCTTATTATGTTACAGGAGTCCAAGTTACCTCATTTCATCTTCACAGTAACCATATAGGTTAGTTAACATTAGTATTTCCACTTTGCATGTGAAGAAACTGAAATATAGAGAGGTCATCAGTAAGTAGCAGAGCCAGGATTCAAATCCAAGCAGTCTTGATTCCAGACCCTGGACCACTTTGCTTATGTTAATGAGCAATCTTTCAGAGGAGGGTGAAAGTGCTAGCAGTACTGTGAGGAGGGGGAGAGTGGAGAGAAAAGGAGAGGAAAAGAGAGAGAGAGAGGAAGAGGGAAAATTAATGCTGAGGACATCCAGGAGATTGTTTAGCTGATTTTGGAAGAATGATCTTCAGTAAGTGAGTAAAATCTCCCAGCTCAGGGAGGAGCTTGAACTAAAGTTTCCAGGTCATAAAAACATTCATGGCATTCAACAAATCTTTACTGAGTTTGCTTACTGTGTGCCAGATGCTATACTAGGTACTAGAAATGCAGAGATAAAAAAAAACTCTGAATCTTCTGCAATAAGGAAAGGTACAAAAAAGTGATATGAGTTATCCTAAAAGTGGCCCGGTGCATGAATTCGTGTACATTGAAAGGAAATTAATTAGAAGAAATATTTTAATATCACTATTCGCCCTTTCTCGATAATAGAAGTGTCAACCAAATTCACGATTGACAATGACAGATCAAAACACACACATGCAATTGGTACCAGCTAGAGCTTTATATGTATCGAGCACGTATGAGTCAACTTAGCCTTTTGTATATATATAAACTTGCTTAATTAGACCTGCTTTCTGATGTAGCTAAACTTTTTCCAGCCCAGTGAAGCACCCTAACTTCTCTTTCAGGTAATTGTCAACAACACAGCAGTAAATATCAACACGAAGCAGATTATTATTGTAGATCATGCTGGGAAAACATAGGGTAAAATATTTAACTGCAGCAGTGTTTGACTATATTCTGTGCAGTGAGAAAACCTGAAGTCATTTTCAAGGCCCACCATTTCTTCTTTTCAGTCGGGTCAAGTTTCTAAATCTCCGTTTTCTGGCTAATGAAAGGAAAATAGAATTCCACCAAGTCTCCTATCTACCTACTCCAGGACTTCTGTGAGGATCAAATGAGATGAAACAGCCGAAACCGGTTTGGCTCAGTGGATAGAGCGTCGGCCTGCGGACTAGAAGGTCCCGGGTTCGATTCCGGTCAAGGGCATGTACCTTGGTTGTGGGCACATCCCCAGTAGGGTGTGTGCAGGAGGCAGCTGGTCGATGTTTCTCTCTCATCGACGTTTCTAGCTCTCTATCCCTCTCCCTTCCTCTCTGTAAAAAATCAATAAAATATATTTTAAAAAAAAAAAGAGATGAAACACAGGAAAACACTTCACAGACATTTGGTTAAAGTGTAAACTGTTTCTACCTGGCTATAAAGCAAGTTGTGTTCCTGGGCTGAATAAACTGCAAGGAGGCTAGTCACTAGGGAGAGGAAGCCAGGCGTTGCTACCTGACGTCATTACTCAGACAGACACTTAGCATATTAGTCTTTTATATATATAGGTTTTATAGAGAGGGAAACGAATACTTGCCAAGTGAAGGGTGGAGTTGAGATTTGAACCCATACCCTTTAACTTCAGAGCCCTTTTAACTGTTCTATTTTGCTTTCCATTTCTTTCCAAGCCAGAGGGGAGTTTCTCAGCTAGTTATTGGAGTCTGCATTCTATTTTCAGTACTGCCTAGATCTTTCCTCAGGTTCTTCTTTTCTCAAGTTCCCACTAAGTCTCTGGATGCACTTAGAAAAAAACCAGTGGTCAGCTTTGGCTGGATGGCTCAGTTGGTTGGAGCATCGTCCCATAAAACAGGAGGTTGCAGGTTCAATTCCCGGTTAGGACACATACCTAGGTTGCAGGTTAAATCCCTGGTTGGGACGCCTGAGGGAGGCCATGATTGATGTTTCTCTCTCACATTGATGTTTCTCTCTCTCTTTCTCCCTTCCTCACTCTCTATAATCAATAAAAAACTTATCAATAGGTGAGGAGTTTAAAATAAAGGAAAGAAAGAAAAGATAAAAACAGTGGTCCAGAAATAACCTCTTAGAGAAACTCTGAAATTTCCACATATTTTAATTTTGGTTGAAGCAGCATGTCTGGTGCCTTAGCTGGTTTGGCTCCATGGATAGAATGTCAGCCTGCGGACTGAAGGGTTTCAGGTTCTATTCTGGTCAAGGGCACATGCCTGGGTTGTGGGCTTGATCCCCAGTAGGGGGCGTGCAGGAGGCAGCCGATCAATGATTCTCTTTCATCATTGATGTTTCTATCTCTCCCTCTCCCTTCCTCTCTGAAATCAATAAAAATATACTTAAAAAACCCCCGCTGTTATAGCCAACCAGGCATTCTTTCTTACTCAGTCCTTTTCACTCAACAATTGTTTACTGATGTGCATACTATTTGCTAGGTGCTGTTAGGTGCTGTGATCACAGAGAAGAATATGACCTGGACTTTGCCTTCATGGAACTTTTATGGTCCTTTCCAGCACTGTCACTGCTATGCCAACACTTTCACTTATAGATAGTCCTCTTCCCTTTTCTTTGTTCTTCTAAACTAGAACTTATTTGAGGCTTGTGGGTATTATTAGTGAGACCTCCTTCTTGGCAACCGAAATCCCGATTGTCACAGGCTTTATGACATTTGACTTCTCCCACTTTATTTTTTATTTATTTACTTTTTACTTCTCCCATTTTATGATCATCAGTCATAATCATTGGTTTATAGTTTTTATTTAAAAATTAAATTAGGCTCTGGCTGGGTAGCTCAGTTGGTTAGAGCGTCATCCCAATATGCCAAGGTTGCAGGTTCAGTCCCTGGTCAGGGCACATAAATAAGTGGAACAACAAATCAATGTTTCTCTCTCTCTTTCTCTCTAAAATCAATAAATTTTTAAAAATTATTTTTATATATAAGTATAACCTGTTGGCTGAAAAAAACTTCAAATATAACATGGGTGTACACTAAAAAATAAAGTCACTTTGTACCCCCTCAGTACCACTTATTACTGTTTCTAGACATTTTAAATTAATATGCAAACTTTTAAAAAATGTGTTTTTATTGATTTCAGAGAGAGGGAGAGAGATAGAAACATTGATGAAAGAGAAACATCCATCAGCTGCCTATACGCCTCCTATTGGGGATTAAGCCCATAACCCCAGCATGTTCCCTGACTGGGAATTGAACTGTGACCTACTGGTTCATGAGTCGACACTCAACCACTCAGACAATATGCAAACATTTTTACACAAATGGGATTTATAGCTCAGTGTTTTCATTTAACAGTATATTTTAGATATCTTCCCATATCAGTGCATAAAGGTATACTTCATTCTTTTTAATGGCTATATAGTTTTCCAATCTAGAGATATACCACAAATATTTAACCAGTTTCTTATTGGAGGGTTTTAGATTCATATATACTGATGAAGTAGATGTCCTTTTACATGTATTTTTGCTCACTCAAGCAGTATAATGATAAGATAAATTACTAGAAATGAGATATTTGGAGGAATTAAAATTTTTGCTGGATATGATCAATTACCATTTGAAAAATTGTGCCAAATACTCAACAGTGTTTTCTGTTCATGTTTTCTCACCTTCTTTACATTATGAATTTTAATTTTTGTTCATTTGATAGATTTAAAAAGCAGTATATTGAGAAAAGCAATGTCTCCTTGTTTTAATGTACATTTCTTTAATTATGAGTAAATTTGAGCACATTTTGATATTTTTATTAGTCATTTATACTTATTTTTCTGTGAATTATGTACATACCATTTGCTTTTTTTTAAAAAAAAATAGGTGCTTTTTTATTACTTATTTGGAAGAGTTTTTTATGTTAAGGAAGTTAGTTCTTTGTCATTCATCAAATGTAGGCTACCCCTTTCCCCCACTCCCCCACCCCCAGTTTGTTTGTAAAATACAGACCTTCAGATTGGGTAGTCTAACCTGTTTACTTTCTAGATGAGGAAACTGAGCCCAAAATAGGGTTAGTGACTTTTTTTGGTGGTGGTGGTGTGAACGTGTAGTTAGATAGTGGCAGAGCTGAAATCAGCATCCAAGTTTTTTTACTTCCATTTTGGTACTTTTTTCATTATACCATGCTATTTTTAAGGCTTACCCCCTCCCTCTTGCACCATTGCATTTTACCACTAGGTCTTAACACAACTAGAAGTTTCATGTAAACTTTTTTACTAGCCTGGTATTAAAATTTGAGAAGCTATAGGGCTGTATAGGAGCCCAGCAGACTTCACAGGTATTATCTTGTTTCTAAAGCATATAACTAAACTAGATTCTCTATATGGCAGTTACGTTTATGTCCTTTTTGTTTGTTTAAAAAAACACTTTTGTTTTATAGGTTCATGGGTGTATGTGTACATCAAGGACAATTGCATGCACTTACAGAGGTAAGACAGACTTCAATAAACATGTTGAAGGTGACTTCTTTGCCTTAGTTTCAGCAATTTATGGTTCCATAGTGATTGTTACTTGCATAAGTAAGGAAAATGTGTGTGCATTTATGTTCATGCAGGGTTAACAATGGCCGGGTTAACAATGCTTTCTTCTGTAGCCTGGACAAAATGGCCATATCTCTTAATACTCTTAGATATCCTCAAAATACTTTGACACTATGAGGGCTCAAATATTAAATTGGTTCTTGCTGCCTGCAACAAATTCCCAGACTACCCAGAAATGTTTGGTGTCCTGATACCACTGTCACTGCTGTAGTTTCCTGGTTGGTCATATTACTCCTTGGAATCAGTTTACACCTCCGTTCTCATTTCATTTTCTGCCTCTTCAAGGCAGATAAATGTGTAATAGTGATTACTGAGCCTCTGAGGACCAGAGAATCCTCTCTAGAGCAAAGGCTTCCCACTTCAGATACTGAGTTATCAGCTTCAGAATTTGCTTGGGTGCTTCTTAGAAACACAGATTTCTAGAATCTTCTAGGTTTAATAGGTCTACATAAGGCCCATATGTATTAAAAACTCCCCAGATTATTGTAATGAACATCTAGATTTTAGAATCTGTTCTAGAATATTTTCACATTCCTCTTGAGAAGTAAGTACCAAAATACAAAGTGAAGAAACTTAGGAAAGAAAATTGTTTAACAGAATTTGCAAGGGTATTGGTATCCTGCTGGCTTGGTGCCTGGTATTAGTATTATGAAGGAAGGTCCCATGTGCCTCTCTCTGTGTCTCTTTTCTTACTGAGGGCACCAGAATGTGGAATGTGTGTAGCTATGTGCTACCTTTTATATAGAAGGCCGAATAAGGTGGAATAGTGAGATGGTTAAGAGCATGGGCTCTGGCCCGGCCCACATGGTTCAGTGGTTAAGCATCGACCTATGAACCAGGAGGTCATGGTTTGATTCCTGGTCAGAGCACATGCCTGGGTTGGTGGGCTCGATCCCCAGTGTGGGGTGTGCAGGAGGCAGCCAGTCAGTGATTCTGTCTCATCACTGATGTTTCTATCTCTCTCTTCCTCTCTGAAGTCAATAGAGATATATATTTAAAAAAAAAGAGCATGGACTCTGAAGTCTTTGATTATCTAGGTTTGAATCTCACTGTGCCTCAATGTTTTCATCTGGAAATAATAATAATAGTACCTGCCTCAGGGAGTCTAGATAGAGAAGAGGACCAGTAGCTAAGCCCTAGAGTATTTCAATTTTAAAAGTCTGGGAGAAGGGCAGTTTAAGGCGTGGCTAGTGAGGTAGGAAGAAAACCTGGAATGGAAAGGAAGAAGGAGTTTCAAGGAAAATAGAATATTAATTGTGGCAAATGCTGCCGCTGATAAGATGATGACTTCTCACAGGGATGTTGTGAGGAAGAAATGTAAAATTTTATTTAGCACAGTGCTTGGCATATAGTAATTGCTAAATGCATTTTAACTATTAGAGCTTTTATTAATAACAGTGACTAGTCCCTCTTGAACTCCTCGAAATGTCAATATTTTTCATTTTATACTTAGATCCATGCTGTTGATAATGTCTTAATTTTTTAAAAAAATCTTTTATTGAAATAAAGCATAACAGATAAAACAAACATATGAAAAGTGTACAGCTTACTAAATTGTTATAAATGAACACACCCATAACCAGCATCCCAGGTCAAGAAACATTTTCTGTGTATTTCTTTTCTCAGAAGTGAGTCTATAAATTCTTTAAAGACAACTCTCTCCTTTCAAGCCTTCTATCCACCAGAGTTCTGACACTAATAATTGTAAAAGTATTTATTATTCTCTGCTTATATCATTGTTCTCTGAAATATTAGTTCATTGGAAGGAATTGTATATTGGTTTTGCTGACATGCTTTAATATTTATGATCATGTCGCAAATTTAGAAGTGGACACCAATGGGAATGGTAGAAATTAATGACTTTAATACAACATTCCCTTGGCCATGTTGCACTTAAATAATGTTTTTCTGTTGCTTTTTAGTTTGTTTATAGCCATATACAACATGCAATGGGTATTTTGTGAAAGAGTGTGTTTTTCTAGTATCATTAATGAGATACTGACATAGCTTATGATATTAATACTTTTTATTATGATATTAATAGACTGATGGCCATAAAGTCCAAATATCCAAATGGCCTTGGATATTTTCGGGAGGGGATCAACAAAGGTCATCATGGCATAGGTCTCTGGACTCTTACATTAAATTGCCTTATAATTTTGGTTTGGCAGCACAGCTCTTGGTTTCACTAGAATCATAAAAATAAATTACTAATAACATCTAGCACAGCACTTGGAACTTGGATGACATTTAGTAAATATTTCCTGATTGGTACTATGTCTGCTCTCCACAGTAATGTGAGTACTATTCCTTATTTCTCTTGGAATAGTTTGTCAATAATTACAGTAGACAAGCATAGCTTTTATTAATACCTGTGAAGTAGTGATATTAGGAAGAATATTTCTCACATCCAGTAGTGATCTGGACTCTTCTGGGCTTGAATCATTTCCACAAATCTTTTTAAAATATGTTTTTAAAATTGATTTTAGAGAGAGAGAGGAAATAGAGAGAGAGAAAGACATCGATGTGAGAAACACCTATTGGTTGCTTCCTGTACACCAATTGAATTAAGAATTCATGCCCTAGCTGGTTTGCTCGGTGGATAAAGTGTCTGTCCGCAGATTGAAGGGTTGTGGGTTCAATTCCCGTCACTGGCACATACCTTGGTTGCAGGTTCTGGTTGGGGAGGCAACCAATCGATGTGTCCCTCTCTCATCAATGTTTCTCTCTCTCTGTCTCCCCCCCCCCCTTCTTCTACTCTCTCTAAAAATCAATGGAAAAATATCCTTGGGTGAATATTAATAAAAGGGTGCTGAGAAAATTGGTTACCCATATGAAAAAAAATTCATATTGTGTTGAGTATGAATGCTCCTTAGGTATGTCTTTAACTCAGAAGAACTTGTCTTTCATGCATATCAAGGAAGTGTAAGTCTTTGGTTTTTAGTTTTTAAAATTATTTTGTTGCTTATGATTTAACCACTACCTCAAACCTATTTTATTTATTGATTTTTTTTTTTGAGAGAGCGAAACATCGATTTGTTGTTCCACTTATTTATGCATTTATTGGTTGTTTCTTGTGTGTGCCCTGACCAGAGATCGAACCTGCAACCTTGGCATGTTGGGACGACACTCGAACCAACTTAGCTACCCAGCCAGGGCTGAAATCTTTGTTTTTTAAAGACAGAAAATATAATCCTGTATATCAGTTAGCTATTGCTATATAATATCCTACCACAAAACTCAAAAGCATACAGCAATAAACTTTTATTTCTCATAAGTCTGCAGGATTTAGCTGAGTTGAGCTGGGCCCAGTTGGGCAATCTGCTGGTCTCACTTGGACTCATTCATGTATGAGTGGGTCCGTGGTAGTCTGCTCTAGGCTGGGCTTTACTGGGGCAACTTTGCTCCAGCTGTTTCTCATATTTCCTTCTGGGACTAGTAGGCTAGCCTGGGTATGTTCATTTTAAGATGAAACCAGAGTAGCAAAAGTATGTCAGCCCATTTGCACAAGTGCTTTTCATGATTCTGCTCATGTTCAAATTTGCTTGGCCAACATCCCATTGGACAAAGCAAGTCACATGCCTGAGTCCACATTGGGGGCAAAGTTACATGTCAAAGGGCATGGATTTAGTAAGGGGTGAAGAATTGGAATAATTGTTGTAATCTTACATACTCTATAAATATCCCAGTTATTAAATCATAATTATTTGTCCTTTCTACCCTACTTGAGGATAAAAGCTTTCTCTTTTTAAAATAAACTTTCTTTTTTTTAAAAACATAACTACCAGTTATTAAACACACCCCTGTGGTTAAGTGCTATATTTGGTGCTTTTGTATATTAGCATAAGTATCAAAATTCTGTAGTCCAATTTCCTCCATTTTATAGGTGAGAAAACTAAGACTTAGAGAAATTAAGTAAGTTCCCCTAAGTAGGATTTGGATCCAGGTTCATCTGACTTCAAAGGCTATACTCTTTCCATTGCAACATGCTGTCCTTCATTCATTTATGTATTCCCTACATTACTAGCTGAGCACAGGTTCTTGTATGTGTAGAATGTGTATATGAGTCTTTCTAATTTGATATACATGTTGGGTTACTTGGAAAAGATATTCCCTGGCTATTGGGTATATTATAATGTATTTGGGTGCAAGTAACAGAAAATAGTTAAATGGACATAAGAAAGAAGGCTCATATAACTGGAATTCCAGCAGCTTATTAGGTTAAGGGTTGGTTTGATTCAGCAGCTAAGTAGATGCTATCCAGAGACCCCACTTCTTTTTGTCTCTGCTCCATCTTTACATTGTCAGCTTCATCCTAAGGTTGACTGTCATTCATAATTTAAAAAGTAGCTGCCACCAATTTACATGTTATAATTTTTCTCTTCCATATACAAGACGGAGGGTGCGGGTCAAAGAAAGAAAGAAGAGAAAGGTACTTCTGGGCAGATTATGTGTCAATTCATAATGCTATTCTTTTTTAATCTTAAAGACACAGAGAGGGAAATATCTTCGTAATCAGTGCAGAACCTCTCAGTGCCTAGGAGACAGGGAATTTGGAGAATGAGTAGGGTATACGGTTGTGGGGTAGGGGTCCCAAGTAACAATACTTGAGTGAAAGGAGTTAGCAAAAATTGCTTGGCAGGTAGGATTTTGGAGGTCTCTCTTGCTTTTTCTGCCATGGAGAAACTATTGTTTTCCCCCACTGTGGCACTGAGAACCACTAAGATATAAACACAACAATTGCTTGACCAAGTGAGGTGATGTAGTCTCTTTACAGCAATGTCTCCTCAGTCTGGCAGATATTTGGTACAGAAAGAAATGCTTTTAGCTCATGAGGGAATGGATCAGCCCTGCAAGGCGACTACAGGTAATTTTTTATTCACAAAGCCCTCATCCTCTTCTTACTCACTCTTTCCACTCCCATTATACACCTTCTTTTTTTATTAAAGAATAGTTGATACATATTGTTTCTGAGTTGTTTTTTGTCAGACCTGTAAGAAGCCTTATATAATCAGAGAGCTTACAATGAAAGGAAACTCTGTGGGTTCAGTGACCAAACTTATGCATTATTTATAAAACTGAGCAGCCAGACCCCGATTCCAGTTTCTTGATGTGCTGTGATATTGCCATTAGTTGTGCCTGCTTCTTTTCTTGATTCTGTGTGACCCAGTACAGAGTATTCTCCTGGCCTTATTTACCCTGAAGCAGATGTGAAATCGTCTGGTGCCTGCCTTGGGTTAACTTTGGCAGACAGCCATACCTATCTTTTAAGCAAGGGGTGGATTTGGGGAGGCCACACTAAAGGTACTAACAATGATTGCCTCTGTGATTTAGGACTTCCTAACAGAATGGTGAGGGGTAGGGGAATTGACAAAGATGTGAATTAGCATCTGCAAGGGAAGAAAGATTCACTTTATACATACCATGCCACTTTAAGTAAATCTGCTGTAGGCTAGGTGCTCTGCTAGGCTCTGGGCTTACCGGGATAAAAAAGAAGGCTGTTCCCCAATCTACTACTTCATAACAAACTACCTTAAAACAGTGGCGTAAAACAACCATTTTATTTTGCTTGTGATTTTGTAGGTCAGGAATTTGGAAGGGCTTTGCTGAATCTCTGATCCTCATGTGTCAGCCGGGGCAGGGCGGGGCGGGGGCGGGGGGCGGCGGGAATGGGGGTCTGAGCTGGTGGACCCATTTCTAAGATGGCTACTTCATTCACATGTCTGGTGCCATGGTGCTCCTGGGCCCCTCTCTTCCTTTCTTTCTTTTTAGTTGAATTTATTGGGTTACAGATTTCAAGTGTACAATTCAATAAAACACCACCTGCACACTGCATCACACGCCCATTGCCCCAAGCAAAGCCTGTCCCCATTTTGCCTCTCTTTGCCCACCTCCACCTATCCCCCAACCCTCTTTCCTTCTGACTGTCACCACACCCTTGTCTGTGTCTATGTGTTATATATATACTAGAGGCCCGATGCACGAAGATTCATGCAAGAATGGGCCTTCCTTCCCCTTGCTGCCAGTACCGCCTTTGCTCCAGCCAGAGCCGCCTTTCCGCCTTCCCATGCTGCCCAGAGGCCTGGAGTGGCTGGGGTGGTGCAGAACGCCTGCATCCCACGCTGCCCCCGGCCGCTCGGCACCTGTGTATGCAAATTAACCCACCATATTTGTTGGGTTAATTTGCATACCCACTCCGGATTGGCTGGTGGGCATCACAAAAGGTATGGTCAATTTGCATCTTACTCTTTTATTAGTGTAGGTGTGTGTGTGTGTGTGTGTGTGTGTGTGTGTGTGTGTGTTTTCTTTTGCTTAATCCCTTCATCTTCTTTCGTCCAGTTCTCCAACCCCTCCCCTCTGACAGCTGTCAGTCTGTTTCCTGTGTCCATGCCTCTGTTTCTATTTTGTTCATCTATTTATTTTGTTCATTAGATTCCACACATAAATGAGATCATATGGTCTTTGTCTTTCTCTGACTGTGGGCCTCTCTTTCACTACATGGTGTCTCATTCTTTAAGTCATCCCTTATGGCTTGAGCTCCCCACAGCTTGGTGATCTCAGGATAGTGTTGGACTTTTTATGGTGACTAACGAGAGGTACAAGCCACCCAAATGGAAGCAGCAAGAGCAAGACTTCTTATGACCTAGATTTGGAAGTTCCATAATGTCACTTAAGCTGCATTTTATTGGTCAGCTTTGATTCAAGGGAAGGTGAATTATTAGACTGTACATCTTAAAGACCATTTTTATTCATGAACTCAGTGTTTAGTGACTGGGATAACAAAAAATTCTTACTATGCCCTTCCTTAGAAACTATTTTTCTTTAAATACATTTTTATTGATTTCAGAGAGGAAGGGAGAGGGAGAGAGAGAGAGAAAACATCAATGATGAGAGAGAATCAGTGATTGGCTTGCTCCTGCACGCCCCCTACTAGGTATTGAGCCTGCAACCTGTGTGTGTGCTCTTGACCGGAATTGACCCTGGGACCCTTTAGTCTGCAGGCCGACACTCTATCCACTGAGCAAAACTGGCTAGAGCTGTTTTCCACTATTTTAAATACAACTTAGCTCAGTTAGGTCACCCTTTTCAATCTTACCATTCGCTATTGTTAGAATCCTTGTTCAGCCAAATAAAAAGATATGTTAGTTTTGACTTTTTCCTCATCTCTTGAATTGAATCAGTTCCCAATCCTACCCTAATATTTTCTCTTTAATGTCTTTCTGGTTATTTTTTCTCTCTATTCTTGTCACAATCTTATTCCATGGCTGAATTCCTGCAAATACTTTGTGGCTCATTTTCCTGTCTCTAGTCTTTCTTTGCTTCATTTTGACATGCTATTACTTAGATAATCTTCATTAGACATACTTTGATAATGTATGCTTCTGTTTAAAAACTTCTGTTTAGCATTCTAGACTCTCTAATCTGATTTCAGAATATGAATCCCTCCCTTTAGTTAGGTGGGTCTTTTTGCTGTCTTCTATATATCTTCTAGATGTGCTTTCCAGGACCTAGAATGCTCTTACTTCTCTTCACCTTCCCACTTTCCAAGTTATGTCGAATTCCAGGTTTTCTAATGAAGTTCAGTCTTCTGAATTCCTGACCTACAAAATCACACAGGACCTGTAATAATGCACTGTATGGTTGTGCCAATAGTACAGTTGACCCTTGAATAATATGACTTGAACTGTGAGTCCACTTATACACATAATTTTTTCTCCCCGCCCCGAATTTTTTTCAATAAAATCTGTAAAATGTATTTTCTTTTCCTTTTGATTTTTAAATAACATTTTACTTTCTATAGCTTATTTTATTGTAAGAATACAGTATGTAATATATATTACATACAAAATATATGTTAATCGACAGTGTGTTATCTGTAAGGCTTCTCATTAACAGTAGGCTACTAGTAGTTAAGTTTTGGGGGAGTCAAAATTTATATATGGATTTTCGACTGCACAGAGGGGTCGACTCCCAAGGCTCAACTATATAAGTGTAAGATGTTTATAGTTGATTGTTTTTAGTGTAGACCTAGTTTTAAGAAAGCTGAATTAGCCCCAGTGGAAAGAGCCAAAAGTCAAAAGTAGTGTGAAATGTCGCATCAAGTCCTTTCACAAATTAGAAGTTTGCTTATTTCATTTATACTTGTAAAAATAGCTAAAAGTATTCCTATAAATATATGTTGGCATCTTATTTACTTTTGAAAAAGCTTTAATTTTTTTATTTGGTCATTTAGCAATAACAAAATCTAAATAAATTGTACATGTTTTATGCTCTTATTTTTAGTAACTCCTTATGACATTTGAGAAACAGGAATTTGAAGTTGGCAGTCTAACCCACAAGTAATAAAAGAGTTCATTTAGTTTACTTTATTCTTAAAGCAGTTTTTCCCTGATTTGCTAGTTTGCTTCTGGCTCATTTATTTATTTATTTATTTAAAAAAAAAAAAGATGTATTGGGCTCCTACAATGTGTCCAGCACTATTCCAGGTGCTAGGAATATAATAATGAACAAATAATAATGTCTGCCCGTTTGGAATTTACATTGTAATCAGCAGTGCGTGGGCTGAAGAGTTAGACTAAATAAGAAAACAAACAATAATATATATGGTGTCAAGTGTTGTGCAGTTTGCAATTTCAATTATATGGACAGGGAAGGTCTTATAGAAAAGGCAAAAATTAAGAAGCTAAGGGAACTAGCTGTGTGAATATCTGGAGAAAGAGTGTTCTAGGCAGTGGGAACAGCAAGTACAAAGACATGGTGGCAGGTATGTGCCTGGTGTGGTCAAGGAACTCCAACGAGGGTGCTGTGGCTGCAGTGGTGAGAGTAAAAAGAATAGTCGTAGATGGCAGTCAGAGAGGAAAGACAGGCCAGGTCACATAGAGTCTTATAGACCATTGTAAGAGCTTCAGCCTTTATTCAGAATGAATTATGAAATCTGTAGAGGTATGACATGATGTGACTTAACTTCTAACAGGATCACGCTGGCTACTGTATGGTGAATTAGAACAAAAAGGAGGCAAGGGTGAAAGTAGGAAGATTAGTTAAGAGACTATTGCAATAGAGTCTGTGCAATAAATAACAACAGTGCAAAAAAGATGAGAGATGTACAAAGGTAACTTGAACCAGAGTGGTAGCAGTGGAGTTGGTGGTTCTGCATCTACTTAGAAAGTAGAGAAAACAGGTTTTCCTGATGCATTCAGTTTGGGGTGTAAGAAGATGAAAGAAGTCAAGGATAACTCTGAGATTTTGGGCCTGAACACCTGAAGGATAGAGTTGCTGTTGATGGAGATGGGCAAGACTATAAGAAATACATGATGGGAAGTGATCAAGAGGTCAGTTTTGAAATGAGCCAGAGCAAACTAGCAAGGTTTAGTTTGAAATATTTATTGGACACCAAGTGGAGATAACTTCATAGAGCATCAGCATTCCAAGAAGTACTGAGTGATACCTTCGTTGTTCAGATCCTGTTTATGAGCCTTTTCACTAGGTAACATTTCACTGATTTGGAAGGAGCCGTTTTAAACTGCTGTATTACTTCCTGAGTAATAATAATGAAAAATAAGTTATTTTTCACCAAGTTGGCATGGCTCAGTGGTTGAGCGTCAACCTATGAACCAGGAGGTCATAGTTCGATTCCCTGTCAGGGCACATGCCTGGGTTGCGGGCTTGATTCCCAGTAAGAGGCGAGCAGGAGGCAGCCCATCAATGATTCTCTCTCATCATTGAGGTTTCTATCTCTTTCTTCCTCTCCCTTCCTCTCTGAAATCAATAAAAATATTTTTTAAAAAAATAAGTTATTTTTCTCTCTAATGCTTTCTATATGCCAGAACCTGCTAAACTCCACCCACTCCCATATGTTGTTTAATTATCACACAATCCCATGAAATAGGTGGTATTTTTTCTGTTTTACAGATGAGAAATCCGAGGGCTCTGAAAGAAATCACCTAAAACATCTTAGCTAAGTAGTGGAGCTGGGATTTGAATCTAGTTCTGGCTGGCTATAATTGTGTTTACTAGACTTTAAGCTCTCTGGGCTTGGCTATTTTGTTACTGCCAAGGCTTTATAACTGGCACATAAAGGCATACAATAAATATTAGTTGCATGGATGAATAAATGAATACTGCTTCCAGAAGTTAAACTGTTAGCCACAAAGACTTCTGATATACATATGGAGCTACCTTAAAATAGAGCCAGAGATATAATTTGGAACTGCCATCCCAAAGGAACTGCCTTGTGCCTCTTATGCCTCAAACCTTTGGTGTGATGTATGCATATGTGCATAACCCATGGACATAGTAGGGTGGTGAAGGCCTGGGGTGGGGAGGAGGTGGGCTAGAATTGGTCAATGGGGGGGAAAAGGGGACATATGTAATACTTTCAACATTAAAGATTTTTAAAAAGGTTAAAAGAGGGCAAAATAACCTTTGGACTAGGCCTAAAGCAACATTGTGTCCTGAAGAACTGTTTGCAAAGATAACAGGAAAGCAGATATTATGACTACCAACTGATGGCTACTGCACTGAAAATTAGCACTGTTTAGAATTAGCATCACAATGCTAGCTTGTGTATATCAGTAGAAATACTTTTTTAGCCCTAGCTGGTTTGGCTCAGTGGATAGAGCTTTGGCTTGTGGACTGAAGGGTCCCAGGGTTTGATTCCAGTCAAAGGCACATACCTTGGCTGCAGGCACCGGGCTCTGGTCAGGGACATGTGGGAGGCAACCAACTGATGTGTCTCTCTCACATCAGTGTTTCTGTTTCTCCCTCTCCCTTCTACTCTCTCTAAAAATCAGTGGAAAAAATCAGTGGGTGGTGGCAGTTGAATTCATAGAACTCTTTTTAAGTTTAGGCTGATCCTGTTTCTAATAGAAGTTTTGACAACTGTTTTTTCTTAACTTGAAAAGTGGTATATCATTCACAGGAATTGGGTCTGTGTTGACTTTTTTAAAAAACTCTATTTTTACTGATTTTAGACAGGAAGGGAGAAGAAGAGATAGAAACATCACCTTGCTAGTTTGCTTCTGGCAAGTTAATAACTTGCAAAAGTATTTGTATAGTGCTTACTTTTTCTACAAATGACAATTATCTTTTTTTTTAACTTTAGAGAGGAAGCAAGAGGGAGAGAGAGATAGCAACATCAATAGAGAGAAACATTATTGATTGGCAGCTTTCTGCATGCTCCCTTCTGGGGATTGACCCTGCAACCTGGGCATGTGCCTTGACCAGGAATCAACCAGTGAACTCTTGGTTCTTAGGTCGTTACTCAACCAATGAGCCACACCAGCCGGGCAGATAGTTAGTTCTCTTTTCCTTCATTCCTGACCTCTCCTTTTTTAAATCTCATCACTGTTACTGGAAAGGGGACCTGGCCCTGAGTGGGTCTACCTGGAGCTGGCTGGGTGTGTGGGTTCTTGACTTCATGCAGGAAAGTTTTCACAAAACGAGTCCAGGTGATTTTGAGGATACATTTATTAGAGCTGGGGTCTCTACCACAAAGAAGGGCTTAGGATAGAAGAAGCAACAGGAGAGCCTAGGCAGGGCTACTTTGACTCACTGGAAAGTCAGAAAAAAAGGGGACCTTGGAAACAGACAGGTTCAGGGAGTTAGCCCAGGAGGAGATGCCAATGCCCATTGCTCTCCTGGTTGCAATTCTCATTGGGATCCTTAGAAATTAGGGGATGCATGCCTGTGGGGGAAGAGGAGGGGGGAGGGAAAGGTGTGGGAGTGCTCCTGTGAGGGAGAACGAAAGCTGGGACCTGCATTTTGAGGAGTTTTAAAGGCTCCGGATTTAGGGGAGGTCTTGGGGAGGATCTCAATAGACTGTTCATCAGTTTCATGCTGATATGCCAAAATGAGATTTATTCCTTTAACTTTTATCTGTCCTTGGGTGTAGTTTGCAAATGGCCCTAACTGGATTTCTGCTGTTGCCCTGAGAAGGGTGATTTAAGCTATTTACCCTCTGATTGGGGAGAAGTATAAACCATTTACTCTAAGTGTCCTTGGTTAGGGAAGATAGAATTTTTTATTTACTAGATAGCTGTAAACTGCTTGGCTAATTAACTATCTCTCAGTTTCCCTATTTCACGTTTCCTGGCTTACCAGCCTGTCTCATCACCATGTTCTGTCCATTTTACCTCCTTACTATCTTTTTTTTAAAAAAACATATGTTTTTATAGCTTTTTAGGGAGAGAGGAAGGGAGAGGGATAGAAGGACAGAAACATCATTTATTGGGCCTCCTACACACCCCCTACTGGGGATTGAGCCAGCAACCCGGACATGTGCCCTGGCCAAAAATCGAACCATGACCTCCTGGTTCATGGGTCAACACTCAATCAATGAGCCACACCAGCTGGGTACCTCCTTACTATCTTGAATCTATTCATATTTTGCCATTTCCTTCTGCCATCATCATCTCTTGCTACAAACTTCTAACTAGTCTCCCTATTGTCTTATTTCTTGTTTCTCGCCTTAAATCCATGTTGTCTGTATTACCAGTCAGAGTGGTCCTTTTAAAATACAAATCTATTTTTTAAACCATCTTAGCCATTTTAAGTGTACAGTTTAATAGTATTCAATGTGTTTATATTGTTGTGTAACAGATCCCGAGAACTTTTTCATCTTGCAGAATTGAAACTCTATACCCATTAAATAGCTCCCCATTCTCCCCTCCCTCCAGCCCCTAGTGACTACTGTTCTACTCTGTGATTTTGATGACTTTAGAGAATTGGAATTATATAGTATTTGTCTGTCTGGCTTATTTCACTTATGATAATGTTCTAAAGGCTCATCCATGTTGTAACATGTGACAAGCTTTTCTTCCGGAACAATATATATGTATTATTTTTTGCGGGGATAGCACCGTTTAATAAGAAAGATCAAGACAAAGACCACAGGAGGGTCCCTTCTGGACACAGAGGCCAGGCATCCTGACCCAACATCTGGGGAGCTACTGGTGGGGAGGGTGCTTGCCCCCAGTTGGGCCCTCAGGTTCCTGCAGATGGGACAGGGCTGTCATAGCCCCTTCCTGTCCCTCCAGCATGAGTCCTAGCTTCTCCCACCCAAGGCACTCGCTCTTTCCAACCAACACCCTCCTCCCTCCATATCCCTTGGGCCTTCACTTCCAGATCAGTGGGGGGATGTGGCGGAGACCCTCTCAGTGCTGGGCTCTGCTTGCACCGGAATATTATACACATTTTACTTATCCAGTCATCTGTTGATGGGCATTTGAGTTGAACATGGGTATGCATAGATCTCTTTGAGACCCTGCTTGCAATTCTTTTATTTTATTTTATTTTTTTAATTCTTTTTAGATGATATATACCCAGAAGTGGGATTGGTGGATGATAGGTAGTTCTATTTTTAACTTTTTGAGGAACTCCCATACTGTTTTCTGTAGTAGTTGTACCATTTTACAATCCCACAAATAGTGTACAAGCGTTCCAGTTTCTCCACATCCTCATCAACTGTAGTTATTTTCTGTTTTGTTTTTTTCTATAGTAGTCAACCTAATTGGTGTGAGGTGATATCTCACTGTGGTTTTTATTTGCATTTCTCATTTGTTACAGAGACTGTCCTTTCCCCATTGACACATGAGGGTTTGTTTCTGGGCTTTCTCTTCTATTCCATTGGTCTGTTTGTCTGTCTTATACCAACACCACAGTGTTTCATACAAATATTATTTTGTTTTACCCTGCAAAACCCTTTTATGACTCCTCATTGCCCTCAGGATAAAGTAAAAACATCTGATTCTGCTGCTTTTGATATGTGTGGCTTCACTGCTCACCTCTCTGACCTCTTTGCTCCTGTCTCAGGAGAGCTCTATAGCTGTACTAAACCTCTTTCAGTTCCGCAAAGAGGACATGACCCTTTCTACCTTTGAGCCTCTATACCAACTCTTCCCTCTGTCTAAAACACAACTTCTCCATCTCCTACTGGCTTAGCCAGTCCTACCTAACCATCAGGACCCAGCTTAGTTACATGTCACTCTGGGAAGCCTTTTATGGTTTCCCAAGATTAGTTAGGTAAGTCTTCTGTATGCTCCCATAATACAATAGTATTTGTTATAATATTTATTACTAGAGGCCTGGTGCACGAAATTCATGCACGGGTAGGGTCCTTAGGCCTGGCTGGCGACCAGGGCCAATCTGTGGGGCGACCAGTGGGGTGACCGGGGGGCCCCCCGCTGGCACCTGCCTTGGCTGGCCTGGGGCTTGCTGGCTGGGGGCAGCTCCTGCGTTGAGCGTTTGCCCCCTGGTACGCATCATAGCAACCAGTCGTTCCGCCATTTGGTCAATTTGCATATTAGGTTTTTATTATATAGGATTGATTTAATTCACTCTTTGTGTCTTTTATGCAGATTATAAATTCCTTGACTATTTTGTTTATATTGATATCCATTGATTCTTAGCGCAGTACCTGACAAATAATAGCTGCTTATTACATTTGTTGATTGAATAAACAGTGGCATTTTCTGGCTTAAAACCTTTAGTGATATCCTCTCATTGATTACAGTGTAGTTTATAACCTTAGTTGTGTACCTCAGTTGCAGGTTTGTCCTGGCCCCTGTTATGGCATGTTCAGGGAGGCAACCAATTGATGTGTCTCTCTCATGTTGATGTTTCTCTCACTTCCTTTCTCTCCCTCCTTTCCCCTCTCTCTAAAAAATTAATGGGAAAATATCATCGGGTGAGGATTTATTTATTTTTTTATTTTTAAAACATATATTTTATTGTTTTTTACAGAGAGGAAGAGAGAGGGATAGTTAGAAATATCAATGAGAGAGAAACATCGATCAGCTGCCTCCTGCACACCCCCTACTGGGGATGTGCCCGCAACCAAGGTACATGCCCTTGACTGGAATCGAACCCGGGACCTTCCAGTCTGCAGGTGTGCAGCCTTCTCCGCCAGCCCGCCTGCTTTTCCCTTCTCCCCCGGCCCCGCCTCTGCTCCTCCCTTCTCCCCCGCCCCACCTTCTCCGCCAGCCAGCCTGCTTTTCTCCCTTCTCCCCCAGCCCCGCCTCCGCTCCTCCCTTCTCTCCCGCCCCGCCTTCTCCGCCAGCCCGCCTGCTTTTCTCCCTTCTCCCCTGGCCCCGACTCCGCTCCTCCCTTCTCCTCCCCCCGGCTTGCTTGCTTCTCCTCAGCTTTGCTCCCTTCTGCAGCTCTTGGCTTCTTTCTACGCTGTCTTGATATGCAAATTAGCCGCCATCTTTGTTGGGGTAATTTGCATACTCATCCTGATTGGCTGGTGGGCATGGCTTGGGCGTAGTGAAGGTGCAGTCGATTTGCATATTTGTCTATTATTAGGTAGGATACTTTGACTCTGTAACTAACTTGCTCAACAACTTATTTTCTATCCAGCTAGCCAGTCAAACATGTATTTCTGGTATACCCAAAAGGAACAGAACTGAGCACTAGACTTCTTTTTATATATATATATTTATATATATATTTATTTTTATTGATTTCAGAGAGGAAGGAAGTGGGAGAGAGAGAAAGAAACATCAATAATGAGAGAGAATAATTGATTGGCTGTCTCCTGCATGCCCCACACTGGGGATACAGCCCACAACCTGGGCATGTGCCCTACTGAGAATTGAACCATGACCTCCTGGTTTATAGCTTGACACTCAACCACTAAGCCACGCCGGCTGGGCAAAATATTTCATTTTTTTTTTTTTAAACCAAATGATTTATTGTACTTGGCAGTATCAGGGACACTTCTTATTTAATTTTAATTTTTTTGTTTTGTTTATTAATCCTCACCTGAGGATATTTTTTCCATTGAATTTAGAGAGAGTGGAAGGGAGGGAGGGGGGTGGGGAGGCAGAGAGAGAGAGAGAGAGAGAGAGAGAGAGAGAGAGAGAGAAACATTGATGTGAGAGAGACATATCAATTGCTTGCCTCGTGAACATGCCCTGACCAGGGCTGGGTATTGAACCTGCAACCCAGGTATGTGCTTTTCATGGAGAATTGAACCTGCCAACTTTTGGTGTGCGGGCCGACACTCTAACTACTGAGCAACACTGACCAGGGCAGGGAAACTTTTTAAAATACTTCTCTGATGATCAAATTATTACATACTCATTATAGAAGTAGCTCATATTTTTAGAATGTTAATTGCATTTTCTTTTTTCATCCTTATGACAACCCTCTGAGATATAGCCATTATTATTGCTATTTTATGTAAGAAGAAACAGAGACTTAGAGAGATTAAATAATACTTGAAAAGCTGGCCTCCCACTTTTTACCTACTTAGTTCCTCAATTTTCAAATCTTAGTTTAAATTTTCACTTCATTGTAGTGGCTTTTCCTCATAACCTCCCCCCAAATAGGTCATGACTTCACTTATTATTCTCTTGGAAACCACCCTTTCCTTTTTCATTGTAGCACATCTCATAACATCTCAGAATTCTTCATTTATTTGAATGTTTGTTTGTTTATGTCGCTCTCCATATATCAGTTCAGTGAGTACTGGGGCCATTTTCTGTTTTGCCACTAGCAGCAAATTGGTAGAGGTCACTGAAGAGGTAGCGGTGGGTGGAGGAAGTAGTCAGGCTTCTTCACACCCTGCTTTTCCATCAAGCTAGGGAAGCTAAAGACAAAGTTTTTAGATTTTGGAAGGCTGGAGTGTTGACACAATTGAGGGCATCACAATTAAGGGTAGTTATGGTGAGTGTGCTTCTTATTCTATTTACTAACTTGTTTCTCCTGATAAAGCTAAAATATGAATTGCTTTAACTATTTGGCAAGGATGTTATAGAAGGAAAGTGTATGATATGGGCCTTATAATGGCTTGCCTTTCAGGTCTACTCTTTCATATTATGCTAGAGGCCCAGTACATGATTGAATCATGCACGTGTAGGGTCCCCTAGGCCTAACCTGCCATCCAGGCCATATCCACTGCCCCGCAAAGCCTAGCAAGCTCCGCGGACACTGCTAGCAGCCTGCTCCCCACTTTTGATGGCAGGGGGTCTGCTGGTGCTGGAGCGGACACACAGCTCCCCGCTTTCAATCGCGGGGGAGCTGGCTGTCTGTCCGCTCTGGCACCAGGCCTTTCGAAAGCCTCCGCCACGCCGGAGGCTTTCGAAAGGCCTGGTGCACCAGCAGACAGACAGCCAGCTCCCCCGCTTTTGCTCCCTGCTTTTGATGGTCCGCAGCAGGACGTGGGCTCGCTGCCCCAGAGGCCCCTTCTGTGCCGCAGCACAGCCATGGCACAGACGCTGAGCTCGTGCCACCGCTGGTGACGCGAGCTCAGCATCCCGCCGGCCCAAACAGCCACCCCGGCCACCTCGAGTCCCGCCCCCTGCGCCTCCCGCTGGCCCAATCGTGGGCGTAGCGGAGTGACGGTAATTTACATATTACCCTTTTATTATGTAGGATTGTTACTAGAGGCCCAATGCACGAAGATTCGTGCAAGAATGGGCCTTCCTTCCCCTGGCTGCAGGCACCGCCTTCGCTCAGGCTGGAGCTGCCTTTCTGCCTTCGCTCTGGCACACTGCCGAGGCCCGGAGCTGCTGGGGTGGTGCAGAATGCCTGTGTCGTCGCCATGGCAATGACACAAACATCCCATCCTGCCCCACCCCCGGCTGCTCAACGCCTATGTATGCAAATTAATCCGCCATCTTTGTTGGGTTGATTTGCATACTCACTCCTGATTGGCTGGTGGGCTTTGCGAAGGTACGCTCAATTTGCATATTTCTCTTTTATTAGTGTAGATTTTATGCCCTTGGGCATTGTTTTTCCTATGAACATGTACTTTTGAAAAATTTTTTTATCTATCCATGGCAAGTGAGATAAATAAGGATAATGTAATGTATGTTGATATCAACTAACTTATCCTATACATAAGATCATAGAAATATTTTTCTGAGAATACCTAGAAGATAAGGAAACATTCATGAAGATGAGATAGAAGATTAAAATTTTGAAAGATGTTTTGAAAATGCATTTAATACACCTAACCTGCTGAACATCACAGTTTAGCCTAGCCTGCCTTAAACTTGCTCAGAACACACTGTCTGAAAGCACTGGTGACACAGTACACTGTAGAGTACCAGTTGTTTGCCCTCATGACTACGTGCCTGACTGGGAGTGTGGCTCACTGTTGCTGCCCAGCATCGTGAGAGAGTATCGTACTACATATTGATAGCCCAGGAAAATACCAAAATTCAAAGTGTGATTTCTACTGAATGCATATTGCTTTGTACCATCATACTGTCAAAAAATTGTTAAGTCAAACCATTGTAAGTAAGTTGGGGATCATCTGTAGTGTCTTCACTATAGAAGACCAGACAGTCTTTGTCTGAGCCTTCCAAGAATAGCACACCGCTGCATCTTTAAGGCCCTTCCTTGGACAAGACCTTAAGCTCTAAAGACTGAATTAACTGATGAGAGCTGATTATGGAGAATGGGGAAGGGATCCCTATATGTAAGTTAGGGACATACAATGATTAGGGACACTATTTAATTTATGTAACAACTATTTATTGAGACCTATTTTGCCAATCACTGATCTAAACATGGCATTGCACCTGTTCTCAATGAACTTATGAAATGAAATTGTATGTCAGGACCATCTGAATTTGTTTGGAAAAGGGTTCAGAATTCTGTGCTATTCTGCTTCTAGACATTTAGAACATTTGTTTTACCATTTAGAATCCCCAAAACCCTTCTGAGTGACATTATATCCAAATCTGCTGTTTTGCTTGATTTGGGAGTTGGCCGTAGATCAGCATTAGCAGCTTCCCAGAGAGTCCCAGTGGCTGACAGAAGAAAGATACTTTGAACAAGTTGGTAAAATAAATATAGACTACTTCACTCAAAATTAACCATCTGAATTTTCTCATTTACTCTCATTTAAGAGGGCACATCATTCTGACACTTGAGATGGTCTGAAACTAAGGAAAAGAAAAGGCTCTCTCTTTTTCCTTGAAGATGTAGATACTTAATGTGTACACCAGACCTCAAATCTGTTTTCTCTGCAATAGAAGCAGAACTGACTGGTTCCTCTTTCCCCACCCCCTTCCTTTGATAGTCCAAGAAATCTTTGTGAATTTCTGGGTATTTAGTTACCTATCTGACCCTTAGTCTTCAGAGATTTCTGCCTGCAATTGGAGGGACGGTTGTGCCGGGAAGCTGTCTTCCACATAGCAAATTGGAAAGCTCTAAAACCTTTTCTCCCTTTCTACCACCCCGCCTGCCAACCTTCTGCCACTAGAAGATACCATTTGAGCTTTTAGTTTGCCTTCTTTAACTTTTGCTTGACTTCTTCCTTATCCAGAGGTCAAGCCATGTTCTGATATTGGCAGAAGAGGTAAAAGAAATGATTGCACCCTGACTGGCTCAGTGGATAGAGCGTTGGCCTGTGGACTGAAGGGTCCCAGGTTCAATTCCAGTCAAGGGCATGTACCTTGGTTGCAGGCACATACCCAGTAGGGAGTGTGCAGGAGGCAGCTGATCGATGTTTCTCTCTCATCGATGTTTCTAACTCTCTATCCCTCTCCCTTCCTCTCTGTAAAAAAATCAATAAAATATATTTTTTTAAAAAGAAAAGAAATGATTGCTTCATTTGAGGACAGAGTTTCCTTTAATATAAATCACCCTAATTAGAAATCCAACCTCTTTTGGTTTCTACTTTTATTTTGTTACTGTGAAGCCCCTGTTCCTCAGATCTGGTGGGCAAGCGGGGTGCTTTGTCTTCCTTAGCAGATTGCTCTGTGCTCCTTTCACTGAGCTCAATCACCAAGTGAATGTCAGAGATTCTTGTCTGGGTCTGGAGAACGCGGGGTTGTAGCAGATGTAGGTAGCAAGCCGGAAGGAAGAATGCTTTTAAAACATGGCTCCAGTAGCCATGTATTGTTCCTGGTAGAGTTATTATGAATTTTGGATAGGAAAGCAGGCTGGATGAGTGGTCGGGAGCCCTGGCTTCATCTTAAATCATGTTTGACCATTGATTGCTAGTAGAGCTTCATGGGGTAAAGGGAACAGTTTTCTTACCTTAGTTTATTTCTTTGAGACAATTTGTTCTACAGATTTGTCTTTTTAATGTTTACTTTATTTAAACAAATTTGAGTTTGATTATGAGTTGTTTGATTAAAAGTTAAAAATCTATGGGGAAAACTTAATCATACTTTCTTGAATCTGTGGGTAAACAATCATTTTAATGTTTATAGTAGCTTACATGCATAGAAAAACACTTGTACTACTTCAGGTATGTTAAACCTATGTTCTTCAAAGTGGTGAGTGGGTTTATAGAAAGTGTCTGTCTGTGGGAAACATGAAGGAAGTGAGGGAAGATATCTTTATGGCCTCTTCCACTTGGCTTTCAGCGGCTGATAAAAGAACTATCTTCTATAGTTTCCAAAAAAAGATATCACTTATATTTTTTTAAGTTCATGTGATTCTGACCACTTTAAGGAGTCTGCTGATTAGAGTGGTAAAAGGTTTCTCAGAGTTTCCTATCACCAAGTGGCCAAACACACTGTTTTGTATTACTCTTTATATTCAATGCTACCATAGTATCTGCCATATAATAGACATTATTAATATTTGTTTTGCATGGTATTTATCAGAAAATTGCTCTAAAAGCATATTTCTCTTTTTGATCTTAAATTATCATAATGACTAAATTGGGAGGGTTTCCAGTAAAAGAGGGAAGTTAAAACCTGCCTCCATTTATTTAAATGTACTTATTCATTTGTTCATTCAACAATTTATTGTTCACTTTACTGGATACTGGACTGACAAAGTTGAGAAACACCTGGTCTCTGCCATCAAGGTTTTAGTACAATGTGATAAGCAATAGTAGAAATACATACAGGAGGCTAAAATGGTACAAAGTATGGGATGGGGTATCAGGAAATGCTTTCTAAAATAAGAGACTCAGACGGGGTTTAGAAGGATGAATAAAAATTAGCAAAGCTATGAAGGGGAAGAAGAGTATTCTGGGCAATAGATGAACATATATGAAAGCAGAAAGTGAAACATTAAATATTCTGAAACACATTTTGGCTTCCCTTTCTCTTTGAGTCAGTTTAGTACTACTGATTGTTTAAGTCAGACAGGCCCCGGTGGACTTCCTGGAGTGGAGGCTGAACTTGGTTGGGCCTTGGCAGATGTACGGATGTGTGCTTGCAGTGGCTTGGAACCTTGAGCTGAGAACAGGAGGCTCCTTTGGAGCACAACCCTCCCACAGGGTACTCTTGGGATGCCTGTCCTGGAATTACCCAGGGCAGTAACAAAGCTCTCTTTTCTTCTTTAAACCAAGCCAGCAGGATGGGATGTCTGCTAGCCTTTGTGTTTGGAGCCGACCAACAAACATACAGTGGCCAGCACAATGGCATTGTTGGACTTCAGTGAAAAGTAGGTCGAGGCCCAGTCTTTCCTCTGTCGAGGGCCCATCCAAAGAACAGAGGTTCAAAAAGCCACTGATTTGGCTGTTTGACATTGATGCTGGTTTCTGACTTACTGATAGCACATAAGATTACAGGATCTCTTCCCTCTGCTTCTCTGTACACCTCAATTTGGAATCTCTGAGTTGCCTTTAACTCTTTTTTTTCCTTAGTTTCATATCTGTCACTCACTTGCTAAATTTTTTCTGCATATTCTAACTCTAGCCCACATTTTCATGCCTAAAATAGCACTCTAAATCAGGCATTTGGTCATCTCTCATGTGGTGTGTTGCAGTACCCTCCCTTCATCCCTTCTCCCGTACTTATACTTTATGCAGGGGAAAAAAGAATAACTACTAATCTCTGTACTTTATATTTTTGTTCCATGAAATGGAAATGAATCCTCAACAGTGAGTGATTAGCCAGGCCTCAGTGGGGAGAGGGTAATCCAGGTAAAGGGATCAGCAATGTGTACATATATGCTGGTAGGCAGGGAATGAAATCTTTATAAGCAGGAGTGAAAGGCTTTGTTTGCCATGCTGATTGTGGGTTTTATTCTAAGAGTAATAGGGCATCATTGAATAATTTTAAGAGGAGAGTGGCTTCAGGTTGACATTTCAGAAGGTCTTGGCTATATTATGTAAAATGAATGGGAATAAGAGCTAAGCGTGTTCAAGATATGCGAAGGAAACCAAAAGACTAGTTAGAAAGCTAATGGAGTAACCCAGGGGAGGAATAATGATGATGAGATATTGATTGTGGGGAGAATGCGTTGTGTAGTATGAGGTAAGCATTGTGCTGGACATACTTTGTATACATTATATCTTTTAATTATTACCTGCCTTTGATTGAACATCGCATCCTGTTGATTCTACCTCAGAAATGTCTTCAGATATTAACCGTCTTTTCATTCTTTCTGCCATTGTCTTATTCAGGCCTTTATTGCTTTCCACCTGGATGATTCTAGAAACCTCATAACTATTCTCCAGGCCTCAATTCCTGACCTTTCCATACAGTTTTTTTGTTTTGTTTTTGGTTTCTAATCCTCACCCGAGGATATTTTTCCATTGACTTTTAGAGAGAGTGGAAGAGCCCTAGCTGGTTTGGCTCAGTGGGTCGAGCATTAGCCTGTAGACTGAAGGGTCCCGGTTCAATTCTGGTCAAGGGCACATGTCTGGGTTGTGGGCTTGATCCCCAGTGAGGGATGGGGAGAGGGCGTGCAGGAGGCAGCCCATCAATGATTCTCTCTCATTATTGATGTTTCTCTCTCCCTCTCCCTTCCTCTCTGAAATAAAAAAATATATATTTTTTAAAAGAGAGAGAGAGAGAGTGAGAGAGAGAGGGAAAGACAGAGAGAAATATTGATGTGAGAGAGACACATCAATTGGTTGCCTCCTGCATGAGCCCTGACGAGGGCCCGGGTTAGGGAGGAGCCTGCAACCGAGGAATGTGCTCTTGACCGGAATTGAATCTGGGACCCTTCTGTCCGCAGGTCGATGCTCTGTTCACTGAGCCAAACCGGCTAGGGCTCCATAAGTTTTTAATATTACTTTTAAAATGATATTTGTATGTAGCATATCTGACATAATATTGTCCTATGTGAAAAAACTTTTTAGTTGATTATCTGTCCTCTTCTACTAGACTGAACTATGGGTAGAAACTGGCCCCACTTATCTTTGTTTCCACCTAGTATGTTGTTTTTTTTTGTTTCCACCTAGTATGTTTTTAATGTTTGGTGGATGGATCTTCCTCAGGACAACCCTGCTAATTAGGTGGCAGCAGATGATCTCTGTTAGTTGGATAGCAGCACATTTATCTGCCTTGGGTAAATGCTCCAGCTTTAGTCAAGTCAGGTAGATTTTTCTAAAAGGAATATTACAGTTGAAATTTTCTTCAAAGCCTCTCAGAATATGGGTTTGAACCATTGTACAGAGATAAGCTTGTTTGGTTGCAGATATTAGTACATTGATAATTCAAAGTAAACCAACATAAAAGCAACCATTTTGTATTCTTCTTTGTACTGGTTATGATCAGGTGAGGCTACTGTAGCTCACTAGAATCAGCAAGAATTGGGAACAGGAGCTTTGGGTGGAGTGAGTGGTAGGTATTGCCTAGTGCTGCTCCAGAATATGCTGTGTGGACACGTTTATGTGTCTATCTGTGCCTGAGTTGGGAGTTGGTATCATCAGAGCCAATAGGGGATATATGGAAAGAACCATACTTTCAGCCTAGACCAGTGGTCGGCAAACTCATTAGTCAACAGAGCCAAATATCAACAGTACAACGATTGAAATTTCTTTTGAGAGCCAAATTTTTTAAACTTAAACTTCTTCTAACGCCACTTCTTCAAAATAGACTTAACCAGGCCGTGGTATTTTGTGAAGAGCCACACTCAAGGGGCCAAAGAGCCGCATGTGGCTCGCGAGCCACAGTTTTCCGACCACGGGCCTAGACAACTCTTAACTATCTTTTAGGATCTAACTCAGATGTTACTTCCTCTCTGAAATTTTCCAATCTCCTCAGACAGTCAGTTTCTACTTTCATACCCTTAGTATTTATTTCTGTTAAAGACCTATTGGTATTATTTTCTTCCCTATGTGTCTTTCACTGATCTTCTTTAAAGTATAATCTGAGTGGTATTTTTATATAACCATGTTTACTATGTGCTAAGCATTCTTCAGGCACTGGGGGATATAATGTTGATGTAAATGGACTGGTTCTTGTTCTCATACTAGAGGTGCGGTGCACGAATTTGTGCACGGGTGGGGTCTGCCTGGCCAGCTGGCCAGGGGGAGGGGACACAGGAGGTTGGCCGACTGGACCCACCCCTAATCTGGGTGGGGGTGGCTGATTGGGGCCAGGCCAGCCGCAAAAGGTGGGCTGGCTGGCCCTCCCCCATCGGCCGGTTGGCCGGCCGTAGTGTGTGTCATAGAGACTGGTCATTCTGGTTGCTTGGCTTTTTTTTTTTTTCAAGTCTTTTCAACCATTGTTTTTCATCTTAATATTTTTGTCCAGCTGCTTTGGAGAACTATGAAGAAATACAAAATCACCTTAGCCAAGAGTTTTGAGTGGGTAATTTTGTTATTTCACGTTGGCTGAAATCTCCCTTATGTTGACATTGCAAAGACACTATGCACTGACACAGGACAGGAAAAAGTGTCTTCACAGCCCTCTAAAAACTCAGGAAGGCCCTGGCCGGTTTGGCTCAATGGATAGAGCGTTGGCCTGCGGACTGAAGGGTCCTAGGTTCGATTCTGGTCAAGGGCATGTACCTTGGTTGCGGGCACATTCTCAGTAGGGGGTGTGCAGGAGGCAGCTGGTCGATGTTTCTCTCTCATTGATGTTTCTAACTCTCTCTCCTTCTCCCTTCTTCTCTGTAAAAAATCAATAAAATATATTTAAAAAAAAAACACAACAACTCAGAAAGGCAAGTGATCATTTTCTGTAAAATACCTAATAGTATAATAAACAACAGCAACAGAGGACCATGAGGCCCCACATGTACTGAAAAAAAGCAAGTTTGCAAATATTTAAGTGAGAGTAACATCATATAATAAAGAGTAAACTGCTTAAGTGTCCAGAATTTAGCCTCCACAGCATACATCCGTTTTCAGCCATTTCAATGAAGACTTTTCTTATAATAAACAAACAAAAAATGATGAAAGTACTATTTACTATGTTGGAAATGCAAAATAATAAATAAATAAAACTGCTAATTCCATAAAATATGTGGAACTAATTTTGTTTTAATAAATACATAACATGGTGTTGGTGTTTATCTCTTTTTAGAGTTTTAATGGTCATTCATTCTTGCTGTTTAAAAAAAGACATTCAAACTAATGTCAACCTTTAAGAGTAAGCTTTGGAATATTTAAAAGAACGTGTTTGGAAAAATGAAACACATTTTTCATTGCCAGAATTATGCTTTGTTCTTGGTAGAATCATCTTCGTTCCTTCTTTTTACATCCCATTGATAAACCCTGGCCATATTGACTTCAGTGGCAGTCAGTAGATCTTGACGAAAGTCAAGGTCTTCCTCAAGAGAATCCAGATTCTTTGTGGCAGTGGTTAAATTCTTTTCCAGTGATGCCCGAGCTTCATCAATATCATACTCAAGCATTATATTAGGCCCCAACCACAGACACACTTTATTGGTAGGAGGAACTGAAGCTTTGCCATATAGGTTATCTGCCAGTAAGAATTGGTGGACTCCTTCTTCTTCTGCATGTATTTCAGAATTCCTAAAGTCTGCTTAATTTCAGGAATCCGACCCTTTAGCCTCCTTTTCTTTTGAGCAAGGTTGAGTTCCATAAACTTATACTTCTGGTACTGTTCATCCAACTTCTCTAGCACTGTATCCGCAGTCTCATTCCCAGGCTGTTTCATGTAGGAATCCACATCTTCCACAGACACAGCCTCAGGAATCCCCAGGTGGAGCCACCGCCCGTTCCCTGAAGGGAGTTCTCCTAAACCACAGCCATCTCTAGCCTTGCTTGGCTTTTATATATATAGATGGGTGTGGTGGGAAGGGGAAGGGTACTAAATAAATGTTTGTTAGAAATAACCTGAATTGATATTCTTAAGTGGAGAACTGAGTATCCACTTATCTGTCCTTTTGGCGATTTTTTAGGGTGTTGGCATATCATTTCTTGCATATGTTATGTTGTTTAGTAAACATACATTTATCTCTTGAGTGCCTTCTAGGAAAAGGAGTCTTTTTAATGAAATCAATATCATACACAAATGAAATGGCAGGAACTCTGGTCTAATATTTTATTAGATCATGTAGAGAAGAGACAGGTTTTGGTGTAGGTGAAGTTGAGGGACAATCACTGAGGGTTATTGAAGTACCTTAAACATGTGGCTGATATTATAGTTTTCTGAACTTGAAAGTTTAAAAGAACAATAAGAAATGGAAAGTGTAAAAACTTCTCTTTCTGGTAAGTTATGTAAATATTGCCAATGTCCTAGGTTGTTTTGTAGGGCTGCCCAAGGGAGTGGTCTGGAAGAAAAAGACAGCGAAGCAGCTGTTATTCTCATCCGGGAAAGCTGAATGTACGAGTGCAGTTGCTCTTGCCTCTGCTTCCCGGATTTGCTCAGAGGACACCAGCTGAGTCTGCACTGGGAGTTGCTATGGGGAAGTAAACGTTCCAACTAATGGGCACACAGTGTATAGCAACTTAGAAATCTTCCTTCTTGGCAGATCTCAAACTTCCTTTCCTCATAGATGCAAAAGGTCTTGGGACATTGAGAAGTTGTGGTTTCTGAGGCCCAGAGACTTATCAGCCCCACCAGAGTATTCACCAAAGGCCAGCAAGAGAGATTGGTTGTAACAATAAACTTTGTTTAGTTTCCGTCTCTGGTACTGGTTTGTACTTTTTCCATTTTGCCTGGAAAATTCAGAGCCTAGCCAGTGTGATTCCTCACCTTGTCTCACCTTTCTTCTCTGCTCTCCACCCTCTGGCTTGGTCTGTGGATTTCTCAGGCCTTCAGAGACATGGCTGGAGAGTATATGTGTTTCTCTGAACCAGAATTAAAAGGCCTGGCTTAGTCGGGCCTACAGATAGTGCACCTACAGACAGCCTTTACGTCAGTGTTTCTGCATGGCCTCAGATGGGAAACCTGAGTGGCTGCTGAAGTCAGGCCTTCCATATTACAGTGTCACCCTGCCAAACAAATGAAGCACCACCCCTTTAGATCTTTCTGACTCTCAGAGATAAAGAAGTTTGTCTGCATGATTAGGTGTCAGCTTCATTGCTCCCATATAGCTTGGAGTTTGCAGGTTCAGTTTCTTTTTAGCAAGTGAGCGCTTCATATGTGACCGACGGACAGATTCAACTGCAGTGAATAAATGAAGGAAGGCACTGTGCTAATGCCATCAATATGCCTCATTTTGAGATTTCCAAAGATGGATTGTCAAACAGGATGAAGCAGATCGGCAGGTTTTCCTTTTGAGAAGTTAGGTGTATTTTTAGCCATTCTCTCTGCCTTGCCAAACCTGATCCGCCTCATCCAAGGATCTGAAGTGCTGCATCGTGCTGCCCCCAACTGGTTCTTTTGGTGCTTATGTTACCACATCAGAAAATCTCAGATTATTATCTCTCTCAGAAAATCTCAGATTATGTGGCACTTAAATTTTTAAAAATATACTTTTATTGATTTCAGAGAGGAAGGGGGAGAGAGAGAGAAACATCAACGATGAGAGAACCATTGATCGTCTGCCTCCTGCAGGCCCCCTACTGGGGACCAAGCCCACAGTCCAGGCATGTGCCCTTGACCAGAATCGAGCCCGGGACCCTTTAGTCCACAGGCCAGCACTCTGTCCACTGAGCCAAACCGGCTAGGGCTTAAATTTTTTTAAAGCACTTTCATATATTTGTATTAGATTCTCATAATAACATTGTGAGTTATATGGATCAAAAATTATCACACCTACTTTATAGGTGGAAAAACTGAAGGATAGCCTCATTAGTTGACTTGTCTAAAGTTAAATGACTATTAACCTTTTGCACTCGGATGTCGAGTGTGACTCAACACGGTTAGCATAGAGATTAAAATTACTCTTTGAATGTATCAATAATTTGAAATATAAAAAATCCAAATAAATAAGTTTGTATGAAAAGAAACTCCAGTTTTTTATTCTACTGTTGCGCTTTGTAAAATCTGGGGTATTTAAAAAATTAAATCCCGAGTAGAATAAAGGAATCGAGAAAAAAGCTAGTGAGTGCAAAGGGTTAAAAGGCAGAATTGGACTAAAATTCAGATCTCTTGCCCCCGATCCTATTAGGTAACCTAGTCTTTTGTAAATTCAATAATACCCCCCAAGTAGGTATTAAGAGCTTAATTTTAGACTTGGAGGAATTTGCCCCTTTTTCTCCCTTGGAAGGAGGAGGGAGATAATACCAAGTTATGTGAGGTTTGAGTAAATTCATTAACCTAATTGGCAAAAACTTTGAGCTCCTGTTTTACATGAGGCTCTCTGACTTGGGTCTGCAGTCTCCTATCTCTGAGGTGTAATGTAGTGGTAAAGTGCATGGATGCTGGAGCCAGGCTGCCTGGGTTTGAACCCTGGCTCTGCTCCTTAATAATTGAGTAACCTTGAGCAAGTTTCTTAACTTCTAAATGCCTTTTGTCAAATGAGGATAATATAATATTTTACCTCATAGGGTTATGTGCAGTGAATGAGATAATTTTAAGTTCTTAGAATAGTGCCTGGCACAAGGTAAACACATATAAATAACTATTAGCTGCTGTTACTATCATCATCTCCATGTAAATATGCTTATTTGCTCTTTTTAAAAATATTTTTATTGATTTCAGAGAGGAAAGGAGAAGGAGAGAGAGAGAGGAACCTCAATGATGAGAGAGAATCATTGATTGACTGCCTCCTGCACATCCTCCACTGGGGATCAAGCCTGCAACCTGGTCATGTGCCCTGACCGGGAATCGAACTGTGACCTCCTGGTTTATAGGTCGACACTCAACCACTGAGCCATACCAGTCGGGCACTTATTTGTTCTTTTAAAAAGATAGGAATGACGAACAGCCAGATTTCCTAAAAGAGTACATCTTCACATAGTTCTCCATAGTTTTCTCTCCTACTCACTCTTCAGTTCACTTGGGTTTTAATCACTTTACTGAAACTGCTCTGGCCATGGTTGCCAATGACTTCCTAGTTATAAATTCTGTAGATACTTTTGGTCTTTTCCTCTTTGGAGTATTATCTTTCTTTGACTTCTAGGATGAGATTCTTACTTGATTCTTCTTTTTCCTGCCTGCTCCTTTTCTCATCTTACAGGTTAACTCCTGGGCAATTTCATACATTCCTTGGCTTCAGTGATTACTTTAGCTCAATGTTATTGCTTCCTAAATCTTCGTGTCTAGCCTAACTTTGTTCCTGAACTTTAAACAACTCTCTATTTGACATCTCCACTTTGGTTGTCCCACAAGCCTTTAAACTCAACATTGCCTTCAGAGAGGAAGGGAGAGGGAGAGAAAGATAGAAACATCAATGATGAGAGAGAATCATTGACTGGCTGCCTTCTGCACGCCTCCTCCTGTGGATTGAGCCCGCAACCCAGGCATGTGCCCTTGATTGGAATCTGAACCTTGGACCCTTCAGTCCACAGGCCGATGCTCTGTCCACTGAGCCATACCTGCTAGGGCTCAAGTTTTGTGTTTGTTTTCACTCTGCTATCTAAGTACATCTTTTTTTTTTTTTTTTAAGTTTTTATTGATTTGAGAGAGAGAAGAAGGGAGAGAAGGAGAGAGAAGCATGCCCCTTACCCACAACCAGTCCCGATCCCCATTTGCCCTGACTGGGAATTGAGCCAGTGACCTCTTGTTACATGGGATGACACTCAACCAACTGAGCCACATCGGCCAGGGCTCTAAGTACATCTTGAATTTTGCTCTGTTCCATTGCCTCCACGATTGCCTTAACTCAGACACCCTTCTTTCACCAGGATTATTGCAATACTCTTCTATTTTTCCTTTTCCATATTCTCCACTCTATTCTGTCATGCTATTGCTAAAGTATTTTCTTTAAAAGCAAATATAAATGTCATTATGTTTAAAATACTTTCTTTTGTTCCCTATAGACAAGGTAAAGCCCATATATCTTAGCAAAGCATATCAGCCTCACCTGCCACTTCTGACCATATTGAGTAAATTGGTTTTCTATATGCATCATGCATTTAACCTATATCTTTGCATATGCTGCTCCCTTTGTGTGGACTTTCTTTTCTGTTCCCCCAGGTTATCCTTTTGACTCCTTATTTCCTTTGTGCAGCTTTCTCTGACATGTTCAGATTGAGTTAGTAACTTTATTCCGTATGCTGCATAGCAATGTGGTGGTACATGTACAAAGCTCTATTTTAGCATTTACCAAATGCTGTTGTTTGTCTGTATCCCTTAATAGATTGTGATCTCCTTAAAGAAAGGTATCTTTGTGTATAGATGCAGAATAAGCCCTCAGTCACCTAAAAAACAACAATGAACAAAACATCCAGTCTCTATCTTCTAAGTGTTACTCTCTAGTGGTTTTGCCATCAGCCTTATATTCCTGACAAATGGTAGCTGGGTTTTCCTTGTTTTACAGTATATCAACGCTGGAAACCTGGAACAGTTGCTAGACAGTAACCTGTATTTGCCCTGGACTGTGAGGGTGAAACTGGCCTATGACATAGCAGTGGGCCTCAGCTATCTTCACTTCAAAGGCATTTTCCATCGGGACCTCACATCTAAGGTATGAAGGCTTTACTTGCACCACTCGACACTGTCCTCTATTACCAAGAAAGTGGTGTTAAGAAACCAGTTATTAATAAGCTTTGAAATATAGAGTTCTTTTATAGATTTCACATTTAATCACAGAGGATACAAATTAATACTCTGTATATTTAGTCCTTAGACAGCCAATCTCGGCTCACAGCAGGTACCTTTCAGTTTTGAGCCAGGCAACACATACATCTTGAGAACCTTCACGCTTTACTTATCTCCTGAATATTAGTGTTGCAGGAGCAGATGGTGTGAGGAGGGTTAAGAGGAGGGTTAAGAGGTTCTTACCCAATAGGATGACAGCAGTCAAGACAATGTCGGAGCCTGTCTTTTATTGTTCTCTCTCATGGCCTCCAGGAAGTAGCTTTTTTTAAAAAAATATATTTTATTGATTTTTTACAGGAGGAAGGGAGAGGGATAAAGAGTTAGAAACATCGATGGGAGAGAAACATCAACCAGCTGCCTCCTGCACACCTCCTACTGGGGATGTGCCTGCAACCAAGGTACATGCCCTTGACTGGAATCGAACCTGGGACCCTTGAGTCCGCAGGCCGACGCTCTATCCACTGAGCCAAACTGGACAGGGCAGGAAGTAGCTCTTAACTGAGAGCAGGAGTTCGGAGATTTGTAGTCACTTGAGTGCCGGTTTTGAGGGCCATAATGTACTGACCCATTTTCTATGTGTGTGATTGAGTTTCTGCCATTCTGCCAGTTCCTCTTTGGTGTTAGCTGGTCTCTGTAGTATTCTCTTGCTGTCCAAATTGCTGTGTGACCAGGTTAGAAAACAGTTGCTTTTAGACGAAGTTGGCCATGCTACAGGCAGGCCCTACAGGGCCAAGTGGCCCAGGATACCACTGGGACAAGGCTTATATAAATAGTACTGTTCGATCATTGATGTGGGAAATATAAGTCATCTAATATGACTTATGTCCAAGAGCTGGTTTAAAGTCTTCTAGGGAAGTATATGGGAGTTTTGTATCTGCCCAAGAATAGCTGTCATTTTATTCCCCATCCTCAACATATACACATGCACAACATACATGCATACATATACTCCCACACCTCTTCTGTCATGGATGAGGGATAAGGGAGACTGTTATGAGAAAAAGTTTGCAAAGAGAACAAAAGCAGGCTGTACTCTTAGAAAAGTAAGTTTCTGACTCCCTCACACTAGAATGATTCTGGTGTTCCAAATAGTAGTACTGTCCCTGAGGGACCCTGGCCATTGGTTGATAAACTACTACACAGAAAATAGCTTTAGGGGAGGTGATTGTAGGGCCCCTGGGTGTGGCAGAGCCATTTATAGTCAGCTGCATTGTTAATAAAGGAGCACTAAGACCGGCAAATGGAATGTGGTGACCAGCTGAGGCCTAGTTGTGAGGAGGCCTTTGTCTTCCTTGGTACTTGCAAGGCCTGGACAGTTGGACAGCTGGGACCTGGAAGATGGTATCTTTTCCCCTCATGAGCCTTGTCTCATCCCCTAGAATGTTTTAGAAAGTCAAGACTAGGGAAACTGTACTTGTTCCAGGCAAATGAGTGGGTTCATGTCAGCTTAGACACTGCCTTAACTTGACAGCCTAGTCTCACATTTGGCATGCAGCCAAAATCAAATCTTTGCAGCATCATTTGCTCCAAGGTGGAGAGAGATCATAACGAGTTGTCCATCAGTCATACAGCTATTTCCCCCACACCTACATGAGAATATATATATATTTAAAAATATATATTTTTATTGAATTCAGAGAAGAAGGGAGAGGGAGAGATAGAAACATCAATGATGAGAGAGAATCATTGATTGGCTGCCTTCTGCACGCCCCACACTGGGGATGTGCCCCGACTCAAAATTGAACCATGACCTCCTGGTTCATAGGTCAATGCTCAACCACTGAGCCACGCTGGCCGGGCATGACTATAACCTTTTTGGAACTTTAGGGTAAGACCACTGTCCTTTGGTTTTCCTTATAGGGCATAGGTATTCTCAGTGCCTGCCAGTGGCTGGAAACGAGAAACTAGGAACTTAGGAGAAAGTACTGTATCTCTCTGAGCTGTTTTCTGGGTCTGAACTTTAAGGAGATATTGAGGGTACTTCCAGGTGGTAAGAACCAATGACTTTGCAAACTGGAGACAGGCTAGGAAGTGCATTTTAGGGAATCTCAAGTTGAAGAAAAACCAGGGAATTTTACAAACCAGACCATCAAATAGGAGAGACTGTGTTCACTGCCCTTTTTGCAGGATTCACATGCCAGTGGTTACTGTAGTACTGCTTTCAAGAGTGAAACGTCGGTCAGAGATAGCTGTTCAGTCTAATTTTGTAATTACTTCTAAGAAATCGTCTGATACAACATTGTGCAGTGGTGATACTGATAGTTTACTTAGAGGAAGTGGGAGGTAATGTGGCTTTAAAACTATTCACTTCATGAGCCATCAAGAAGTGATAATAACCACACACTGGCTTTTACCTGTGGCTCTAAGAGAAGCTAGTACAACTGTGCACAAGCCTTGGCTCTCAGAGGCAGCTGAGAAAGCATTTTGTTTCTGCTTATTACCAATACTGCCCTGGGTCAGGCAAGCACCACTGCATTTGGTTACCCCTAGGAGTATGAATTATGAATTGTAGCTCTATTCTTGGTTGTTAGTTTTTGTATATATGTATTACTTCATTGACTCCAGAGGAGCCACTCTGGTGAATCCATCCAAGTGAAAAGCCTTTCCCGCTGTGGTCTTAGGCTGTACTATGCAACAGCTAGGAACAGAAAATGTCCATTTTCAGAGACTGAAGAGAGCATGAATTAGGAACAAAGGTGAATGCTGGAGGAAGTAGAGTGTTGTCTATTAGGGCACCCTGTAGTCGTTTTTATAATGAGATTCATCAATAGCTTTTGAAAATCATTTATACTAGTACTGTGCTATTATTAGAGGACATAGTATCGGGGACATAGAAATTATTGGAACACAATCTGTACCATCCTTGGGCTTTTATTTTTTTCATTCTTGGGCTTTTAGACTAGTTGAGGAGACAGATATGTGAGCAGATTAGTACATAAGAGCTATGGTAAATATATGGGATCCCACGGTGGGATGGAGGGCAAGGGATGGGACAGCAAACCAGATAACCTTCCAAGAGACAAACAGTCTCTGGCGCATTTAGGAGGGCAGTTCAGTCTCTGGCCTCCCTGTGCTGTGTTGGTTTTATTCAGTGCCAACAGTGACTCTGCAGTTGCTGTAGGAGACCTCAGTAAGTGCTCTCAGGTGTTTACTCTGGCCCAGTTTTTTGTTTTTAAATGTATTTTTATTGATTTCAGAGAGGAAGGAAGAGGAAGAGAGAAATTTAAACATCAACGATGAGAGGGAATCATTGATCCGTTTCCTCCTGCATACCCCCTACTGGGGATTGAGCCTGCAACCTAGACATGTGCCCTGACTGGGAACCAATCGTGACTTCCTGGTTCATAGGTTGATGCTCAACCACTGAACTACGCTGGCCCAGGCATTCAGTGATTTTTAGTATATTCAACCAACATCACTATCTAATTTCAGAACTTTTCATCATTCCAAAAAGAAACCCTCCTTATCCTATTCCCCTCTCCCTTCAGCCCTTGGCAACTAATCTATTTTTAGTTTCTATGGATTTTCTTATTCTGGACATTTCATATAAATGGAATCATATAATATGTTATTTTCTGGGGAGTATCACAGTTAGATTTGCATTTCATGAAGATCATGCTGGCAGGAATGAGGAAAGTGGGTTATGGAGATTAAGCCTGGACCAAGTTAGAAGAGTATTGCAATATTCAGGGGAGGAATGAAGAGGACCTGAGCTAGAGCAATAGTAATAAGATGAAGAGGGAAGGACTGATTTGAAAAACATTTCGAAGAGAAAATTAGTTGGAGTAAGAGTAAAAATCTAAGATAAATCCCAGGTTTCTGGTTTAGCAAACTGAATGAAAAAAGGCAGTACCAGCCTTTAAAAAAAAAAAATAGCTTGAGTTTTAGTTCTTGGGAGAAAAAGTTGAGTTCAGGTTTGCATGTGTGTAGTTCAACATGGCAATCCAGAAGTTGTCCAGAAATAGACAGGCTGTCTAAATCTGCAGCTTGAGGATCAAGGTCAGGGCTGAGGATATACATTTGGGAGCCATGAGCACAAAGGTGGTAATTAGAAAAGAAATGTAGGATAGCCTCCACAAAAGAGCACAAGAGCTGTAGGCTTAAGATAGAACCCTGAAAGCAATTATCCTCATTGGATGGGAAGAAGAGCCTGCAATGGAGTCTGCAGAATAGCCGAAGATAGAGGAGGAAATCCAGAATTATAGTTGTTATAGAAGCCAGGAGGGCCTGACGGGGTGTAGCTCAGCTGGTTGAGCGTTGGATGGCCTGTGCACCAAAAGGTTGCTGGTTGCTAGTGCGATTCCCCATCAGAGTAAGTGCTCAGGTTGGGGGCTTGATCCCCCAGTCAGGGTGAATGCAGAAGGCAGCCAATCAGTGTTTCTCTCTTTCTCTCCCTCTCTCTCTAAAATCAATAAAAACATATTTTTTAAAAAAGCCAGAAGAGTAACATGAAAAAAAAAAAAAAAAAGCCAGAAGAGAAGAATAAAAAAAAAAAATGCGAGTGGCTCAGTGGTTGAGTGTTGACCTATGAACTAGGAGGTCACAGTTCAATTCCTGGTCAGAGCATATGCCCGGGGTTTTGGGCTCAGTCTGCAGGAGGCAACCAATTGATGATTCTGTCTCATCACTGATGTTTCTATCTCTCTCCCTCTCCATCCCTCTTTCTCTCTGAAATCAATTAAAAAATTTTTTTAAACAAAAGGAATGGGAATAGCCTCTAACTAGCCTCTAATAGCTAATCTGTTAGCTCCAGGACCACAACTGATTATTCTCTACATGCCTACTACTAACACAATTCCTGAATGATACCTAAAAACACTGATGGAAGTAACCAGCAGTGTCAACAGCAGGAAGATCAAGTAATGTAAGCCATAGAACTCATTGGGATCTTCCATAATAATATTTCTAGCAGAAACCAGTGAAGAATGAATTGGAGATTCATAGGCATGATGATCGTGTGAGATGTGCTTCCCACAAACCTTATTATGACTTTGGCACATTACCCTTCTGATGTGAACTTAGAAGAAAAAAAAAGAATGGGAGATAAGGAAATAAAAACAGCAGGTGTTGCCGACAAACCTCACTAGCCTGGGCCCTGTTAAGGGCAGGCCCAGGAGTTATCACCTCAGATTCAGACTCCTAACATTTGGTTCTTTTGGTTTTCAGTATCCCATCTTTGTCTTTGGGTCTAATGCCCGGTTATTGGCTGTGAATGAGCTTTAAGAGGGGCAGTGGTCACATTGCAGATCGGAGGCAGAAGCCACCTTACCCCATTTTGTAAGGCTCTGATCACCCTGCCTTAGCCATTTCTCAGCCGCTCAGAGAAGCTACTGTGAAGTCACTTACTCCTGAATGGGTGATTTGCAGTGAATGAACAGGTCTCCGTGAATGTGAAGATGGAGCAGAAACGGAACAGCTTTGACAAGGCAGTGCACTGTGGCCAAACTCTGTTCCTTATTTGCTGCTCCCAAGCTGTATGTAACAAGGTTGTTTCTGAGGGCCATAAAACAAATAGTAAAAAGGACTTAGACTGAGCCTTGGAGAAAGGAGCCTGAGCTGTTAGTGAAATAGGAAGAGAGAAAAATAGGTGACAGATCTGAGCTGCCACTGCCTCATAGACCAGTGCCCTAAGCCTGGGCTTCGGCTGTCTAATAGTCAAGCTGGCTTAGGGCCCCAAAGACATTCAAAGTCAATGAGCTGGGGGATGCTGAGCCAGCAGGACTGATGGGAGGGCTAACACCAGAACAGGCACAAGGATGCTCCTGCTTGAAAGCTGGAAATGGTGCATGTCTCCCTGGTATCCAGGGCAGGAGAGGATGTGATGAAATCACAAGCTTATTCTGCTTCAGGGAAAAAGAGAATATAGTGTAATTGCATCAAGGTCAGAGTAAGGAACTGATTTGTACCTAATGTGGAATAAGTAGGAGGTGACTTGGCAATGCCTTGGCAACTAGATGCCAAGGCTGGTGAGGAGGAGGGAGGGCTGGTTTGGGTCAGATAGGGCCTTGCTGGCCCCAGAAATGTCCCTGTGAGCCAAGGATCCCTACTCTCTGCTGCCTCTGGAGAAAGTGGGGTAGAGCAGAGTGGTGTAGGACTATTTTGAATGCAACTATTTGAGGAGAGTTGGTTGCTTTGTATTTATTTACAAGCTGTTTGGGTTTCTCCTTTTTCTGGAGACAGTAGCAGTTGTTTAGTCAGCATGAGCTGAGCCTCTCTTATGAGTTGAATACTGTGAGGAACCAGAAAGTGCTCCTGAGGAGCTGATAGCCTGCTATACTTTGAAAGGAAGTGGCAGAGAGGAGGAGTTAAAAGAGTTGAAGTGAGAAATAAAGGTGAGAGCTGGAGAGGACCGGACTGGAAATGTATCTTGCCTTAAAACATATAACATTTTGAGGTGAAAAGGAGAATTGGGAGAACATTCCAAATGGAACAGAACAGTATAAGCATGACCTTGCCACTGGCTGGTAGAATGGGATATCTGAACAGGGCTTGAAGGCCCTGTTCAGGCTTCACAAGTCAAGCATGTCTATGAAAGTCTGGATGAAGATGTGTGCAATCGGGCATCAGGGGCAGACGGGAGCTGGTGGAGAGGTAGGCAGTTGGTTTAGAGCCAGATCATAGACTTCTAATACCAGAGAGGAGGTTGTGATCCTGTGGGCAGTGAAAGTTTATGTTTGGGTACTTGTTCTATGCTTATATTTCTTGGCAAGGTCAGGCCTGGCCTTTGGTCTGTACATTCTGAAGAGGGAGGCCAGGGGCCTGATAGTCCGTCTTCCTCACTAGATTGTTAGTTCCAAGAGGACAGGGGTTTCTGTTTGTTGAGGTGTCTCTGGCACTTAGAGCCTTGCCTGGCACATAGAAAGTAAAGATAAATATTTGTGTTTGGAGCATAATACGAATCCTAGGGCAGCCACTCAAGATCCAAGCCTATCTCATCTCACATGGCTGTCATGGTAATTTTATGGCTGGCTGGTCCCCACTTCTGAGCCACGCTGTCTTCTTCTTTGGGAACCCTAGAACTGCCTGATAAAGAGGGATGAAAATGGCTACTCTGCGGTGGTAGCTGACTTTGGCCTGGCTGAGAAGATCCCTGATGTCAGGTGAGCAGCCCTAATGGGTACTGGTTATAGAAGCGACTAAGGCAAAAAAAAAAAAACACCACAAAACAAAAAACACACAAAATACTCCTGCTGCCTCCCCAGAGGCCAGGACTTGGTCACAGCTCAACCTCAGCTCCCTAAATTTGGTCAGTCCTAGTCTGTACCCATCCTTGGGGGAGAAGAATTCCCAATATTCAGATATCCTATTATACCAGCCAGTGGCAAGCTCATTTTTTATATCATCTCGCCCTATAGCATGGGGAGGGAGAAGCTGGCTGTGGTGGGCTCACCCTTCTGGATGGCACCTGAAGTTCTCCGAGATGAGCCCTACAATGAGAAGGTGAGTCTGGGGCTCCCAAGGCTTGGTTGTCCTTAGAATCCACTCTTAGCAGTGTCCAGGATCACCCTTTATGTTCAGGGGAGTATCTACAACCAAGAGCAGGGCTGGTACCTGGCAGCTACCCAGTGAATGAATTGAATGAAATATGGGCAGTAGAATCTAGGCCTGGGCTGTGGACATGAGGGGCAGAAACCTCACTTCTCAGCCCACTGAAAGGGAAACTGAGGTCTCACTACCCACCAGGCGGACGTATTCTCCTATGGTATCATCCTCTGTGAGGTCATCGCCCGTATCCAGGCTGATCCGGACTATCTTCCCCGCACAGAGGTGAGCTGAAGGCATGGGGATCAGTGCCACTGGGGTGGGGCTGCTTTTGAGGCTGTGGAACCATTTTGTTCTTGGGGTGGAGTTGCTGGAACTTAGTATGTGTGGCTAGTTCTTAGGGGCAATTCCCAGCCTCTCCTTCTGAGCAAGCCAGGATGGATGGAGGGATTAATGACCTGTCTACCCATGTCCTCTGTTCCCTCCCCACTACACCCATTCACAGAACTTCGGGCTGGACTATGACGCTTTCCAGCACATGGTGGGAGACTGTCCCCCAGACTTTTTGCAGCTTACCTTCAACTGCTGTAATGTGAGTGTATCCTCCTGCCCCCGGCTTTGGTCAGGGGCTGGGTTCACCTGGTTAGAACTGTAGAAAGAGCCTAATTAGCCTCATGAGGGGACTCATTTTCACTGATGAATGACAATGCTCATCGCCCTCCTCTGGAGACCTGCCAGACTCTCCAGAGCCCTGGTCCAAATAAAGGAAAATTGCTTTGTAATATCTGCTCCTCGGCCTGCAGGGTAGACCCACCACCCTTGCCTTGGGTGTTGGTGGAGCTCTGGTCAGGTTTTAGTTTACCTGCGGATCCAGCTGGTCCTAAGGCTGATGGGAAAGGCTCTTGTTAGCTTTCATTTTATACAGCTCTGAGGCTGGACTTACCTGTTATGACCAAGGAGTAGCTGGGCTTTGTCTAGGTAACTTCGAGAAACACATTAGCAGCAGAACTCAAGAAAGAACAAACCAATGTGAGCATAACCTTTAGGAGGGTTTTGTGCCAAAAAAGATAAGGCACAGAAAGTTTGCTGAGACAGGGAAGGGTATTAGACGATAGCATCTTCCTTGACTTTAGCTCTGGGAATCATCCTGAGGGTCTGCGGCCTGCAGAAAAGGTCTCTTAGCTGCACATCTGAGTCTTAAAAGATGCTAGAATCAGACTAAAATACTATCCTTGTGGGTGGAAGGTAGGGGGGCAGGGCTAATGGCTGCTATGGATAACTACAGATGGACCCCAAACTGCGCCCATCCTTTGTGGAGACTGGGAAGACCTTGGAGGAAATTCTGAACCACCTACAGGAGGAAGAGCTGCAGCCCACCGCTAAGGGTAAGAAATTAGGGTTTTGGAGTCTTCCCCTCTAGGGCTGTGAAAGCAGGATCCTATGTCCAAAAGAAAGGTGCAGGGTGGGGGACAATGGGAAAAATACTGAACTCCAGGAGTTGTGATTTGGTACACTGCCTCCTCCTTTCAGTCTGTTTTCTCACTGGTGAAATAGGGACAACAATACCTACTTGGTTTTCCCAAGTAAAAACACTTTGTGTAGTGCTCCTGTTTGTTATGACTAGTGCAGTAATCCTGATTTCATGTACTTTCTTCAGGACTCCTGGAGAAAGGACCTGGGATGAAGCGACTGAGCTCACTAGATGAGAAGATCCCTCCCAAGTCCCCACGCCCAAGACGTACTATCTGGCTGTCTCGAAGCCAGTCAGACATCTTCTCCCGTAAACCCCCACATACAGTGAATGTCTTGGACCCCTACTACCAGCCACGAGGTGGTGCTGCCAGCACCCCCAAAATCAACCCTTTCAGTGCTCGCCAGGACCTCAAGGGTGGCAAGGTCAAGTTCTTTGACCTGCCCAGCAAGTCTGTTATTTCCCTGGTATTTGACCTGGATGCACCAGGGCCTGGAACTTTGCCTGTGGCTGATTGGCAGGAACCCTTGGCCCCACCTGCTCGCCGGTGGCATTCTTTGCCTGGTTCACCAGAGTTCTTGCATCAAGAGGCCTGTCCATTTGTAGGCCGAGAAGAATCACTGTCTGATGGGCTCCCACGTCTCAGTAGTCTCAAGTACAAAGTAAGAGAGATCCCGCCATTCCGAGCATCTGCCCTACCAGCTGCTCCAGCCCATGAAGCCATGGACTGCTCCAGCTCCCAGGAAGAAAATGGTTTTGGGCCCAGGCCTCAGGGGGCCAGTCCATGCCTTGCAGGTACCTCTGAGGAGATGGAGGTAGAAGAAAGGCCAAGAGACTCGGCTCCAGTCCCCTTCTCTGTCTCAGGCATAGGCCTGAAGACCCAGGGAGAGCAGGATGGTTGAGGGGTTAATCCCTGCCTCACCTTGGGGATGGACTTTCAGCTGAAGCCACAGGGCCCCCTTGGTACAGTCTTGACTCTTCCCTGGAGCCCACAGAGCAGGCAGGCTAGGCCAAGTCAGGCTCAACTTTGGGGCTCCATGTGCCCAGTGACTGTGAGAGGGGAGGCAGCAGTGAGAAGCCTTCCTTGTTGGGGCCAACAGCTGATTCCAAGCCTCTGAAATCCTGCAAGGAGCTCTGGCTCCCAGCTGACCCCCAATGCATTTCTGCAGACAAGACCAGAAGACTCCTAGTTCTAGTTTGAGCTGGCAGACAGCTATTACCCCAGGTTCTTCTTCCACCCCAGGTCTGTCTCTTGCCCTTCCCTGGGGCATATAAACTACTGGATGGAACCCGGAGCTGACCAGGAGGCCGAAAAGGGCATGGCTATTTCTCAGACCTAAAGACTGGGGTGCTTCTTGCCAGAATGACTAAGACACTTGAATAATTGCTGTTTGCACTTACTGCACAGTCAGACCACGTCACTACATTTCTATGCAAGGGGAGGACAAGGCAGCGTGGTGGTCATGGCTTTTAGCTAACCTATTCAAAGATCTTTTCCAGTTCATTAACCTATTTTCGTATTTATGAAGGGAGTCTTAATGTTCTGCCTTATAAGACTTTCAACCTTGTGGTTGGGAGTGGGGCTGGTTTTGTAGGCCCTAGGGCCTGCTCCATGTATTTGTCAACATGTGATACACCCAATTGGTTAAACGGTTTATACATGGACTGATTTTCTTCCTTCCCTGCTATGGCTGGAGCTACGGGAACAGCCTGTCTTTATAGAGCCGCAATAAGAAATAACCAAAGATAAAGCTGGTCAAACATTTTCATAACTTGTTTCTGCTGATTTTTTGGTAAAACTTTCCCAAGACACTCTCAGACTTAAAAATAAAGTTGGTTACTACAGGTGCTGGTCAGCCTTCTTACTTGTATCATTGTTCCTCAGCCTCTGGGGTAAAGACAGTCCAGAGCAATGCAGCAGTATCTCTGTTAGGAGCCCTCCTCCCCAACTCTGTAGTAGTTGGGAGTAGGACATTCGTAGGCTAGAGGGACCAGACCCCTCTGCTCCAGGTCAGCTGCTGCCCCAAGCCAACTTCATCTTCTGGTTGTGGGCTTTGGAGGAACGGGAGAACTGGCTCTTGGCCACCGTGAGGGGTACAGCTTTGCCACTCAGGTATACCTTGTTGTGGCATTCAGGTAGCCAGGGTCCAGAGCTACAGGGCTGAGGTTCTTGGCTTACTCCCATGTAGGCCATCACATAACCTGTCATAAAGGCATCAAAACCAGCCCGATGCAATCCATCTCCAGGCACTGGGTTAGGACTGGCCTGACTCTCTGGTGCTTCTAAGGCAGCCGTGTCAGCTGTTTCAGGCCTTGTTGCTTTAAGTCCCATCTCCAAGTCATTTTTGTGATCTTGCTCAGAGCCAGGCTGGTTGCTAGTCTCATCCTCAGCCACCTCCTGCTCAGTTTCCTCAGCCTGGACGCCATCCCCACAGACCTGCTTAGTGGGAGGACCATCCTCGGCTTCCCCAGAGGTCTGTTTCTCAGGCAGGCCCAACAAAGCCCTCCGTCGTTTTTCCTTACGTCGTCGCCGTCGCCGCTTATCCTTTGTGGCAGTTTCATCAGTGTCAATGATAAGGTCAATATCATGGGACCGAGGACACTGTGATCCCAAGGGGCACCAGCCGTAGGCCTAGAGGCAGGAAAGAGGCTTAGAGAGGGGTTCCAGGTATCAGAACCTTCCCTCCCCCAGGTAATGGGTGGGAGTTCTCACCGAGAAGTTATCACAGATGATGGTGGAATGAGGACGGTGGCTTGCAGGGGGCATACAGCAGCGGTAGTCTACATGGGCCCTCATGCTAGAAGGATAGTTGCAGAACTCCAGGATAAGGTGTGGGCTGCCAGCTGCCCGCTGCTTTCCATTTTCCCGCTCACTGTAATAGCGCAAGAGGGTATTGGTCCACTAGCATATAAGCTCCATGCAAACAGGGGTTTTTATCTGTTTTGTTCACTGCTGAATCCTCAGCACTAAAACAGTGCCTGGCACATGATAGGTGCTCAATAAATATAAAATAGGTTTATACCAGGCCCCACCGCTTCCCCTCAACCAGTCCCTCACCATTTCCGGAAGGCATATTCTAGGTAGGAGGCCACAAAGCGGGCATGAAACTCAGCAGCGTATTTGGTGTCATAAATGCCAGCTGGGAACATTTCACACAGGTCAGCAGTGAAGGTTCCCAAGCTCTCAGGCAGATGTGCATAGAAATTCTGGTACAGGAACACCAAGTCTATGAGGCCATTATGCAGTATCAGGGGCCGGCGGGCACGGATTAGCTCCAGGAACAGTGTCCTCACTGACTGGCTCTGGCTCTCATCGCCCTGGTTGGAAAGAAAGGGGTCACCCGGAAGGGCTGAGTCCCATACGGAGCCTCTTTCACAACCTATTTATCCCGAGCTCCCCCACCTGGAGAGCTTCCCTTCGCACATAACCCAATGCTCTTCACCCACATATTCGTCTGATTTCCCCAGCCCTGTCACTAGTGACTGCCTAAGAAGCAGATCCTCTGCATATCCAGCCTGTGGTAGGAAGAAGATGAAATCACAGAAGAGGCAGTCTCAAGGCTGGAGACCTACCTTGTCGTTGCCCTTATGGTACGGGATACCCTGGGCATACTGCCTGTTGAAGTTGAAGCCATGCTGTACCAGGAACTGCACAGACTTTGGTTCTATGACATATTCTTCCACGCACAGCAGGGTCAGATTGAACACCTGGGTCAGGTATGAGTGTTCACCCTGGGAGAAAAGGAGGATTCGCTACATCAAAACCTTACATGTGCCCAGCCAGTGTGGCCCACTGGTTGAGCATGGACCTATGAACCAAGGGTTCATGGTTCAATTCCCGGTTTTGGGCTTGATCCCCAGTAGGGGGTGTGCATGAGACAGCTGATCAATGATTCTCATCATTCATGTTTCGATCTCTCCCTCTCCCTTCCTCTCTCAAATCAATAAAAACATCTAAAAAACAACAGAAAAACCTTACACATAATGTTCCCCAGGATCTCAACCCTCCTTTTTCCCCCAGCCACAAACCTGGGAAGGGAATGAAATCAGCACATACCTTGTCTGGCTGCTGCTTGAAGCATGCGAGGCCCAGGGAGAGGATAGAACGGGTCCTGGCAGCATGACACACGGCCTTATAACGTTCTTCGATGCACCTTGGGGTTGGGGTTGGGGGTGGCTGTGGCTAAGAGTTAGCCTCATGAAGGGCCCAAACCACCCAGGATGACTTCCACTCCAGGGCTAAGGTTTGCCCCCACTTCCCCTCGTCAGGGTTGGAACTAAAGAGATCACAGATTATACTTACTGGTTCAGCAAACTCTTCCTGTCCCCAAGCCCACTCAGTTCCTAAGGGTGGTTAAAGGGAGAGTTGAATTAGGTCCCCAACACCAGCCCTTTCACAACCACCTGCCCTCCTAGTTCCCCAACCCTCACCGTGTCTACAGCCACGAAGCTAGCTGTCTTTATGGCCAGCAGAAGGGATGGCCACATCTCCTTAAAGTTGTCACTTTGCACATCCAGCACTGGAACTTGGACTACCAGCTCGTCCCCAGGTTTTGTGCTTTTGCTGACACTATCTGGGGGTAAGGAGAACAGAATAATAGAAGTTAATGATCAGGCAAGGGGAATGGGGAGTAGATACCAAGCTAGGCCATGGTTTGGGGGGCATTTTCCATGATGGCAAGAAATGGCAGCTTTCCCCCTCAAGCCTTTGTATCAGCATGCTCTACACACAGACCTTGGAGGGAATAGTGCCCTGAATTTGGGGAGAAAAAGCCTGGGTCTTCCAGGGGCTTATGTTAGACTTTGGGAAAATCACTTCTCCCTCAGCATCACTATCTGTAGGAGAAGTATGGACTAGATCAGTGGTCGGCAAACTGCGGCTCGCGAGCCACATGTGGCTCTTTAGCCCCTTGAGTGTGGCTCTTCCACAAAATACAGTGCGATTGAAACTTCGTGGCCCATGCGCAGAAGTCGGTTTACGGCTCTCAAAAGAAATTTCAATCGTTGTACTGTTGATATTTGGCTCTGTTGACTAATGAGTTTGCCGACCACTGGACTAGATGATCTGTGAGGTTCCTTTTCCCCATGTCCTGCAGGAACTATTTGTTACAGCTCCAGCTCCAGGAGTTCAGGCTCCACACTACTGTTCCCTTGGTGCCCTAGCAGCCACAATCCCCGGAGCCGCCTAATAATTAGGCCCCAGAGATAATGCCCTACACCTGGCTTCCCAATACATCCCACTTCCTTTGGACCACAACTCCCAACCTGCCCCACTTAAGAGAAATGAGTTCCAGACTACATTTCCCGACATGCCCGCCCACGATCCTAACTGTGCTCTTAACCCTCCAGGCTTTTGCAGCCCGAGCCGCGGTGCACACTGGGACTTGTAGTCTCCTCGTGGCTAGTTAAGAAGGGAGAAGTTAGTCCTCTGAAACTTGAGGTCGGTTTCTAGAACTATGAGCCAGAGGCCTTCCCCTCCCCCGGGGCGCACAGGCTTTTAAGTCGGCCCCTGAAAAGCCACTCACTGTCAGAGATCGCTGGAGCTGCGCCATCGTCACTGTCGCCTGCCATGACACCGCGCGGCCCTTGCCTGACTAGTCGGTGGCAAGAAACGGCAGGACTTCCGCTTTGTCTCCAGGCGCGTCTAACGCGTTCGAGGGTAGGGGCAGGCTCTTGCCTCCGGAAGTCGCTGAGGGGCTGGAGTTCCGTTCAGACCTCCAGGATCTGGCGCGCGAGGAGCGGGTTCGGAGCGTTCTGGGATCCTATTGGCTGTCACGGGTCAGCTCGCCGTCGATTGGCCGGAGCCACGCCCCCGGGACCGTGGGGTAGCCGGACACGTGAAAACGTGGGAGGTAATTCTTCGTGTACGTCCTGTGGGCACGTGGGAGTGAGCTGTACGCTGTCTTCAGGGACAAGGCTCCGGGGTAGGGGTGGGTGTCCCCAGAGGAGGTGGCGCTGCCAGAGCTAAGCTGAAAGCAGCCATAGGAGTTAGACAAAGACCGGGGAATGTGGGGGAAAGATGTCTATTCTGGGGAAGGGCAAGTTCCCTGCGAGGATGGAACTCACTGCGTTCCAGAAAGTGAAAGGCGGGGAGGAGGACTCGAGCCGAGGCTGCAGAGGGGTTAGAGCGATCCACTAGCAGGGAAGCTTTTGAAATAATCCAGGCAGGTGACAAGAATGATTTGAATTAGGCTCCAGCAGAAGGGACGATGAGGAAGGGACACATTGTAAGCAACTTGGAGGTACAGGTGATCTAAGGTGATTGGACATGACTCCTGCTACTGTGAGCGAGGTGTGCCTGCCAGAGAGACCGCGCTTTCCCTGGAGCTGCAGTTCCCATCCTCTCAGCCCAGCAAGGACTCAACGCGTTCTCCGTGGTTACTCACTGTTCCTTGTTCATTTTCAACCTTTCTACTGAGTCTTTTTCATCATTATTCAGAATTGTTTGGATTTCTCCTACTCTTAAAAAAAGGAAAATCCTTTCATCCCAGGAATTAATTTAACAAGTATTTACTGTATACAATTTACCTGGCACTGTGCTCAGTTCAGAGGATACAACAGTCACCAAAAGAAACCCAGGACTTGCTCTCATGGAGTTTTACAGTCAAGTTGGGGAAGTGGACACTGATTAAAGAAGCAAGAAAAAAAAAGTGTAATTGCAAGTGGTGTAAGAGCAACAATGGAGAAATACACAAGAGGGTAGAACTGGGGGGACCTGATGTGGACAGTTAAGTCAAGACCTGAAGAATGAGTAGATGTTAGGTAGAGCATAGAAGAGCTGTCCAAGTAGAGGATACGGATTGGGTCAGGCCTCAAGGTAGACAGACACTTGGTGGGTTGAAGCATCTATTTCAGGCAAACATGGCTGGAGCATAGTGATCTAGGTGATGAGGCAAATGGGGCCCTGGAGCTTACAAGGCTTATATTAGGATTAGCTTCTAAGAGCAATGGGTATGACAGCCAAAGTCCTCCAGTGGCCTACAAGGTACTTTGTGATCCTATGCCCCCTTTTTTAGCTCTCTGACCTTATTTCCTATCCTTACCCCGCCTCATTCTATTTTAACCACACTGGCTTCCTTACTGTTCTACAAACACACCAGGCACCATGCTTAGGGCCTTTGCACTAGCTCCTTCTTAGTATGCCTTTCCCACAGGTATCTACATGGCTAACTTCTTCAACTGCTTTAAGTCATTGGTCAAATAACACTTTAACAAGGCCCACCATGACCACATTCTTTAAAATTGCATCATTCCACCCCCTCCCCATTTGTTATCCCCTTCACCTGCTCTATTTTTTCTCCTTATGCTTATATTTATCACCTAATGTCCTATATAGTTTACTTATGTATATTATTTATTGTCTGCCTCTATTAAAATATAAACCCTGTGAGAGCAGGAACCTTTGATGTTTTATTTCGTGAAGTACCTAAAACTGCTTGACACATAGTAGGCAGTCCATAAATATTTTTCTGTGAACTAATGGGAAGCTATTGAAGGTTTTAAGTAAGAAAGTGCTACAATCATGTCTTAAAATATTGCTTTGTGGAGAATAGATTGTAGAATGAATTATGGAAGCGAGTTTGGCTATGAAGGAAAGTGAGTCTTATGGAAAGGATTGGAGGAGCAGGATCCTGAGCTCAGATAATTTAGGAAGAGGGACCTATTCATAGAAGGTAAGTGAAGATGGAGATAAGTTTATTTCACTCATTTTTTTTTTTTCCTCGAGAAGGAAGCAAGCTCTTTTGATGAAAATGAGGTGATAAAGTCAAAGTTTGAGGAGAGTTTGAACCAGAGGTTCAGCAGGGACTGCGGTATAGCCGAGTGCAAGAATGTAGACTCTGGAAGCAAACATTTTGGGTTGGAGTGAACAAGTTGCTTAATCTCTACAAGTCTCAGTTTCCTCATAACTGAAATGGAAGTAATACTAGAACATACTTCATCTGGTAAAGCACTTGTAGTGGTTCTCAACCTTTCTAATGCCGCGACCCTTTAATACAGTTCCTCAATTATTTTCGTTGCTACTTCATAACTGTAATTTTGCTACTATTAATTAATTGTAATGTAAATATCTGTTTTCCGATGGTCTTAGGCTCTACAGCAGCAGTTCTCAACCTGTGGGGTATGACCCCACAGCAGGGTCGCTTAAGACCATCGGAAAACATATATATTTACATTACGATTCATAACGGTAGCAAAATTACAGTTACGAAGTAGCAACGAAAATAATTTTATGGTTGGGGGTCACCACAACATGAGGAACTGTATTAAAGGGTCGCGGCATTAGAAAGGTTGAGAACCACTGATAGGGTCTGGTATACACTTACTGTTAGCTACATTAAACTATTAGAAAAAGGCAGCTACAAGTACAGTAAGGGAGAAATGAAGATCAACCAGATGCATTTTATCTTTGCTAACGGTCAGCTGGCTATGATCTAGATCACAAAAGATTAGGTATAAAAATAGCTCATCTCTCTCCCCCCACCCCGACTTGACATCTGCTCTCAGGCAAATCTTTTCTCCTTTCTGATCCTCGGTTTCTCCTTTCTACAGAATGAAGGTTTGGACTAGATGACTGTTAAAGACTGCTTCATTGTAAATGTGCTGCGTCTCTAAGCAGGTAAACCTCCTACCCACTCCCGTGCTCCTAGACACATGTAAAGAACCCCTGTCCGTGTCACACATAGTCACAGTAACCATCAGGTATGCACAAGTGCTCCCGCACAGGAAGCTTTTGGTCCTTGACCCAGCCCAGCCCTGGCCTCTTACTTTGTGTACGTCTCTAGGACTATACTACTGCTGGTCCCTCTTAGGCCATTTGGAGAAGCTCAGCCCTGTTGGTCATACCTCAGTGCCACAGCCAGTCAAGAGCAAGCCCATGAGCATCTAGAGAGTTGTTTGTTTTAGAAAATATGTTTTTATTGATTTTTCAGAGAGGAAGGGAGAGGGAGATAGAACCGTCGAATGGCTGCCTCCTGCATGCCCCCTACTGGCTCCTGTATACCCCTACTGAGGATAGAGCCCACAACCTAACCTGGGCATGTGACCTGACCAGGAATCGAGCCAGTGAATTCAACTCTTTTCTCTGAGTTGTTGAGAAAAGCGAGACACTATGTGAATGGTGTAGGGAGGGAGGTGGCTCCACCCCCTCAGGGCCCCAAGGTTCAGCCTAATTTTAACTGACTACTTTGGCTGGTTCTAGATTGCCATGAAGAAGCCACGAACAGCTGTAGGAAGTCGTCCCAGGAAGCAGACATCCAGCCGGGAGGAAAAAAAGAAACATGCCCTCAACAGCAGCCAGGCCAGGCCTACTATCCCTGATGGTGAGGAACTTGGACCTAGTAAAAAACACGTGGGCTGGTTTCACTGGCTATGAAAGGGGGCAGATTCAAGCCTGAAGGGACTAATTAAGGATCTAATTCTGACTTTGCAATGTGATTTTGGGATAATTGCTCTGGATGGCTGCTTTCTTGCCAGTGACATGGAGCAGTAGTCTGTGCATTTTCTTCCTCATGTGGCTTTCATAGGATCAAATGAGTTGATCTGCCTGAAAGTATTTTGTAAATGGGAAATCCCTGCACAGGTATGTTATGCTTGGCTGAAACTCTTGGGTTTTCATTATGACCCAGAGAAAAGGGAGCCAGCAGTACCACTCTGGGAAGATTAAGGCTAGGAACTTGGCTAAGGCTACTCACAGCTAGATAATTTTGGACTGACTCCAGGTCAAGGGGTTAGGGGTAGGGGGAGGGGGCCTAAGTGGAAGCAGACTGCAACCAGGCTGTAGTGTCCCAGGTCCCTGGTGCACAGCCTGTGCAGGGACAATTCCTGAGTTTCCTGAGGCCCCAGCAGGCCAGGCCAGGCGTCAGGAGGAGGTGGTATTGCAGGCCTCTGTCTCCCCGTACCATCAATTCAGCGATACAGCCGAGGTCACAGTCTTCCGGGAGAGCCTGCTGAGCTGGTATGACCTAAAGAAGCGGGACCTACCCTGGAGAAGGCGGGTAGGCAGGCGAGGGACAGGGACGGGGGTGGGAGGCTAGTGCCCAGCCCGCTCCACACCAACTCCCCATCTGGGGTTGCATTTGCAGGCAGAGGGTGAGGTGGACCTGGACAGGCGGGCATATGCTGGTGAGTACATCTCCTGAGAACAGAGCTGCTTTTTGCCTGGACACCCTCAGATTGGAATCAGGGCTATGGGCCAGGAGCAGGGCAGGTCAGCCGTGTCCTCATGCCCACCCCTCTTCCCCAGTATGGGTCTCAGAGGTCATGCTGCAGCAGACCCAGGTTGCCACGGTGATCAACTATTATACCAGATGGATGCAGGTGACTTCAGGGAAGGAAGGGGAGGGTGATGGGCTAGACCCCAGATGAGAGCCTGTCTTTGGGCTGGGGGGGAAAGAAGGCTTCTTTTTCCTCCCTCACCCTTGACCTCTCTATTTTTGCCTGTCCTCTGGCTATAGAAGTGGCCAACACTGCAGGATCTGGCCAGTGCTTCCCTGGAGGTGAGACCTACCCTAGGGGAGGGGGAAATGAGGACAACAGAGGACTGAGTGCTGATTTCTCTGACCTCTGACCCCACCCACAGGAAGTGAATCAGCTCTGGGCTGGCCTGGGGTACTACTCTCGAGGCCGGCGGCTGCAGGAGGGAGCCCGGAAGGTAAGGGGATAGCAGGGAGGGTGGGATCCCCAGGCCCTCAGATGTCTCCTAACCTTGAACCTTTCCCACCCCAATCAGGTGGTAGAGGAGCTAGGGGGCCACGTGCCACGTACAGCAGAGACCTTGCAGCGGCTCCTGCCTGGCGTGGGGCGGTACACAGCTGGAGCCATTGCTTCCATTGCCTTTGGCCAGGTGAGCCCGTAGTCCACCCCCATTTTGTGCATACCCACTTTCCTCCCAGACCAGGCTGACTCCTGGACTCCTGTGCGTCAGGTGACTGGTGTGGTAGACGGAAATGTAGTGCGGGTGCTGTGCCGTGTCCGAGGCATTGGTGCTGATCCCAGCAACACCTTTGTCTCCCAGCAGCTCTGGTAGGATATTGGGGTACTGCAGGACATTGGGAAGGGTGCCTCCAAAGGATCTTGGGCTCACAGAAACGTTCCTTTCTGGTAGGAGCCTAGCCCAGCAGCTGGTAGACCCGGCCCGGCCCGGAGACTTTAACCAAGCAGCCATGGAGCTGGGGGCCATAGTGTGCACCCCGCAACACCCACACTGCAGCCAGTGCCCTGTGCAGAGCCTGTGCCGGGCACACCAGAGGGTGAGCCATCTGGGGAAGGGGCAGCGAGGCCCTAGGGAGCGCCCCGTGCTCTGTGACTTCCTTCCCCATGCCTGTCAGGTGGAGCGGGAGCAGCTTCCAGCCTCACAGAGCCTGCCAGGCAGTCCTGATGTGGAGGAGTGTGGTGAGTGCTGGTTCTAGCCCCAGCCCTCCCTGCACTGTCACCGAGCTGCCTGGGAGGCCTCATTCTGGTTCATCCTACAACCCGAGCTGGACTCTGCAGAGCTGGGCCTACACCTGCTCTCTGGGCCTGAGCGGGGCTTGGGGATTTCTGTTCCCAGCTCCCAACACTGGGCAGTGCCAGCTGTGCGCACCACCTGCAGAGCCCTGGGACCAGAGCCTGGGAGTGGCCAACTTCCCCAGAAAGGCCAGTCGTAAGCCCCCCAGGGAGGAGTGCTCTGCCATCTGTGTTCTGGAGCAGCCCAGGGCCCCTGGGGGTGCCCGGGTTCTGCTGGTGCAGAGGCCCAACTCAGGTACCTGGATCCTGGGAGTGGAGGGCAGTGGTGTGAGCAAAAGGGGAGAAATGGAGGAGTCAACAGCTAAGGCCTAACTCACACCTGCTGACCGCTGTCTCAGGTCTGCTGGCAGGACTGTGGGAGTTCCCATCTGTGACTGTGGATCCCTCAGGGCGATATCAGCGCAAGGCCCTGCTGCGGGAACTGCAGAATTGGGCTGGGCCCCTCCCAGCCACCCACCTGCATCACCTAGGGCAGGTAAATGAGCAGTGAGGGGGCCAAAAATGATGGCTTTTTCAGCCACACCACGGGCCTGTTTCAGCCCCTTGGTCCTCCCCCAGGTGGTCCACACCTTCTCTCACATCAAGCTGACCTATCAAGTCTATGGCCTGGCCCTGGAAGGGCAGGCCCCAGTGACAGGCCCAGCACCTGGCGCTCGCTGGCTGACTCGGGAAGAGTTTCACACCGCAGCTGTCTCCACCGCCATGAAAAAGGCATATCTTTATTGTCTTTGTTGTGCTTTCTACATGTTCTGCATGAACCTATTAACAGATAAACAGAAAAGAAAAAAATAAAAGGACAGGGTTCTGGCTCTTTGGAGGAAGATGCCAGCCCTGCACTCCCCCTCTCTTCTTGGCTAGGTGTTCCGCGTGTATGAAGGCCAACAGTCGGGGACCTGCAAGGTGAGTCCCCTGGCCCTCGCCCAGCCTTCTCTCTCCCTCGGCCTGAATCCACAGGTTTTCAGTGAGTTAAGTGACACATTAGGGTGAACACTGTCCACTCCGAGTTTCAGCAGGGGGCGAGGAAGGACCTAGAGACCTTATAGCCTAGGGTCTAGGTGGAGAGGGGACAAGAGAAAACAATGGAGACCATAGTGTCAGATGTGTGAAATGTTTGTACTGGATTTTGTGGGATATGAGGTGGAGAGCTCTGTTCTGTCCGGGGGGAAAGGATCAGGGAAAGGCTGCTTGAAAGAAGTGGCTGGTAATGTGGGTCCTAGAAATGAATCCAGGTTTGGGAAGGGAATCAGCAATAAGGATTTTCTTCCAGGCCCAAGAACAGTTTAAGTAGCCCTGGTTTGTGTTGCTCGGTGGTTAGATCTTGGCTCGAGCACTGAAGGATTCTGGTCAAGGGCATGTACCTGGGTTACAGGTTTGATCCCCGCCCCAGTCCGGCCTGTGCGGGAGACAGCCATCCAATGTTCTCTCTCTCTCTCACTCTGTCTCTCTCTGAAAATCAATTGAAAAAATATCCTCAGGTGAGGATTAAAAATAAATGGAAAAGGCATCCTCAGGTGAGGATTAACAAAACAATAAAAAGTAGTGTAAGTAATGATGGGCACAGTGCAGTCTGCATGTGTGAGGAACTCTGAGCATCTGGCCAGAGCAATCAGCAGGGCCATGAACACCAGCCCACTGAAGCACTTTAGGTGGAGAGAGGAGTCAGATCTATATTTGAGGAAGATTTCCTTGGACTGCCGTTTAGAGAGTTGATAGAAGAGGCAGATTCTGGAGATAGGTTGGGAGCTTTACTACATTCAGGCCAGAGTCTGAGCTAGATCAGTGGCGTGGGGTAGGGGTGAAAGGAGAATATTCTTCACTGTCCCCTTAATGCCTTCTTTGGCTTCTAAACAGAGTTCCAAAAGATCCCAGGTGTCTACTCCATCCAGCCGGAAAAAGCCCAGGCCAGGCCAGCAAATCCTGGATAGATTCTTTCGGCCCCGTATCCCCACAGATGCACCTGCACCCAACAGTACGGCCTAGTGACACATCTGGAAGCCCCCTCCCCTTGAGAATCCTGTTTTTTAATAAAGTACTTATTTTTATAGTCGTTTTGGAGACTTTCCATCCTCTGCCTAGCCCCCTTGCTCACCTCTGAGGGTTCCAGGAAGCGGTGAAGTCCTGCTTGCTCCTGACTTCCTCTGGCTGAGCTCCCAGCCAGCCCTGGGCAGATAGAGGAGCATGTTCTATCCAGAGTAACCTCCCCTCCCTCAGCCCCCAGGAAAGAGGGAGAAGGCAGCTGCAGGAAGTGCCTGCCAGTGGCTGATAGCCCACACCTTCATTCCAGGTCTCTGGTTAGTTCTGTAGCAGTGGTATCACTCTAGAGCAGATGGTTTGGCTCAGCCCTGACCCAGCCCCTCTCCCTCCCCCCCCCCCCCCCATTTGTGGCTGCTCCTGAGGGAGAAGGGAAGGAAGCACAGAGGAAGATTTGTTCTGTCTTAAATTCCTACCTCAAATAAGAAATAATTTATTTAGGGATAAATTACACATGTAGTGAAATCAATACAGAAAAGCAAGGGGTTAATAATCCTAAAATTGGGAGTGGGTGAAGGGAAATGTGGTCAGAGAAGGACATAAAAGTCTTCAAGAGTACTGGTTATGTTCTATTTCCTAAAGGAGTTACACCCCTTAATTCTTTATATCTCCCATATATATTAGATACAGACTGTAAAAAGTGTTTTATAGTTAAAAACAAACAAACTGACTTCTTTGGACCCCAGTGAGAGATTCAACTTCTGGCAGGTACTGATGAATGGAGGCCACACCTGGCCCTAGGGACAAAGCCTTATTCCGCCAGGCCCTGTGCTGAACCCCCGGACCTCCAGGACAGGTGGCTGCCAGCTCCGGCTTCCTCAGGCTTCCTGACCCCTGGCAGCATGCTCCTCCACGGACTGCCACAAGGCCTGGATGTTGCCCTGGCCAAAGCCTGTGGCCCCCTGCCTCTGAATCAGCTCCAGGAAGAAGGTATCCTCTGCAAAGAGGGACTTGGTGAAGACCTGAAGCAAAAACTTGCCTTCATCGCCGTCTAGCAGAATTCCCTGCAGGGCCAGCTGGCTGGGCTCATGACCTGCAGCTAGGATCTGACTTTCCTTGCCTGGCTGCTGGTAGTAGGCCTTCGGAGGAGTCAGGAGCTGGCCCCCAGCCAAAGTCACCCCTTCAGTGGCTCCTATGATGTTTGGTGTGTACAGTCCCACATGCTGCAGGCCTGGTCCTCTGTGCTGGGCCAAAAACTGCTGCACCTGGTCCAGTCCACGGGCGGCCCCCCGCAGGGACTCAGCCAGCACAAGGGTGGGGACAGCACCGCATGGCCCTGTCTGCAGGGCAGTGAGCCTCAGCCCCCCTTGTCCGGAACCCGCTGTCACCTCCAAGCCCAGCTCCGGGTCCTCACCTGGGCTCAGTGGCACGTGGTAAAAGCCTAGACAGTCGTGGAACCAGCGCATCAGTGTAGGGGAGCTGCCGCGGGTGCAGGCCAAGGTCAGGTGGTCCACGTGGCTGAACCAGCCCGGGCCGGGTTTGGAGGACAGAGGTCGGAAACCGGGCAGGAAGGGTCCGCGGTAGTCGGTGCGCTCCAGCAGCGTCAGGCTGAGGTTGCCTGCGGGCGAGTTGACCACGGTGTAGGTGGCAGCACCCAGTGCATCCTGCACAGTAACGGGGGGCACCAGCACGCGGCAGCCCTTTGCCGCCAGCGCCCGGGCGGCGGCTCCCGCGTCCGCCACATCAAAGCACAGGTTGGTGGCGCTGGGCACTGCGTGACGCGGGTCCAGGCCGTAGAGCGGCTCCCGGGCCCCCGCGCCCTCATTCACCAGAAAGACCGCGTCGCCGCTGCGCAGGGCCAGCTGCCGCCAGCCGTCGGCCTCCCGCGCCGCCACGGGCTGGAAGCCGAAGAGGCGCTGCAGATCCCTGGCCAGAGGCTGCCCTGTGGGCACGTGGAAGGCGATATGGCACAGTCGGCGGGCGGGCGCGGCCATGGCGGTCTGGTGGGTGACCCCGGACTGTCCTTCCCTTTGGCCCGCTCTCTTGTCGTTCGGGACTCCAGGACTCTCCGTCGCAAGCTTGTCGTCGGAAGCCGGTGGAGTCCAGTTCTGCCCGCAGAGCGCGTTCCCAGCACGTTTCGGGGAGAAGTCACAGACCGACCCTCTTGGGTGCTTGCGGTGCTTTCTACCGCACCACCCCCACCTGGAGATCCCTGGGGACCACCAGGTGCCCGGGGCGAGCGGTGAAAACCACGTGGAGCCGGTGCTGGGCGGAGCGGGCGCGAGGGGGCGGAGCCAGTGCCTCCGAGACTGAACTCTCCGCTCCCGCCCCGAGCCTAACGCGGAGGGTGCTGCGGGGCCCGGGCTGCTCCTGCCCGGAGCCTCTGGGACGCTCTGAGCGTCCCTCCCCGGCCTCCCGAAGTCACAATAGCTGCCTTCACTCGTTGCCCGGCGTTGGCTCTCATCCCTCAACCTCAGAGCAAAGGGAATCTGCCCCAGCTGGGAGAGGAGCCCAAATTCTCCCCCACAAGCAAGGGATATTTTATTTTATTTTACTTGCAATTTCATGTTTTAGCTTAAAAATTCTGGAGAATTTTGCTATTAATCCTAATATCCCTTTAAGACTTTAAAAATATTTTAGGATATTTAACTTAAAGCATTTAACTTTAAGACGTTTTAGGTGAGAGCCCTGGCGGGGTAGCTCAGTTTGTTAGAGCATCATCCGGATACATCAAGCTTGCAGGTTCCATATCTGGGTTAGGGCACACACAAGAGTCAACCAATGATTGCATAAATAAGTGGAACAACAAACTGATCTCTCTCTCTCTCTCTCTCTCTCTCTCTCTCTCTTTCTCTCTCTCTAAAAGCAATCAATAAAAAATTTAAAAAATGTTTTAGGTTACAGATTTTCATTCCCTGCCCAACATGGACCAGAGAAATGGATATTATAGGAAGATAGGCCATCTATATGGCTTCTACACACATCTCCTTTCTCTGGGGCAATCTCTCAGCTCCACCTGTCTCTTTCTTCAGCCCTGATTTTCTCCCAACATCATTTTGACTCCTTGTCCCAAGCAAGAAACAAACTAGTGGTTCAGGACCTGAAACAAACTGTACAACGCTCCTGGAGGGCACGCAGGTGGAAGGGGCGAGGCAATGACGCTGCGGGCCCTCCTGCCATATCTGCTTCTACAGCGACCAGGTCAGTAGAGGTGGTGGCAGGGGCTGTGAAGGGCTAAGGAGCCGAACTAGTGGAACCCCATCCTTCCTGCAGGTGTAGGCCCACGCTAGCTCCTCCGAAATCCTGACCCCCACCTCTCCTCTCCCAGAAAGCAAATCACCCTGGGAACTCTTGCCTGTCTGCTTCTGCACCCCCAAGATCCTGTCTTTTCCAAACTCCCTCCCTTTTCCCTACTCCCAGAGGTGTCCTTGAAGTTCCCTGGTTCTGGCCCTGTCCCTGCCCTGCCAAACCAGGATTCCATCCCTCTTCCAGCCTGCCCAGCGGTTGACATTTTATAAAGGGTGGCTCAGAAGACTTCACGATGAAGGTGACTTTTTTTGTTGTTGTGGTAAAATACACACAACAATATTTACCATGTTAACCATGTTTAAGTGTAGAGATTAGTGGCATTAAGTACATTGTTCTGCAACCAGCACCATCATCCATCCATTGAACTCATCTTCCCCAACTGAAACTCCCTACTATCCCCTCCCCGAAGCCCCTGGCAACCTCTATTATCCTTTCTGCCTCTACGTACCTCATGTAAATGTCAGAGTAAGAAATATTTAAACCTATAGAGAATTTTTGTGAGTTTATTTGTCAGCAATTGCCGGGAAGCAGAATCTCAATGGATTGGGATAATGCTGAGGAGAATGGAAGTTTTTTTTTTTTTAACCTATTTTTATAAATTACAATCAAAGGAGGAGATGTAGGTGTGTTACATGAATTCCATTGGTGATAGATTAGAGAGGCGGGAGAAAGCAAAGGTGGGGGACTTCTGGGATTGGATAAAAAGTGATATGATAGACACATACTTCTTTTACTTAGGTGGGTACAGGATAGTTAACAGTCAACAATTAGCATGATAACAATGAAGGAATTTGTGGTATCTGTCCTGGCACCCAGGACATTTGGTTGTGCCCTGAGGAGTCTGGAAAAAGGGAAGTTACAAGTTACCCTGACATTTCAATGATATGTTATCATAGATGCAAAAAGACTACCGTAAAGATAAAGGTTAAGGTAAAGATTGACCTTGTCAGGGAGATACCAGCCTAGGAGGTGACTACCCACCATAACTGCTTTTAGTTAAAGTTTAATTTCAGACCATCTTTTGTGGTTACGTTAGGTCTTAGGCCTTCCCTGAGTTTGTCAGGTTAGCCTGTGGCCCCTTTCGTCCACGCAGGCTTCTTTCACTTAGAATAACTCCTTCAAGTTTCATCCACGTTGTAGCAGAAGTCAGATTTCAGGAAGGTGACTTTTGAGTTAATTCCTGAAGGAAGTGAGGGAGCTAGAGGAATACGAAAAGGCCCTGAGGTGGGAATGGAGCTGGTGTTAGATAAAAAGGCCAGTGCAGCTGGAAGAAGATGGGGGTAGGGGTGGGGGGGGTGGGGGGGAGAATAATAGTGATAAGGCAAATTTTGTAGCATGTTAGAGTTTTGGCTTTGTTAAATGAAAGTTAACAAAATAAAATTTATTTGTTTTCAAGATCTAATAGTCTTTTTTTCTTTTTTTACATGCCCTTGACTGGAATTGAACTCAGGACCCTTCGATTCCTAGGTTGACGCTCTATCCACTGAGCCAAACCAGCCAGGGTGAGCTAATTGTCTTTATTAATCGATTCATGAACTGATGGGGTAGCATCTCCTCTAGCAACTAGAAGGGCCACTCTGAGGGGTTGTACAAAATGGAAGGTTTTTATTGGAAGAGGAGTAGGGCAAGGGGGCTATGAACAAAAGAAAAGATGATTTGGGGGCCAATATCTTTTCTTTAGGGGAAGGGTTTTTATCATGCAAATTTCCCATTTTCTCTATGTGTGTGTGTGAGGGGGAGGGGGGGGGGGGGGAGGGATGGAGAAGGCCTCTGTGACAAATTGCCTTACTGGTGCTTGACCAGAAAGTTCCAGACCAACTAGTTGATTAAGATTATGTTACTGAGAGAAGGTGGAACTGTAATTAGATCAGGTATTAAATCTAGGTTTGGTATCATAAGCTTTTTAGCAGAAGTGATGCTACCCTGGTCCTGTGGTTTTTATCTCTAACAACTCTGAGTGAGCTAGGAGGTCACTGGAGGGTTTTGAGCTAATTCTACTGAACATTTCTGGCTGCTGTGTTGACAATAGAAGCACGGGAAGCAAGGGCAGAATAGGGAAGCCAGTGAGGAGGCTGTTGCTTCTAACATTGTCTGGAAGATTCCCTGGGGAAGGGAATTTAATACGTGTTGTGTGTGTTTTTTTAAGTTGATTTAAGAGGGAAAGGGAGGGAGAGAGAGCGAAGCATCGATTGGCTGCCTCCCACAGGCACCCAAACTAACTGACAATTTCACTGGTACATGGGGCAACACTCAACAACTGAGCCACCGGCCAGGGCTGAGGATGGGAGTGGAGTCAAGAATTCCCGATGGAGGAATACTTACCTCTTACCAAAGGCTCAGAGATGAGAGGTGCATTTTCATTTCCAAAGCCCTAGGGCAGGGCCCTCTGCTGGTGCTCCACTGGCCCTTCCTAGCTGTAGAAGGAGAATTGGAACCATTTCTTAGTATTTGCAGTACCCCCACCCCTCCATCCCCTCATCTGTGGTTTTGTTTTCCACTGTTTCATTTACCTGCTGTCCACTGAGGTTTGAAAATATTAAATGGAAAATTCTAGAAATAAACAATTCATATGTTTTAAATTGCATGCCATTCTCAGTAGCATGATGAAATCTTGCACTGTTCTATTCTTCCCCAGCCAGCACACACATCATCCCTTTGTGGAGCGTATCCAAGCTGTATGTATAGAAGTTAGTCATTTCGCTGCCTTCTTTCTCCATGACCAGATCCACTGTCTGATAACTCCACCTTAAAGGATGGCAGGTCACTACCGATTTTCACATTGTCCAATGGGCAATTCTCTGCCTCAGAAACGTTTATGCAGTCAACTGTCTCTCCTTCCTGAAACACGCTTTCCTTGGGTTTCATAACCCCGTATGTCCTCTTTTGAGGTTGTCTCTCTTTCCCCACTTTTAAATGTTGGTGCTGCTTTGGGCTTTGGTTGCTGTTTACATGCAGAGGATCCCCATATTTATGTCCCCCCTCCTAACCATTTTTTCTTCTTTTTTCTTCCCCTTCCTAATCTTTTAAAAATATATATATATTTTATTGATTTCTTACAGAGAGGAAGGGAGAGAGATAGAGAGTTAGAATCATTGATCAGCTGCCTCCTGCACAGTCCCAACCAAGGTACATGCCCTTGACTGGAATCGAACCTGGAACCCTTCAGTCCGCAGGCTGACGCTATATTCACTGAGCCAAACCAGTTAGGGCCTCCTTCCTTGCCATCTTGACTTGCATGTGGCAACCTCAAATCAACATGCACATTGTCCTCCTTCTAGTTGTCCCACTGTTCTTCAGTGGTCCTACCTAGCAACCTGAAAGTCATTTTTCTTTTCTTTTTCATCAAACTTATTGGGGTAACACTGGTTAACAAAATTATATAGGTTTCAGGTGCACAATTCCACAACACATCTGTTGTGTGTTCACCACCCAAGTCAAGTCTCCTTCCATCACCATGTATCCCCCATACTCTCCTTGCAAGTAATTTTTGAATCTCCCTGTCCCTCAACCCTTACCTCCAGTCAATCACCATGCCTCTTCCCATTTCCATATCTCCCAAAGCATCACATCGTGCTTCATTCCTCCTCCTCAACCCCCCACCCCCTTAAGTCCCCTTACTGTCTCCTCACCACCTAGGCACTGCAAAGACCTTCTAATTGCCTCCCTGGCTTCAGGCTTCCCTCCCTCCAAACCAGTCTCCATCCTGCGGCTGGAGTTAGCTTTGAGAAATGCAAATCTGATTATGTTACTGTCAGGCTTAAAACCCTTCACTAACTTCTGATTGCATTTGGGATAAAGAAAAAAACACACCCTGTGGCTGATTAGACCCTGCCAACATTTCCAGTCTTTGGGGTTCTTTTTGCTTACGCTCTCCAACTCCCCTATACTGTAGTTTCTTGACAGTTTTATGCTCCCTCCCACTCAGAGCTTTGGTCTTTGCTGTTCCCTCCTGCCTTGACCTGGCTAACATCTCCTTAATCAGTAGGTCTCAGCGTAACTTTACCTTTCTTCAGGATGCCTTCCAAGATCCGCATCCCCCCGTCCCCTCCCCAAGACTTACTATCAGTGCCTAACACGAGGGTTGGCACAAGTTGAGAGCTCAATACAGTAAACTTAGTGAACCAACTCGGGCCTCCAGGGCCAGGTGGGTAACTCCCAGACGGTGCAGTTTTTCACATTACCTCTAGGTGTCAACCTTGGCCTCAGCGTAACCAGGCCTTGTCTGAGAAGGGCCTTAGCAGGAGGGGCCCTGGCTGAGTGGGTGCCCAACCAACAAGCTCCTGGGAAGCTTTATGGAAACACAGATTCTCCCCCTCTGCTCTGGCTCAGCTGCCTTGATAGGGTGACCAGTCATCCCAGTTTTCCCCAAACTGAACTTCCATGCTCCCAGGATGTGGACCTCTCAACCTTAAAACTGGGACAAGCCCAGGCTAATTGGGGCGAATGGTTACTCAACCATGGACAGAATGGCCAAAACCCCCATGTCTGCACCAGATAAAGTCTAGGCCCAGCAGGGGAGCGTAGTTCCAACCTAGACAAGCCCTTCACAGCAACACCACTGGTGGGCTGGCCTGATAGCCTGATGATTGTAAGAATTTAGGAAGAGAAAGTACATATACTTTAAATGACTATAAAAAGACCTACCTATGTCTGACAATAGCTACCATTTATTGAGTGCTACTGGGCATAACACACCTATTTACATTGTTTCTCGTCCTCACAGAAACCCTAACAGTACAGATTATTCCCCTTCCAGAGATAAGAAAAATGAGACTCAGAGAGGTGAGGTGACCAGCCCAAATCACACGGCTGTTAAATAACATGGTGAAATTCAAACCCATGTCTGCCCAGCTACAGAGCTCCTTTCATTTTCACGGAATCTGCAGCCTGGCCATTTCCCTCCTGCTCCAGGCTTCATGTGGGAGTCCCAGGGCTGTGAGTAAGAGGCAAGAAGCAGGTGTGGGTAGAAGAGATTGAGGAAGAAGGGCTGTGACCAGGGCCTGGGGGTGGGGTCCAATAGCATTGCCAGCGTGCCTGTCCACACTTGAGTGGGCTCTGCCACCGTGAACTGGGACAGAGCCTGGGGCCCGCCAGGAGGCCCCTTCATGGGCTTTCGTCGTGACACCAGGCTGTGCCCTCATGGCGGAGCCAGGGCTGTGTTTCCCCGAGTCCAAGATGACCCCAGCCAGCTCTTATCTGATTGCAAATGGACATCTGGACACGGGAGAGGCCCAGGGGAAGAGCCATCAGGAGCTAGCCATAAACTAGAGGGACACGTGAGGAGTGGGGGGATGGGTGGAGGCTGTGACAAGGGTCACCCTAAGCACAATGCCTTGCCTAAAGTTTGGTCTCCGTGAATGGTTGCAATTAATGATGCAGCCAGCTGCCTCTCTCACAGAGATATTAAAGACTGAGTTTTGTTTTTGCCCAGGTGGTTGTTTGGGAACTGAGCTACTTTTGAATATTAACCAAGAGCTGGTTGTATAGAGGTGTGAGCAGAGGAGTGACTTTGGTTAGGCAGAGGCCCGATGGGCCGGTCAGAGCCCTGGTGGGCACTCATTGGTCTGACAACCAGATGTTTGTTTCACAGGAGGTATAATAACCCAGTCTCTGGGATCCTTTACATTAAAAAACAACATGCAGACATCCCTCAAGAATGTCAAGTTCTCTGGCAGAAGGTGCTTTGGGCCACGCAGTTTCATTTTATTTCCTTGGTGATATCCAAAGACTTTAAGGTACAAGATCTGTCCGGGGCCATCTTGGCCTCAGACCTGCCCAGCCTCAGCACCTGGCGAGGCCTGGTGCCCTGTGGCCAGGTTCTGCCCTCTGGCTCTACTCTGCCAGCCAAGTAATCAGGGGGATAGAACTTGAGTGAGTCCTCCCCGATCTGGGCCATGTTTCTGCTCTACCCTAGCTGGCCTTCCACCTGAGAACTGGGCTTTGTGCATTCTAGGGCAGGTTGGGGGCCTTGGCATAAAGCCAGGAAGGAGAGGAGAGAAACCATTGATTACGCTGCCTTATATACAGGACTCCTCTGTCCTTCATTCTGAAAATACCCAGTGTGTTCCAATTGGGACTAAAGGGAGGAGGAACTTGTGAAGCAGTCACCAACAATGTACTGTCACAACTGATGTGGGACCTCTTGCCAGGAGCTCACGGAAGACAGTGAGCTGATGCAGTGCAAAGCACATGACTTTAGAGTCAGACAGAATTGAGTTCTGCTACTTTCTTGCTGTGTGACTTTGGGAAAATTACTCAGCCTCTCTGAATCTTGATTTCCTCAACTGGTAAATAAGGGTAATACTAATAATGTCCATGTCACAGGTTTGAGGTCTAAATTTGCTGATCAATGCACACAAAGCCCTAAACAAGTGTATAAAAATGATATTTATTGAGTGCTTATTATGGGGCAGGCCATGTTTAAATGCCTTATCAGCACAGTATGAACTCATATCACCCTATGAGTTGTGCACTCTCATTGTCTGTGCTTTATTTTTTTTTAAAAAAGATATTTTATTGATTTTTTACGGAGAGGAAGGGAGGGGGAGAGAGAGTTAGAAACATCGATGAGAGAGAAACATCAATCAGCTGCCTCCTGCACACCCGATACCGAGGATGTGCCCACAACCAACATACATGCCCTTGACCGGAATCGAACCTGGGACCCTTGAGTCCACAGGCCAACGCTCTATCCACTGAGCCAAACCGGTCAGGGCTCATTGTCTGAGACATGAAGAATTTGAGTAACTCGCTCAGTCACAGGTCTGGTAACCAGCAGAGCCCGGATTTGGACCCAGGCAGTTAGGCTCCAGCTCACACCTACTTACTACCAAGCCCTGATGCCATCTGGAGTAAGGCTGAATAACGAAGAGCTATTATGACCATAATAATTTAGTATTAAGTGCTTTTTATATCCATGGTGCTAAGTGTTAATTATTAGCATATTTGGATGCAACGTTTATCCTTTTTGTTCCTATTTTCTTCCACAGCCATGGCAACAAAGGGCCTTGTACTCACTACAGCAGTGTCCTGCCTTTGTCTGATCCAGCCCGGTGCGTCACTCTCTGTAAACAACAGCGATGTGTCCACCCAGCTGCCTGTCCCTGCCCCCACGAGAGCTCCAAGGGAAGCTGAGGCCTCTCCGACGGGAGCCGAGCTAGGAGAGCAGCAGACAGGTACAGATCTGCAGTCGGGGAGCAGGGCTCACAAAAGAGAGGTCATTCTTAATAAACCTGATTAATTTCTTTGAGTGGCAACACAGCACGCAGACAGGGGTGAAAGGAGGGACAGTAATTCATTCTGATTCCAAAGCACAGAAGTGGAGCTAAAACCAACCGAGATTCTATAGAGATGCTGCTGGCGTCTGGGGGGGTGTTGCTCACGGTGACCTAGTGAAGGGGAAACCAGAGCAGGGACGGACCCCAAGCTATCTAATCCAGACCCAGATCTGACCAGGACACTGGCCTGTTAATTTCCTTCCAACGGCTTCCCACCACCTAAATATGACAACAATGTGGGTGGTAATAAAACAATAATAGCTTCGTTTATTTGATACTTACTGTGTCTAGGGTACTTTGCAGAGAAGAAACTGAGGCAGAGAACTTAAAGAACCTGCTCAGTCACACAGTTATTAATGTACACCTGGGACTCCACCCCAGTCTGCTCTCCGAGGCCCTGTGCCAGCCCCAGCTGTAGTTCCAGTTCATTTGTGACTGTGTAGTGGTGAGCTCACCCATGCTTCAATTCCTACCTCCTGGAGGAAGACTACTAGAGAAGGCACTGTGGAGGACCCCTAACCTCCGTTCCCCCCGAGAGGATTAGTCTGAGCCCATGGTATCAATTCCATGCCGCTCGCCAGTAATTGGTTTAGGAATGGAGATGTGCGCTGGTCTTGCCCAGTGAGACGAAGGGGGCGTTGGTTGGGGTGAGTTCTGGGAAAGGTTTTCTTGTCTGTGGGAGAGCCCTGGGAGACAGTGTCTCTTCTTCCCGGGAATGTTGTCCAGTCTGGCTGTGTCCTGCAACTGTGGCCACTTTTGTGCTGACAGCCGAGGAGCCAACAGCAGTCTCTGCTACAGAGGGAGAAGGTAAAGGTACAGGAGATGGGGTGGGGGTGAGAGAAAAGGAAAATGGAAAGAGATTCTCTATGAAAATTCCCTCTGCCCTCTGTGAGGCTAAATGGATTTGGGGGCTTTTGTTGACAGAGGCAAAGACAAAGTAGTTGAATAGTTGATGACCTTTAATTTTGGCCTTTTAACCTCAAAGGGCAAACATTTGGCCCGGCTGGTGTGGCTCAGTGGTTGAGCATCAACCTATGAACCAGGAGGTCATGGTTTGATTTCTGGACAGGGCACATACCTGGGTTGCAGGCTCGATCCCCAGTAGAGGCCATGTAGAAGGGAGATGATCAATGATTCTCTCTCATCATTGATGCTTTTCTCTCTCTCTCTCTCTCTGAAATATATATATATATATTTAAAAAGGCAAACATTTTGTCAAAGCATGAAATGACATGTAAGTCAACTTTATTGGCTTAAAAACTGGGTAAAAATCTACATATAAGGTTTTTAAAATAAAAACAAAACTTCTCTTGACCAAAATTTCACCATGATTTGATGATCCTTAAGAGTTTTTGCCTTGCCTGCTTTACTTTTAAGGCAACTAGTCCTTGGCAATGTGTAAAGAGCAAACGTAATTAATCTTTCCTCCTGCTGAAACCACTTGGCTAAACACAATCTTACAAGGGCTGGTAGGATGCACATCCATTGTTCCCTGTTGCAGCCGCAGCACAGAAGCAATGCCCGGCACATGCAAGTGTTTAAAACGTATTTGTTGAGTAAACAAATGAGTGAATAAATCTTTTTACTCGTTATAATAATTCAAATGCTAAAAGTTGTTCGAGTTGCCTAAGTAGAAATGAATACATAACTAACACTATCTGCCGAAAAACACCCCCACAGCAGAAATGTCTACATTATGTAGTATTAGTCTGACAAATGATGTGAACTACTGTGCTATTGTTTGCTTGCTTATGTTTACATTTTCCTCACAAAAATATAATTTTTGTTTTACAACCGTGTGACCAGTTAGGGGTGTGGCAGGTTCTGTGGGTTCACTCAGCATCTGTTGGAGTCTCATTATGGTGTGTCTTCCTGGAATGCAGACACTACAAAGTTTAAAACGACATTTTGCTGCTAGGGTTCTGAATGAGACTTACGTTCCTGGAATCAAATGCATTCACCTGAGGCCTGGAAATGAACTGAGTTGAGAGGGAGAGCTTGAGGCATGTCTTGCTGGTCTTGATGATGGTTTAGAGGGAAGCAGTTGGGTCTGGACCTGGAAGTAGCGGTAATGCATCCCTTACTTGGCAGGGAGCTTCCTGATGTGGAAGAGGTGGCATGATTTCAGAGCTCGTGGCTCCTAGTAGTTACACCCTGAATCAGCAGGTAGACTCCTGTTCTTGGCAGGCGCAGGAGCCTCCTTCTCAGCCCGGTTCTGCCGTGTGGACTGGAGAGCTTTTCCTGGGAGATCAGCCTCCAGTCTTTTTCTTCAGCCCATCTAACAATATTGTGAGCCATTTAATGCCTTGCAATAAATCCCTTTCTGTCCAAAAGATTAGTTTTTTTTCTCTGCCACTGACCCTAACCAAAGCAAGGGGCTGAAAATTACTATACAACTGACAAAATGATTTATGACTATGTACATCATTAGAATACAGAGTACTTTAATATTTATGAAATATCACATACTCTATTGTCTGGGAGATCCAGTTTCAAACAAAAGTATGTGCTCCTGCAACAATCTGTACATTGATTAAAAAAAAATAATCCTACCAAATTTGAATTCTATTGAAGTATCCTTCTGTTGTTTGCTAATGCTATTAGGACTGTGGTTTGCACGCAACAGAATACTACTAGATTTAATAAAAAGAAAAATGAATTTATAAAAGAATACGGATCCTCTCAGAGAACCCAAGGGCAAGGATGCATCTGGACCTCAGGAATGGCCTGGAGCCAAGGACTATGGAGCTAGAGAGAACCCAGGAAGTCCTCTCGCGGCTTCTCACCCTTGTTTCTCTCGGAATATATGCTTCATTCTTTCTCACGACTAATTTCCTCTGCATCCCAGTTGGCAAAGTGAGAAAAAAAAAAGAAAGGGTGTCATTTCCACATATATATCCTCAGTTTAAAAGGACAGACAGACAGACAGACTGAATCAGGAATTTCCTAGACTCAATTCCAGAATCTTAAGGAAAGATATGAGTAGCCTATCTCAGTCAAAGTTGTACAGCTCAAAGGATGCCATTCCTCTTGGTTTTTGTTTGTTTGTTTGTTTGTTTTCCGAACCCCCTTGTTTTTCAAGCAAAGGGCATCCCTGAGTGCAACGTTCTGTTGTGAGTGATGCCCACTGGAGTTGTACCATCATCCTGAACCAATCAGCTGGAGTCTGGAGTCAGTGTCCTGATGTGGGAGCCTGGCAGTGGGTGCTCTGCTCCCAGAACCACTGTGGGTAGTGGGCGGCGATCCATAGGAAGGGGAGGTCACCATATCTGAAGGGAGCTCAGGAGACAAGCTCATTGATGTCCATTACAAAAATTATATATTGATTCATTTTTTAAAAATATATTTTATTGATTTCTACAGAGAGGAATGGAGAGGTATAGAGAGTTAGAAACATCGATGAGAGAGAAACATTGATCAGCTGCCTCCTGCATCCCCCCACCCCCCAGTGGGGATGTGCCCACAACCAAGGTACATGCCCTTGACCGGAATCGAACCTGGGACCCTTCAGTCCACAGGCCGACGCTCTATCCACTGAGCCAAACCGGTTTCGGCATCATTTTTTATTATTTAAAACTTTTTATTGATTTTAGAGAGAGAAAGGAAGGGAGAGGGGAGGGAGAGAGAGAGAGAGATAGAGAGAGAGAGAGAGAAATTATATACTGATTTTAAATATATTAGACCAGGAGTCAGCAAACTATAGCCCACAGGCCCAATCCAGTCCGTCCAGTTTTCGTAAATACAGTTTTATTGGAACACAACCACACCCATTTGCTTGTGTTGTCTGTGACTGCTTTGTTCTATACTGGCAGAGCTGAGCAATTGCAGCAGAGGTCATAGAGTTCATAAAGCCTACATTATTTGCTATCTGGCCCTTTACAAAAAAGTTTGTTGACCCCAACCCCATATTAGACCGCTGCTACTCAAAATGCGGTCCACGAGCTAGCAGTCAGCATCACCTGGGAGCTGGTCAGGCCTCCATCACCGGCCTTGGCAGGGCCATTTGGATATTTATAATATTATCCGTGGGCCATACAAAATCATTAACTTTAAAATTAGCCTGCCATACCAGTATTTGGTCAAACATATACCTAACTCATCCCTAATGCCTGGCAGGGCCAGACCAAATGATTTCTTGGGCCATACAAGGGCTGGTAGAACTACTGAATCAGAACCTGCATTTCTTGTTCCCTGGCGGCATTTTATTTGCATGTAGGTATTACTTCTCTAGAAAAAGAATCATAAGATTTTCTCTCCCTTTGTGTCTTTGTCTTGCTTCTTTGTGGTCCATGATGCTAGCTGAAGCCATCAGTATAATGAAACCAAACTGATGAGAGAGGAGCAGGTTATTCTGACATTTTTGTAGATCTTCAAGTTGCACATCAAGTCTGGGGCTGATCACTGCACAGCGTGAGGTTCACAATAATTTTCCCAGCTCTGTGATCAATGATTTCAAATTCTCCAATGGAACTGTGTTTCATTATCACAGCTGGAAACTGAACAATGACTTTGGAACAGGGCCTGATAAGAATCTAGTGTCCACCTCTCTCATTGGCATTGTTGATGCTCTTCAGAGCATCAGCCAGGACACTCATGCACACCATATGTTGGCACAGAAAGATGGCAACAGAACCTGCTTTTGAACAGGGTCCAAGGTGACTTGGAGGCACACTAAGGTTTGAGAAGCACTATATTCAATTCCTTAATAGGGACAATCAATATTATTGAAACTTTTATTTCACACAAGCCTTTTTTGGGGGTGCAATTTCTCAGGCACATTAGACTAGTGTGCCACTACCCCTGGGTTTGAAGTAGAGATTTTATTTTATTTTTTTTTTTTTTTTTTTTTTTTTTACCATGTCAGGACAGAGTATCATTACCACCAGCCAGAATCAGCCCAGACAAAGGCATACTGGCTAATTTCTTAGGTGCCTACTTACTAGTATTCATTAAATTATCACACATATTTATTGAGGGAATACTCTGTGCCAAACATTGGACTACAAATGGTGAACAAATTGGCACAGTCTCAGCTCTCATAGTTTGTGGACCTTTCACACACTATCTCATTTAAGTCTTCCTATAACCTATGAGGCGAGCACTTTAATTCACATCAGGGAACTGAGGCTCAAAATCATATGCCAGTGAGTGGCAGAGCTGAAAATCGAACCTTTGTCTATCACACCACAGTTTATGCTTTTTGCTATGCAGCACTGCTGGACATGATTTTGGGAGATTATCATCTAAATTAGGTTTACAGCCAGAGAGCCAGTGTTTTATAGATAAGAAACCGAGAATTCTTATCTCCTCCTTCCCAGTTACAGCTAAGATGCTGCTGCAGGATTGGGGCAGGCTGGAAACCAGAGGATCCGAGCTCCTCTCCTAAGACCTTCTCTTCAGAAGTGACAGACCTGCCACCTTTATGTGTGAGAGAGACAGATGATGACTCTGGTTCAATTATTCCTTCCAGACACTTGGGATGAGGAATTCACCTGAGGCCCTAGGACAGTGATGGGCAACCTTTTGAGCGTGGTGTGTCAAACTTCGCCAAAAAACTGAGCATAACTTGAGTAGTGTGTCACTTTGAGGAAAAAACATTATTTCGCAAATGTTTCATCCTCAGGAGCAGCAAATGTTTCATCCTCGGCATGTGGCCGCCTCAGCGGCCGCGTGTCATCAGAAATGGCTACGCGTGTCAGTGCTGACACGCGTGTCATAGGTTCGCCATCACTGCCCTAGGATCAGATGTGAAAAGCACTGCCCCGGGGAGAGGAGGGGTCAGGGCTAACACTTCTTCCTCTACAGGACTCTCAGGATGAATCCTGTTCTCTGGGTCACCCTGCCATTCTGGCCTTCTCTCCCACCTGTTCTGTGCATCCCCTCAACTGACTAGCCCTCCTTCCTTGCCTTGATCCTCAATCATTCCATCGGACCCTCTTAAACTTTTATTCTGCAACCTACTAATAGACCTCTTCTCTATATTTAGATCCTTGACTGGAGGAGAGAGAGGAGGTGGGGAGATGGAAGGGTGAGAAATGGGAGGTCCAGGACACAAATTGCATGATGGAGAGACATGCTGGGCTGGACTCCAGTAGAGAGGGTAGAGGATGAGGTTGAGGAAGTTGCTGGTTAGGGGAAGGAGGAAGGAAGTGCAGGGATGAAAGGCCAGAGGGAGAAGATGGAAGGAATGAGCCAAAAAAGACCCCCACAAACATCCACCTATCATCCCCATTCCCATCTCAATAACAGCAACCTTAGGAGACAGGTATTTTATTATCTCCACTTTATATCTGAGGTCACTGAGAAGTAGAGGGGTTGGGCCCATTGTTGCCGGTCACCTTGCTGTAAGTGGTGGAGCCAAGATCAAAACAGAGGCAGGCTGGCTTCAAAGTCCATGAGGTCTCAGAAGGGCACCTCACTGAAAACAGCCAGACCTGTTTCTCTTTAGATCCCTCTGGTCCTGGCGGGCCTGCTTTTGTTCATTCAAGCAACACATTTTCATTTTATTAATAAGCAGATATTAATAAACAATTATCTCAGTTCATCTACACAACCTAAATCAAAGCATCCAACATAAGCAGGTTATTACTTTTTTTTAAAGAAAAACTGTCAGGATTAATATCTAAATCTAATAAATTGTTGGATTTTTTTCCAGCTCATTTCTGGTTGGAACCGAGGAAGAATTTAGTCTGGTTTTGTTACAGCCTCTGTGTGTTGATTTTAGCACTTGTAAATAGTTCCAAACCTAAAGGTAGCACAGGCACACCTCATTCTAGTGCACTTGGCTTTATTGCACTTCCCAGATGTTTCTTTTTTTATGAATAGAAGGTAAGACCCTCTCCCAGCAAAAAAGATGACAACTGCCTTTATTGTGAGACTCGCTTTATTGAGGTCAATGGGCACCTAACCGGCAATATCTCCAAGGTATGCCTGTACAAGGTTTCTTGGGAGGCGGTGAGGATTAAGCAATTAAAGTGTAAGAAGGACTTGCAATAATTCAGCTCATTCAGCGACATTCAATGAGCAGGTGTGGTGTTTTGCAAGTAAGAAGGGCATAGAACAGGGCATCGACTTTGAACTATTCAAAGTGGGCTAGTCAGACCTGCAATAGAAAGGCTCCAGGAGCCCTAACCGGCTTGGCTCAGTGGATAGAGCGTTGGCCTGTGGACTGAAGGGTCCCAGGTTCGATTCTGGTCAAGGGCATGTACCCTTGGTTGCGGGCACATCCCCAGTAGGGGGTGTGCAAGAGGCAGCTGATCGATGTTTCTCTCTCATTGATGTTTCTAACTCTCTATCCCTCTCCCTTCCTCTCTGTAAAAAAATCAATAAAATATATATTAAAAAAGAAAGGCTCCAGGAGAGTGTGACAAAACTAAGAGGAAGCCGGAGCAAAGGGAGCGGAGAGGAGGGAGCATGGACGGTGCCTGGGGCCTGAGGGAAGGCTTTGCGAAGCTGTGCAAGGAGGGGCCTCTGTCTTAGTTTGGGTCCCTTAAGTGGACTCTGAGGCAAGTGGGAGCAGTTCATTTGAGGGTGATCCCAAGAAGTTTGGTGAGGGAGTAGGAGAGTGAGAGCCAGTAAAGGGTACAGTAACGAGAGGGTTACAGCTGTGGGCAACTGGGGCTCCATCCCGCTGGACACCCTCTGAGGAAATGGGTAGAATGTTCCACCCGATGAGGACGCAGCCGGAGTATTTTTCACCAACTGCCACCCCATATTGGTTGACGATTACTCCTGCAGGTGCTAATGCTCAAGCACCCGAGCCTGCCTCACCCATGGGCCAGGAGTCCTGCCGCCAGATAAAGCCTTCAAGTGAAGAGACGCAGGTGTTGGAGGCATAAGCCATCCACAGTCTTCAGAAGCTGCAGGTGTCTCTAGGCTGGGCACCAGCATTATCTGTTCTACCTTCAGTAAATGTTTGCATGAAAGAATAACGACGGGTCAGAAAATGAAGCGACATTTGAGGGCTGGGGAACTGAGGTTGAATGTGGCAGGGCCAGAGTGGCAGAGGCAGGCCAGGCTGCTGTGGTGGAAAGACATTTTAGGGTCAGATGAACATGGATTCAGTATCAGCTCTATCATTTCCTGAGTGACCTTAAACATGACATTTGTAAAAATACATTTTTTTTTTATTGATTTCAGAGAGGAAGGGAGGAGGAAGGGAGGGAGAGAAACAAAATCTACTTCATAAATCTGTTTTCAGGATTAAATAGAATAGTATCTGTAAAGTTCCTGGCACATGGTAGGTGTTCTGTACAGCCAGGATAGCAGCAGGCTGATACAAAGTGGCAGCTGCAACCATTAATCCCTGGGAGCAGAACTGATGTAGCAAATGTTTCGTTTGGGAGCCAGTGGGCTATGTCTAGGGGAGAGTGACCTATTTATTTTTTTATTTTTTATTTTTTATTTTTTAAAATATATATTTTATTGATTTTTTACAGAGAGGAAGAGAGAGGGATAGAGAGTTAGAAACATCGATGAGAGAGAGACATCGATCAGCTGCCTCCTGCACAACCCCCAATGGGGATGTGCCCACAACCAAGGTACATGCCCTTGACCGGAATCAAATCTGGGACCTTTCAGTCCGAAGGCCGACGCTCTATCCACTGAGCCAAACCGGTTTCGGCGAGAGTGACCTATTTAGCTTACCTGGAGGCTGGACTATAGTTTGAGGCCTTGCAGTCCTCAAGACTCAGCTCGAATGGTACCTCTCCTTCACTTCTCATAAGTTTTAAATTGTGCACCATTCTGAGGAGCACAGTGAAATCTTACCGTGTCCAGCTCCGCTCTTCCAGGACATGAGTTATCCCTTTGTCCAGCGAATATGCTACCCACCCATTAGTCACTTAGTAGCCATCTGGGTTATCAGATTGACTGTCCCAGTATTGCAGTGCTTGTGTTCAAATAATCCTTATTTTACTTAATAATGGCCCCAAAGTGCAAGAGTAGTGATGCTGGCAATTTGGGTACGCCAAGGAGAAGCCATAATGTGCTTCCTTTAAGTGTAAAGGTGCAAGTTCTTGACTTAATAAGGAAAGGAAAAAACAATATGCTGAGGTTGCTAAGATCTATGGTAAGAATGAGTCTTCTATTCATTAAATTGTAAAGAAGGAAAAAGAAATTTTTGCTGGTTTTGCTGTCACACTTCAGACTGCAAATGCATCTCATCAGATAGGCATTTCATCAGCTTACATCATCAAGGGTAAGTACAGCACAGTAAGATGTTTTGAGAGAGAGGAAAACCACATTCACATAACATTGAACCCAGTATATTCTAATTGTTCTATCTTATTGTTGTTGTTAATTTCTTACTATGCCTAATTTAGAAATTAAACTTTATCATAGGTATGTATTATGTAGAGGAAAAACATAGTACCCTGTGTGTCTGTGGTTTCAGGCATCCACTGGGGGTCTTGGACTGTATCCTCTGTGGATAAGGAGGGACTACATCTATACCAAAATAATATATGGTATATCTTACATATATTCAAACTTTATGTAAATGACGTCATATTATACTTTTCCTCTGTAACTTGCTTTTTTCATTCAAAATTCTAGTTTTAAGATTTATCTGTGTTGCCCAGCTGGTGTGGTTCAGTGGTTGAGCATTGACCTATGAACCAGAAGGTCACGGTTCGGATCCCAGTCAGGGCATATGCCCAGATTGCGGGCCCAATCCTCAGTAGAGGGTGTGCAGGAGGCAGCCGATCAATGATTCTCTCTCATTATTGATATTTCTATCTCTCCCTCTCCCTTTCTCTCTGAAATCAATAAAAAATATTTTAAAAATCATTTATCTGTGTTGATGTATGTTCCTCTAGCTTAGCCTTTTGTGTAGTATTCCAAATACAACCAATACTTAGAAGGACTTGTATGCATGCATATAAGCATAACCAATGGACGCAAATGTAACCAATACTTTGAAAAATCACAACATTTGGGAGGACATTTTAAAGCAGCATTAAATTTATTCTTCAGAGTTAGTTCTTTTCCCCATATGGATAAAATTTTGTGTAGGCCCATAACTTTTCTAATTACTCTTAGTAAAATGTCTTCTTAAAAAAATATTTTTTATTGATTTCAGAGAGGAAGGGAGAGGGAGAGAGAGATAGAAACATCAATGATGAGAGATAATCATTGATTGGCTGCCTCCTGCATGCCCCCTACTCGGGGTCCTGCCCAATGGCTGATGCTCTATCCACTGAGCCAAACCAGCTGGGGTGCTTCTGGTGTCTTTAAGTTACAAAATATAGTCTCCACAGGCATTTGAATTTGACTTTCTATATCATGGGGTGCTTTTGTGAGTTCTTTGGAGACTCTCTGCCATAATGGAGATCCCTCATGGGCATTTATCTAATGTGGGTAAAAGCATCTTTTCCAGCCAGTCTAATGACTCCTGCCTTCTTCAGCCCTAGGCATCTGAGTTCTTTTACTCCTCGGGGGTCCCTCTTGGACAGGCTCTACAATGGTCCCAAAGCAACTCTCTTCCATGCATGTGGTTCACTCATGCATCCTTGGCTCTGACCAACTCAGAGAGCACAGGCCCATTCTAACAAGACTTCCATACCTCTCCTCTTTTTGTCTCCATCTCCCAATCCTTTAGTTACCCAATGTGGTGTGAACTCAAATCTGGTGGACTAGTATTAAAAAATCTCATTTGCAAGTCCTGCATGGTAATTTTCCATCTGAATTTGGAATGAAACTAAAATACAATAGTTCAATTTTAACATCTGTCTCACATTCATAAACATACTATAGCTTATTTATCCAGTTCCCTGATGATGGACATTGAGATTTTTTCCAATTTTCTACTGCCATGAATAATGCCTCAAGGAATAGTCTTATCTTCTTTTATTCATATCTCCTCATGCACATGTACATATATATGCAATTTTATTTTGTATATATATCTAAAAGTATAATTGCTTCACCAGAGGATATGTGTCTTTATTTTTACTAGATATTGTCAAATTGCTCTCCTAGGTGGTTTTATAAGATTTTACTCTCTGCAGCAATGTATGAGAGGTCCATTTTTTCCACATCTTCTCCAAAACTTGTTATTGCTAGACTTTCACATTTTAGCTAATTTGATTTGCATTTAAAAAAATGTTTATTGATTTCAGAGAGGGAGAGAGAGATAGAAACATCAATGATGAGAGAGAATCATTGATCGGCTGCCTCCTGCACAACCCCTACTGGAGATCGAGCCCATAACCCCGGCACGTACCCTCGACCGGAATCGAACCCAGGACCCTTCAGTCCACTGAGGGGTGTACCATTGAGCCAAACTGGCTAGGGCTGATTTGCATTTTGATTTTCAAATTTATTAATCTTTTATATTATGGTTAGAACCTTTGGAGTCTTGTTTAAGAGCTCCAAGCACTATTCTGAGGTCAAAAATATTCTCCTATATTGTTTTCTAAAATATTTATATGCTTTTTTGCATATCAAGTCTTTGATCTCCCTGGGGCTGGGTTTTGTAAATGACATGAATAGGGATCTATTTTTCCCCCATATGGGTAACTAATTGCCCCCAAACTAAATATTGAATAATCTATCATTTCCCCCACTGATTTGTAAGGCCAACTTGCTACATATCGATTTTCCATTTAGGTGTAGATCTGCTTCTGGGCTTTTTATTCTATTTCCTTGTGGACATTTAAGTCCTTACCTTTAAAAATAAATAAATAAATCTTTATTGTTCGGATTATTACAGTTGTTCCTCTTTCCTCCCTCTCCCCCCCATAGCTCCCCTCCACCCGGTTCCCACCCCACCCTCTGCCCTTAACCTCCCCCCGACTGTCCTCATCCATAGGTGTACGATTTTTGTCCAGTCTCTTCGCACACCCCCTACACCCCTTTCCACCCGAGGATTGTCAGTCCACTCCCTTTCTATGCCCCTGATTCTATTATATTCACCAGTTAATACTGTTCATCGTATTTTTCTTTTTTGAGCCAAACCATCCAAGGCTGTAGCTTGTCTTTATATAATCTTCATACTGTCTTTTATAGATCAAAGTTTTAAAATCTTTATTGTTCAGATTATTACAGTTGTTCCTCTTCCCCCCCCCCCCCATAACTCCCCTCCAGCCGGTTCCCACCCCACCCCATGCCCTTACCCCCCAACCACTGTCCTCATCTATAGGTGTATGATTTTTGTCCAGTCTCTTCCCACACCCCCCACACCCCTTTCCACCCAAGGATTGTCAGTCCACTCCCTTTCTATGCCCCTGATTGTATTATATTCACCAGATTATTCTGTTCATCAGATTTTTGATTCACTTGATTTTTGATTCACTTGTTGATAGATATGTATTTGTTGTTCATACTTTTTATTTTTACCTTTTTCTTCTTCTTTCTCTTCTTAAAGAATACCTTTCAGCATTTCATATAATACTGGTTTGGTGGTGATGAACTCCTTTAGCTTTTTCTTATCTGTGAAGCTCTTTATCTGACCTTCAATTCTGAATGATAGCTTTGCTGGGTAGAGTAATCTTGGTTTAGGTTCTTGCTATTCATCACTTTGAATATTTCTTGACACTCCCGTCTGGCCTGCATAGTTTCTGTTGAGAAATCAGCTGACAGTCGTATGGGTACTCCCTTGTAGGTAACTAACTGTTTTTCTCTTGCTGCTTTTAATATTCTTTCTTTGTCTTTTGCTCTTGGCATTTTAATTATGATGTGTCTTGGCGTGGTCCTCTTTGGATTCCTTTTGTTTGGGATTCTCTGCGCTTCCTGGACTTGTAAGTCTATTTCTTTCACCAGGTGGGGAAAGTTTTCTGTCATTATTTCTTCAAATAGGTTTTCAGTATCTTGCTCTCTCTCTTCTTCTGGCACCCCCATAAGTCGGATGTTGGTATGCTTGAAGTTGTCCCAGAGGCTCCTTACACTATCTTCATATTTTTGGATTCTTTTTGCTTTTTGCTTTTCTGGTTGGGTGTTTTTTACTTCTTTGTATTTCAAGTCTTTGACTTGATTCTTGCGATCCTCTAGTCTGCTGTTGGATCTCTGTATATTATTCTTTATTTCAGTCAGTGTATGCTTAATTTCTAGTTGATCCTTTTTCATATCCTTGAGGGTCTCACTAAATTTATCAGCGGTTTCTAGAAAATTCTTGAAAAACGTTATAACTGTGGTTTTGAACTCTATTTCCAGTAGTTTGCTTTCCTCCATTTCTTTCATTTGTGACCTGTTTCTTTGTCTCAGCATTTTGGCTGCTTCCCTGTGTTGATAGAGCAGCTTTGTGTGCTAGGTGTCCTATAGGGCCCAGTGGCTCAGCCTCCCCAGTTACCTGAGGTGGACACTCTTGGTGCACCCCTTGTGGGCTGTGTGCACAGTCTTGTTGTAGTTAAGACTTGATTGTTGTTGGTATCACTGGGAGGATTTGACCTCTAGGCCGATTGGCTATGAGGATCAGCTGTGTCTATGATGGGAGAACTTCTGTGCTGGAGACACCCTTATGAGGCAAGACTTGCTTCTGTGGGGCTTTGGTGCTCACTGAGTCTGCCCCCTGAGTGTGTCCCTTATGAATCTGAGGAGTTGTAATCTGGATGGTCCCACTCTGACCCCTGGGTACACTGGCTCTTGGATCTCCAAGGAGGTGCTAATTTAGCCTCTGCCTGAGGCCACCCAGCAGGAACTATGGAGAGATCTGCAGATTCCTCTTCTTTGTTTGGGGTTTGGAGGTGCCCAGATGGGGCCCAGCTGTGAAGCAATGCAAGCTGCTGTGGGGCCTTGGGCCTTCTTTTGGATGTTCTGGATCTCTCTGACTCAGCTGCAGTTTGTTAGGTAATTTTATATTTCAAAGGACCAGGCCATTCATATGCAAAAACCTCTGCTCACAGCTTGTGTGGGGTGGAGTCTCAGGGAATTAACAGGGCAATGGCTGACCGTTGGCCCTGCCCTAAGAGGCCCCTGGGTCTCAGTGTCCCTTGGTAATCACTGCAAGCACCTCTGAGAGAAAGCTGTCCTTGAGTTCTACCCAATGCCAGACAGTCCAGTTTCTCCCCGTATGAGTCTGAGTCCCCAGAGTCTCGCCCGGGACTGGAGTTCAGAGCAGTCAGGAGCTTGTGTCTCCCTCCTGCTTGAAAAAGACAGCCACGTCCTCAGTTGCCAGCCCTTTCTGCTCGCATGCGCCTCTGTAACTCTGCACTTTACTTCCGCAGCTCCTCTGAGTCTCAGTGTGCTTTTCTCTTTCCTTCTAGTTGTAGAATTTCCACTCAGCCAGCCTTCTTGTGGTTCTGGATGATGTCCGTTTTGTCTTTTAGTTGTAGTTTTGAAGTGGTTGTGCGAGGCAGCAAGTTCAGGTGTTTACCTATGCCGCCATCTTGGTTTCTCTCTTAAGTCCTTACCTTACTAGACTCCTTGGCATTGGATCCAGCTGACCTTCTCCTAAACAGTATATTCTTCCCCACTAGATTGTGAGTTCCTGAGGGTAGGAACCACATATATGATTCAACTTTGCAGCATCCTCCTCCTGCCACTCAGCATAGTGCCTGCCAGTCAGGCTGAAGTTGCTGAGAGAATGTTTGTGACCGAACTGTACTTCCATTGTGTTCCCATGACACTTAGAACAGTTGTTATCTCTTACCATAATTATTAGTGAAAATGCCTGGCATGCCACTGGGGAGGTGAGCTCCAGGAAGACAGTCTGAGTCTGATCATCCTACAGGCCCAGCATTTGGAATACAATATATGCTTAATAACTAATTATTGAATGTTCAAAGCAGGAACATTTAAAACGGAATTGCTTTTTTCATGACTCTTCAACCCAATATCAGCCAAACCATTCTAGGGGAAGTTTGGTCTTTGTCAGTAGATTGTACCCAATCTACTTAAGTACAGAAAAAATATGTGGCTGATAATGGCACAAAAATGACTAAAGAGGTAATGTGAACATCACTAAATGAAAAATTTAAAGCTAACTTATTTCTCATAAATATTACAAAATAGGCATCAGCTTCCCTTAGCCAGCCACAGTAATATACAATTGGATAGTATTCATCCTGTGCTAAAGCATTGCCACTCAGAAAAAGTAAGCCAGGTAACTGAGACATTGAGAAATCCAGCAACGGGAATCAGGAGTGCTCCAAGAATCGGGTCTAAAGGAGACCGAGGGCTCAGCACCAAGAGAAGGCGGGGCGGGGCATGAATGGGGAGAGAGGAGGGTAGGGGTGATGTAAGATTAAGGAAAAGAAAGTCTGGCAATTAGGAGAGAAAGGAAGTAGTTTGACATTGGAAAGTGCCTGGCAAGGAAGATGAGAACCTGGCGAGGAAAGGACAGGTGACGCATCAGTTACAACAGATCTTGCCTGCTGTTGTCTGGGCTTTGGAAGCAAGTTGATGAGGTTTGGATTTAATAAATATTAAAATTCTGAGAACACTTAAGAACTGCCAAGGGAGGCTGTGCAGCAATCATCACATGAGTAGATTTCTAAGGCCAGACTAGGCGCCCATCTATTATGGATGGTTTGAGACTAACACATCCATCCTTCTACCACAGAGGAAATTTAATGGCCCTTGGGCCTTCCTCCCAAACTTCAGAAAGGCTGGGGTAGGTGGGAAGTGAGGTTAAATGGTGCTAACTTTCATTCTGCTATTTCATCACAGACTCCTCGCTGTTCATTCAGGTGTAATTGACAAACATTTTCTCTAAACAAAGGAAGAGATTTTATTATCTTTTTATGTATATTGCTGTCCAATCTTTATCCACCTTTATATATAGTTAATGCTTTACATTTACATACCTCTAAACACAGTAAAATTCTATTTAATAAGTTGATTTGAAATTTGCGATAACTTGAACAGTGGCAACTCTCCACTTCATCTTGGGGAATGTATCTGTACATGCCTCAGACCACTAGACCTCTGGAAAATTCATCAATGTAACAGTCTCCTTAATTTTTATGATGTTTATTTTCCACCCTTAGCATGTGTGTGTCTTACAAAGGCATCTAGGATATTTGCTAAGTAACTTCTTGTTCATAACTTCTTGTTAGATACAGTTATCAAGATAAGAGTGAACCAACTATCTTTGGAAGCTTGTTAGGTATATGGAAAGGTGATATGATCAAATTCTCTACAGTCTGGATTGCAACAGCATTAGAGAGTGTCACAGACTTGAGGCAAGATGTGAAGGTGTACCTGCAAGTAAAAGTGCACTGCTCTGGTAGTCTTTGCACATGTGCACACGCATGACCCCTCACCCCCCCCCCCATGTACACACATACATGCACACAGAGACAGCGATAGAGAGTGGGCTTATGAGCTTTGGGAAGAATAGCAGAGGTGAAGTGCCCTTCTCAGGGTAAATGGGACATTATGATGATGTGACGTTCATCACTTTGTTAAGGTTGTGTTTGCCAGATTTCGCCACTGTAAGTTACTAGTTTTCCCTTTTCCCGCTCTAGTTTTACATAGAGAGTTAATTAGTATAGCCTACCTTCAGAGGGGAGAGGGCAGGATTTAAGCTACATGTCCTAAATGTGGGATGTAATTCTACATACATTATCAGGAATTCTTCTGAAAGAAAGATGTACTACTGTTTTAACTATATTTTTAACACACAAAGTTTCTGTGAAGGGCTGATCTTGACTCATTTTTTATTTTTTATTCTTCCAGAAGATATTCGAGTGACCTTTAAATCATGTTTCAATTAAAAAATTAATTTGATAATTGCTTAGAATTTCACTTAACCAGTACATTAATTGGGGAAGAACTGACATCTAGGTGTATGGTACTTGGCTCCTTTTAGTCAACTCTTCCTTTATATCGCTAGGAATTCTTATGTGCTGATAACTAAATTCTGGAAATACTGATAACTAAATTCTGGAAGCACATAAGCAGATATGCAAGGATCTGTTTTGTAGTCAGACACTGCAGTCCTGTGGCCTGACTCTCAGTCTGAAGAAGATTGAAATAATGTCTGGGCCGCCCGAGGGAAGACACTTGTCAGAGATAAGCTTGAGGTTGCTACTGAATGTTGCTACATCAAAGTAAAAAAATATATAGAAAACAAGATTACGAAACCCAGAATGAAGCCTGGGGGAAAGACTGACAAAAACCGTGCATTTCTTGAGGTCAGGGCCCAGGTTTGATTCCTCTTTGTGCCTCCACTAGTAGCACACATCGGCACATCTGAGCACTTGTTGAATAAATTAATAAATCAGTGACTAAATATTCCCAAAGTCTTGGCCTGAAACACTTGACCACACCAAGATGCATTCTGATCATTATTATGACTCACCTGCATCCATGGGTGATTCATTATACATGCTGATATTATTTGAATGACTTGCCACTAGGTTATTAGTGTCAATAATATTTCACATGCAAGTTGAGATGATGACAGAATCACTAAAAGTGACAAATATAACAACATAGAATACATGCTGACTATCAGTCAAACACAATGAAATGTAACTCCATAGAATGTTATGTTTAAAAAGCAGAATATAAAACAATATCCAGGCCATGATTATAGTGGTAAAATAAAGTGTGCACCTGTAGCAGGTATATATTGCTTATGCTGCTTAGCATCTCTTCTCTTTTTTTCCTAAGAGACATATATTTTGTTTTGAAGGAAACCTCTCCTCACTAGTGTTCAGCCATGTGTGTGGGTCCTGATAATTCAAGTCAATCTGAACTTTATCTCCATGGCCCTGGTGGTTGGTTCAGGGATGGGTAGGTAACCGTAGGCGTTTTGCTAGGGCTTGATGAGGTGTGAGGATGGGGGGATCTAGAACTTCTGCAGCTGTTTTGCTACCACACTGATAAGGTCGCCATGTGGAGCCTTGAAGATAAAGCAACACAGTGAGGAAGAATAGAGTAGACGGAAAAGACTTGGTATTTACTTGGGCTGTTGGGTCAAGCCTCATCTGAAGCTAGGCTTTTCAGTAATTCCTTTATTGTTTAGTTATTTGCAAGTGAAATACCTAATGGATACACAGGCAAGGGACCTGAAAGGGGCGGGGGTGGGGGTGGGGAGAGATGAAAAGAGTTTTGATTTGTTATGGTGGTGAGATAGAGTAATTTTTTCTTTCTTTGATTTCTACTAATGTTTATATGATTCATAGCTGGCGAGGACTTCTGGATGTTGAAAATACCTCAAAATGCCAAAACCGGTTTGGCTCAGTGGATAGAGCGTTGGTCTGCGGACTGGAGGGTCCCAGGTTCCATTCCGGTCAAGGGCATGTACATTGGTTGCGGGCACATCCCCAGTAGGGGGTGTGCAGGAGGCAGCTGGTCGATGTCTCTCTCTCATCGATGTTTCTAGCTCTCTATCCCTCTCCCTTCCTCTCTGTGAAAAATCAATAAAATATATTAAAAAAAAAAAAAGAAAATACCTCAAAAGACTAAAGGCCTCAATAGGCATAGTATTATAGATGATGTGTATTTACAGCATAGCATCCACTGTAAATATTATGACGGTTCTCCAATTCTCTTCTGTATTAAGCATGAACTAGTAGAAGGCTCAGTGGTAGACCACATGCTCTCAGAATAGAAGCAAGGCCAGTTCACAATTCATATATGTTCATATATAAATATACAGCTACTAGTGGTCTAGTATGCAGCACTTTTCAAATCTTACTAGAAAAGATAAGAATCAAATCTGGGCTGATCAGTTTTACCTGGTGTCAGCACACTGGAAGAACAGAGTGAGACTGCACAACAACCAGTTCATAAGTAATCCTACTTCTTCATTTTACTCTCAGATCCCTGTGCCACTGCCACCTCTACCGAACACCAACCCCAGCTCTTAGCGGGCAGGGGCTGAGCCTCCTTCTCTGGCGTCCTTCTTCATAAAGTAGAATGCAAGGTGAACCCTTATCTCCATCGGTTGTCAGAGAGCTGCCTTTCAAAGATCCTTTTGGTGTCTGACTACATAGGAGAAGAGGGAGAATGCAAGACAGAAGAAATACTCCAGGGACAGAAAGAGGACTGAAAGGTGTCAAGAGCCTCTTTAAGTAGAAATGTTTAAAGTGAAGGAGACTAGGAAATGACAAGAATACTTGAAGTCTTCCCAAAGACTAAACAGTTTATAAAGGTACCACAAACATCCTTGAAATGTTATTGGATTTTGTTAACACTGTTCCAAAAGTGCAGTATACCAGTAGGTAAATTTAACTCACAGAAGTAAACTTAGGAGTGAAGAAAAGACAAAACCTTGTACTTTCAATCACTCACTTTGTGTGTGAACATTAGCATGCCTTTTGGAGAGCTAGGAGCAGAGACACTACCTTGTCTAAGGGCTATGTGTCCATCTCATTTGTGGCCATCACACTGAGCATTTTGAGGTTACATATTTGAGTTTGACCCTCTCAATTTGATTCCAGCAACAAAGCCTTTATCATTTCTCAGTGAATCAATATTTCTATTAATATTTGTGTTTAGCCCTAACTGGTTTGGCTCAGTGGATAGAGCGTTGGCCTGCAGACTGAAGGGTCCCAGGTTCGATTAAGGTCAAGGGCATGTACCTTGGTTGCGGGCACATCCCCAGTAGGGGAGTGTGCAGAAGGCAGCTGATCGATGTTTCTCTCTCATCGATGTTTCTAACTCTCTATCCCTCTCCCTTCCTCTCTGTAAAAATCAATAAAATATATTTAAAAAAATATTTGTATTTAAAACTGTTAAATAATTAGGCCCTATACAAAAACCACACAGCAAAACCCTACACTCTATTTGAACTAAAACTGACTAAAATAGTAAATAGTTTTAGTCATAGAATTTGGAGAACTGTGAAAATGTGAGGTTTCTTCTGGTTGTTTATAAAATTCAATGTTTTAAAATTTTTTTAAAAAATTGATTTATAGAGAGAGTAAGGAAGGGAGAGGGAGAAACATCAATGTGAGAGTGAAACATTGATTGGCTGCCTCCTACAGACTCCCTACCAGGGATCGCGCCTGCAACCTGGGCATATGCCCTGGCAGCCTTTCAGTGCACAGGATGACCAACTGAGGTACACCAGCCAGAGCTGAAGTTTTATTTATTACTAGTGGCCCAGTGCACGAAATTAGTGCATGGCGGGGAGGGTTGTCCCTCAGCCCGGCCTGCACCCTCTCCAATCTGGGACCCCTCGGGGGATGTCTGAGTGCTGGTGTAGGCCCGATCCCGGAATAGGGCCTAAACCGGCAGTTGGACACCCCTTTCGCAATCTGGGACCACTGGCTCCTAACTGCTCACCTGCCTGCCTGCCTGATTGCCCCTAACCACTCTGCCTGCTGGCCTGCTCGCCCCCAACTGCCCCCCCCACCGGCCTGATCATCCCCAACTGCTCTCCCCTCCTGGCCTGATCGCCCCTAACTGCCTCTGCCTTGGCCCCGCCACCGTGGCTTTGTCCAGAAGGACATCCAGAAGGTCTCCCAGAAGGTTTCCCAGTCTAATTAGCATATTACCCTTTTATTAGTATAGATTATTATTTTTTTACCTTTAGCTGTTTATTTTTCCCCCCTTTATTGATTAAGGTATTACACATGTGTCCTTATCCTCCCATTGCCCCCCTGAAGTTTTATGTGTTTTTTTTTTAATATATTTTATTGATTTTTTTACAGAGAGGGAGAGAGAGGGATAGAGAGTTAAAAACATCGATGAGAGAGAAACATCGATCAGCTGCCTCTTGCACACCCCCTACTGGTACATGCCCTTGACCGGAATCGAACCTGGGACCCTTGAGTCCGCAGGCCGACGCTCTATCCACTGAGCCAAACCGGTTTCGGCTGAAGTTTTACGTTTTTAACAGCATAATCATATCACATAGATTATGCCTCCCCTTCGTCCCTTCAGCATCCAGATTTCCCCCCTCAAAATTGCACATAACAGCACTTTAGATTTTACTCAGATATTTGACAAGCTTTTTTTGAGTGCTCATTTTGTCCAGTCCTTGACTTCTGAGTGTTCAGTCTGCTGAGGGATGTGGTATATGTCCATACAAAGTGACAGAGATGAGAACCCTATGCTGTCTTAGTCCCGGAGAGGGAAGGCTCCCTGGGCCAGGATAGAATAAACGGGAATTACTCACGTGAGAAAGGGAAGAAGGGCTTTTTGAGTCAGAGGAAGCAGCATGTACAAGACTTGAGAATAAAGTTCACAGAACTCCTGGGGACTTGTTGCTAATTTAGCAAAGCCAGATCACAGCTGGGGGAGTGGGGACAGGGTGAGTCAAGGGGTAGTGGCAAGAATAGCATTTTTCTTACTGTGTTTTAAACTGTACAAAATTCTTTAATCAGTCATTAAAACAATATATATATATTTTTAAAAGGAATGGAATAAAAAATACCAGAACGCTTTATATGCAGTAAGGGTAAGTGTTGGTATGTGAATGTGTTACTTTATAGTTATATATGTATGTGTATATGTGTATACCAGGTGATGATATAAAATGTATTTCTTACTGTGGGACATGGTCCAAAAAGTTTGAAAATCACTGTTTATAGTATAGAACATTTTATTTACAGCCTACAAGGTGAGTAGTCTTTAAGTATTCCATTTTTATTATAATGCCCTCTCTCCAATTTTTGTCACTTACTCATTACTCGCATATTTATCCAGTGCATGTTTTATGCCCAGTGCTAAGAAACTCCCTGAAAGGAATGCACAGTCTATGGGAGGCAGACAAGTAAAGAGATAATAATAGCTACTGTTTATAACAGTCCTCGAAGTATGTTTAGTGAACCACCTACTTTTGAATTCCTAGGGGGAATGCTTATTAAAACGCAGGTAAGAGTCGCTCTTCCTTAGGCGGAGGCCGTGGCGGGACAAGAGGATCCTGTGCAGCGGGAAATTCATCAGCTCTGGGTGAACCGGGAGTTCACTGACGTCATCACCAGCAGAATCAAGAAAATTTCGGACTTTCTCAACTTTCGATATGTCTTGTCGTTCAAGACTCGCAGCACTAAATGAGAAATTGACAGCCCTTGAACGGAGAATAGAATACATTGAAGCACAGGTGACAAAAGGTGAGACCCTCACCGAGAACCGTGTCAGGCTGCTGCTGGGATGTTGCTTTACAGAACACAGGCCTACATGGGAAACGGTCCACTCTTTCCTGTTTTGTTTTGTTTTTGTTAATCCCCACCAGAGGATATTTTCCCATTGATTTTTAGGGAGAGTGGAAGAGAGAGGGAAAACCAGAGAGAAACATCGATGTGAGAGAAACACATTGATTGGTTGCCTCCTGCAAGAGCCCTGACCAGGGACCAGGCTGGGGAGGAGCCCGCAACCAAGGTATGTGTCCTTGACCCAGGAATCAAACCCGGGACCCTTTGAACCAAAGGCCCACGCTCTATCCGTTCAGCCAAACCACTAGGGCACCTTCAACTCTTTAAAGAGCAACAGGGCTTATTCTTGTTTTTCTTTCTTAACAAATGTGGCCTTTGGGCTCCGCCATGTTCCTCTAGCAGTGTGATATGGCATGTGGGGAGAAGTTCAGGGCAACTCTTGAAAATATTAGGCATTTTACCTTTTCTGTAACATTTTGTAGAACTACTTGTCAGTGTATTTGAGGTGCTCAGAGCCAAAAGCCTGGGACTCTGTTAAGTTCCTCCCCACCTCTCCCTTTCCTTCTCTCTCTCTGGCTTTCCTTACAGCTCTCATGGCCTCTGTATTGATTCTATAAATAGACTTTGTCTCCTCCCTACCTTTGTTGGGAGGTGGCAGACAGTCCTGGCTGAGACACTCATGCTCTGGCAAGTGGCTGCCAGAGAATGTTGTTGCTAATCCACCAGTTTTTTGTCCTTCTCGGGAGGTCAAGGCCAGGCCCCTATTTGGCATGAAGGGACATTTTCAGATTTTTCTTTCTGTCACTTGGGGTGTTTACCTCAGATTTTCCCCTAATAAACTCCTAAACTTTATCTGACTGCTGTGATTGTGGTGGGAGAAGAGCTAGAGATGGGACTCCTGTATTCCACAGAAATCTGCTGTGTGGAATTATTATTCTCACAAAACTTTCAGGTGTAGCTGCTTGATCAAAACCTAGGTGGCTTACCAGCCCAAGCCCTCGTATTTGGACTTTGAGCTGACTAATTTATCCTGGGAATCATTTGGTCACCCAGCAGACATTTGCCAAGTGCTTACTTTGTAGATACATTATGTTCCAATAAAAAATATAGTGTTGGAAAATAAACCCCACAACAACACAGGTAATGAATGGGCTTTGCACTAGACCTAGTGAATCAGAATCTCTGGGTGGGGCCCAGGGATCTGCATGTTTAATTAAAGGTCCTCAAAAAATGTCTTACATTCAGTTTGAAAGAGATTCATTTTTTTAAAGTTATTTTTAAAAATTAGGTTTATTGGGGGTAACATTGGTTAATAACATTTTATAAATGTTAAGATTCATTTCTTGCCGAAACCGGTTTGGCTCAGTGGATAGAGCGTCAGCCTGCGGACTCAGGGGTCCCAGGTTCGATTCCGGTCAAGGGCATGTACCTTGGTTGCGGGCACATCCCCAGTGGGGGGTGTGCAGGAGGCAGCTGATCGATGTTTCTCTCTCATCGATGTTTCTAACTCTCTATCCCTCTCTCTTCCTCTCTGTAAAAAATCAATAAAATATATTTAAAAAAAAAAAAAAAAAAGATTCATTTCTTGAGTGCATGCTGGAATCCAACACTGTGTCCAACACTGTGCTCAGCCACAGGGTCTGTTTGCAGTTCCTTCAAGGATCCAACACGCTTGCTACTTAGAGCCTTCCCACATACTATTCCTGGGTCTGGAGTATTCTCACGCTTCCCTGGCCAATTTTAATCCATTCAACAGACCTTAATTCAAATGTCATTTCTTTAGGAAGTGTTCCCTAATCCCCTAGGCTTCAGTAGGAGCTTTTGTTACATGCCCCCTCGTGGCAGATATGCAATGGCTGCTCCTTCTCAAAAAGTACTGTTCAAGGAATAAGGTCAACTGTTCAAGGAATAAGGCTCCAGCTGTTAACTCCTTCAGTTCCACCTCAGCTTAGTCATGGCCCCTGCTGACCGGCCAAGGTGTTTTTCACTTTCTCTCGGAAATGTTTTGTAGCTTTTAGTGTACAGGTGTTGCACATACTTTTAAAATTTATACACAAACTAGTGGCCCAGTGCACGAAATTTGTGCACATTAAAGGGAATTAATTAGAGGAAATATTTTAATATTGCTATTTGCCCTTTCTCTATAATAGAAGTGTCAGAGATGAAAAAAATTAGTAAAATGTGTATGAAAATCTCCCTCCTGTCAGAGTCTGGGTAGCGCTGCGGGACCTAGAGTCAAGTCCCCGCCCACTAACCGAATGTGCTTAGAAAACGAAGGAGACCCAGACCCGGCCAGCCCCACCCCCATTGGGTGAGACCCAAACCCAGCTGGCCCCACCCCTGTCAAGTCCCTCCAGGCAGGGGGCGCAGCCTCAGGTCCCTGTCAAGCCCCACCGGGTGGAGGGTGCAGCCTCAGGTCCCCCGGCCCGGCGCCAGGGCGGGGCGGTGCTGCCTGAGGTCCCCTGGACCAGCACTGGGACAGGGGAGGCATGGCCTGAGGTCCCCAGTCAAGCCCTGCTGGGTGAGGGGCATGGCCTGAGGTCTCCTGGCCCAGCGCCAAGGCGGGGGCACAGCCTGAGGTCCCTTGCCCCGGCCAGGCGCCATTCACCCTCAGGTCCCTGCTGTTCGGTTGTGACATTATGGAGTCCTGGCTAATTTGCATATTCCTCTATTATATAGATAGATATTTCATGGGTTTTTTATGCTACTTAAAATTGAATTATTTTAATATCGTTTTCTAATTATTTACTTTCATCTCATGTACAGAGTTGATCTGATATTCTGAGGAACTATGGGATTCATACTACGGGTTTGTTTCTGGATCCCATGGCTGTCTCAGTTTTAGGAAGTGATTGGCTGTCTCCTGCATGCCTCCTAGTGGGAATCTAGCTGGAAACCTGGGCATGTGCCCTTGACCAAAATTGAACCCGGGACCCTTCAGTCTTCAGGCCGACACTCTATCCACAGAGCCAAACCAGATAGAGCAGTAAGGTGTTCTTTTATCAGATTGCCTGAAATTGGGTCATCAGAATGGTGCTGAAATGATGATTTTGGGTGAATAAAATTGTTTATATTGACAGAGGCCCTGTAAAAAACTGTGTCCAGTACCCTGAAGTTTTTAGGGGCAGTCCTGATGAGGGGCATGGTGTCCCCCTTAAAGGAGGAGAGAAACAGCCTATCAGGGGAGCTCTCCCCTCTGGTACATACTATCACTCATTCTGGCAAGAAGTACTACTTTCTGTATCTCTCTGAGACCTGAGAGAAGGGTAGGTCACTATTGTCCTCCACCGCCACCACCAGCAAAGCCTCTGGAATGGGTCATTGTGTAAAATAATTTATTTCAAGGTCACACTGCATCCCTGGTCAAAAATTTACCCTTTATTTCTACTTCAGTACACCTGATAGTGTGCGAAAGGCATTTCAAGGAAACTGAGTCCTTACCCCTACAGCATGCCTATTGCACAAAAACGAGTTATTTATATATCTGAAGTGTGGCTGGGCCCACGTGAGTCTTATTCTTACTTCTCATCTCACTGAACTTTGGAGACTTTTGAAGTCTGTGAAGTTGAGATAGGAACCATTATGAAAAGTTAATGTGAATGTTCTGTTTACTTGTTGCTCTTATATAATTTATTCATGCTGTTTTAGGCTAGCAAAACTATTCCAATGTTATTTTAGTGTTTCTAATTAACCAAAGGGAGCATCACTGATGAGTGGCAAGGCCTCTCAAATGAAGGTTGTCTTTATGCTGAAATCAGCACCACTCTGTCAGCAAAGGAAAAATTTAAGCCTATTCTTCTGCACTGATGAGTAGCTTTCTGGATTCTCACCTGCTTTTGTTCCCGGGAGGAATGAGACAGTGATTTTCTTGTTCTAGGTCTGAATATGTCTTCAACCTATACTTTATTTTATTTTTTTTTAGAGAGAGTGGAAGAGAGAGGAAAAGACAGAGAGAAATATCGGAATGAAAGAAACACAACGATTGGTTGCCTCCTGCACGAGCCCAGATATCAATATCAGTATTAGTTTCAAGCTTACAGCATAGGGGTTAGCTATTATATAACTTACGAAGTGACCCCCCCCCCCCAATAAGTCTAGTATCCACCTGACACCATACATAGTAATTACAATCCTATTGACTATATTCCCTACTTCAAACTATATTTTAAAATGTTGATTCTCATAGAACTAGTGGACTAAAAAGTGAGTGTATTTGATATAGCTACAACGTAATTAGCTGGCTAGATATTTTCTAGTAAGGAATCCTGATGTACTCACGGCCAGTGTTCCACTAGCCATATGGGTAACAAGTTGAAAGGACCGCTGAGTGGGTAAAAATGAGAGAGTTACGGTTTGAACTTAAGAAGGATAACTAATTCATAATTTTATTATATGTAGATTTAGGAGGCTGAATAGCATGGTTTAAGGGCCCAGAAGATGTATCCTCTAAGAATGTAACACAAGCCAAAAAGAAAGTCTGAACATACGCAATTCACAGATTCCAGATGCACTTTTTACTGTAAAAGTTTTTTATATATTCTTTGATGAATGTTACTGGTCCATTTTTCCTTCTTCACTTTAGCCCAAGAAGAATAAGAAGCTCACTGTAAATACACGATCATTCCTAGAAATTTCACCTGATTTATGTGAATTGGTTATGTTTCTAATGCTGATTTTCCCATAGTACTATTTCTTCACTTCCATTTGGACCTAAAGCACCTGCTGCTTATCACTAAGAATGATTATCCGTGAACCTTAATAGTCGTCTTTTCTTTAAACCCCTTCCCTAAAAATTTAGCCATTAATTCAAAATCAGAGTGTTCTTCCTAAATGGGGCAACTGAGACAAATGAACACCGAATAGGTTCCCTCTTCCCAAACAAACTCTATGTCCCCTTATATTTTCAGTATATATATAAAAAAAAGTCATAGTGGGAGCAGCATCTTCTTTCTTTCTTGGGATATTATCTCCCTCCTATGAGATATAATACATCTCTCAACCTGAGCCCTAAAAAAAAAGAAGTCATATTGACTTGGGAGTGTGTGACCTAACACCGTGAGCAACTGCTGAGAGTGAGTACCATGTGTTAGTGACAGTGAGAGACTGCTTTATGCTGCTGACGGCAGCAGCCCAGAGGAAGGACCAGAGAGATCTTTTTTTTTTTAAATATATTTTATTGATATTTTTACAGAGAGGAAGGGAGAGGGATAGAGAGCTAGAAACATCAATGAGAGAGAAACATCGATCAGCTGCCTCCTGCACACCCTCTACTGGGGATGTGCCCGCAACCAAGGCACATGCCCTTGACCCGAATTGAACCTGGGACCCTTCAGTCCCCAGGCCGATGCTCTATCCACTGAGCCAAACCGGTCAGGGCCAGAGAGATCTTTCTGAGCAGAGATAAACCTCCCTGTTCCTCTGATAGAGGGGTGGGCAAAGTCTAAGGCCATGAACTTTTTATTTTTATTTTAAATTTATTTCTTTTTTTAAACCACTTTATCGAGTTCAATAAGTGGTTGACATGCAAAAAGCGGTACATATTTAATGTGTACAATTTGATGAGTTCAGAGATTAGTATGCATTCACAAAACCATCACCACAGTTTATGCCATAAACATATCCATCGCCTCCACAGGCAGGACTCTGTGGAAACTAGCCTTGTTTTGCTTGAAAACCTTGCAATATTCTGACTGGTGACAGATACTTTGCAAGGAGGTCCTTAAGAACCACCACAGCCAAAACCGGTTTGGCTCAGTGGATAGAGCGTTGGCCTGCGAACTGAAGGGTCCCAGGTTCAATTCCAGTCAAGGGCATGTATCTTGGTTTTGGGCACATCCCCCTTGGGGGGTGTGCAGGAGGCAGCTGATCAATGTTTCTAGCTCTCTATCCCTCTCCCTTCATCTCTGTAAAAAATCAATAATATATATATATATATAAGAACCACCACAATCATTCTTGGTTGCCACTAGAACCATAAGTAGGAATAAGTAGGGTCAAATCTCTGTTTGCTCTAGGTAGTTGGGTATACAATATGACCCAGAAAGGAATAGCTAATGCATTAAATGAATTATTATAAGGTTTAGCTAATATATAGTATCAGCAGAAATATGTGTCAGAATAGATTCTAAGGTAAAATAGAGCTAGAACAGGAAGAATTCACTGATATGAACTTGCTCCCTAGAGATTCCAGATTTACTGTGTTAATTTGTGCAGATGGAAGTGTCTCTAACAGCTTAGTGGGTTGGCTGACTAAATTTTGACTTATTGGTGGCCTGTGCTTAATGAGGATAAGATACCAGAGCTTCACTGGCATCAAGTAAAGAAGGGAAGCCGCCGAAACCGGTTTGGCTCAGTGGATAGAGCGTTGGCCTGCGGACTCAAGGGTCCCAGGTTCGATTCCGGTCAAGGGCATGTGCCTTGGTTGTGGGCACATCCCCGGTGGGGGGTGTGCAGGAGGCGGCTGATCGATGTTAAAAAAAAAAAAAAAAAAAGAAGGGAAGCCAAAGACCTAAGGAGATAGGAAGGTTGGAGTGGGTTTATCATGTGCAGACTGCACACCCACTAGAATTCCTGAGGAGGCCTGGAAGGCACTCCTGTCACTCACTAAGGCATTGAGGAACAGTGAGAAAGGAATACTAAGGCATTGAACAATACGTTAGAGAGGTCTGTGGTTGCTTTCCTTTGTGGGAAATGTATGACCATGCAAGATGCTGCCACTGAGACGAACTCCCTGATTTTACTAGCAGTAATGGGATCCCAAGTAGCAGAGGTCAAGTGGCAGCACTTAACCATGAGAGACAAGGTGTGTGTGTTTACTGTAAAGGGCAGCGGGGTTTTATCGGTAGTAAGAATGCTTTGACCCATAGGGGCCTTTGGTTGTGGCTCATTGATCATGATATCCCTTGCAGTGAAATGGATGGACAGCCTGGTCTGTGTCTGGTGGCCAAAAACCTGACTTGAGTTACCACAATAAAGAGTCCATGCCGCTTGCTCACTTTCCAGACTCAAGCCTGTTCGCAGATGTGGAGTCCTTGATTGAATGGGAGGCTTCTTTCCCTTGAGGAATGATCCTGCAGCATTGCCACATGAGCACATCATCAATCTTCCTCCAGGCCTTGTTCAAAGGTACCTTCACCCATTTGCTAAAGTGGCTGTGCACTGGGGAAAAATGAATTACCCATACCTTTCAGGTATTAATACACACTGCCTCTCAATTGAGGCTAATTACTGGGGATCCAAAATGACATTGTGTCTCACAGTGTGACTATTGTTGGTAGGCGACACATGGAGTCTTAGCCCAAGTTAAGGTGACCAAGTTGGTCCACAGGCACATTCTATGCGTGTTTCCCTAGTTTCTGAATGTATAATATAAATAATCTTATTTATGAGAGGCGTTGTGGTAGAAAGGCTAACCCTCAAAATAGTAATACTGCATCCCTGTAGGAACTGCAGGTATTAGTGCCACCACCTGAACCCTGCCGGCATCCTGGTTCCTATCACATCTACATTTAACATACCTGTCTGGCCTCTCCAGAAGTTGGATGGACCTTGGAAAATGACTGTGGATTATCAGGTTAGGAGACAACACCATGAACCGATGAGACTCTGTCTTACAGCATGCAGTATATGCTTTGAGTCAGAGACCACTGTATGGTGCTGACTCCTCAATAACCAGAATCTGGAAATCAAGGGGTGGAAGTGGGAGTGGCTTCTCTCACAATTAATACCTAATAACTCACTCATGGGATTTTTTGCTTCCTCTTTCAGCTACTTTGAGGTCTGCAGATTTGGTGATCTTTGTTTCTAACAGGGAATACAACAATGGTTCCCTTGTATTAGAAAGTGAAACTCTATTTGGCTATATGGGTTTCTTAAGTCACTGAACCAGCAGGCAGATAAAAGAATTATTCTTCTGGATGATTATTCACTGATTACCATGGGCACATAAAGTTGTTGCTTTTACACAATAGAGCAAACAGAATGATTCTGGAACCAGGGGATTCCCTGGTCTACTCTTAATACTTCCACAACCAAAGTAAAGGTCATGGAAAACAACAGAGAAAGAAAAAAAAAATGGCAGGACTATCAAGGACCCTTCCAGAATAAAGTTCAGGTCATCCTACTACTTAAAAGACCAAAATGGTTAGTGTGGTGAGTGGAAGAAGGAAGTCATAGATATGAACTGTGGTGTCATGACCAATTACTAAAATGAGAAAATGAGGACTGTGGTACCTTTGCATACTTCCTCTTCACTTATTATATATACTAGAGACCTGGTGCATGAAATTTGTGCATGGGGGGGGGTGTCCCCTCAGCCCAGCCTGCACCCTCTCCAATCCAGGACCGCTGGCTCCTAATTGCTCGCCTGCCTTCCTGGTTGCCCCTAACTGCCCCCTCTGCCAGCCTGGTCACCCCCAACTGCCCACCCCCACCGGCCTGGTTGCCCCCAATTGCACCGCCCCCCACCAGCCTGGTTGCCTCTTACTGCCCTCCTGCCAGCCTGGTCACCCACAACTGCCCCCCTGCCAGCCTGGTCACCCCACACAGCCTGCTTGTTCAGTCATTTGGTCATCCCTCACTAACCCCCCTGCCGGCCTGGTTGTAGGCAGCCATCTTGTGAGGGCGTGAGGGTTAATTTGCATATTACCTCTTTATTATATAGGATACTAGAGGCTCAGTGCACGAAATTCATGCACGGGGGCGGGTCCCTGAGCCCGGCCTGCACCCTCTCCAATCCAGGACCCCTGCCTGCCTGATTGCCCCTAACTGCCTCTGCCTGCCAGCCTAATTGCCCTAACTGCTCTCCCCTGCCAGCCTGATCCCCCTAACTGCCTCTGCCTTGGCCCCCGCCACCGTGGCTTTGTCCGGAAGGACGTGCGGAAGGATGTCAGGAAGATGTCCAGTCTAATTAGCATATTACCCTTTTATTAGTATATATACATACACACACATATATATACATATACACATACATATGTATATATGTATATGTATATGTATATGTATATGTATATATATATATATATTCCCCCAAAAATGTATAGACACACTTTGAATAATTCTAAAGGCAATGTTTATTAAAATACATTTCATTTCAAAATTGGGCTATCAGCTGTTAAAAGTGTGTATATATTTTGGGGGGACACCCTGTATTTACTTGTATATTTAGCTATGGTATTCTCCTCGCTCCATCTTCTCATTATTTTTCTATACACATTGCTGGAGGTTAACTTTACAATTGTATCTTTAGGTAGCAGAATATTCAGTGAGATGGTAACTGAATTTGAGGAGTAATTAATACAGCCAATGATGGATACAACGACTGTTTAGACTATGTTTCTCCTCATTGGGGGAGAGGGTGAGAATTTCACTTTTATGAAGAATAGCTATGTCTCATTGGGTGTAAGCATAGAGTTGTTTTATTGTTGTATGGAAGTTTGTGTGCAGAAGGATGCATATGAAAGCCAAAGGGATGAACTAGACCAGTGATTAATTTATTGCTTCTCAGATATAACTGCATTCTTCTTTGTCCTGATTTTGATACTGGACACTGTAACCCTTTCTATTTTTCAGTTGGCTCAAAATTAGCTTTTATTAATAAAGAGTTCTGGAGGGATAGGACATTGCAAGGCCATAGGATAAAGTAACTATTTTTGTACCTGTGACTTGTGTACCCCTTAAGTCTTCTTTTATCATTTTATTAGTTAACCTTTTACTAGTTAGCAATTCTTTATATTAAATTTTTCTTGTTCTATTTTTAAAAAAATGTATTTTATTGATTTTTTACAGAGAGGAAGGGAGAGGGACAGAGAGCCAGAAACATCGATCAGCTGCCTCCTGCACACCCCCTACTGGGGATGTGCCCGCAACCAAGGTACATGCCCTTGACCGGAATCGAACCTGGGACCCTTCAGTCCACAGGCTGATGCTCTATCCACTGAGCCAAACCGGTTTTGGCAAATTTTCCTTGTTCTAATTACTGGTGTACTTTCCATTTCCTTACTGGACCCTGACTGATAGAAAGTTGAATTCTTATGCCCATATAGCAGCTTGGAATGGAATTTCTGAGTCTTAGTCCTTTAATGTGAGATTTAAAATTGTTTGCATCTATCATAACTATTTGGATACCTTCTTAAATGTATTTGTTTCTTATGCTTCCTGACATTTCCTTTATTTACTTTTTAGTCCTTTTATTAAAGTACACTTCCTATTCAAAAAGGATAATTGGAATGGAAACAATGTATTTATGTTGTTGTTTTTTAATTCAGTGCTTAATTCTTTGTCCTTAACCTAGAAAGAACTCTGGACTAACCACATAGGATCAAATAATATCTGCCATTTACCAAGAATGTTACTTTGGACAAGTGATTTAACTTTTAAAAAAATTTATTGGAGAGAGAGAGAGAGAGAGAGAGAGAAACATCAATTTGTTGTTGTACTTATTTATGCATTCATTGGTTGCTTCTTGTATGTGTCCTGACAGAAGATTGAACCTGCAACCTTGGCATATGAAGTCAAAGCTCTAACCAACTTAGCTACCCAACCAGGCCCTTAACTTCTAAATCAGTTTCCTCAACTGTAAAATACATATGAAGGATTTAGCACAGTGTCTGACGCCCAGTGAGTGCTCATTTTATGTTAGTTATTATTATTTTCCTCCATATTTCCCATCTGTCTCCAGTCTCTTATCTGCCAGGGGATATTTTAGGACATTGAAAAACGTTTCCAGTCCCTTTCTGTGGTTTGCTTCAAGTCCAGAAATCTTCTGGGGAAGAACCTGAACTTGGCTAATGTTTGAGTTTTGGCATACACATATCCATCTGCAGGACAGGGCTGGAAGGAGCGTTCATGAGTTCTAAGAGAAAAACATCCTGAATGAAAAAGTCTGGCAAGGAAGTAGACTGAATGACAAGTCCTGGAGCGTGGTGGCAGTAGTAGTTGCAGGAATGAGGAAAGTCTGTGCTGACCATTATTTAATGCAAACCTCTTCAACCCTTTCTGGATTGCCTAAGTGTTCTGGAAAGGAGAGGGCTGAATGGAAGAAAATCCTGCCTACTAGGGGCCTGAGCTGCTTGTCATAGGAAACAGAATATGTTCTCCTTTTGAATGGGTAAGGGGGCCCTACTGGAGGCTGGAACATGGGCACTGTTGTCTGGGTAGCTGGGAAGGGGCCAGCAGTCTGAAGGAAGTCAGCTACCATGGAGACAACGGGCTGTGAGTAGGAGCAGAATATATGTATATCTCCTAATACTATACACATATGTCTTGTATTGCTATTATTTATGTTTACATGTCCTCGTTTCTTCCTTTCCCATTCAATCCTTAAGAAACTAAAGTCTGGCCCTAGCTGGTTTGGCTCAGTGGATAGAGTACTGGCCTGCAGACTGAAGGGTCCTGGCTTCGATTCCAGGCAAGGGCACATGCCCGAGTTGAGTTGCGGGCTCGATCCCCAGTAGGGGGCGTGAAGGAGGCAGCTGATCAGTGATTCATCATTGATGTTTCTATCGCTTAGCTGACCAGTGATTCTCTCATCATTGATGTTTCTATCTCTCTTCCTCTCCCTTGCTCTCTGAAATCAATAAAAATATTTTTTTTAAAAAGAAAGACACTAAAGTCTGGTATATGACCCACTACAGTATTGAAACTGAATCTCTTAATGGTCAAATCCAAAATTTTTTTATCCTTAGTCTATCTTACCTCTTCAATTTTTTGTTGTTGTTTTGCCTTTCCTCCTTAACTTTCATTCTTCATTTGGCTTGTATAACCCTAATCTCTGCTTCTTGTAGGACTTCACTCTCCTTTGCTTGTTTTTCCCTGAGTGTCTACCCTTCAATGGTTGGTGATCACTTGATTTCATTCTAGTTTGTCTCTGTCTACCCACTTCCCCATTCTATATACATTCCTTCCATAAGACCCAAACTTGACCCTAACCCTAATCAAATTCTCCCTTGTTCTAAGGTAGTCTCTTCAGTTTCAGTCCATTTACACCTGGATGTTTCCCATGCACCTCAACCCTAATGTCCCAAATGAACTTGTTATTATTTCCTTTAAATCTTCTACTCCTGAATTCTCTATTTTGGTTATTGACTTTTACCTTTTACTATATAATCTAAATTAGAAACCTGGGAGCCATTTTCTACTTTCTTTGTTTTCCATCAAATTTTCTTTATTGTTTCAAGTTTGCCTTGTTTATATCCTAAATAGCTTTTAAGTCTGCTTTAACAGTCTTTTCTTAACCATTAATATACTATCTAATCTGGTCATTCCCTACAGAGAAATATCTGCTGGCTCCTAAGTGCCTACAGGATAAAATTTAAGCCCCTTGGAATAGTTTAAGCCCCTTGGAATAGTTTAACAGGTAGTCCTAAACTCCTCATGCTCTAGTCACGTCTAACTTTTTGCAATAGCATTTTTATTATTATTATTTTTTAAATTCACTGAGCTAGTGAATTTTTATTTTATTTATTTATTTATTTTTAAAATATATATATTTATTGATTTTTTTACAGAGAGGAAGGGAGAGGGATAGAGAGTTAGAAACATCGATGAAAGAGAAACATTGATCAGCTGCCTCCTGCACACCCCCTACTGGGGATGTGCCTGCAACCAAGGTACATGCCCTTGACTGGAATCGAACCTGGGACCCTTCAGTCCACAGGCCAATGCTCTATCCACTGAGCCAAACCGGTTAGGGCTGCAATAGCATTTTAAAATCTAGAACTCATGTATCTCAATTCTGGGAAATGTTTTTGAATTATTTTAGCAAAGATTCCCTTCCTTTTCTGGCATGCCAATTATTCTGATGTTGAACCTTTTGGACTGGTTATCTAATATTTTCTTTCTTATTTTCCATCTTTAACTTTTTTTGCACTATTTTAAAGATATTTCTTCAAATGTATCTATTAATATTTGGATTTTTGCTATTATGTACTTAATTTCCAAAAGTCTTTTCTTCTTTTATAAAAATTTATTTATTGATTTTAGGGAGAGGAAGGTAGAAGGAGAGATATATAGAGAGAAGCACCAATTTGTTGTTCCACTTTTTTATGCATTCATTGATTCATTCTTGTATGTGCCCTGCCCAGGGATTGAACCCGCAACCTTGGTGTATTGGGACCATGCTCTAACCAGGGCAGCTTTTCTCTTTTTTAATTAACATATTACATTATATTAGTTTCAAGTGTGTAACATAATGATTTGATATTTGTATATGTTGCAAAATGATCACCACAATAAGTCTAGTTAACATTCATCAGCACACAGAGTTACATCATATTTTTCTTGTGATGAGAAGTTTTAACATTTTCTCTCTTAGCAACTTTTAAATATGCCACCCAGTAGTATTCATTATAATCACCATACTGTACATTACATCCCATGACTTACTTTATAACTGGAAGTTTGTACCTTTAGACTCCCTCCACCCCCAAGGGATCTCCCCCCCACTGAGTTATCATTTTATTAATTCATTTATTAATGACATCCTATTCTTGTTTTTTGGATGTGTCACTTTCTCTTCTTTCTAAGGGATTCCTTCTACGTGTAGAGGTTTGTTTTCTCAGAAAATTTTTTTCTTCCTGTTTGCTGTTTGTTTGTTTTTATCTATGTCTTTCACGTCAGAGGCTTTCTTCAGAGATATGGTAATTCTTGGTTGCCTGCTCATGATTACAACTTGAAATGCTGATTAGAGGCTTGAACATGAGATGGCTGGCATGGCTGAGTGGTTGAGTGTTGACCCATGTACCAGGAGGTCACGGTTCGATTCCTGGTCAGGGCACATGCCCGGGTTGCTGGCTTGATCCCCAGCAGAGGGCGCATAGGAGGCAGCCAATTGATGTTGATCTTGATGTTTCCATCTCCCTCTCCTTTTCTCTCTCTCTCTCTAAAATCAATAAAAAATACTTGTTTTTTTCTTCTAAAAAACCTTGAGCATGAGTGGGGCTTATTGACTTTGAGTCTCCCTGTGGACAGACCTGGACAAGTTTTTTGTTGGGAAAACCCCTGATGTCAGTGCATGTTTCTGTCGATTAATCTTAAAACACTACCTATGATCATGTTATTCTTCTGCTCAAAACACATTTATCATTCCCCTCTGCCAACCTAATAGAATCCAGATTCCTTAAGTTAGCATTTTAAAGGTTTTCACAGTGTCTCTCAAGTCTCCTTTACCGTCTTTTCCTGCTACTTCTCACCGGGATCTTGTGTTCCAGTTAACTCAGAGTACTCGCTATTCCCAATCACATTTCACATGTTCCCCAAAGTCTTATATGCCATGTCATTACCATCTGTATTTATATATTTATACATTTATTTGTTTAATGTCTATTTCCCAAACTAGACTAGAAGCTCCACATTGTATGTTGATTTTAGTATTTAAAGCATTAGAATAATTACACTAACATCAACAAAACGGTATTGTTTTAATCTGAACCAGTGTTGAGGCTAATCTTGAAAAGAGCTGGCAGATATCAACAATGGCTTCACATAGCTCTCAATAACACCACCCTCAGTGTTTACTCCACAGAAGCCACATATTAACAAGGCCTTACTTTGGGCCTCATTATTATTCTACTTGCTGATATTTCCAGTGTATGACGGTTTCTTACCATAAGTCACTGCTGCTTTTTCTGTTCCTTTTCATCTGTTTCTTCACCTTCCTCTTGTTCTTGCCCCCCTTTCCCTTCCTCTTTCTTTAAGTTTCACTATTTGACTACAGCCAGTGGGATGGTTCTCATGCTTTACTGAGAAATCTGCCAATTCCCTTCTAAATTACTCAACCTAATAGCCCATTTGTGGCCAAATTTGAGTCCCTATCCAGGAGAGAGAATATATATCACTTTGATTCTGTCCTTACAAAAAAATCCTTTGGTTCCTGGGTGAGACAACTATAGAATTTTTAAAAAATATATTTTTACTGACTTCAGAGAGGAAGGGAGAGGGAGAGAGATAGAAACATCAATGATGAGAGAGAATCATTGATCGGCTACCTCCCACACGCCCCTCACACCCCGCCCCCAGGGATCGAGCCTGCATGCGCCCCTGACAGGATCAAACCCGGGACCTTTCAGTCCACAGGCCGATGCTTTATCCACTGAGCCAAACTGGCCAGGGCGAGACAACTATAGTATTGAAAGGACATTTCACTGGACGTAGAATTCAACAACCTGAGTTGAAGTTCTGGTTCTGTCACTCATTTTCTAGTGACCTTGATTAAGACACATCCAAACAACAAAAATAGGATGTCATTAATAAATGAATTAATAAAACTTTTCTGAGCCTTTCTTCATAGGTAAAAATGGGGATAAATGTACTAGTCAATTAGGGATGAATAATAGGGTCACTAAGCAGAAATTAGTATTCTTGGTCAGCACAATTCAGTGAATTTTCTTCAGCAAAGCTTTCTTTCCTAACTGCAAACTTTAAAGCACTGTATCAATTTTAACTATCATTATTATTAGACTATGTGGGGTCCCTCACCCTGGCCTGTGATTGGGGCGATCAGGGCTGGCTGGCGGGGGGTGGGTGGGTGGGGGATAGGGAGGAGGGACCACGGGAGGTTGGCTGTGGGAGCGCACTGACCACCTGATGGTCATCTGCCCCCTGCGTTGAGCATCTACCCCCTGGTGGTCAGTGAGCGTCATAGTGACTGTCGTTCAGTTGCTTAGGCTTATATATACACACACACACACACACACACACACACACACACACTAGTGGCCCGGTGCACGAAATTCGTGCATATTAAAAGGGGATTAATTAGAGGAAATAATTTAATATTCCTATTTGCCCTTTCTCTATAATAGAAGTGTCAGAGAAGAAAGAAAATTAGTAAAATGTATATGAAAACCTTCCTCCTGTCAGAGTCTGGGGTGCACCATGGGACCCAGAGTCAAGTCCCCGCCCACCCACATGCACCTCAAAATTGTGTGAGACCCAGACCTGGCCGCCCCCCCCCCCCCCCCCCGCATTGGGCTAGATCCAGACCCTGCCAGCCCCACCCTTGTCAAGCCCCGCTGGGCAGGGGGTGTAGCCTCAGGTCTCCTGACCCGGCGCCAGGACGGGGGCGTGGCCTGAGGTCCCCCAGATGGGGTGGGGGGGGGTGCCTTGAGGTCCCCCGTCAAGCCCCGCCAGGTGGGGGGGCACAGCCTCAGGTCCCCCAGCCCAGCACCGGGCGGGGGGGGTACAGCCTCAGGTCCCCGGTCAAGCCCCATTGGCAGGGGGGTGCAGCCTCAGGTCCCCCGTCAAGCCCCACTGGGCGGGGGGCGTAGCCTGAGGTCCCCTGTCAAGCCCTGCCAGGTGGGGGAGGGCGTAGCCTCAGGTCCCTGCTTATTGCTTGTTAAGGCTCCTTAAGGGAACTTTGCCTCAGCTGTGGGTGCAGCCATCTTTGTGATGGAGTGATGGTCAATTAGCATATTCCCTCTATACTAGATAGGATAGATGCCCTTGCCTCCTTATTTTCTTGCAACTTCCTCTGTATCAATTTCCAGTCCCAGCTCAGGCCCACATATGGTTTTTTCCATTCTTAATGCTCAGACTGTATTAAACAACCTAGTATCCTTCACTGTATTTAACTTATAATGCCTCACAAATAATTCTTTATTTGTTTAGAAATGGCAAATATACCAGAAAAAAAAAAAGTCTAGCTTCATGGTCTAAAAAAAAGCACCCTGCTACTCTAAGTATAGGTAGTTGTTAATAAATATTAATTGTATCAGTTTTTAGTAATAATAAATAGGGCAGAGCACTTTATTCAGGTTTTATTTTCCTACTGTCATCTGAATTGAGGCCACTAAAAACTCATGACCATGTTATTGGAATAGGTACCTATATCTCTCATTTTGCCCCTTCAAATAGGTTCTCCATGTCACAGCCTGATCATTCATTTATTCATTCATGAAACATTTATAGAGGATTTATTAATGTGTTAAGTACAAAGCACAGACTAATTTGGGCAAAAATGTGAAAAAATAGGTTATTTCACTGTTATAATGCTATACTGATGTTAACAATTTTCACTGTGTTGGTTCTCCATTGCCCATATTGTATATTCAACTTCAAATTCCTTAACCTGGCATTTAAGATTATCCATAATTTGGCTTTAAAAGACCTAATATTTACTTACCACTCTTAATAACCAGATTTTTTATTTTTAAAGATAAGCTTTTTTATTTTATTTATTTTACTGATTTTAGAGAAAGGGAGAGAGAGTGCATGAGAGAGAGAGAGAGAGAGAGAGAGAGAGAGAGAGAGAGAGAGGTGAGAAACAGTGGCTGCCTCCTGCACTTGCCCCAACTGGGGTTTGAATCCACAACCTGGGAATGTGACCTGACTGGGAATCAAACCTGCCACCTTTCGATATACCAGACAATGCTCCAAACAACTGAGCCACACTGGCCAGGGAAACCAGATTTATTTTTAACAGTTCCATGAAAATGTTTTGTGCCCTAACCTGTTTGGCTCATTGGATAGAGCGTCGGCCTGTGGACTCAAGGGTCCCAGGTTCGATTCTGGTCAAGGGCATGTACCTTGGTTGCAGGCACATCCCCAGTAGGAGGTATGCAGGAGGCAGCTGATCGATGTTTCTCTCTCATCGATGTTTCTAACTCTCTATCCCTCTCCCTTCCTCTCTGTAAAAAAATCAATAAAATATATTTAAAAAATGTTTTGTATTTTCAGCTTTTGGGTTTTTGCTGAAGTTGTTCAACCCCATTAAAATTCCCTCCCTAAGCTTTTGGCCTATTCCAATTCTATTTATCCTTCAAGATCTAGATGAAATAAGACTATACAGCCCTAACTGGTTCAGCTCAGTGGATAGAGCATCAGCCCGCAGACTGAAGGATCCCGGGTTCCATTCTGGACAAGGGCCCATACTTTGGTTGCAGGTTCCCAGCCCTGGTTGGGTGCGCACAAGAGGCTATCAATCGATGTGTCTCTCTCACATCGATGTTTCTCTCTGTCTCTCCCTCTCCCTTCCACTCTCTAAAAATCAATGGAAAAATATCCTCAGGTGAGGATTAACAACAACAAAAAGACTATACAATAGTTTCCTCTCATAATTTCGTCTAAAAGGGATCTTTCTTCTAATTCCCCAAATAATTACTGCTTTTTCAAGTCACTTGACAATCTCTGAAGCTGTTGCTTTTTGGTATTATTCTAGTCTTTTACTGTTATTTAATTTTTCATGTTTCATCTTATCTTGCTAACTAGATGTTAAACTATCAGAGGTGAGATTGTTTCTTGTTTGTTCTTTTATTTTTTATTTTAGAGAGAGAGAGAGGGAGAGAGAAAAACATTGATTGGCTGATCCACCCACTCATGCATTTATTGGTTGACCCCAACTTGTGCCCTGACTGGGGATGGAACGTGGATGATGGTCCAACCAACTGAACCATCCGGCCAGGGCCAGATTGTTTCTTGTTTAATGGTATTTTGGAAACAATCTAGCAATCACTAGGATCACAAAATAAATGTTAACAAAATATTTATATCTAAAAAGATTGATCAATAAGACCCATATAAATGAAGAGATATACTGTATTTATGAAGACTCATTTATAAATATCTTTTTTTAAATATATATTTTTATTGATTTCAGAGAGGAAGAGAGAGGTAGAGAGAGATAGAAACATCAATGATGAGAGAGAATCATTGATCGGCTGCCTCCTGCACGCCCCACACTAGGGACCAAGCCTGTAACCCAGCCATGTGCCCTTGACCGGAATCAAACCCGGGACCCTTCAGTTGGCAGGCCAACGCTCCATCCACTGAGCCAAACCAGCTTAGGGCTATCAAGATCTTAGTTGCCCCCAAATTAATCTATAAATTTAATGTAATTCCAAAAAAAAAAAAAAATCCCTGCAGGACAGAAGATAAATTATAGTGAAGGAATAGACTAAAATAGAAAAAGAGGTCCTCGCTCCGATGGACTTGATAGTCAGCTGGGCAGTCTGACATTATACAAATATGTAAAAATGTGTGTACAACTTGTTATAAATAATATGAAGGTGCAGAAGACTGGGCCAAGTAAGAAAAAAACGAGACCTAATTTAGATTAGGGACAGGGAGTCTGAGGATTCTACCTAAAGCCACACAAGGTGTTTTTGTTTCCTAGGATGAAGCTGCTAAACCCCCCGGAACCGGGGAGGGTGCAGCGCTGTGGCGGTGAGCTCCGGGCGCCCCGCTGTCCGGTCAGGGGCTGGGGCGGCTTGGCCCGGCGCTGGAGGGACCGCCGACTGTGTTCTCCATCCCAGTGGGTGAGGAGAGATTTCATCGTTTGAACTTTACGGTTTTTTCCTAGTATGTTCCTGGCATCTTTCTGCCAGGTCCTCCGCTCGGCTGTGACCGGCTCCTGTCTCCACCACAGAAGAGTTTTCTTTCTTCCCGCGCCCGCAAGCCTTGAACTTCACGGAGGCGGCTCCTCGGACGCCTCGCGGCCCGACCATTGGCCTTGGCCACACGGCGCACCCCTCCCTGGCCGGGCGGCGGGTGGGGTGGGGTGGGGTGCGAACCGGCGAGGGTGCCCGGCGCTCCTCGCCCCTAGGTGGCCGTCGGCCCCACGCGAGCGCTCGGCGCGCGTTCCGGGTCGTCTGCGCCTGGCGCGCGCCGTCGCCCGCGCTCGCTCCCGCCCCTCCTCGCGCTCGCGGCGGCCGGACAGCGCGCGCCGCTGCTCTAGCCTTCAGGCCGCCCCCGTCGGCCCTCGCGGCGGCGCGCCCCGGCCCGGCCCGGCCCCGGCCCCGGCAGCCCACTCGGGCCGGCCGGCCCGCGGGTTCGCTCGCCCCGCCTCCCCCCCCGCGGCCCGGCGTCGCAGCTGGGCGCTTGCGCGGGGCGCGTGGCCGTGGCCGGGGTCTCCGCCGCAGTCGGTGCCGCCGCGGCCGCCTCAGTCAGTCAGTCAGTCCCCAGCAATGGCGGAAGGAGGGGAGCGAGAGGAGCTGCTCTCGCCGCCGCCAGTCTCTCCGGCCAAGCGCCTGTGCTCCTGGCCCAGCCCGCGGGCTCACCACCCTCGCGGTTCGCCCGGGGCGGCCGGTGGCGGGGCGGGGGGCGGCGGCGGCGGCTGCCTGCCCCCCGGGGCCCGCCCCCACCTGCAGCCCGAGTCCTTGCTGGACTGCGCCGCCAAGACGGTGGCGGAAAAGTGGGCGTACGAGCGGGTGGAGGAGCGCTTCGAGCGGATCCCGGAGCCCGTGCAGCGCCGCATCGTCTACTGGTCCTTCCCGCGGAATGAGCGGGAGATCTGCATGTACTCCAGCTTCCAGTACCGCGGCGGCCCCGGCGCCGGCGCGGCTGGCTGCGCCGCGGGGGCTTCGCCGGCTGAGGAGGGGCCGCCGCCACCCCCCGGGGCCGCCGCTCCGGCCGGCTCCGCCCCCGGGGCTGCCGCGGCCGGAACGTCCCCCGGACTGGGCGCTGGGGCCGGAGCGGCCGGCGAGGGGCTGCCGTTCCGCCGGGGCATCCGTCTGCTGGACAGCGGCTCCGTGGAGAACGTGCTGCAAGTCGGTAGGTGCTCGCCGGGATGGTCTCTGGCCCCGGCCTCTTCCTCCGCAGGTGCCTTCTCTTCGCCCGAGCCCTGGCCCGAGACCCCGCTTCCTGCCCAACTTCTGCTCCCTGCCCTGGAACCAACTACCCACATCAAAACTTTTCATTCAGGTCCCCCGCTGCTCTTTCCCCGCGCTGGCCCTCCATCCCTGTTTCCTTTTCTTTGAAGAGCGAATAGGTCTCTTTTACTCTTCATTCTACACCCATACCAAAGGCAAAAAGGATGGGGAGGAATGCCTTTTTGGATGTAATAATTTCTGGAATGGGTTTTTTTTTTTTCTAATTTAAGTTTAGAGAGGAGGGAATTGTTAGTGAATCTGTGGCAAGTGATCTTAATAGGGAATGTTTGAGGGACAAGCTGTCAAAGGCAGTGTATAGTCTTAGCAGATTGAAGCTGGGTATAATTAACTTTAAAATTGGGGGGAGAAAAATCAACGAAATACAGCGCATTTCAGGCAATTTAAATGTTCTTGCTTTAATATTTTTTTCTCCTGGACCAGTGATACTTGGGAATCGAGGCTGCGGACTTAACAATAACCGAAGATGGAAATGTGACAGCTTCGCTTCCCTGCACCCCCACCCAAGGAAAAAAAAGCCACACAATCTGGAGTGGGGGTGGGGTCTGCCTTCCTTGTCACATTGGGGTAAATCAAAGCTGGTCACGTTGGGTTTTTCAGATGCTTCTCATTTAGCAAGTCTTCCTATTTGCTTTTTGTTTGTAGGAAAATGAAAAATGATTTCTTTTTTTTGTTGTTGTCTTTTTTTTTTTTTTTCTCCGACGGAGCTTCTAGTCAGTTTGTTAATCTTATTAAATATACAAATACAGTAGTTCTGATTTCTGGAATGGTTAGGAAGAAAAGGGGGAAATGACATTGTTTAACATTGACTTGCAATGAGAAAAATTAAAGCACTGATTTTTTTTTCTATTTGGATTATTATAGCATTCTGGAAATGCGCATTATCTTAATGCATTTTATTGTACAATATATGCTCATATTTATTGAAAAAATATTGATTTTTTGAAAGCAGTTGGAGAGAGGTTGTTTTTAGAATTAAGCACAGGAACACACACAAACTCCAAACATCTAGCTCTCTTCTGCACAAGTAAAACTAACATATTTGATTTTTCTTTTTTTTTGAAGAGTAGTACCTTGTGGTGTTTCATATAAAGTAATCTATTTCTGGTTATTGAGAATCACTGAATCCTGTGTTTCTTTTTAAAACAACAGTATTCCACAATTTGTTTTGCAAATGTGAAATGTAAATTTATCTAAATTTATCCTGTGTCTGAATACAGTGACAGTGGATTGAGGAAGTTTTATTTGAAAAAGACTAGTCCTTTGTATATTTGTGTGTATTTTTTTATTCTTTTTTTCTTTCTTTTTTATTTTGTGTATATTTTTGAAAGAATGAATTGAATAATCAGATAATTAAGATGTATAGCTTTAACTGAAATACTGAAAACATGAAAATGAATATAGGCATGTCTCTATTAGTCTGTAAACTTTTTTCTTTGTATAAGCTTAGATCAGTTAACTTAAGATTCTTGGTTACAATATTTTAAATTGAAATGTGTAAATTTAAGTGGTCATTTTATAGTAAGAGATGGATTCGAAAGAATTTTCAAAATTGAGGGGACAAATGAAGTAGAGGAAAAGTTCTAAAGAGGTATATTCTGAAAGTGACTATAATGTTAAGTTCCCAAAAAAATCAGATTTTGTGGGTAATCCAGGTCATGTTTAAATCAGATATTTTTCTTTTATAATATGATAGCATGCTTATTAGGGGTGATGAGGTTTTGTATAAGAGTTTTGGGACCAGAGAAAATACACATAAGATTCTGGATTTCATAGATGAAGGCAGGTAGGAGAATGAATTAATCACTTTTAGGTATGTAATGCTATTTGAGAACCCTGAGCTATGTAATCTTTATTCTTCTGACCTTAATTTATGCTAATGAATGTGGAAGAAAAGGATATGCCATTCTGTATCCTTATGAGTTCTGTATCAGGCATGAAACATCTTTTAATATGTAAAATTAGGGATTCATCCCTCATCTTTTAAATTTAAAATGTATGTAACTTAATCTAGAAGATAGATTTTATAAAAGTACTAGAGGCCCGGTGCACAAAATTCGTGCATGGGTTCAGTCCCTAGGCCTGGCTGGTGATCGAAGCGCAAGCATCTAGTGTGGAAAAGCAGGTCCCAGCTGACCTCTGGACCCTGGGCAGTACCTTGACCCTGGGCAGCACCTGGGCCCCCAAGCCCCTGCATGCTCCCTCTGCCTGAGTCACGGCACCCGAGTCCCCACGTGGAGATGCGGTGAGCGCAGCCGGACGCCGTGGGCCGGGACGTAGCGTGGGCCTCTGGGCCGCCCAGTGGTGCTACATGGAAGCCAGCAGGCAGCGCGCTCTCTCCCAGCCGGCCTCGCAGACTGGCTCCTGCGCAAACCCATGGGGAGCCCGACTGGCCCCTGCGGTCCCAGCGGCTGCGGTCCGGCTCACCTGGAAGAGGCCATGCAGGTGCGAGGTGGGCTCCTCATGGATGCCCAGCACCTGAGAGCAGGGGCTTCCCTGGCACACGAGCCCTGGTGTCCCGGGGGAGGGTAGCAGGGGGAGTGAGAGCAAGCTTGGCAGATACCCCACATTCTCACCGCACCTCCGTCCCCATCACCCCCGCCCACAGGTAGCCAGTGAGAGGTCGCAGCCCCCTGCCTAGCACTGCGGGAGGTTGGTCGCCACTACCCACCCCCAGTTCCCCGTCCCAGCCTGGGGCCCAGCCCCAATTGGGCGATCAGGGCCTGTCGGCCGCTGGTTGCTGTCTGTGGGGCGATTGGTGGGGGCTGGCCCCCCCATCTGGCTCCCTTAGCACCTGGGAGCCAGGTGGTGGCCCCACCCCACCGCTGCTACTGCTGGTCACTGCCTGTGGGGTGATCGGGCCCTGCTCGCACCTGCCTTGGCCTGGTGCCGCCCACTCACCTGCTCCACCTTTCTGACGCAGTCCTGCTCTGGTCGGGGCTCATCTGGGCCAGCAGTGCCTCCACTGCCACCCACTGCCAGCACCGCGTCACCGACGCCTGCCATGTTCCGCGCCACCTCCTGGTGGTCAGTGCATGTCATAGCGAGTGATTGAACTCCCGGTATAGGGGACAATTTGCATACTAGGCTTTTACTATATAGGATAGGATTGCCCAAAGATGCATGAGAAAGTAATTTAGAAAGCAGGATAGTTATCAGTTTATAATTTCACTTCAGACTCAATTACTAATGAGTGGTGCTAATTAAAAATTCTACATATTTCCTTACTGTTTCCAAGCCATAGTTATAACCTCAGAATTGGGAAGTTAGTGAAGACTGATGCTTTAAGAAGGAAGGGAAGAAAGGGTATTTTTATAACAACATTTTTTATTTTATTATTTTTTAATATATTTTATTTTTTTACAGAGAGGAAGGGAGAGGGATAGAGAGTTAGAAACATCGATGAGAGAGAAACATCAATCAGCTGCCTCCTGCACACCCCCACTGGGGATGTGTCCGCAACCACGGTACATGCCCTTGACCAGAATTGAACGAGGGACCCTTCAGTCCTCAGCTGATGCTCCATCCACTGAGCCAAACCGGTTAGAGCACAACATTTTTTAAAAGAAAAGATTCCTAAAGGGATTTAAATGAAGAAAACAGAAAAACTTTACAATAAAAACAAGTAAATCTTAAAAATAAAGAAAATGGCAAATACAAAACAAATTTTGAAGGAAAACGAGTTAGACAATAAAAACTTTTTCAAAAAGGAGGTATATTAAACTCAGCAACTTGTGATTACTTTAAGTTTTTTTTTATTTTATTGATTTCAGAGAGGAAGGGAGAGGGAGAGCGATTGAAACATTAATGATGAGAGAGAATCATTGATCCACTGCCTCCTGCACGCCTCCTGCTGGGGATTGAGCCCGCAACCCAGGCATGTTCCCTTGACCGGAAATGAACCCAGGACCCTTCAGCCAGCAGGCCATGCTGTATCAACTGAGCCAAACTGGCTAAGGCACTTGTGATTACTTTTCACATGGAATGTGGTAATGGGAATCATGGACTGGCTGAAAAGCAAGTACTCTGTAGAAAATATCAGATTTTTGAATCAGAATGAAAACTTTCACAGCTTGATGTAAACAAATGAGAGAACTATAGGTTGTTAAGCTCAAAGGATACATTTCTTTTACATAACAGTGTTGAATCAGAGGTATTGTTCCTTTTGTTTTTATTGTTCCTTTTAAAAGGGGACAATTGTAAATTAGTCTTTTCATGGACATCTGTAATTTTGAAGCCATGTGAATAGTCTTAGAGTCTGATGATCTCTCAGTATTATGAAGGTAATAAAGTTCAGATGCTCTAGGCATCTGCATTTTTAACCTGTTTAAGAAGTCCATGGAAATAGCAATAGTATAATATTTGGGAAAATATTAATTCAGAAGTCTGAAGATGGCATAAGATGGGACAACTATAATTTACTAATAATTTTAAATGTGGACCCTTTTCTTCCTGTCATATTTTTAAATTAATTTCCCTTTGTTTGCTAAACTTAAAGGAGGTTTGTATCTTTTCAAAGAAATATATACATTTTTCCTATTCATTCATGATTTTATTGGGAAGCCAGAAGAAAATACATTCAGGAAAAGCCAGCCTGTTTTTATTTTGCTTAGATCTATCAACACCTGACAAACTGACATGACTGGCAAGCTTCATCAACATACATTGATGTAGCAATATAAAATCCTTCTCCATGTTATGGTTCCCTATGGTGAAAAAGTAATGTTGTTAATCTTTACTTTCACTCAATATTATATTACTAGAGGCCCAGTGCACAGATTCGTGCACTGGTGGGGTCCCTTGGCCTGGCCTGTGCCCTCTTGCAATTGGGATCCCTCTGGGGATGTTGTACTGCCAGTTTCAGCCTGATCCCTGCAGGCCAGGCCGAGGGACCCCACCGATGCACGAATCCATGCACTAGGCCTTTAGTATGCATATAAGATCTTTGGTTAATCTCTTCCTGCCTTCCCCGCTCCTCCTTTCCCTCTGAGATTCATCAGTCTGTTCCACGTTTCCATGCCTGTGTGTGTTGAGCGTCTGCCCCCTGGTGGTCAGTGTGCATCATAGCTACCAGTTGAATAGTCGAATGGTTGCTTAGTCTTTTATACACACACACACACACACACACACACACACACACACACACACACACACACACTAGAGGCCCGGTGCATGAATTCGTGCATGGGTGGGGTCCCTCGGGGTGGCATGTGGGAATCAGGCCCCAGCTTGCGTCCCCAGCCTCACAGCCCTGCAGTCCCACCTGGCACCCAGCCGTGGCCTGGCACCGCCCCCTCACCTGCTCCACCATCCCGCCTGTGGGGCAATTGATCAGGGCTGGGCCCCTACCGCCACCACTGGTTGCTGTCTTTGGGGTGATTGGTTGGGGCCGGGCCCCCCATCCGGCTACCTCAGCGCCTCGGAGCTGGGCAGTGGCCCAACCCTTCGCTGCTGCCACTGGTAGCCATCTGCGGAGTGATTGGTGGGGCAATCAGGCCCCTGCTCACACCCACCTTGGCCTGGTGCCACCCACTCACCTGCTCCACCATCTTGCCGTGGTCCCGCTCTCGTTGGGGCCCATCGGGGCCAGCAGTGCCTCCACTGCCGCCCGCTGCCAGTGCCATGTCGCCAATGCCCGCCATGTTTTACACCACTGCCTGGTGGTCAGCGCACATCATAGCGAGTGGTTGAACTCCCGGTCGAACAATTTGCATATTAGGCTTTTATTATATAGGATAGATTGTAATCTGTATTATCATATATATTTTCACATATCTACCATAAACTAGGTGTACTGGTTGATAATGCAGATTTTTTTCAATAGATGGAGTTACACATATGTTGATATATATGCTATTTTGTTGTATTGACAACAAGCTTCAAAACTTCATATGTCAAAATTGCTGAAGGTGTTAACATAGATATTTTTACACTTAAAAATGTCTAATTTTGTGCCAAAAAAAGAGCACTTGTGGGAAGTTATAATTCATTACTTTATTTTGAAGAAAAGTGCTGCTGAATACTTTGGGAAGCTTATGGTGAACCTGCTCCATCTCAAGATACTTGTGAACGCTGGTTTAAATGCTTTAAAAGTGATGATTTCGATATGAAAGACAAAGCACGTCTAGGTCAACCGAAAAAGTTTGAAGACCAACAATTACAAGCATTATTGGATGAAGATGCATGTCAAATTCAAAAACAACTTGCAGAAAGATTAAACATTGCTCAGCAAACAATTTCCAATCGTTTACAAACAATGGAAAAGATTTTAAAGGAAGGAAAATGGGTGCCACATCAACTGAACGAAAGACAAATGGGAAACCGAAAAGTCATCAGTAAAATGTTGCTTCAACGGCATGAAAGAAAGTCTTTTTTGCATCGAATTGTGACTGGCGATGAAAAGTGGATTTATTTTGAGAATCCCAAATGCACAAAATCATGGGTTGATCCAGGTCAACCATCAACATCGACTGCAAGTCCAAATCAATTCAGAAAGAAGACAATGCTCTACGTTTGGTGGGATCAGGAAGGTGTGGTGTATTATGAGTTCCTAAAACCAGGTGAAACTATTAATACTGATCGCTACCAACAACAAATAACCACTTTGAACCAAGCTTTGATCATGAAACGACCAGAATGTGCCAGAAGACACAGTAAAGTAATTTTGCTTCATGATGACGCACCATCACACACTTCAAAACCAGTTAAAGACATGTTAAAAGATCTTGCCTGGGAAGTATTAACCCACCCGCTGTATTCACCAGACCTTGCTCCTTCAGATTACTACTTGTTCTTATCGATGGCACAAGTACTTTCTGAGCAGCAGCACTTCAAAACATACGAAGAAGTGGAAAATTGGGTCTCTGAATGGTTTGTCTCAAAACAAGAAAAGTTCTATTGGGACGGTATCCACAAATTACCTAAAAGATGGGGAAATGTGTAGCTCGCGATGGACATTACTTTGAATAAAGCACTTTTGATGTTTTTCTTGAAATTATGTTTTCTTTTGATTACAAAATCCACATTATTAACCAGTACACCTAGTATATTATCACAAATATAATATCCTATATAATAAAACCTTAATATGCAAATTAACCCAACGGCAGAACAACCAGTCGCTATGATGCGCACTGACCACCAGGGGCAGACGCTCAATGCAGGAGCTGCCCCCTGGTGGTCAGTGCACTCCCACAGGGGGAGTGCCGCTTATCCAGAAGCCGGGCTCATGGCTGGCAAGCACAGCGGCAGTGGCAGGAGCCTCTCCCGCCTCCGCTGCAGGTGTGCCATGGCCGCAGCACAGCCATGGCACAGACGCCCACCGGACTGCAAGAGCCCTGGACTGCGAGAGGGATGTCTGACTGCCGGGGATCGGGCCTAAGCCGGCAATCAGACATCCCCTGAGTGGTCCTGGACTGCGAGAGGGTGCAGGCTGGGCTGAAGGATCCCCCCGCCCTCGCCCCCAGTGCATGAATTTCATGCACTGGCCCTCTAGTAGTATAATATAATCAACTAGAGGCCCAGTCCATGATTAAATCATGCACGTGTAGAGTCCCCTAGGCCTAACCTGCCATCCAGGCCATATCCACTGCCCCGCAAAGCCTAGCACACTCTGCGGACACTGCTGGCAGCCTGCTCCCCGCTTTTGATGGCAGGGGGTCCGCTGGTGCCGGAGTGGACACACAGCTCCCCGCTTTCGATCGTGGGGGAGCTGGGTGTCCGCTGGTGCACCAGGCCTTTCAAAAGCCTCCAACGGAGGCTTTTGGCCTGGTGCCGGAGGGGACAGACACCCAGCTCCCCCGCTTTCACTTTCGATCGCGGGGGAGCTGGGTGTCTGTCCACGCTGGTGCCGGAGTGAACACCCAGCTCCCCGCTTTTGATGGTCGGCGGCGGGATGTGGGCTCGCTGCCCCAGAGGCCCCTTCTGTGCCGCATCACAGCCATGGCACAGACACTGAGCTCGCGCCGCTGCTGGCGACACGAGCTCAGCGTCCGGCCGGCTGAATCAGCCACCCCGGCCACCCTGAGTCCCGCCCCCCCATGCCTCCTAGCCAATCGTGGGCATAGCGAAGGTACGGTCAATTTGTGTATTACTCTATTATTAGGTAGGATCACATACATGCAGGGACTGTGCAGCAGGTAGTCTTAGATCCTCATTATGTCTCAGTTTCCTCAACTGTAAATGGACAGAATGATGATTCCAACGGTAGTTTTGAGGATAAGTGTAATGTATTTAGGACAGTGCTTAGCACTTATTAGGTACTATGTAAATACTTTCTATTATTATACCAAAGTTGTTGAGAGTATTATGTATTTGTTACCTTCTTCAACCTTCTCCCCACCTCTGTATCATGAAGGTATTAGAGTTTCAATCTGACTTGTATTCTCATTGGCTATGTTAAAATTGATCTTGTAAAGGTTACCAGTGACCTAATAATTGCCAAACACAGTATCCTTTTTCTAGTCCTCATCCTTCATAACCTCTGTATAGAATTTTCTGTAGTCTACTGCACTTTCCTCTTGAAATACTTCCTAGATATTTGATTTACTTCACAATTTTGGTTTTCTTTCTCCCTTTCTTTTATTTTCTCTTACCCACAAAAGTAAGATGTACCTTCTTGCCCCAGCTTTCTAAGTTAGCAACCTCATTTATTTCTATAGCTTCAATTACTGTTTTATGAACATAAAGTAGCATCATATAATGTAGTGGTTTAAATCTTGTTTAAAGCAACTCTATTCATTTTCAAATGAAATCCTAAATGATATTCCAGTTTTTCAGCAGAAAAATTTGAGCTGTTTTGGGACTTGGAGTGGGGTTTAGGACTCCTATCAGCTTTGCCATAATTTTCCCTTTGAGTCCCTGATACACTTCCAAATAACCTTATTTTATAATTTGGAGTCAGGAGATCTGCTTTAATTTCTCATCTATAAAAGTGTCAGGATTTTTGTGAGATTCTAGATAAACTAATACATGTGAAAATACTTATAAATGTTACTGTGCAAATAATATGACTGTTAAGTCTGCATCATTGTTTCTCCCTCTGGAATTCAAGATCAGCATGTATATTTGCCTGCTAGATATTTCTTTTTTTAAAAAAAATATATTTTATTGATTTTTTACAGAGAGGAGGGGAGAGGGAATAGAGAGTTAGAAACATCGATGAGAGAGAAACATTGATCAGCTGCCTCCTGCACACCCTCTACTGGGGTGTGCCCGCAACCAAGGTACATGCCCTTGACCGGAATTGAACCTGGGACCCTTGAGTCCTCAGGCCGACGCTCTATCCACTGAGCCAAACCAGTTAGGGCCCTGCTAGATATTTCTAAATGAATATCTTATTAGCCACTCAAAACGAAATGTCTGATAAGGGATTGATGTCCAGAATATATAAAGAATTCTTACAACTCAACAACAAAAACCTATGTGATTAAAATGGTCCCCCCAAAATGGGCAAAGGATTTAAATAAATACTTCTACAAAGAAGATAAGCAAATGGATAGTATATTGATACATGTACTAAATACTACTAAATTGTACATTCTAAAAGGGTGACTTTTATGAGATATTAATTATATCACAATAAAACTGGTATTAAAAAAGCATATATTTCAAATAGAAAAAAAGAAAATCTTCAAAGATATTCTGTTTCTTAGGGAATGAGGTCTAAATTCCTAAGCCTTATTTTTGGAGACCTAGGTTTAAATTCCAGTTCTGTCACTTTCTAGCTGTGTAACCTGGAATGACAAAATTACTTAACCTCTCTGTTCCTCAGTTTCTTCAACTGTAAAATGGAGACACAATACCATACATCTATTGTTAAAAGTGCCATTTCCTTACCTGTTTAGTTGAAATTAAAAACTTTCTACTTTAGTCCTATAGATTATTTCACAATTGTTTATTGAATACCTATTATGTGCTAGGCTCTGGTATAGCCACTGGAGATGTGCCAGTGAATAAAGCAAAGTTCCTGCTTTCATGGAGCATACATTTTAGTAAGGGGAACAGACAGCACTTTCTACTTTCAACTTGTGTTATAATTTTTTGTTATAGCTATGACCTTTTCTTCTAGTCTGCAAATGCTTCTAGGGCAAGGAGTATATCATAAATATATTTAGTATCCAGCATAATATCTAGTAGATTTCATATTGGACTTTTAAGAGATCTTTGTGGAATTGAATTGAGAACATTATCTTGTCCTTTTCTATAACTTTCATAATAGTGATTCCCAGCACTGGCTATTTTAAACTTTACCCAAGTCACTTCAGGAGCTTTGGTAAAATACAGATCCTGGGGTTTCATTCTTGGAAATTCTGGTTAACTAAGATTGGAATGGGGCTCAGGAATATGTGTTTTTTAAAATTGTTATTTTTCAATTATAGTAGGAACCTGGTTTTTTTTTGTGTGTGTGTTTTTTTTTAAATCCTCAACCGAGGATATTTTTCCATTGATTTTTAGAGAGAGTGGAAGCGAGAGGGAAAGACAGAGAAAAACACTGATTCGTTGCCTCCTGCACGCTCCCTGACCAGGGCTGGGGAGGAGCCTGCAACCTAGGTACATGCCCTTGACCAGAATCGAATCGGGACCCTTCAGTCTGCTGGCTGACGCTTTATCCACTGAGTCAAACCGGTATTTTTGACAGTGTCTCCAGGTTTAAATGTTTGGGAACCACTGCTCCATAGCACTTAAGTACAAGTGATTTACATAGAATGTGCTTGGTAAATGTTGGTTGGATTGATTTATTGATTATTTATATTAGTTTGTTCCAAACCAGAATTGGAACTTGTGGGTCAAATTGAATTAGATGGGAAGACTGGATTCAGGAGAGAGTTACATGAAAAACTCATTAAGCTCAGCAATCCTACAATTTGCTGATAATGGGAAAAATCTCTAATATCTACCTAGTTTAAAAATGCTAGTTTTTGTCCTAGCTGGTTTTTGCCCTAGCTGGTTTGGCTCAGTGAATAGAGCGTCAGCCTGTGGTCTAAAGGGTCTGGGTTCAATTCTGGTCAAGGGCACATGCCAGGGTTGCGGGCTCAATCCCCAGTAAGGGGTGTGCAGGAGGCAGCCTACCAATGATTCTCTCTCATCATTGATGTTTCAATCTCTCTCTCTCGCCCTTCCTCTCTGAAATCAATCTTACCTTATAATAGACAAATATGCAAATTGACCGCACCTTCGCTATGCCCAAGCCACGCCCACCAACCAAGCCACGCCCACCAACCACACCCACCAGGAAACCGTTGCAGGGACGCTGGGGTGCGGCGGAGCCCAAGGCCCAGAAAGCCGCCCGGGGCTTTCCGGGCCTTGGGCGCCAGCCGGGTGCCTGCTCCGATCGCAGGGACCCGGCTGGGGTGCGGTGGAGCCCATGGACCGGAAAGCCGCCCGGGGCTTTCCGGGCCTTGGGCGCCAGCCGGGTGCCTGCTCCGATCGCAGGGACCCGGCTGGGGTGCGGCGGAGCCCATGGACCGGAAAGCCGCCCGGGGCTTTCCGGGCCTTGGGCGCCAGCCGGGTGCCTGCTCCGATCGCAGGGACCCGGCTGGGGTGCGGTGCGGCGGAGCCCATGGACCGGAAAGCCGCCCGGGGCTTTCCGGGCCTTGGGCGCCAGCCGGGTGCCTGCTCAGATCGCAGGGACCCGGCTGGGGTGCGGCGGAGCCCATGGACGCGGCTTTCCGGGCCTTGGGCGCCAGCCGGGTGCCTGCTCCGATCGCAGGGACCCGGCTGGGGTGCGGTGCGGCGGAGCCCATGGACCGGAAAGCCGCCCGGGGCTTTCCGGGCCTTGGGCGCCAGCCGGGTGCCTGCTCAGATCGCAGGGACCCGGCTGGGGTGCGGCGGAGCCCATGGACGCGGCTTTCCGGGCCTTGGGCTCCAGCCGGGTGCCTGCTCCGATGGCAGGAGCGAGCTGACCTGGGGGTCTGCTCCTGCAATCGGGTCGCAGGGACGCTGGGTGCAGCTGAGCCCAAGGCCACCGCCCGGGGCCAAGCCGGGACCCTGAAAGAAGGTAGAAGGCAGTGGCCACAGCCAAGGCCTGGGTCCCCGGTGCCGGCAGAAAACTGGTGCAGGCAGCCAGGTGAATGAAGGTCTATTGCACGAATCTTCATGCAAACAGGCTACTAGTAAAAATATATTTTTAAAAATGTTAGTTCTTAATATAGTTTATTCAAAATAATTCTCTACATTTTAATAGGTACATAGTTTTTGAAAAAGCATTGAAAAACTCTGAAGGAATTTACATCTCTGAAGAGAAAGGGGAAATGTGTGATGACCAAGAGGAAATTTAGTTTAATCTGTATTGTTTGAATTGTTTTATGGTGAGAACCATATTTATGTATTTCTATATAATAATGTAATTAAAATAAGTTAAAGACAATATGATTTATTCATCTGCATTTTTTGGTCAGCATCTTTTTAAAATTTTTATTTATTGATTTTTAATATTGATCTTAGAGAGGCAAAGAGGGTGAGAGAGAAAGAGAAAGCTACATTTATTTATTGTTCTACCCATTTATGCGTTCATTGGTTGATATATTTTTAATATGTTTTTATTGATTTTAGAGAAAGAGAGAGAGATAGAAACATCATTGATCGGCTATCTCCTGAACACTCCCTATTGTGGGGATCGAGCTCTCAAACCCGGGCATGTGCCCTGCTGGGAATCAAACCAGTGACCTTTTGGTGCATGGGTCGATGCTCAACCACTGAGCCACACCGGCTGGGCCATTGGTTGATTCTTGTATGTGCCCTGATGAGGGATTGAACCCGCAACCTTGGTATATTGGGATGATGCTGTAACCAACTGAGCTACTTGGCTGGGACTTGGTCAGCATCTTTCGCCTTTTAAGTTAACATGGGTTAGAGAGATGTCATCTAACCTTTATAAACCTGATTTAGGTCAGGAGTTCTTAACCTGGCATCAGTAAATGGCTTTCAAGGACCCATGAACTCCTGACATTATTTTCAGAATTTACAAAAACATTTGGACATTTTAGAGAGAGGACAGTCCATACTGTCATTTGATACTCAAGGAGATCCATGATTCAAATAAGTTCAGGAACCACTAACTTATGCAAAATAATCTCCTTTATTTGATTAAAAATCTACAATTAATTTCTCTATTGCCTTTGAACATTGATATATATATGTGTGTGTATATATCTAATCTAATAATAGACAAATATGCAAATTGACCACACCTTCGCTACACCCAAGCCACGCCCACCAACCAATCAGGACAAGTATGCAAATTACCCCAACAAAGATGGTGGCTAATTTGCATATCAAGACAGCGTCGAAAGAAGCCAAGAGCTGCAGAAGGGAGTAAAGCTTTGAAGAAGCAAGCAAGCCGGGGGGGCGGGAGGAGAAGGGAGGAGTGAAGTCAGGGCTGGGGGCGAAGGAAAAAGCAGGCGGGCTGGAGGAGAAGGCGGGGCGGGTGACAAGGGCGGAGCGGAGGCGGGGCCGGGGGTGAACGGAAAAGCAGGTGGGCTGGAGGAGAAGGCAGAGCGGGCGACAAGGGTGGAGCGGAGGCGGGGCCGGGGCGAAGGGAAACGCAGGTGGGCTGGAGGAGAAGGCGGGGCGGGCGACAAGGGAGGAACGGAGGCGGGGTAGAGTGCAGCAAGAAATCCTATTGCAGGATTTTTCCTGAAACGGGAACGCTAGTATGTGTGTGTGTATGTATGTGTATATATATATATATATATATATATATATCCTATCTAATAATAGAGTAATATGCAAATTGACCATACCTTCGCTATGCCCACGATTGGCCAGGAGGTGTGAGGGGGCAGGACTCGGGGTGGCCAGGGTGGTCGATTGGGCTGGCAGGACGCTGAGCTCGTGTCGCCAGCGGCGGCGCGAGCTGAGCGTCTGCGCCATGGCTGTGCTGCGACACAGAAGGGGCCTCTGGAGCAGCGAGCCCACATTCCGCCGCCAACCATCAAAAGCGGGGAGCTGGGTGTCCGCTCCGGCATCAGCGAACAGACACCCAGCTCCCCCCGCCCCGGTCGAAAGTGAAAGCAGGGAAGCTGGGTGTCTGTCCGCTCCGGCACCAGGCCAAAAGCCTCTGCCGGAGGCTTTTGAAAGGCCTGGTGCACCAGCGGACACCCAGCTCCCCAGCGATCGAAAGCGGGGAGCTGTGTGTCCGCTCTGGCACCAGCGGACCCCCTGCCATCAAAAGCGGGGAGCAGGCTGCCAGCAGTGTCCACGGAGCGTGCTAGGCTTTGCAGGGCAGTGGATATGGCCTGGATGGCAGGTTAGGCCTAAGGGACCCTACACGTGCATGATTTAGTCATGCACTGGGCCTCTAGTCCTACCTAATAATAGACAAATATACAAATTGACCATACCGGATGTGAGGGCGATCTGGCTGCGACATCTGTCACCCCATTGATCGCCAGGGTTGATTCGGCTGATCTGGCTGGCTAGGCGGGTGTCCCCCTCCTCCCTCACCGATCCATGTGCGTCCCTCCCGAAGCTGCGCGCTCGGTCGAAGAGGACGACCTTCCCCCCAGAGGAGAGGACCGGTCTTCGGTCAAGGGTATATGAGTAGCTGTGCTCCCCTGCTAGAACCTCCAAACAAATTGACCATACCTCCGACACATCCACAAGCCACGTCCACAAGCCATGTCCACCATCCAATCAGAGCAAGTATGCAAATTAACCCAACCAAGATGGCTACAGCCACAGAGAGCAAGGTTTCCTAGGTAACAGAGGAAGCCAAGCTTTCCGCCTGCCCTTGCCAGGCCTAAGCCTCCACTCAAGCTACAAAGTTTCAATTATAGAAGGTAAACAAATTCAAACAGAAATGGCGGCAGAATGGAGCTTGAGAGAGCAAGCCAGGGTTGCTCCCGGCAACTGGGGAAGCAAAGCTTTCCGCACACCCTGGCCAGGCCCACCCACTCAAGGCTACAAAGTTTCAATTATAACCCCAACAGAAATGGCTGCCGGCTGCTGAGGGAGCCCCAGGCTTGGCTCCGCTCCAGGCTACAAAGTTTCAATTGTAGAAGGAAAATAAATTCCAGATACCAGGGCCTCCGCTTGGGTTGCCAGGGGGCGTGGCCGGCCTGCAAACCACCACAGGCCCCTCGCTCAGGCCGCCCCACGCCCCAAGGGAACCCCACCCTGATCAGGGACACCCTTCAGGGCAAACCAGCTGGCCCCCACCCCTGTACCAGGCCTCTATTCTATCTAATAAAAGAGTAATATGCAGATTGATCATCACTGCAACACACAATATAGCTGCCCTCATGTGGTCAAAGATCCTGCTCCCATGTGGACACAAGATGGCCACCACAAGATGGCCAGCAGGAGAGGGCAGTTGGGAGGCACCCGGCCTACAAGGCAGGGCAGTTGAGAAGGACCAGCCTGCAAGGGAGGGCAGTTGAGAGGGACCAGGCCTGCAAGGGAGGGCAGTTGGAGGTGATCAACCCTGCAGGAGAGGGCAGTTAGGAGTGACCAGGCCGGCAGAGGAGGGAAATTGGGGGCAAACAGGCTGGCAGCGGAGTGGTTAGGGGGTGATCAGGCTGGCAGGCAGAAGTGGTTAGGGGCAATCAGGAAGGCAGGCAGGCAAGCAGTTGGGAGCCAGCAGTCCTGGATGGTGAGAGGGATCCCAGATTGGAGAGGGTACAGGCTGGGCTGAGGGACAACCCCCCTCCGTGCACGAATTTCGTGCACCGGGCCTCTAGTATATATATATATAATATTGGTGAATTTGATCATTAACCTTTCTTATTCTACCCATTTTCAGGTTATGGAGAGAATAGTTACTTTACTTACTTAAAGGTTAACAGATCTACTATTTGCTACTTCTACTAATTAAATATTTCAGGTTTGGCATCTCTGATATATTCATCCTGTCTGCTACTTATCTAAATGCTGCTGTATTAGTTGCTTTTTTTGTTTGTTTGTTTCAATGGAAGGATGGCTTGACATTATTGTGCCATAGACAGCTGAGTTTTAATGATTTGTCCTAGCCGAAATGAAAGAATATCCTATGAGGTTACTGAACAGAGTAGGTCATAGCTACTTTTTTTATTGCATTTTCCTATGGAATTGGGTTTTTTAGGTTATGTTCCCTGGGAAATAGACTCTAAGATGGAGATTTGCTTGCAGAAGGTTTATTGAGGAGCAACACTTGTAATGGAGTGAGGGAAGCAAGATTGGGAGGGCAAACAGACTGAACTGATGCAGTAGAGACTTTAGTCAACCCCTTTTGGAACTCTGGAGCTAGGATGACACTTCAGAGTTGTCTGGAATTATGTGTGGGCTGACCTGAGGGGGAGGTGGCATAACCTTGGGTGAGGCGGTTTCTGTCTGTGTTAGAGATGGAGATGAACTCACATTTCCCTTTCCCAGCTGCAGAAGTGCTTTCAGCAGACAGCTTCCAACTGTCAGCTGGTTCAGCATTTGCTTCAGCTACAGAGAGCTGCTTCACCTGTCACAATTTTATAGGGGCAGCTTGCAAATGACTGAGCAAGGTGTGGGTATAAAGGTCCAACTATTTCAGTCTAACATGGAACTCTCTAGTAGGCGATACTTGCTTCAGAGAGCTATACCTGGTTGTCAGGCCTGTATTGCAGTTTGACTTTTTTCCTCTTCTCAGTTCTGCTTCTGCTGCCTTTCCTTCACATGTGTTGATTTCTAAATAAGTATCTTGCATCCCAAAGTCAATCTCAGAGTCTACTTTCAGAAAACTCGATCCATGATTTTTTTGTTGAGGGCAGTTTGTAGAGGAAGACAGTAGTGAGCTAGCTCTCCTGGCAGTTAGAGGAATGAATGCCTTGATCCTCAAGGGAGTATTTGGTCACTGCACTCATTGTGCCACTTGGATTCATTTCTTTTTTTAATGGAGGTTTAAAATATATATATATTTTTTATTTTATTTTATTTTTTTTATTGATTTTGGAGAGGAAGGGAGAGAGAGAGATACAAACATAAATGATAATCATTGATTGGCTGCCTCCTGCACGCCCCCTACTGGGGATTGAACACGAAATCCGGGCATGTGCCCTGACCAGAATTGAACCTCAACCAACTGAGCCACATTGGCCGGGCTTGGATTCATTTCATACAGTAAATTCATCCCATGTGGGAACAATTGCCACAGTATTTTGTTTGTCTTTTTCTGGGGAATTTATATAAGAGTAAGATCAGTGGGCAAATTACAACTGATACTCTTCTAATCTTCATTCTAGCCCTTTGCACTCGCTTGCTTTTTTCTCGATTCCTTTATTCTACTCAGGATTTAATTTTTTAAATACCCCAGATTTTACAAAGCGCGGCAGTAGAATAAAAAACTGGAGTTTCTTTTCATACGAACTTGTTTATTTGGATTTTTTTATATTTCAAATTATTGATACATTCAAAGAGTATAAAAAGAGCTGCTACCGATGCTAACCATGTCGAGTCACACTCGACATCCAAGTGCAAAAGGCTAGATTCTTGGCCAGAATCTCTACTTGTCTAGGTGGCTTGCCAAATGGGGTGACTTTCATGAGCCTCGTTACTGTGCCCTTATTAGGCCTTGGCCACTGTACTTGTTCACTTACTGTCAACATTGAGCAGGTTCATTTACCAAGTCATGCCCCAGTGATAACCTGTCATCTACTTCCTGATGTTACTTTTCTTTTTGTGGGTGAATCTACTTTTATTTCATAAACACCATATATTGCTAAGGTAGCACATTATGCAACATTAAAATCACATCTATTATGTAGACTTTAAAGGTCAAATAAAATATTGTTGAATCTGCTTTATTAATGTTTATTTAATACATTATCAGAGTGCTAATTGCAGAGGTTTGTAGATTTCCACCTCTTGTGTTGCCTCTTGCAATTATTATTAATATATCATCAGGATAATTAGCAACAAAAGAAGTCACTCAACCAAAATCTTATGTTTTTATTTCTAGTACTTTAGTGTAGTTTTATTTAGAACTTTATTTAGTAGTGAGTTTCCCAGTACCTGCTCCCCATTTCCTATTCACTTAGAGATTAGAATAGAAAAATGAAGGGTTTGATTTTAACTTATTGCAGTTATACAATCATGTGATAAATACGTCATTTAGCAAACCATCAAGACAACTTAACATAGCTGGGAGGTTTTTTAGTAAGGAAGTTATCTTCCCTCTGCTTTGAGACCAACGCTGCCTGATGAGGCCTGAAGAAACTTAGTATTTTGGAACTGAGGGCTCTCCCAGGAGGCTTTCTTTTTTTTTCTTCTTAATACTTTAGTAAGATGTAATTAACATACCAGACCACTCACCCATTTAAAGTATACAATTAAATGGTTTTTAGTATATTTATAGATATGGGCAGCTATCACCATAGTCAATTTTAGAATATTTCATCATCTCAAAAGACATGCTGTGCCCTTTAATATCACTCCCCAATCCTCCCATTGCCTCTAGCACTTAAGCAAGCACTAATTTCTGCCTCTGTGCCTATTCTGGACATTTTATATAAATGGAGTCATATAATATGTAGTTGATTGAAGCTGGCTTTTTTCATTTAGCATAATGTTTTCAAGGTTCATATTATAGCAAGTATCATTACTCAATTTGTTTTTATGGCTCAATAATATTCCATTATATGGCTATATTACATTTTGTTTACTCATTCATTAGTTGTTGGACTTTTGAATTGTTTCTTTTTGGTTATGATTAATGCTACCATGAATATTTACATACAGGCTTTTGTGTGGACATACGTTTTTATTTATTTTGGGAATAGAATTGTTGGGTCATGTGATAACTTTTTGGGGAACTGCCAAACTATTGTCTTTTTAAAATATATATATTTTTATTGATTTCAGAGAGGAAGGGAGAGGGAGAGAGAGATAGAAACATCAGTGATTAGAGAGAATCATTGATTGGCTGCCTCCTACACGCCCCAGTGAGGTGAGCCGCAACTGGGCATGTGCCCTGACTGGGAATTGAACCTTATTTCCTGGTTCATAGGTCAAGCTCAACCACTGAGACATGGCAGCCTGGCGAACTGCCAAACTATTTTCCAAAGTAGCTGCACCATTTTATTTTATTTTTTATTTTATTTTATTTTTTTAATATATTTTATTGATTTTTTACAGAGAGGAAGGGAGAGAGATAGAGAGTTAGAAACATCGATGAGAGAGAAACATCGATCAGCTGCCTCCTGCACACCCCCTACTGGGGATGTGCCCGAAACCAAGGTACGTGCCCTTGACCGGAATCGAACCCGGGACCCTTCAGTCCGCAGGCCGAAGCTCTATCCACTGAGCCAAACCGGTTTCGGCAAGCTGCACCATTTTAAAAACCAACCAGAAATATATGAGGGTTCCAATTTCTCTTCATCCTTGTCATATCTTGTTGCTATCAATCTTTTTCATTATTACCATCAGTAAGGACAAAGTGGTATTTTTTTAAAATTTAATAAATCTTTATTGTTCAGATTATTACAATTGTTCCTCTTTTTTCCCCCCATAGCTCCCCTCCATCCGGTTCCCACCCCACCCTCTGCCCTTACCTCCCCTCCACTGTCCTCATCCATAGGTGTACGATTTTTGTCCAGTCTCTTCCCGCACCCTCCACACCCCTTTCCCCCCGAGAATTGTCAGTCCACTCCCTTTCTATGCCCCTGATTCTATTATATTCACCAGTTTATTCTGTTCATCAGATTTTTAATTCACTTGATTTTTAGATTCACTTGTTGATAGATATGTATTTGTTGTTCATAATTTTTATCTTTACCTTTTTCTTCTTCTTCCTCTTCTTAAAGAATACCTTTCAGCATTTCATATAATACTGGTTTGGTGGTGATGAACACCTTTAGCTTTTTCTTATCTGTGAAGCTCTTTATCTGACCTTCAATTCTGAATGATAGCTTTGCTGGGTAGAGTAATCTTGGTTGTAGGTTCTTGCTATTCATCACTTTGAATATTTCTTGCCACTCCCGTCTGGCCTGCATAGTTTCTGTTGAGAAATCAGCTGACAATCGTATGGGTGCTCCCTTGTAAGTAACTAACTGTTTTTCTCTTGCTGCTTTTAATATTCTCTCTTTGTCTTTTGCTCTTGGCATTTTAATTATGATGTGTCTTGGTGTGGTCCTCTTTGGATTCCTTTTGTTTGGGATTCTCTGCGCTTCCTGGACTTGTAAGTCTATTTCATTCACCAGGTGGGGAAAGTTTTTGGTCATTATTTCTTCAAATAGGTTTTCAGTATCTTGTTCTCTCTCTTCTTCTGGCACCCCCATAATTCGGATGTTGGTATGCTTGAAGTTGTCCCAGAGGATCCTTACACTATCTTCATATTTTTGGATTCTTTTTGCTTTTTGCTTTTCTGGTTGGGTGTTTTTTGCTTCTTTGTATTTCAAATCTTTGACTTGATTCTTGTGGTCCTCTAGTCTGCTGTTGGATCTCTGTATATTATTCTTTATTTCAGTCAGTGTATGTTTAATTTCTAGTTGGTCATTTTTCATATCCTCAAGGGTCTCACTAACTTATTGGCCTTTTCTAGGAAATTCTTGAAAAACCTTATAACCGTGGTTTTGAACTCTATATCCAGTTGTTTGCTTTCCTCCATTTCTTTCATTTGTGACCTGTTTCTTTGTCTCTGCATTTTGGCTGCTTCCCTGAGTTGATAGAGTGGCTTTGTGTGCTAGGTGTCCTATAGGGCCCAGTGGCTCAGCCTCCCCAGTTACCTGAGGTGGACACTGTTGGTGTACCCCTTTGTGGGCTGTGTGCACAGTCTTGTGTAGTTAAGTCTTGATTGTTGTTGGTATCACTGGGAGGAATTGACCTCCAGGCCAATTGGCTGTGAGTATCAGCTGTGTCTACGATGGGAGAACTTCTGTGCTGGAGACACCCTTATGAGGCAAGACTTGCTTCAGTGGGGCTTGGTGCTCACTGAGTCTGCCTCCTGAGTGTGTCCCTTATGGATCTGAGGAGTTGTAATCTGGATGGTCCTACCCTGACCACTGGGTACACTGTCTCTTGGATCTCCAAGGAGGTGCTAATTTAGCCTCTGCCTGAGGCCACCCAGCAGGAGCTACCAAGAGATCTGCAGATTCCTCTTCTTTGTTTGGGTTTTGGAGGTGCTCAGGTGAGGCCCATCTGTGAAGCAATGCAAGCTGCTATGGGGCCTTGGGCCTTCTTTTGGATGTTCTGGGTCTCACTGACTCAGGTGCAGTTTGTTAGGTAAGTTTAGTTTTCAAAGGACCAGGCCATTCATATGCAAAAGCCTCTGTGCACAGCTTGGATGGGGCGGAGTCTCAGGGTGGAGCAAACCACAATGGCTTCTTTTCAGCTCTGCCCTAAGAGGCCCCCGGTTCTCAGTGTCCCTCGGTAATTGCTGTAAGCGCCTCTGAGAGAAAGCTGCCCTCGAGTTCCGTCCGCTGCCAGACAGTCCAGTTTCTCCCCGTATGAGTCTGGGTCCCCAGAGTCTCGCCCGGAACTGGAGTTCAGAGCAATCGGGAGCTTGTGTCTCCCTCCCGCTTGAAAAAGACAGCCGCGTACTCAGTTGCCAGCCCTCTCCATGTGCGCGCCTCCATACCTCTGCCTTTACTTCTGAAGCTCCTCTGAGTCTCAGTGTGCTTTTCTCTTTCCTTCTAGTTGTAGAATTTCCACTGAGCCAGCCTTCCTGTGGTTCTGGATAATGTTCGTTTTGTCTTTTAGTTGTAGTTTTGAAGTTGTTGTGTGAGGTAGCAGTTCAGGTGTTTACCTATGCTGCCATCTTGGTTTCCAATTTTTCAGTTTTAAATGGTATCCTTTGTTCTTACCAGTGTAGCTCAGATGGTTGAACATGGTCCCATGCACCAAAAAGTAGCAGGTTCAATTCCGGGTCAGGGCACATACCCAGGTTGCGAGTTCGATCCCTGGTTGTGTGCATAGGGGAGGCAATTGATCAATGTTTCTCTTTCACATTGATGTTTTTCTCTCTCCCTCTCCCTTCCTCTCTTTCTAAAATCAATAAAAACATAAAAAATGGTTTCCTTTGAGTCTTACTATTACTTTTATCATAAATGATATTATTTTACTTTATACTTTCTCTCTTTTTCCTTTCAGAACATATAACATTTATATACCATTTTAAGTCCTAATTTTTCAAATTATGAATTCGGGTTTTTTTACAGAGATGAAGTTCACACAACACAATTAACCATTTTAAAGTGTACAATTTAGTGGCATTTGATGCATTCACAATATTGTACAACCACCACCTTTCTCTTGTTTCAAAACTTTTTCATTATCTCAGAAGAATACCTTGTACTGATTATGTTGTCTAAAATTGCTAGAAACCTCTAATCTGCTTTCTGTCTATAGATTTGCTTATTCTGGATATTCCATATGATATGTGACCTTTTGTGACCTTCTTGCTCTTAATATTTTCAAGATTCATTCAGGTTCTGGCATTATACCTTTCTGTGGCTAAAATGTATTCAATTGTATGAATATACTACAATTTGTTTATTCATCATTTGATGGACATTTGGGTGGTTTCCACCTTTTGACTATTATAAATAACTAGAGGTCCAGTGCACGAATTCGTGCATGGGTGCAGTCCCTAGGCGTGGCCAGCAATCAAAGCACCAGTGTCTGGCATGGAAGGGCAGATCCCAGCTGACCTCTGGGCCTTGGGCAACATCTGGGCTCCCGGGCCCTCATGCACCCCCCTCTGCCTGAGTCATGGAGCCTGAGTCACCACGCAGAGATGCAGTGAGCGTGGCTGGACGCCATGGGCCGGGGTGCAGCATGGGCCTCTGGGCTGCCCAGGGGTGCTGCACGGAAGCCAGGCGGGCAGCGCGCTCTCTCCTGGCTGACCTCTCAGACCAGCATTGTGCGAACCCATGGGGAACCTGACCAGCCCCTGTGGTCCCAGCGGCTGTGGCCCGGCTCACCCGGAAGAAGCCACACAGGTGCGGGGCGGGCTCCTCATGGGCACCTGGCACTTAAGCGGGAGGGTAGCAGGGGGAGTGAGAGCGAACTTGGCGGACACCCCACATTCTCACTGCGCCTCCATCCCAGTCACCCCCGCCCCCAGGTAGCCAGTGAGAGGTTGCAGCCCCCCGCCTGGGCACTGTGGGAGGTTGGTCGCTGCCACTCACTCCCAGTTCCCCGTCCCAGCCCAGGGCCCGGCCCCAATCAGGCAATCAGGGCTTACTGGCTGCTGATCACCATCTCCAGGGCAATCTATTGGGGCCGGGCCCCTGCCTGGCTCCCTCAGTGCCTGGAAGCCAGGCAGCAGCCATACTCCCTGCTGCCACCACTGGTTGCCATCTGCAGCGTGATTGGCTGGGCTATCAGGCCCCCGCTCACACCCACCTTGGCCTGGCGCCGCCTGCTCACCTGCTCCACCATCCCTCTGATGGGTCCCACTCTCGTCGGGGCCCATCACGGCCGGCAGTGCCTCCACTGCTGCCCATTGCCAGTGCCACATCGCTGATGCCCACCATGTTCCACGCTACCTCCTGGTGGTCAGTGCACATCATAGCAAGTGGTCGAACAATTTACATATTAGGCTTTTTAAAAAAATATTTTATTGATTTGTTACAAAGAGGAAGGAAGAGGGATAGAGTTAGAAACATCAATGGGAGAGAAACATTGATCAGCTGCCTCTCGCACACCTCCTATTGGGGATGTGCCCACAACCAAGGTACATGCCCTTGACTAGAATCGAACCTGGGACCCTTGAGTCCGCAGGCCGACGCTATATCCACTGAGCCAAACCAGTTAGGGCCATATTAGGCTTTTATTATATAGGATCCTATCTAATAAAAGAGTAATATGCAAATTGACCATCACTCTAACACACAAGATGGCTGCCCCCATGTGGTCAAAGATGGCTGCCCCCATGTGGACACAAGATGGCCGCCACAAGATGGCCTGCAGGGGAGAGCAGTTGTGGGTGATCAGGCCAGCAGGGGAGGGCAGTTGGGAGGGACGGGGCCTGCAGGGGAGGGCAGTTGGGGGCGACCAGGCTGGCAAGAAAGAGCAGTTAGGGGTGACTGGGCCAGCAGAGGAAGGCATTTGGAGGAGACCAGACCAACAGGGGAGGGCAGTTGGGGGGACCCGGCCTGCAGGGGAGGTAAGTTGGGGGGAACCAGGCCAGCAGGGGAGGGCAATTGGGGGGAGACCAGGCCTGCAGGGGAGAGTAGTTAGGGGCGATCGGGCGGCAGGGGAGGGCAGTTAGGGGTGACTGGGCCAGCAGGGGAGGGCAATTGGGGGGGGGACCAGACCTGTAGGGGAGGGCAGTTGGGGGGGACCAGGCCTGCAGGGGAGGGCAGTTGGCAGGAAACAGGCCTGTAGGGGAGGGCAGTTGGGGGCGACCAGGCCTGCAGGGGAGGGCAGTTGGGGGTGACCAGGCCTGTAGGGAAGGGCAGTTAGGGGTGACCAGGCTGGCAAGAGAGGGCAGTTAGGGGTTACCGGGTCAGCAGGGGAGGTCAGTTGGAGGCGACCAGGCCTGTAGGGGAGGACAGTTAGGAGCAATCGGGCTGGCAGGGGAGCATTTAGGCATCAATCAGGCTGGCAGGGGAGAGGTTAGGGGGTGATCAGGCTGGCAGGCAGAAGCGGTTAGGGGCAATCAGGAAGGCAGGCAGGCGAGCAGTTGGGAGCCAGCAGTCCTGGATTGTGAGAGGGATCCCAGATTGGAGAGGGTGCAGGCTGGGCTGAGGGACCCCTGCCCCCCCGTGCACGAATTTCATGCACCAGGCCTCTAGTTCTTATATAGCATGTGTGCTGATATGTAAAATTACTTTCACCTGTAAACCATAAATTTAACAATGGTATAGTGTTTATGTCTTATAGAGCATAGTCACTCTGCAAATATTTATCCTAAACTGTATATTCAATTAATGACATTTATTATTAATAGTATTAGTTTTTAGTTAGTACTTATAGGTTATATTTATGTGTTTGTAGTGATTACATATTTTGAAGAATTTCTTTTTGTTAGGTCTGATCAAATAATTGAATTGATACCCCCTCCCCTGGGAACTAACCTTGAGGCCACTTCACAATGGACAGTCCACTTGCTTAGACCACATTCCACTTGCTTAGACTATTATCTCTCCCCTCTGGAATTTCCCAGAATCCAGACCTAGAATCCTTAAAAACCTCTGACTCCCCATCTTTGGGGGCTGGTGCCATTTTGGGTTTCCAGATGACCTAATACATTTATAATTCTTTACCCCTTTTGGCCTTGTGCGTTCCTCCTTCAGCGACCCTAACAGTTTTCCTTTGTCACTCCCTTAAGTATCTGTGATCTTGTGGTGTGTTGATACAAATTGAAGGGAGAAAAAAATTAGTATAAATATTATAGGACAAGCATTATAAATATTACTTTAAGAGTGTCTATTTGGTATATTATAAAAGGGTTCAATATCTACCTTTGGGAAACGAAGGGCCACTGAACATTAGCTATATCCAAGGGAGGCTATCACTGTATGTAGCTTTGTCTGTTCCTTTTAGAGAAACTTAATGATGCTCTAGGATAAGCAGTTAGAAAAGCTTTGGATCTCACAAAAGCCTGAATACATCTTTGATTGGTTATATTTTAAAGGAAATAGCCCACAGCATGGTGCCAGACAAGTGTAGAGCCCAACCAATTTGATCTTTAAGCAGGGAGAAGAATTCTATTCATCGTTAAGAGGTTAGATTGTAAAATGTTGTAATTATTTCAACCTAAATTGGTTTAAAGCTATTTTTTTTTTCAATAAAACTTCTCTTTAAATTGTGAGGCAAGAAGACATTTTTCATTTTGATGACCTTCCTGCATTGTGTTTTTCTTCAAGTCTTCTCACCCTGTCCTGTGGCCTACTCTGTTTAGTGTTCAAATCTGAATCATAATGTGCATCTGGAGGGATCCTGAATCATGTGACTGACTAAAGTGTCTCTTGTCATTTATTTACATTCTTTGAATATCTAATTTTGACATAGTATTTGGTTATATCATGAAGTAACTTGCACTTGCTCCTGATTGTTTAAGAGGTGGGTGCATATGCAAAATTATTTTTCCTCTTTTTTTGTCTATACACAATTGTTTTTGTTTTTGATTTTTAATTACAAAACAGAACAAAGAATGACAGCCACATTGGGTCTTGACAAGGATCCTTTTACTTTAAAGACCACTCTTAAAATGAGTGATTTTTATTCAAGTGAATATTCATATATTTCTCTGACTTAGGTATCCCTAATTTGTATGAAATGACAGCCTGCAGACCATTTTATTTGATTGCAGTTCCTTCACCTTAATTATCTTTTATGTCTATATAAACTGTGAACTTGCCATATCCATCTTGACCCTCCCCCACATCTCTCTGTTTGTATTTTCTTTCATTGTAATTTTCCTCTTTTCTCTTCAGTGGGCATTCACAGATTGTTTTTGGAGTTCATTAAAAAGGGAGTGTGTTGTCTGGGTAGAAAATTACATTTGCATGCTTGAGAGAGGCCTAAGGGTTTTTATGGGGTTTGGCAAATATCCTGGCTTTTTTATTCTTTTGGGAGAGAGGAATGAGAAAACGGGGTAGTAACAAGGGATTTTTGAAAAGGAGAAAAGTAAGAATTGTTGAGGTGATTTCTTCTGGCTCCATATTTTTCTTTTCATATTATATACATCTGATTTTTCTTTTTTTTTACAGCACTTTTTTGTATAGACCACTTGACTAACAATGGAACAGATTAGAGGCCTTTCTTAGAACTGTTTTTGAATACACAGTAGAATTCTGCAAAGCAGAAACCTTTCTGGTAATGGTAATTGTACATTTACTAGTGAAGCTGGCAAGGTGAAACATATATAGATATCTTTTTCTTTTCCTTTTTTATGGTAATTGGAGGAGGTAGTTTTTATTTATTTATTTAAATATATTTTTATTGATTTCAGAGAGGAAGGGAGAAGGAGAGAGAGATAAAAACATCAATGATGAGAGAGAATCATTGATTGGCTGCCTCATGCACACCCTACATTGGGGATTGAGCCTGCAACCTAGGCATGTGCCCTGACCAGGAATCGAACCGTGACCTCCTGGTTCATAGGTCGACGCTCAACCACTGAGCCTCGCCAGCTGGGCAAGGATTTCTTCATCAATGTTCATAAGAGATAGAAATCTGTATTTTTCTTTTCTTGTAGTGTTTTTGCCTGGCTTTGGTATTGATATTGCTGGACTCATAGAATGAGTTAGGAAGTATTCCCTCCTCTTCATAATGGTTGTGCACATTTTATGTTCCCAACAACAGTGCCCAGGGATTCCAATTTCTCTGTATCCTCACTAAAACTTATTTTCTATTCTGATAATGGCTATTGCAATTTCTCTGTATCCTCACTAAAACTTATTTTCTATTTTGATAATGGCTATTCTAATAGGTGATATCTCATTGTGTGTTTAATTTGTATTTTATGATTAGTGATGAGCATCTTTTCATATGCTTATTGTACATCTTTTTTGGAGAACTGTCTATTCAAGTACTTTGCTTATTTTAATTGGGTCATTTGTTGTTGAATTGTAGAAGGTTCTTTTTAAAATATATTTTTATTGATTTCAGAGAGGAAGAGAGAGGGAGAGAGAGATAGAAACATCAATGATGAGAGAGAATCATTGATTGGCTGCCTCCTGCACACCCCTTACTGGGGATCAAGCCCACAACTTGGGCATGTGCCCTTGGCCATTTCAAACCTGGGACCCTTCAGTCCACAGGCCGATGCTCTATACACTGAGCCAAACCAGCTAGGGCTATAAGTTTCTTATATATTCTTAATATTAAGCCCTTATCATATGAGTTGCAAATATTTCCCCCCATTTTATAGGTTGCCTACATGATCTAATTTAATTTACATTTTAAGATCAGTCTGGCTGCTGAGTAGGAACTGAATCAGCATAGACTACATCAAGAGTAGAAGTAAAAATCAGTTAGCAGGCTCTTGCAGTAAACTAAGAAACAAATGGTCAGGGCTTGCTGGTGCCAAGGGAGAAAATGGAAGGAATAGAATAATATTTTGGAAGTAGAAACAACATGATGTGATAATAGACTGTAGGTGAAAGGTCAGAGAGAAGGAAAAGTTAAGATTTCTGGATTGGGTACTTTGGTAAATGGTGATGCCATTTCTTGAGATGGAGTAGATTGGAGGGAAGCTGTGCCAGGCGCAGTGGTAGAAGAAGGTATAGGTTGAGATCACTAGTACAAATACATTAAGTATGATGTACCTGTGAGGCATCTAAGTGGTAACATCAAGTAGGCAGTTTAATATAAGTATTTTAAATTTAGGAAAGTGTCCTAAACTATAAATACAATAACTATTTTGGAATAGTCAATATACAACCTGGGGCTTCAGGATAAAAAACACAATTCACAGCATCCTATCTAATAAAAGAGAAATATGCAAATTGACCATCACTCCAACACATAAGATGGCTGCCCCCATGTGGTCAAAGATGGCTGTCCCCATTGTGGACACAAGATGGCTGCCACAAGATGGCCATCAGGGGAGGGCAGTTGGGAGGGACCAGGCCTGCAAGGGAGGGCAGTTGGGGGTGATCAAGCTTGCAGGGGAGGGCAGTTAGGGGTGACCAGGCCGGCAGAGGAGGCAAGTTGGGGGCAACCAGACCTGCAGGGAAGGGTAATTGGGAGGGACCCAAACCTGCAGTGGAGAGCAGTTGGGGGTACCAGGCCTGCAGGGGAGGGCAGTTGGAGGCGATCAACCCTGCAGGGAAGGGCAGTTAGGGGTGACCAGGCCTGCAGGGGAGGGCAGTTAGGGGCAAACAGGCTGGCAGGGGAGCAGTTAGGCATCAATCAGACTGACAGGGGAGTGGTTAGGGGGTGATCAGGCTGGCAGGCAGAAGCAGTTAGGGGCAATCAGGAAGGCAGGCAGGCGAGCAGTTGAGAGCCAGCAGTCCTGGATTGTGAGAGAGATGTCTGACTGCCCGTTTAGGCCCGATCCAAGGAGGATCGGGCCTAAACGGGCAGTCGGACATCCCTCAAGGGGTCCCAGATTGGAGAGGGTTTAGGCTGGGCTGAGGGACACACACACACACACCCCGAATTTCGTGCACCGGGCCTCTAGTAATTTAATAAAATACCTAGCATACTTATTTACTTCACAGACTTCCACAGTTGTGACTTAACCTTGGCTTTACTCTGGTTTAACAAGAATTCTAACTTTTCTTCTTATAGGAAGGAAAAGCTAAGAGAAAGTACTGCTCTTAGTTGCTCTTGTACTACTGGATCCCACTAGAGGCTATTTTTTTTTTTAAATATATATTTTTATTGATTTTTTACAGAGAGGAAGAGAGAGGGATAGAGAGTTAGAAACATCAATGAGAAAGGAACATCCATCAGCTGCCTCTTGCACACCCCCTACTGGGGATGTGCCCGCAACCAAGGTACATGCCCTTGACTGGAATCGAACCTGGGACCCTTAAGTCCACAGGCCGACGCTCTATCCATTGAGCCAAACCGGTTTCGGCTAGAGGCTATTTTTTATTCTGCTACCCTAGTTCAGGTTTAACTTACCTCCTAGCATCTTTCAGCATTCTGCTTTTTTCCAATCTAAACCAAAAAAAAAAAAAAAGAAGTGATTCTGCTTACATATGCACTGTTTTCTTAGGATTACTCTCTGCTGCTTTTTTTCCAGCCTGGATGGAAATTCTCTTGAATTCTTTTCGGTGCTTCCTGTCCTTTGAAGGTTGGAACTGTTATAAAACCTAATTGGCATTAGACACAAAAGATTATTCATTAACTTCTTTCTAAGACCCACAGCTTGATTCTATTTTTTTAAGGGACCCATCTCTTTCTTTTATTCTGAACAGACATTTTATAATACATTTGGACAGAGCATGCACAATTTTTAAACAGTTGCTTTATATGGTATATTTAGTTAGAAAGTTATTTTCCCAAAGAAACAATATTAAAATGGTGCTTTGGTTTCCCCAACTAATTCCGAAGTCTTTTAAACTGTAGTTCATTTATAATTGGCATTAGCTGTACTCTTTTTTCTTGGACACAGTGACACATCTCCCATGGGTTATTTCTAATATTGCATAGGGACAAGGATTGCATCTCTAGGGCCCAGTAATTTGTTTAACTTTCTGTACTAGCAGCATGAAATCATAGACTGTATGAGCCAGAGGAGACTTTAGAGAAAACACAGTCCAAGTTACTTATTTTGTGAAGGAGAAACCTGAGCACCAAGGAACCTAAATGATTTCTCCCTACCTCTTCTTACCTCACATCATTGAAATTTGCATATGTTGATATATCTGTTTAGAATTCCAGAGAAACTCCTTAATAGCCATCTAGATTCAGTTCTTCTTCTTCTTTTTTAATATATACTTATTGATTTCAGAGAGGAAGGGAGAAGGAAAAAGAGATAGAAACATCAATGATGAGAGAGAATCATGGGTCAGCTGCCTTCTGCATGCTCCCCACTGGGGATCGAGCCCGCAACCCAGGCATGTGCCCTTGACCGGAATTGAACCCGGGACTCTTCAGTACACAGGCTGACCCTATATTCACTGAGCCAAACTAGCTAGGACTAGATTCAGTTCTTCTATGAAATTTTCTGAGTCACTCCAATCTCTTTGTTCTCTCCATATCTTATATATAACTTCTATAGCACTGGTTAGCTACAAGTTGTATGACCTTGTGGCAAGTCACCAAACATCTCTGTATTCAGTTTATTCATCCATAAATAATAATAATACAGTCATGCACCATGTAATGATGTTTCAGTCAGTGAGTGATCTACCACATATACAGTGGTGGTCCCATAATATTATAATGGAACTAAAAAAATTCCTATTGTCTAGTGACGTAACCATTGTAACATATAGTGCAACTTATTCATGTGTTTGTGATGTTGGTGGTGTAAACAAAACTAAAAAGTATAGCACATACAATTACGTATAGTACATAATACTTGATAACGAAAATAAGTGACTATATTACAGTTTTATGTATCTACTATACTATTTTTTATTTTTTGTCAATTACAGTTGATATTTAATATTTTGTATTCATTTCAGGTGTATAGCATAGTAGACACTTACATAATTTACAAAGTGATCCTCCCATCCCCATAAGTCTGTACCCATACCTGGCACCATACATAGTTATTAACAATACTAGCAGTCCGGTGCATGAAAATTTGTGCACTGGGGGTGGGTAGGAGGGGATCCCTCAGCCCGGCCTGTGCCCTTTCGCAGTCCAGGACCTCTCCCCAGGGAATCGGGCCTAAGATGGCAGTCAGACATCCCTCTGGCAGCCTGGGAGCCTTCGGGGGATGTCCGACTAACAGCTTAGTGGGCCTAAACCGTTAGTTGGACATCTTTAGCACTGCTCTGGAGGCGGGAGAGGCTCCCGCCACCACCACTGCGCTTGCCAGCCATGAGCCAGCTTCTGGCTGAGTGGCACTCATCCTATGGAAGTGCCCTGATCACCAGGGGGCAGATCCTGCATTGAGCATCTGCCCCTTCGTGGTCAGTGCACGTCATGATGACTGGTCGTTCCTGGTCCATTCCGCCATTAGGGTCAATTTGCATATTACCCTTTTATTATATAGGACTGGAGGCCCAGTGCATGAAATTCGTGCATGGGGGAGAGGGGTCCCCTCAGCCCAGCCTGCTGAGGGACGGGGATCGGGCCTAAACTGGCAGCCGGACATCCCTCTCACAATTCTGGACCACTGGCTCCTAATCGCTCACCTGCCTGCCTGCCTGCCTGGTCGCCCCTAACTGCCCCCTCAACCCCGCTGGCCTGATCGCCCCTCACTGCCTCTGCGTGCTGGCCTGATTGCCCCTAACTGCCCCCCCCTGCCGACCTGGTCTCCCCTAACTGCCCCCCACTGCCAGCCAGGTCGCCCCCAACTGTCCCCTCCCTGCCGGCCTGATCACTCCTAACTGCCCCCCCTGGTCACCCCTTACTGCCCCCCCCCCGGCCTGATCGCCCCTAACTGCCCCCCCTGCCGGCCTGCTTGCCCCCAACTGCCCCCTCTGCCAGCCTAATCGCTCCCAACTGCCCCCCCTGCCAGCCTGGTCGCCCCACGCAGCCTGCTGTTCAGTCGTTTCGTCGTCCTTCACTAACCCCACTGCTGGCCTGGTCTCCCCATGCAGCCTGCTTGTTCAGTTTTTTGGTCATCCCTCACTAACCCCCCTGACGGCCTGGTCATAGGCAGCCATCTTGTGAGGGCGTGAGGGTCAATTTGTATATTACCTCTTTATTATATAGGAGGATTATTGACTACATTCCCTACCCTGTACTTTACATCCTCATGACTATTTGTAACTACCAATTTGTGTTTGTTTTGTTTTTTAAAGAGAGCTTGTTCTTTTTTGTTGTTGTTGTCTTTTTTAATCCTTACCCGAGGATATTTTTTCCATTAATTTTTAGGGAGAGTAGTAGAGGAAGGGAAAAACAGAGAGAAACATCAATGTGAGAGAAACACATTGATTGGTTGCCTCCTGACGAGCCCTGACCAGGCCCCGGGCCCAGGGAGGAGATTGCAACCAAGGTACCTGCCCTTGACCGGAATTGAATCCGGGACCCTTTGGTCCACAGGCCGATGCTCTATCCACTGAGCCAAACAGGCTAGGGCTGTTCTTTGTTTTTTTTAATCCTTACCCAGGGATTTTTTTTTTTTAATTGATGTTAGCAAAAGAAGAAGACAAAGAGAGGGAGAAACATCAATTGGTTGCCTCCTGTACACACCCCAACTGGAGATCAAAACCATGACCTAGGTATGTGCCCTGACTGGGCATTGAACCCACAGCCCTTTTGGTGTACAGGATGATGCTCCAACCAACTGCGCCATCCAGCCAGAGCCAATTTATACTTCTTTGTTGTTGTTAATCCTGACCCAAGGATATTTTCCCTTTGATTTTTAGGGAGAGTGGAAGAGAGAGGGAAAGACAGAAACATCGATGTGAAAGAAACACATCAATTGGTTGCCTCCTGTACAAGCCCTGACCAAGGCCCAGGCCAGGGAGGAGCTTGCAACCAAGTATGTGCCCTTGACCAGAATCGAACTCAGGACCCTGTGTTCTGCAGGCTGATGCTCTATCCACTGAGCCAAACCGGCTAGGGCTTGTACTTCTCCCCCCCCCCCCATATTCTCCAAAAGTAATTTTTATTAATATTTTGTTCTATTTTCTTCTGTGCTGTTTTTAATAGCATTGTGATCATAATCATATATATATAAACAACTTTGCATCATTTTATACTCAAAATGATAATGTAATGATTATATGAGCAGTGTCATTGTACTATCTTCACAAATATCATTTAATGGCTTTAATAATTTCTATATTGCTCCATTGTTTGGTATTTGACTATTATAATTAATGTTTTCATAAACATCTTTGGGAATAAACTGTATTTTCTTAAAATAGATTGGGGCATTGAGCACACACACACATACATACAGTATATATAACTTTGAAAAACTATTTTACAGAATCATCACTTCCCACAGTGACTAACTTTTAAAGGAATTCATGTCTTTACAACAACTTTGTTAAGTAGTTAAAAGCAACTCATTCCTCTGGCTACTCTGGTAGAGAAAGACTAGAGCTTAATTTAGAATAAAACAGTAATGAACTCATTTCAGTAGGTAGGGCTTGTACTTCTTAATCTCATCTTTTTTAAAAAAATATATATTTTATTGATTTTTTACATAGAGGAAGGGAGAGGGATAGAGAGTTAGAAACATCGATGAGAGAGAAACATCGATCAGCTGCCTCTTGCACACCCCCTACTGGGGATGTGCCCGCAACCAAGGTACATGCCCTTGACCGGAATCGAACCTGGGACCCTTGAGTCCGCAGACCGATGCTCTATCCACTGAGCCAAACCGGTTTCGGCAATCTCATCTTTTTTATCCAAGCTCCACAACCCCTCTCCCATCAATTTTTCTCTGTATCTATGAGTCTTTTTCTGTTTTAGTTGTTCATTTATTATGTTCTTTAGATGGGATTTTGACAAATGGTTTTTCTGCATGTGTTGATAGGATCATATGATTTTTGCTCTTGTTGTTAATCCTCATCCGAGGATATGTTTTCCATTGATTTTTTGAAACAGTAGGAGGGAGAGAGAGAGAGAGAGAGAGAGAGAGAGAGAGAGAGAGAGAGAGAGAGAAAAGAGGTGAGTCACCCGAGGATATTTTCCCTCCCCCTGAGGATTTTTTTTTTCATTGATTTTTTTAGGCTGATTCTAAAATTTACTTATTTATTTATTTCTTAATCATTCTTTATTGTTGAAAGTATTATATATGTCCCCCTTTTCCCCCCATTGACTCCCTCCAGGTCCCCCTCCCACCCTTTGCCCAGGCCTTCAGCACCCTCTTATCTGTGTCCATGGAATATGCTTATACTCACATGCATTCAAGGTCTTTGGTTGTTTACCTCCCACCCATCCACCCTCCCCCATCTTCCCTCTGAGATTCTGCACTCTTTTCCATGCTTCCATGTCTCTGGATCCACTCTATTCATCAGTTTGTTTTGTTATTTATATTCCACATATGAGTGCAATCATGTTATACTTGTCTTTCTCTGACTGACTTATTTCCCTTAGCATGATACTCTCCAGGTCCCTCCATGCTGACTCAAAGGGTAAGAGATTTTTCTTTTTTACTGCTTCATAGTATTCCATGGTATAAATATACCACAGCTTTTTTATTCACTCATCTCCTGATGGGCACTTGGGCTGTTTCCAGATCATAGCTATTGTAAATTGTGCTGCTATGCACATAGGAGTGCATACATTCTTTCTGATTGGTGCTTCAGGTTTCTTAGGATATATTCCTAGAAGTGGGATCACTGGTTCAAATGGCAGATCCATATTTAATTTTTTGAGGAAACTCCATACTGTTTCCCACAGTGGTTGCACCAGTCTGCATTCTCTGGGTAATTTTTTAATGCTTTAAAATAAATCTGAATACTATTTTGAAGACTCTCAAAAATAAATATTTGATCAGTTAATATTGTGGTTGATAAAAATATCTACATGTATCCTCTTCCTTTTGAAAAGCAGTTTATCGTTCAATTTTTATTTTCCCCCAGTAATGCAGGCTACTGAATGGAATAGGGTAATTTCTGAAATCATTTTACAATTATATGTTGCCCTTTCTCTGTTGAAATCAAGAGTCCATGTGGTAATTACTAGCCTATAACATTCATTTTGGCAACATATGTACCTTGTATATATGCACATTGTTTCTGCAGAGAACTGCCTAAAAAGGGTGGTATTTTCCCCCAATCTGTGTTCAAATCGGTGAACTAAGGAGCAGGTATCCAATCTGCAGTTCTATAATAGTTTGGTTACCCACCAATATACAAGAGAACTTGTTCTCTAAGTCCTAATGCTCCACAGAGTAGTTGGGGAGAGGGGTGGAAATGAAATTGCTATTTTTAAGTGATTGTTTTATGCATGTTAGATTTTTTAATGAATTTCCCAGACAAATTCTTCCCATTTTGTTTTTCTACATAAAATGTTTCTAAAATAACAAAAGAAAAATAACTCTGTGTTTTAAACTACATACCTACTCCCTTTATAGAGATCCAAGTAAAAGAGTACTAGAAAACTAGGTAATGCAAGGGCATCTCTGTAAGTGAATGCCTGGGCTTGGGAAGCTTCATTGTTCTTTAACTGGTTGCTGGCACAGATGGAGAGTGGAGACCATTGCTTGCAGAAGCTGGTGCTTGAGAAGGGCCAGAGGTTAATACAAGGAAAACCTCTTGATTTGCTAGAGGAGTCTGGGAGGGGAGCAGATGGCCACTAGAAGGGCCCTCCAGCTTACTCAGCTGCTCTGAGAAGCTTAGGGTGACCTCTCTAATACAAACAAACCAAGTAGCTCCCAGGGTAATGGGGCAGCATCATTTGTATTCCCGAATAACAATACTATTCCTCACTGCAATCTCTCTCACTCACACCCAGTGTTGTGGGCACCATCTGCTTCCTGTGAACTGATATAGGTGCTGGCCCTGGCCAGTTGGGATTGCTGTTGAATGATATCTCTGGGAAATGTGTTCTTTACAAATTACTTTCACATGAGTCTGATAGGTATATAAGTATTATTGTATCTTTTTGATAATTAAGAAACTGAGGCAAAGAGAAATTGAGGTATACTGGAATTAGAATTCAAGCACCCTCATTCCTCGGTTCTTTATATCATAGTATGAGTCCACAGAGCCATTCCAGTGCTCTTGTTTAGGGAGTATTTATCTAGCTTTTGAATAAGGCTTTCTGGAAGGGAAATTAGGTATTTTGAGGATGTCACTATCACTGTTTATTCCTTTGTGTGGCTACCGTTTTGCTAGGTGACAGAAAAGAGAAAGAGTGACTGCTGGTATACTGTTGTGGCCTGCCAGGAGACAGAAATTAAGTGAGAAAGTCTAATTTACATGATACAATATCATCAAAACCAAATGTATTCAAGAGGAAAACATACTCATTCAAAGGAGTTACCTAGTTTATATATAGTGTGTACACACACACAATATACTCCTAAACCGACTATAAGAAAAATAATTATTTCTATAAACCACAGCTCTCCTTTCCCTGCCATTGGCTGAAATTATATTCATTTTCATGCATTAGCACCTGCTCATGGGTCTGGTGAATCAAAAGAGCAATGAGCAAAGTGGTTTTAATTGCCCAAGCTTTACTAGAGCCTTTCTTGCACTCAGAAACACAAAAGACTGAATAGTGTCAGAGGGCTGTACTGAGAAGTGCTTTCCTTTAGAACTCTCAGCAGATGATTCACTCATTATGCTGAGACATTGTCTTGTACGGATGAGTTCATGAGCCCGTCATTCCCACTGTGAGAGCATCACAGAGCAGTCAGTTTCAGTTGCCTTGAACAATTGCCCAGGAAATCAGGCAAACACCAGAGTTTACAGACTTGTCATTAGTGCATTTTTTTGTAGAATTGTACTTGCTAATTACTTTTATAAAGTTTTATATACATAATTTAAACTGCATAGTCATATTCAATATATCGTAATAATTAAGAAGGAAGGCTCTGGAGCCAAACTACCTGTGTTCATATCTCAATTCTAACTGTTTACAGGATGTGGGATTTTATTTTATTTTTTAAATCATTTTTTATTTTTCAATTACAGTTGACATATAATATTAGTTTCAAGTGTACACCCCAGTGATCAGACATTATATAACTTACTAAGTGATCAATTCCGTTAAGTCTCTAACCGATCTGACACCATACATAGTTATTAGAATACTAGAGGCCTGGTGCACGAAATTTGTACACTGTGTGTGTGTGTGGGGGGAGGGAGTGGGGGGTGTCCCTCAGTCCGGTCTGCGCCCTCTCACAGTCCCTCACTCCTTAGCCTCCACCCTGGCAGTCAGACACCCCTCTTGCGGTCCAGGGCTCTCAAGTCTGGGACCCCTTGCTCCTTACCCTCCACCAGCCACTGCCGCTGCGCTCACCAGCTGTGAACCCGGCTTCTGGCTGAGCAGTGCTCCCGCTGTGGGAGTGCACTGACCATTAGGGGGCAGCTCCTGCATTGAGCATCTGTCCCCTGGTGGTCAGTGCGCATCATAGCGACCATTCATTCCGCCAGTCGTTCTGCCGTTCAGTTGATTTGCATATTAGGGTTTTATTATATAGGATTATTGACCATATTTCATATGCTGAATTTACATCCCCATGACTATTCTGTAACATCCAATTTGTACTTCTTAATCTCTTCGCCTTTTTCACTATTCTCCCAACCCCTCTCCCATCTGACAACCATCAAAATGTTCTCTGTATCTATGAGTCTGTTTCTGTTCTGCTTGTTCATTTATTATTTTTAGATTCAATTGTTGATATATATGTCTTTATTGCACAGTAGTCCCAGAGTGGGAAGAGATACCAGGTATAATAATAGTTCTGCACAATATCCATTCAGTGACCCATGGTTTCTCAAGCACAGTGATGTGGCTGAGTGAAAAGCTGCACCGAGTAAGGCATCTTGGCCTGGAGAGGGAGGACAGCTCGGGAGGCAGTCCTAACACAGACCTCTGCATCTGCTCTCTTGGGACGGTGCACCACAGATAAGCCCCCTGTGATGGCAGGAGGCACTCCCGGGGAATACAAGCTGCATACACACATGCAGGAAGGGGAAGGCCAAACACATGAGGCCATGCTGTTCAGGCCCATACAGCACAAGGCTCTCTATGATCAGATATCCTGTTAGTTACCATCCCTCGTTAGCCAGCTACATGACCGCAGTAGATAGATTAAAACACTTCTGAAAATCAGGGTAGAGGGAGAAAGCACCCTTCACCCGCCAACTCTTTGTCCCCCATACTACTGCCCAGTAGGTGCTGGGATGAGCCTTGAGATGAGTAGATAGATAGAGCTCAAAATTTACTACCGAAAAAAAAAATTTACTACCGATATTTTTTAACTTATTTTGGTTTCCTTATTAACCTTTTTGAGACTTGTGATGAAAGCTATGAACTATCTCCCCAGAAAAATGTACAAACAAAAGTTGTCTTATTAGTTTAGGAGGACTCTAGGATAAAGACTCCTTCTAGAGTGTGTGTTCCTGAAGAGCAATACCCATGTTGCATTGACCTATCTTTGGCAGGGCCTACCGTATATATAGGAGATACTCAGCAAATAGTATCTGAATTGATTAATTAAAATGCAAGATGAAAATCTTCAAGTTTCTTACTACAGAATTTCTAAACACACTTTCTTTTATTTCCTTAGGCTTCCATCTCAGTGGCACAGTGACTGAGCCAGCCACTACTTCTGAACCAGCAATGACTTACAAAGTTGCAATCAGTTTTGATCGATGCAAAATCACTTCAGTGACATGTGGCTGTGGCAACAAGGACATATTCTACTGTGCTCATGTGGTAGCACTCTCACTCTACAGGATCCGTAAACCAGACCAAGTCAAATTGCGTCTTCCTATCTCAGAAACCCTTTTCCAGATGAATAGGGACCAGCTACAAAAGTTTATTCAATATTTAATCACAGCACACCACACTGAAGTTCTTCCTACTGCACAGAAACTGGCAGATGAGATTCTATCCTCCAACTCAGAAATCAACCAAGTGAATGGTAATTGTACAATATTTTTTGTTGCTAAAAATCTACTTAGTTGCTTTATTTTATGTTTAGAGGTCGGGATATTTTTGCAATTATACTCAGTTAACCTTAATCAATTTAGTTGGGAATATATGAAAAATTAAAATTTCAATGTAAAACGAAATGCAACAAGTCTTAAAGAGAAGTAATAATAAAGTGCTCAGAAGAGTGTTACTGCTTTTATTTGCACATATGTACTTTGACAGGTGGCAATGAGGTATATGGCTAATTCAGAAAGGGGGTAAAAAAAAAAAAAGAGTCCCTCTTGCCAAGTGAACTAAGCAGTACATGAACCTTGGCAGCATTAGCCTCTCTGTGTACTTATTTTTCGGTTTCTATTTCTCCTTGTGGCCCTGAGCTGAGGAAATACTGACAATGAGAAGCGTTGTTTTTAGCCAAAGAACAGGCTGGGGAGAGAGGGAGGGAAGTAAAGAGAAAAGCATAACTAAAGTCATAAGGAAATGTTGACTTCTGGGAATACTAAGTTTCTAGCTGGAACATAGCATAAGTATAGGGAAGACAGTGCTAGAAATGAAAGATAGGGCCTGTGCATGGAGGGCCTTGAATGCCAAACTCTAAGGCACCTGGACTTAATTTAGTAAGAATCTGAATCATCATGAAGACTTTTGAGCAGGGAAGTGATATGATCAGAACTCTGGTTAGAATAATACATTTGAAGAAAAGTAGCAAATAATGGATATCGTAGTCCTCCCTTATCAGCAGCTTCATTTTCTGTGGTTTCAGTTACTCGTAGTCCAATGCAGTCTGAAATATTGAGGTGAAAATTCCAGAAACAAACAATTCATAAGTTTTAATTTGCACACAATTCTGAGTAGTGTGATAAAATCTCACTCTGTACTGCTCTGTCCCACCCAGGACATGAATCATGCCTTTGTCCAGCATATCCATACTGTATACACTACCCACCTGTTAGCCACTTATTAGCCATCTTGGTTATCACAACTGCCCTGGTATCACAGTGCTTATGTTCAAGTAACCCTTATTTTATTTAGTAATGGCCCCAAAGCACAAGAGTAGTGATGTTGGCAATTCGGATATACCAAAGAAAAGTTGTAAAGTGCTTCCTTTAAGTGAAAAGGTGAGTACAATACAATAACGTAACTTTTATTACAGTATATTGTTATAATTATTCTATTTTATTATTAGTTATTATTGCTAATCTTTCACTGTGCCTAATATATAAATTAAAGTTAATCATAGGTTTGTATGTATAAGAAAAAAACATTGTATGTATCGGGTTCAGTACTATCTCTGGTTTCAGACATCCACTGGTGGTCTTGGAATGTATACCTAATGGATAAGGAGGGACTACCCTACTATAAACTGGAAGACCATATGTGTTAATTAGTATTTGTGGACTAAATGAATGTGTGAACCCTCCTGATCCCTAGGGAATAAGATGCACCAGAAAAGCTTTGCTGTGCAGAACTGGATTTCATTTAAGCAGGGCTTAAATATAGAGAAAAAGAAAAATGATTAAACATGACATAAATTTGTAACCTTTGTGTGACCATATGTATACAGTATTGACTTACAATCTATTGTCACTTGGAGGCAGGTTTCTTAAAATCTATTACGAGACTCTGTCTTTGAGAAAGTGAGATAAGATTCCATTTTCATGCCACAAACATTCACTGGGTGTCTTATCACATTACCAGCACTGTGCCATAGGTGATTTAACCATGGATTCAGCTTGGAATTCAACTGTGAGCAATGAGCTAAAAGGCTACTAGGGGAAAGGGATGTGTAAATAGCTAAAACTGTGTTTTAATTGGTGGTCTTGAGGTGAACCAAGATATGAAAGATACTTTGAGTATAAATTTATAAAACTATAGGGTTTCCTATATATGATATTATGTCATCTGCAAAATGTTTTTGAATACACTCACAAATTTCCACTCCTGCTAAATGTGAAGCATATGAACTCAGGGAATTCATTTCACGGTTCCCATTCCTCACAGGTGCTCCTGACCCCACAGCTGGAGCCAGCATTGATGATGAGAACTGTTGGCATTTGGATGAAGAACAGGTGAAAGAACAAGTGAAGCTCTTCCTCTCCCAGGGTTGTTACTATGGCTCTGGGAAGCAGCTCAATTCAATGTTTGCCAAGGTAAGATATAAAAAGTTTTTTTTGTTTTTTTTACTTTAAAAAACTTTATTATTGAAAGTTTTAGAGATGTCCCCTTTTTTTCATATCCACCCCTTCTAGCCTGCCCCCATCCACCACCCCAGGCCTTCACCACACTACTATCTGTGTCCATAGGTTATGCATATAAGCATACAAGTTCTTTGGTTAATCTCTGCCCACCCACCCACCCCCACCTTCTCTTACCACACTTTTGGCTTCATGCATGTTTAACTGTATCAAATGCTTGAAAACTATTGGGAGAGGTTGATCAGAGCAGACCTGAGCAGGTTGCACCCAGGGAACCCTACTACCTCACTCTGGTAGTCCTCTTCCTTCTGCTCCACTCTCTAAATGAGTTAGCATTGCTGGGGTTTTAGTAATGAAGATTTGAACCCAAGGTGTCTGATGAGGCCTTGAAGAGATCTTTGGGGGGCGGGGGGAGCTCTCATAGCAGGCTTTCTTGCCCTGTTTTTATTTTATTTTTTTTATGTGCCTCAGGCATGAAACAGATCTGGCCACCGACATAGGCATCAAGTTAAGATGAACTAAGGACTGTACATCTGCTTTGCCCCTGATTGATATAAGAGCAACACCACCAATCAGGTGTCTCCTTGCCCATTGCCAGAGGGTTCTTTCCCTGTTTTTAAAAACACATTTAGTGAGATATAATTCACATACCATAATATTCACCAATTTTAGTCCAGCCGGTATGGCTCAGTAGTTGAGCGTCAACTCCATGAACCAGGAAATCAAGGTTCAATTCCTGGTCAGGGCATAAGCCTGGGTTGTGAACTCGATCCCCAGTAGGGGACATGTAGGAAGCAGCTGATCGATGTTTCTGTCTCTCTATCCCTCCCCCTTCCTCTCTAAAATCACTAAAATACATTTTAAAAATTCACCCATTTTAAAGTGAACAATTCAGTGATTTTTAGACTATTCAAATATGTGCACCCATCACCACAATCAACTTTAGAACATTTTTATCACCTTAGTAAGAAACCCCATACCCTTTAGTTATCATTCCCCTATCCTGCATATCTCCTCCCCTAGCCCTAAGTAACCACTAATCTACCCTTTGTGTATAGATGTCCCTACACTGGACCTTAGTAGGAATGGAATCATACAGTATGTAGTCTTTTGTGACTAGCTTCCTTCACTTAGCATAATATTTTCAACGGTCATCTGCATTAATAGCATGTTTCAGTATTTCGTTCCTTTTTATGGCCAAACTAGAGGCCTGGTGCACAGATTCATGCACATTGAAAGGAAATTAATTAGAAGGTGGCCTGTGGGGCAGGACTGGGCGAGATGGGCTGGACATGCCCTGGAGCCAACCTTCCGCGGTCCCTCCCCAGCCTGCTGTACCTGGGGCAGTGCCGGGGCTCAAAGGGCATCTGTGGAGCGAGCAGGATCCCTCCGGTAGGTGGAGTCCCTCGGCCTGGCCTGCAGGGATCAGGCCAAAACCAGAAGTTCGACATCCCCTGAGGGGTCCCAGAGTGTGAGAGGGCACTCTGCAAAGTTGCTGTTGCTTGGCAGCTCCTGCATTGAGCGTCTGCCCCCTGGTAGTCATTGTGCATCATAGCTACTGGTCAGAGCATCTGCCCCCTGGTGGTCATTGCAGGTCATAGCTACTAGTTGAATGGTCGGACGGTCGCTTATGCTTTTATATATAGAGATTGCCACTGCACGTCATATGTGTCGGTTGGTCGGACGATTGGTCGGTCCCTTAGCCTTTTATATATAGACTAGAGGCCCAGTGCATGAAATTCATGCACGGGGGGAGGGGGGTGTCCCTCAGCCCAGCCTGCACCCTCTCCAATCTGGGACCCCTCGAGGGATGTCTGACTGCCCATTTAGGCCCGATCCTACAGTCGGACATCCCTCTCACAATCCAGGACTGCTGGCTCCCAACTGCTCACCTGCCTGCCTTCCTGACTGTCCTTAACTGCTTCTGCCTGCCAGTCTGGTAACCCCCTAACACCTCCCCTGCCAGCCTGATTGATGCCTAACTGCTCCCCTGCCAGCCTGTTTGCCCCTAACTGCCCTCCCCTGCAGGCCTGGTCCCCCCAACTGCTCTCCCCTGCAGGCCTGGGTCTCTCCCAACTGCCCTTCCCTGCAGGCCCAGTTGCCCCCAACTTTCCTCCTCTGTCGGCCTGGTCACCCCTAACTTCCCTCCCCTGCAGGCTTGATTGCCCCCAACTGCCCTCCCTTGCAGGCCTGGTCCCTCCCAACTGCCCTCCCCTGCTGGCCTGATCGCCCACAACTGCCCTCCCTTGCAGGCCTGGTCCCTCCCAACTGCCCTCCCCTGCTGGCCTGATCGCCCATAACTGCCCTCCCTTGCAGGCCTGGTCCCTCCCAACTGCCCTCCCCTGCTGGCCTGATCGCTCACAACTGCCCTCCCCTGCAGGCCTGATCCCTCCCAACTGCCCTCCCCTGCTGGCCATTTTGTGGCAGCCATCTTGTGTCCACATGGGGGCAGTCATCTTTGACCACATGGGGGCAGCCATCTTGTGTGTTGGAGTGATGGTCAATTTGCATATTATTCTTTGATTAGGTAGGATTAGATAGGATAGAGGCCTGGGGCTGGCTGGTTTGCCCTGAAGGGTGTCCCGGATCAGGGTGGGGGTTCCCTTGGGGTGTGGGGTGGCCTGGGTGTGGGACCTGTGGTGGTTTGCAGGCCAGCCACGCACCCCCCCCCCCCCCAGCGACCCAAGCTGAGGCCCTGGTATCTGGGATTTATTTATCTTCTATAATTGAAACTTTGTAGCCTTGAGCGGAGCCAAGCCTCCTGCTCGCTCAGTGGCTGCAGCCATTTTTGTTGGGATTTATTTATCTTCTATAATTGAAATTTTGTAGCCTTGAGTGGAGGCCAAGGCAGGCCAGGGCAGGCGGAAAGCTTGACTTCCTCCATTGCCGGGGAAGCCCAAGCCTCCTCCTCTCTCCGTGGCCGCAGCCATCTTGGTTGGGTTAATTTGCATACTCGCTCCTGATTGGCTGGTTGGCGTGGCTTGTGGGTATAGCAGAGTGATGGCTACTTTGCATATTACTCTTTTATTAGATAGGACTAGAAGCCCGGTGCATGAAAATTCAGCCCGGCCTGCCCCTTCTCACAGTCTGGGAGCCCTCAGGGGCGGGAGGCGACCCTGTGATCAGGGGACGGCGACACCCCATGACACCTCTGCTCCTGCCACTGCTGGCAGTGCAAGCCTAGGCCGGCCCTGGTTACCTGAGCCTCGGGCGGCCCTGGGTGGCTGGGCAGCTGCCATCCAAGGCTTGCCTGCACCTCAGGCTGGCCCTGGGCTGCTGGGGGGCTGAGGGGACTGGGGGACTCCGGAGGCAGGCGCCTCGGCAGCGCTGAGGGGACTGGGTGCCTCCATCTTGTGGCTGTGGGCACTGCCATCTTTGAGGGTGTGACAGTCAATTGGCATATTCCCTCCTTATTGGCTGTGGGCGCTGCCATCTTTGTGAGGGTGTGACGATCAATTAGCATATTCCCTCTTTATTAGATAGGATAATATTCCATCGTATGGATACTCCACATTGGCCATTTGGATTGTTTCCACCATTTGGCTATCTATACTAATAAAAGGATAATATGCAAATTGGTCACGATGCCCTCACAGTAATAACCAAACAGCAGGCTGTGTGGGGCGACCAGGCCGGCAGGAGGGTGCAGTGAGGGGCAACCAGGCCATCGGGGGGGGGTGCAGTTGGGGGCGACCAGGCTGCCGGGGGAGGCAGTTGGGGGTGACCAGGCTGTCAGGGGGGGCAGTGAGGGGCGACCAGGCTGGCAGAGGGGGGGCAGTGAGGGGCAACCAGGTCAGCAGGGGGGGCAATTGGGGGCGACCAAGCCGGCAGAGGAGGGCAGTTGGGGGCAACCAGGCCAGCAGAGGGGGCACTAAGGGGTGACCAGGCCGGCAGAGGGGGCAGTTGTGGGGGACCAGGCCAGCAGGGGAGGGCAGTTAGGGGCAACCAGGCTATCAGGGAAGGGCAGTTAGGGGTGACAGGGCCAGCAGGAGAGGGCAGTTGGGGGGGGGACTACCAGGCCTTCAGGAGAGGGCAGTTGGGGGCAACCAGGCCGGCAGGGGAGGGCAGTTGGGGGCGACTGGCCCAGCAGGGGAGGGCAGTTGGGGTTATTGGGCCAGCCAGGGGAGGGCAGTTGGGGGCAATCGGGCCAGCAGGGTAGCAGTTAAGCATTGATCAGGCTGGCAGGGGAGTGGTTAGGTGGTGATCAGGCTGGCAGGCAGGCGAGCGAATGGGAACCAGCAGTCCCGGATTGTGAGATCGATCCCAGATTGGAGAGAGTGCAGGCTAGACTGAGGGACACTCCCCCCCCCCCCCCCCAGTGCACGAATTTCATGCACCTGGCCTCTAGTTATAAATAATGCTGCTAGAAATATTCTTGTACAAGTTTCTATGTGTACATACCTTTTCATTTCCCTGTAGGATATAGAATTGACGGGTCATATGATAACTCTGTTTACTTGTTTGAGGAACTAAATAGACTGATTCCAAAGTGGCTGCATCATTTTACATTCCCACCAACTGTGTATGAGGATTCCAATTTCTCTACATCCTCATCAATACTTGTTGTTATCTGACTTTTTTATTCTAGCCATACTAGTGGGTATGAAGCGGTATCTCAGTTGTGCACAGCAGGCTTTCTTGATACATGCAGAAAACTTGCTTACAGAACAAGAGGCCTTCTAAAGGCATTTGGAGATATTTTGCTTAGATACTTCACCTTCTCCTCCCACTCTTCTCCTTTCTTCTTATCCCACTTTTTTTATTATGTGTAATCACCAACCCCTTGCCCTTCCTCATGTGTCAGGTTCGAGAAATGCTGCGGATGAGAGATTCCAATGGAGCCAGGATGCTGACACTAATAACTGAGCAGTTTATGGCTGACCCACGACTCACACTCTGGAGGCAGCAAGGAACAAGCATGACAGATAAATGCAGGCAGCTCTGGGATGAGCTAGGTAAGTGCCTGTATCCCAGAGAAGTGTTGTGTCTGTCCTACCAGCTTGCTTCCTGGCAACAGTGTTCATGAACACTTGCCATCAATCATTACACAGATCTTGCTGAGTGAACTTTAGCCCAGTTGGTGAAAGATTTAGGCTCTACAGAGGCCACCAGAGTAATTCTGAACTCACTTGTGTAGCTTCTGCTGCATTGTGCTTTGTTATTGATATCACCATTCTGTTCCAGATGATACCACATAGAAACCTTTGCTGAGAGAAAACCTCTTCCCTTGGCTTCTGTTGCATGGTACTAGCCTGGCTGTCCAAATAGTTATCAGCCTTATTTTTCTCCCCCTTTTTGGGTCTGTTCTTTTTCATTCTAAAATAGACATACGGCAGTTTCCAAGAGTTGGGCCTTGGACTTCTATTCTTCTTTCTCTATACTTCCTTGAAAACTTTTAAAATTTGTTTGTTATATTGTGGCTTCAGTGTTTACCTCTATGTGATCTCAGCCTCATCTTTTTTTTCATTTATGAGTTTCAGTCCCATATTAGCAGCTAACCTTTGACCTTTCCACTGAAAAAAACTCCTCATCACTTTACGCTTGGGAAATCTAAAATGAACTCAGGCCTCCTACAAAAAAAGGTTCCCCTGACTCTAGCATTGCCTCCACCATTCCTTACTCTGCCAAACTTGTGAGCACTTCTTTTTCTTTCATTCCCTATATCCAGTCACCAACTTCATTGATTATCTAGTCTTCATAATGCAATTTAGTGTCCATTTCCACTTTTTATTTCCCATCACCACTGTTCTCGTTGAGGGCCTTGGGACTTTCAGATTAAATTAGAACTCTGGCCTCCTGAATAGCCTCTGTTGCACATTCTTCTTATTAAGGCCGTATATGATAAAAAGAAACGATGACCACCTTTGGCCATCGTTTCTTTTTATCATTACCTTGCTCCAATGCCAGTTTTGCAGTGCTAAGACTCAACTCCTCTCCCTGTTTTCAGAATCTTCCACACCTTGGATTCACCATCTAATCATGGGTTATACTGAAAAAGGTGTGTATGGCATATTCTTAAAGTACTAATACAGCTCCTCGGTACTTCCTCCACCCCAGAAAGCAACAACAGACTTTCCACTTATACAAAACTAGAGGCCCGATGTGCAAAATTCGTGCAAGGGGCTGGGTCCTTGAAGCCGCAGCGGCTTGCCTCGGCCCTTGTAGCCCCAGCTTTATCCAGAAGGTCGTCATGAAGGACGTTTGGCTGTCCAGTCTAATTAGCATATTACGCGTTTATTATTATAGATAGCACAAGAAATACTCCAGTTTAGGATTGTAGTAACTTCTGGATTGAAGCCCCTGAAGCATATGTTTAATAGTGTTAGGGCCTAAGCCTTGGGAAATTAGGTTTAATGGGACTATACTTGGTTACTTTGGGGCTAGGGTTTTAGTTTGGGTGTTGAGGCTTTTTTATATCACCTGAACACTAATGGCTTTGGAGCTTTTGTCAATAATGAATATCTACATTATTGTTATGTGCCAATCTCCGTGTTAAAGATTGTGCTCGTTTTGTTACATTTAATTCTCATAACAACACTATGAAGTAATTGTGTGTTTATTGCAAAGAAATAGCTTGGGTTACTTCTGGATACAGAATCAAATAAAGAATTATAGAAAACTCTCTCTGCTTTAACATAATCACATTTTCTAAAGTACAAGAATGTTGTACTATTAGTCTGTAACTACTGGTTCAATCAGTTGTGACTAGGGTCACATGACATAATGCATGGCAACTTGGGAACTGCTTCTGGACTCTTTCCTAAAAAGAAATTATAGGCATAGATTGTTACCTTATCTCCAGATTAAGATATTGGCATCTCCATATTTTTAGAGGAGAAGACTGAGCTCAGGAAAGTTATTTCATTCAAAGTCACACACTAAGTAGTGGCTCTAATACTGGAACCTCATCTGTCTGACTCCAAATCAAAGATCCTTCTGTAACATCTCCCTCAATTCTATCTTGTTGCATACTCTCCCTCACCACCACCACCCCAAAGGGCATGTTTCCTAAGATTTGAAATTAGCCTTCTTCAGAGTCAATTTTGTCTAAGGCCTAAACCTCCTGGAGTAATTTTTATGAAAATCATGGGATTGTGCTGTGGACTTGGGTTTGGTCTTTGGGGCAAAGGTAGGTGAGAGGAAGTAAGCAGAATTGGCTCCCAGTGCTTTTAAAGCTCTTGTCATATACTTAGGTTCATCATGAAAAGCTCTTGCTTCTGACATTTTTATTTATCTAAGAAATTGCTATATCAATCTTCTAAGAAACTCTCAGCATTCTGCAAAGACAGTGGTTCTCAAATTTCTCTGTATCACCTGGAGTGCTTGTTTAAACAAATAATGGGGCATATCCCCAGAGTTTTGGATTTAGTAGGTTGGAGTGAGGCCTGATAATTCGCATTTCTAAAAATTCTCGGGGGATGCTGACACCGCTGTTCAAGAGACCACATTTTGAGAACCACTGCAGTATCTCTGCTCCTATAAAAGGCCAGTCCTTACCTATTTATTCTGAGTCCTATACCATCTCCTTTTCTTAAGAATTTTGTTCCTGCTTCCCAAGCCAGGTAGCTTAGTTGGTTAGAGCGTCATCTCAATACACCAGGATTGCAGGTTCAATCACCAGTCAGGGAACATACAAGAATTAACAAACAAACAAAAATTAACCAATGAATTTATAAATAAGTGAAACAGCAAGTTAATGTTTCTCTCTTTCTCTCTTTCTCTCTCTCTCTCTCCCTTCCTCTCTCTCTAAAATTAATCAATAAAAGCCTGGCCAGCATGGCTCAGTGGTTGAGCAGGAACTTATGAACCAGGAAGGAGATCATAGTTCAATTCCCGGTCAGGGCACTTGCCTGGGTTGTGGGCTCTGTCCCCATTGTGGAGTGTGTTAGAGGTAGCCAATCAATGATTCTCGTCATTGATGTTTCTATCTCTCTCTCTTCCCTTCCTCTCTAAAATCAATTTAAAAATTTTTTTAATTAAATCAATAACATTTTTTATTTTTTTTAATATATATATTTTTAATATATTTTATTGATTTTTTTTACAGAGAGGAAGGGAGAGGGAGAGAGAGTCAGAAACATCGATGAGAGAGAAACATCAATCAGCTGCCTCCTGCACACCCCCTACTGGGGATGTGCCCGCAACCAAGGTACATGCCCTTGACCGGAATCGAACCTGGGACCCTTGAGTCCGCAGGCCAATGCTCTATCCACTGAGCCAAACCGGGTAGGGCTTAATATATTTTTTATTGATTTTTTACATAGAGGAGAGAGAGGGAGAGAGAGTCAGAAACATCGATGAGAGAGAAACATCGATCAGCTGCCTCTTGCACACCCACTACTGGGGATGTGCCCGCAACCAAGGTACATGCCCTTGACCGGAATCAAACCTGGGACCCTTCAGTCCGCAGGCCGATGCTCTATCCACTGAGCCAAACCGGTTTCGGCTCAATAACATTTTTTAAAAAATAATTTTTGCTGGAGTCAAAGACCAACAGTAGTTAGCATAATAAATGCAAGAAGTCCGTCAGAAGGCTGATGGACTTTGATATTCAGGAGGGCTGAAAATCTGCATATTAATACCTGCTGCTGGCTGAACAGCTGAAGGCAATTCCCCTAACCCAGTGGTCGGCAAACTCATTAGTCAACAGAGCCAAATATCAACAGTACAACGATTGAAATTTCTTTTGAGAGCCAAAATTTTTAAACTTAAACTTCTTCTAATGCCACTTCTTTAAAATAGACTCGCCCAGGCCGTGGTATTTTGTGGAAGAGACACACTCAAGGGGCCAAAGAGCCACACGTGGCTCGAGAGCCGCAATTTGCCGACCACAGCCCTAACCTGATAATCCCTTATTGTTTACCAAACCTTACCTTTGATATGTGTGTTTGCTTTGCTAAAGGGAAAAATGTGTAAATAAAAAGCCATGGTTCCGGACATTCGGGGAACCCACTCCACTAGAGAGTAGGTATCCATCTGGCTCCCCCAATGCCTTCTAAATTTATATTTCTTGTCTAGTATATCCATTTATGTCACAGCACCTTCTCCAGATTCCTGAACCCTTACTGCAAAAGACTGCAGCAAATTTTGCTCCTGCAGTTATCTCCTTTTTCTGGCATCACTAATTCCCCCCTCCGGCTATCTGGGTCAACCTTATTAGCATATAAATATCTCTAATATCTTCAGTCTAAAAAAAAAGTGCCTTTGATGTTTTCATCCCCCTTTAGTCATTATCCTGTTTCTCTTCCCTTTAAAGCTATAATTCTTGAAAAACTTTGCAGTAATCACTCTTTCCACTTGCTCACCTCCATTGTCTCTTGAGTCCACTATAGTTGAGCCTCCATTGCTTATTGGTGCCACCCTACTGAAGTAGCTCTTGTCAAAGTTCTCAGTAACTTCCATATTGCAAGATACAGTGGTCACTTCTCAATTGTTACCTTTTTTGACCTCTTAGCAATTTTCAATAAAATTGGCCATTATCCTTCTGGAAACTAACTCTTCTCTTGGCTTCCATAACCCCACACACTCCTGGTTTCCTCCTAGCTACTTTCTCTCAGTTTGTTTGCAGGCTCTTGCCTTTCTTCAACTCTTCTAAACATTGAGTACTCCACAGCATACACTTCCCTGTCTACATTCTCTACCTAACTGATCATTTTCAGTCCCAGGACTTTAAATACCATCCAGATGCAATTAAGTCACAAATTAATGTCTGTAGCCCTGACCTTTCTCCTGAGCTCGAGGTTCAGTGTCCAGCTTCCTGTCACTTCTAAGAAACACTCAAACTTAATATGACAATCACAGAACTCTTAATTTTCCTCCAAAGCCTGATGTATCCCATTGTTGTCCCTATCTCAGTACACAGCAGCAAGATGTATCTAGTTGCTCAAGAAGAAAATCCAAGAGTCATCCTTGGTTCCCTCTGTTTCCTACCTTCTGCACCCAATCTAAAACCTGTTGACTCTCAGAGTTAGAGCACTGAATGAAATAATGTATATAAAGTACTTAATATAATGTCTTGGCCGGGCCGGGCATGGCTCAGTGGTTGAGCATTGACCTATGAACCAGGAGGTCATGGTTCGATTCCCAGTCAGGGCACATGCCCAGGTTGCAGGCTCGATCCCCAGTGTGGGGCGTGCAAGAGGCAGCTGATCCTTTCTTCTCCTTTTATCCTAATGATTCTCTTTCATCATTGATGTTTCTATCTCTCTGCCTCTTCCTCCCTCAAGGGATCTCCTTTTTAATATCTAAATGCTTAGGAATAGGAGCTTCTTGATGACTCAAATCATACTGTTTCTTTACTTCTTAAGCTTCTCTCAACTCACCCAACCTATTTTCCGTTCCTATGGTCCTATTTATTTTGGAATTGATAAGACCACTAGAATCCCTTTAGTTGCTAAATTTAATGGCCATTTTTGGTTCTCTTTCTACTTATGAAGATTAAATGTGAAAATCTTTTACTTCACTAGAAAGCACTTTTTAAAATATAAAATAAATGCTTGTTACTAATATTGACATTCTGTCACATTAGACATTGTTAATTGACTCACGTGTCGCCAGTTTTTCCGGGTTCTTCCATCTCTCTCTTCTTTCTTTTTCTTTTGTGCTTATTCCTCCTTTTTTGCTCACAACTTAAAGGTTGATGTTTTCTCAAAATTTTGTTCTTAGCATTCTTCTTCTTTTATCCTAAATGATGAGGATTTCTTATCTTTTTTGTTTTTTGATGGGAGAGAACCTATTTCTCCCTGCATTAATTTTAGTAGAAACAGCAAACGGTATAGACACACCATAAGGGAAGAACACATCATAAGGGAATATAGACACACCATAAGGGAAGAACTAGTTTTCAGTCCACAGGCTGACTCTCTATCCACTGAGCCAAACCAGCTAGGGTGAATCTCTGACATTTTAATTATAATGTGTCTTGGTTTGGGCCTCTTTGGATTCACCTTGTTTGGGACTCTCTGCACTTCATGGACTTGTATGTCTATTTCCTTCACCAGGTTAGGGAAGTTTTCTGTCATTTTTTCACATAGGTTTTCAATTCTTTGCTCTCTGTCCTTGCTTTCCAGCACATCCATGTTACAAATGTTGGATGTTGGTACATTTGAGGTTGTCCAAAGGCTCCCTTAAACTTCCATTTTTAAAAATTCTTTTTTCTTTTTGCTATTCTGATTGGGTGTTTTCTGCTTCCTTATTGTCCAAATCTCTGATTTGGTCCTCTGCTTCATCTATTCTACTGTTGATCTCCTATAATATATTCTTCATTTCAGTTATTGTATGCTTCTTTTTGTTAATCCTCACCTGAGAATATTTTTCCATTGGTTTTCTTTTCTTTTTTCTTTTTTTTTTAGAGAGAGAGGAAGGGAGGGGGAGAAAGAGAGAGAAACATCAATGTGAGAGAGACACATTGATTTGGTTGCCTCTGAGCCTGCAACCGAGGTATATGTCCTTGATCGGAATTGAACCCGGGACCCTTCAGTCCCAGGCAGGCACTCTATCCACTGAGCCAAACTGGCTAGGGCTGACTGGTTCTTTTTTTATGTTTTCTGTCTCCATTTTTATGTTTCTTATCTCTTTGTTGAAGTTCTTACTAAGTTCCTCTACTCTTCTCCCTAAGTTCATTGAGCATCCTTATAGCCATTGTTTTGACCTCTATATCTTGTCTCCATTTTGTTTAGTTCTTTTTCTAGAGTTTTATTCTGTTCCTTCATTTGGGACATGTTTCTTTGTCTCCTCATTTTGACTGCCTCCCTGTGTTTGTTTCTATGTATTAGGTAGAGCTGCTATATCTCCCAGTTTGGTAGAGTAGCTTTATGTAGTAGGTGTCCTGTAGGGCCCAGTGGCACAGCCTCCTTGATCACTAGATCTGGGTGCTCTGAGTGTGCCACCACACCTTCCATGGGCTGTGTGCTCCCTCCTGTTGTAGTTGAGCCTTGATTGCTGTTAGCATGACAGTAGGAGGGATTTACCCCCAGGCTAATAGGCTGTGAGGACTAGCTGCGACCACAGTGGAGGAGGTGCTGTGCAGGGGCCAACCCCACAGAGCAGAACTTACTTCAGAGCTCTTGTGCCCAATGAGTCTTCCCCTTGAGTGTGTCTCTGGTGTTGGTGGTTGTGTGGTGCTACAGCGAGGTCTGAAGCTAGCCTCTAGGTGTGCTGGCTCTGGAGCCTTCTGGAAGGTGCTGGCCAAGATCAGCTGCTGGCCAAGATCAGCTGCCATCCTGCCCAGGGCCAACCAGCACAAACTACAGAGTGATCTGCAGATGGCTGCTACTTGAACTGGGATTAGAGGTGCCCAGGATAGGCTAAGCTGCATACCAAAGTCAGCTATTACTAATGCTAGGCCTGGGGCCACTTAGCAAGAGGCATGGGGCACACCAAGCCAGGTGTTGCTTGTTTGGGATTTGTGAACCTTTGAGAGATTTTTAGGAAAGTCCTCTGCATGAGCAAAAACAGTCTGTTTGCATGGGAAAACCACTGGAAATGGCCTGGGTGGCCCTGCAAGTTGGTTGTGGCAGGGTCTTAAGGAATCACCAGGGCAGGGAAAGAGTGTTAGTGGAGACTCCAATATGGCACCTGACAGTTTATGAGGTGAGGGCTCAGTAAAGGAACAATGGCCTCTGCTAGCACTTCTGTCTGGGAGAAAGCTGGCCCTTCAGCTCTCGCCCTGAGCCAGACAATTCTGTTCCTCCACGTATGTGCCTGGAACCTTTTGAGCTGCTGCCTCAGCACTGAAGCTCAGAGGGAGTGAATCTGAGTAAGTCTGTACATGGGGCCTTTAAGAAGAACACCTGGGACTGCAGCCGCCCTCACTCTCACTCAACCACAATCCTTGCTGGTCTTCACAGCCAGAAGTTTTGTTGGATACTTCTCTTCCTGGCACTGGAACCCTGAGCTGGAGGTCCAACCAGCTCAGGGTTCCAGTGCCAGGAAGAGAAGTATGGGGCTGAGACCCCTCGTACCTCCTGGGGAACCTCTGCAGCTGAGATAATCCCTCCCAACTTTTAACCACCACATGTGGGTGTGGGACTAGCCCATTGTGTATCTCCACCCTTCCTACCTATCTCACTGTGGCTGCTTCTTTATATCCTTAGTTGTGGGACTTAAGTTCAGCTAGATTTCAGTGGTTCTCAATGATGGTTTTTCTGTAATTTGGTTTTAATTTTGATGTGGTTGTGGGAGGATATGATGCCATATTTACCTATGCTGCCATCTTGACTGGACTCTCACTTTTGCTTTTGAGTGATACTTTGATTGGGTGTAAAATTCTAGGTTGGAAATCTTTTTCATGGTAGATTATAAAAATTTGAGCTAATAGAAATGAATACTCATTTTCTTCAGTTAATACTGGTATTTGAAGTTGAAGCTAAAATGACCTTTTAAAACATTCTTACTTGACTTTGAGGGGCCTTGAAATAGTGTCTGAACGTAGCTACATCCATAGATGTAGTGGCTCCATCACAAAGGATATTTCACTTAAGCCACTCTACAGTCAGGTTTATTGCTAACTTGAGATTGAGAATATATCTGGTTTAGCTACACACAAACCTTGAGAAGAAGTTTGTTTGCTTAAAAAGAAGAGCGATATGGTCAAAGAAACAGTATCCATTGGTTATTTGTAGTTACAAATAACAGTATCCATTGAAACAGTATCCAAAGAAACAGTATCAATTGGTTATTTGTAGTTATTTGTAGAAACAGTATCCATTGGTTATGTGATGCTCTGATACAATGACAGAAGATGCAAGAATGTGATAGTTTTAAGGCATCACAGTTTATCACCAGTATCATAATCCAAGTCCAAATAAACCATTTTCCCTGGAAAAATGAAATACTAAAATTTTACTATATGCCAAGTAATAAGCTAGGCCCTTTACCAATATTATCTCATGTAATTCTCACAATATCTGTAAATATAGGTGTTTTATTATCTCAGTTTTACAGTTGAGGGATTTGAATTTTAGTCCAAGGTCAACTAACCAAAAATTGAAACCTTTTCTTAGCACAGCACCTACCTTTTGACCCCTGTCCTTGCACTAAATGCCCTTCTTTTGTGCTGCTCTTGTACCCTGAACATATCTTTATCTTGACACTTACTGTAGTCAAATGGCAGTCTGTTTGTTTATCTATCTCCACCACTAGGCAGCTACTCAAAGGCAGGAACAGTATCTTATTCTCCAGTATAGAGCCTTGAACATGGAAAGCTCTCAGTAAATGTTTGTTGGACTACAGATTCAAGCTAAGAATTCAAACCCAAACCTGTCTTGTTCATTATCATAGGCACATATCCAGATATCAAGATAGTCACTCTGCTTTAAGGAAGCTTTGGGAAGGAAAAATAAGCCAGTTCTGAAAATGTTAACATATCTCGTTTTTTTTATATTGAGAAACACTGATGTTTTGGAAACTTTTCCTACCAGCTAAAAATGGAAGAAAAGAATGAGCTGAACAAGAGTAAGGCTTACATATACATTGAAGAACAGATATGAAGAATGTGGGTTGTTTTCTTTTCCAGGGGCCTTGTGGGTGTGCATCATTTTAAATCCACATTGCAAACTGGAGGAAAAATCCTCTTGGCTGCAGCAACTACAGAAGTGGAGCGACTTGGATGTCTGTCCCCTGGAAGATGGGAACTATGGGCATGAGCTGCCCAATATCACCAACGCACTTCCCCAGAATGCCAGTCACAACCCAGGTAAGCAGATACCTTTTTAGGGTCTTTGTGCCTGTAACTCCAAAAGTTTGAGGGGAAAACCCTAGAACAAAGGTAGCTGGAAAAACTATTGGCTATCAGAATTGTCATCCTAAATAAGAAAAACCAGTCCTTTTGTTTGTCTTGAAATGCAAAACTTTAGTAAGGGTCAACTTTTGACATTGGGGATGCTGTCTTCTTCCACATCTAGAGTGTCCTTATAGTGCCCAGCATAAATTCCTAGAGCCCTCTGCATGAATCTTCTTTACCCTTCAAATTCTTCATGACTAATGGATCCCGCCTCAGTTGGGACTGGTTTTAATTCAAAAGACCTACCTCAATGGAAGGATGGAATGCCTGCAGAAAACAGCTTTAAAAATATGTCATGACAGCTCTAACCAGTTTGGCTCAGTGGATAGAGCATTGGCCTGTGGACAGAAGGGTCCCAGGTTCAAGTCTAGTCAGGGGCACATGCTCAGTTGCAGACTTGATCCCCAGTAGGGGGCATGCAGGAGGAAGCTGATCAATGATTCTCACTCATCATTGATGTTTCTATCTCTCTCTTTCTCTCCCTTCCTCTCTGAAATCAATAAAAATATATATATATTTTTTAAATGTCATGACAGTTGCCTTTCTTACTTTCCTCTGTTTTCCTCAAATGTTTATACAGCAGATAGCTAGAAGGAGTCATGCTTCCAAGTTACTGTTAAGATGCTTGCTCATTTTAAGACAAATCCAGTATAGCAAGCATGTCAAACTCATGGTCGGTGTGCCAAATGCCTCATTTATTTAAACGAGGTATGCGGCACACCAGCCCTGAGTTTGACATCCTTTCAGTACAGTGATACTGTACCCTCTGCATTTTGAGCCCAATGGCCTACTGATATCACTGGGCATCAGCATTTGCATCAGTTTTAGTTTATCTTACTCAGGCTATTTAATGGTTGGAACTGATTGCTCTTTTGCCCATTGAGAACCTTTATTATTGGGAGATTTTGATAAGACATTAATTTTATATGTGGTCCCATTTATTTTTAAAAATATATTTTTATTGATTTCAGAGAGGAAGGGAGAGGGAGAGAGAGAGATAGAAACATCAATGATGAGAGAGAATCATTGATTGGCTGCCTCCTGCATACCCCCTACCGGGGATTGAGCCCACAACCCGGGCATGTGCCCTTGGCTGGAATCGAACCTGGGACCCTTCAGTCCACAAGCCAATGCTCTATCTACTGAGCCAAACCAGGTAAGGCGGTCCCTTTTATTTTAGATGATAAATCGACTGACATTTTTAATCTCAAAAAGAAAATTATTTATTGTTCTTGCTTGGTGTTCATCAACTGTACCATAATTGATTGTCAGTGTATTTAAGGCAGCTAAAGTAATGAGAGGTGAAAAGGCTACAATTTTGCCACTTCTTTATACTACCCTTTACTGGTACTCATCTAACCTTCACAACACAGGAAGCCATCTTTTTAGTATTGGCTTTGGATTGGCACAGAGTGAAATGCATATAAACAAATGCCTCCAGTCTGGCATTTTCTTCCTTGTCATAGTATATTGGTGTTGTTTATTGTTACTGGTTCTCATCTGAGTATGTTGCTTCCTCTGCAGTCTTTTCATGTTGAGGCTGATTTATCTCTCACATCTCTTTGCCATTGGACCTGATGAAACAATAGGCATCCTGCTTATCCTTCATTGCCATTTCTCCAACAATGTCCTTCACTCCTTCCTAAAAAAAACCCCATCTTTAAAGTTTATGCCATCAAATATACTGTCTGCTACCCTTCTGGTTTTGGTTATTTGTAGACCTCTGGGTCAATTTCCCCTCATTCCCTAAAGATTTTTGGCTATTGGCTTACAACACTACTCTCTGTCACTACTTCTATCATAATTCTTAATGATTCTAGTAGCCACATAGATGATCCTTCCAATATTCTAGCTTCTCAGCTCCTTGACCTCCTCTCTTTTAATAGTCTCATCTTCCAACATAACTTAGCCATGGAATCCTAAGATCCTCTCCTAAACCTTGTCATTACCAAAAACTTTCTTCATAATCTCAATTTAGAGCAGTTCTAATTACCACCAGCAGCCTTCACTACCTTATTTTCTTTAGTATCCCAATTCCAGTAGTTCTTTGACCCACTAGGAATTTTTATCCTACTATTTTTTTTCATTCTCTTGATAATTTCATTTTCCTCCATATCCAGGTTAGATTCCTTGGTGCATCATTATAACCATTCCTTTGCATACATACTCAACCCCCCCCTTTCCTTTTGTTACACTCACATAACAGATCCCTAATGTTACTAGTTTAGTCTAACTCTCTAATTACCCGGTGCTCACACCTGCGAAGCTGAACGTGGTAGAGAGAAATACACCCATGGTAACTGGTCTTAATGTTGAAGTTTATGACCATTAATCTCAAGTGGATCCATAGTGTGTAGACTAGACATCTACTGCATTTCCCTAGTCTATGCCCTGTTTCACTCTTCTAAATTACTATTTTCCACCATCTTTTCATTAAAACTTTTTATATTCCTCTCTTTCCTCATGTTAGCTGAAACCTTGCTTCCTATTCACTGAAAATATAGAAGCAATCAGAAAAGGATTTCCAAAATTACATTACTACATCTGCCTCAGTCTATGTCCACCTACCGTGATTCTTCCACTGTTTTTGTTTGTTCTTTTATATAAGTCCAGGCCTTCCACTTATTCTAGAGATCCTATTTCTTCTCTTTTATCCAGGACATCATTCTGGAATTCTTTCCTTGCTCTCCTGCATCACAAACTTTTGTGGATTATTCCTGAGAGTATACAAGCACATTATTTTTATCTCTCATCCCAAAACAAAACAAAAAATACTTGTGACCCACATGCCTCTCTGGTACCTCCCTCTTTTTCTGAGGTAGTAGAAATAAATGATAGATATAAGAAAAATAATTCAAAAATAATATGTATTTACTATATCTCTTCTGCTCTTATTCTCCCTTAAATTCACTCTAATTGGGCTATCATCTCTCTCCTTGAAACACCTTTTTCATCTTATTTCCAAAACACTACAAATTTAATTTAAAACATAAAAATTAAAAAAACACACACACAACCATGTCACCCCAATAAATTTAATTTTTAAAAAAATATATTTTATTGATTTTTTACTGAGAGGAAGGGAGAGGGATAGAGAGTTAGAAACATCAATGAGCTGCCTCCTGCACACACCCTACTGGGTATGTGCCCGCAACCAAGGTACATGCTCTTGACCGGAATCGAGTCCGCAGGCCGACGCTCTATCCACTGAGCCAAACTGGTTAGGGCTTAATGTTTTTAAAAAGAGCAAAACACTGCTATTCTCTCTTGGTTCTCGTCTTACTTCATTGGCCCTTCCTCCTAAGTCTTTTACTGTCTCCTCCCCACTTTTCAACCTAAAATGCTAGAGTGCCCGGGGATTAGTCATTAAACCACTTAGCTTTCTACTAGAGGCCCAGTGCACTCGGGGGGTGGGGGAGTCCCTCAGCCCATCCTGCTCCCTTTCGCAGCCCGGGAGCCCTTGGGGGATGTCCGACTGACGGCTTCCTGACATCTTTAATGCTACTGTGGAAATGGGAGAGGCTCCCACCACCACCACCGTTGTGCTCACCAGCCTTCAGCCCGGCTTCTGGCTGAGCGGCTCTCCCTGTGGGAGCACACTGACCACCAGGGGGCAGCTCCTGCATTGAGCATCTGCCCCTGGTGGTCAGTGTGCATGCGTCACAGCGACCAGTCATTCTGCCCTTTGATCGATTTGCATATTACCCTTTTATTATATAGGATACTTATTTCATTACATTGTTTTAATAATCATCTATATACTAACAACTTCCAAATTTATGCCTCCTGCTTAGAGATTTTCTCTCAACTCCAGGCTTGTATGTTCAATGATCTTTCAATATCTCCACTTAGATATTAATGGGCATCTCAGTAGGATTTCTTACCCCTCAAGCCCCACCCAAACCTGCTCTTCCTGCAGTCTTCCCTCTCTCTATATATGTCAAGTCTGTCTTAAAAACCTTGGAGTCATTCTTGATTTTTCCCTTTTTCTCTCACCCCAGATCTAATCCATGAGCAAATCCTATTGCCTTTACTTTCAGAATATATAAAAAACCCTTATACTCTCATCACTCCCACTGCTTATTACTCTGGCCAAGTTATCATCTTTCACAAATTATTGCAGTGGCCTCCTAACTGCTCCTCCTGCTTCTGCCCTTCTACCTTATAGTCTATTTCAATATTGCTTCCAGTTAGCCTTTTATTTTTTTAAATTTCTTTATTGATTAGGGTGTTACATATGTGTCCTTATCCCCCATTATCCCCCCATACCCCCACTCATGCCCTTACCCCCCTGTTGTCTGTGTCCATTGGTTAGGCTTATATGCATGTATACAAGTCCTTTGGTTGATCTCCCCCCTTTCCCACACCCTCCCCTACCTTCCCTCTGAGGTTTGATGGTCTGATCGATGTTTCTCTGTCTCTGGAACTGTTTGCCTTTTAAAATGCGAGTCAAGCCCTAGCCGGTTTGGCTTAGTGGATAGGACGTTGTCCTGTGGACTGAAGGGTCGCAGGCTCAATTCCAGTCAAGGGAACGTACCTTAGTTGCAGGCTCGATCCCTGGCCCTGGTCGGAGCCCATGCAGGAGGCAACCATTCGATGTGTCTCTTTCATCATTGATGTTTCTCTCTCTCTCTCTGAAATCAATAAAAATATATTTCCCCAAAAATTAAAATGCAAGTCACATCATATACCATTAACAGCTCAAAGTCCTCCAGTGGCTTCTCATCTTACTCAGAAAGCCAAAGTCATTTTCACTCATGGCCTGCAAGGCCCTCATTATCTAGCTCCCTGGTATCTCTCTGACCTCATGTCCTGTGATTTCCCTGCTTGCTCATTCCATTCCAAGTACACTGGCCTCTTTGTTGCCCTTAAACACTCCAGATATTTTCCCACCTCAGGATCTCAGCACTTGCTTTTCCTTTTGCCTGGAATGCTCTTCCCTTAGTTATGTCTTGCCTTCAGTTCCTTCAGGTCTCTGTTCGAATGTTACCTTATTCTATATAAAACAATTACCCTCACCTAACACCAGCTTACCTTTCTCCCTAACTCCACTCTCATCTTTTCTATAGCATTTATAACCATCAGATATATATTTATTTAACAGTCTCTCCCCATTCAAATGTAAAGGTTGCTGAAGTCAGGGGCTTTGTATATCTTTAGCACCTGGAACAGAATCTTCCATGTAGTAAGGGCTCATAATTTACTAACTTAATGAATTACAGAACATATTGGGAGCCTAATCCCCACTGTGGGATGAGTAAACCCACAGTGGATTCTCACTTCAGCAAGAGAGGGGCTTAGACTGCAGCCAATAGAGGGGTCATTGTACTTCTACAGAGGAACAACATGAAGGAGAAGCAGTTTCAGTAAATACTGTCAGTGTTATTCTCATTTAATTCTCTGAGCCCATACTCTGTGGAATATATCAAATTCTGAAGAAATGACCAGACTCCAACTTCTTTAGTTTAGTGGATGAATATGTTTATTTATTTCATGCTCAGTCTGAATCTTTTGACTTTTCTTCCCAATATTTTTGCACAGGTTCAGTAGATGCACACCTCATTTGGGCATTTCTGGAGACATCTGTACAGTGTTCAGTTCTTTATCCCAAAATAGTTTCAACCGCCCTTAATTTGACATAGAGTCAGTTAAATAATCTTTTACACCTTTTTATATTTTTTTAAATGTCATTCCCATGACTCCTCCTCTATCTGCAGTTTATAACCGTATGTCGTCCATTTGGTCTTCATACACACCACTCTTAAGGAGTGAGCCTAATTTGCCTGCTGTTTTGGTTTCCTTGCACCTTTTTTCTGGAAGGGAGATGGCATGGTAAGACTCTAATGAGAAAACAAGACTGTTGTCAGTATCAGTTTTTCTTATTGGAGAACAAGGCTGTAAGCCTGCAGTTATCAGTGTGATAAAGATACCAGAATACACAGGGCTTTAGCTCTTTTTTTCAGCTTTTAATATGAATTTCATGGAAGTCCTCAGTCTGATAAGGGTCATGCTGTAAATGAGACAGGATATAGATTGACCAGAAAGATTACCTCCCTACTTCTCTCTTCCTCTGACTTCTATAGAAGCAGTTTGTATCCTCATAATTAAGCAGCTGAACACCATTGTTCCTTCTCTCTTTCATGTGGCTCTGGGTCCTAGGAGAAATTAGTTTTCTGTAAGAAGTAGAAAGGCAGCCATAGATCTCTGTGGAAAGTATCTTTCCATAGAGGGCACAGACACACTAAAAGCTATCCAATAAACAGGTAACACAACAAACACCCAGACAGATGGCAGAGTGGCTGCTCTCACTAACCACATGCCCACCCTCCCACCCTGAAGAACACAAGAGTTAGAGCTTCAGATAATCCATCATTAAACTGCTACATGAATTTCTTTCTTTCGCCAGATTCCTTATCCAGACCAAGACGAACAGTGTTTACTAGAGCCATCGAGGGCCGTGAATTGCATTGGCAAGACAGCCATCTACAGCGAATAATTAGCAGCGATATATATATAGCTCCTGCCTGTCAGCGGGAAAGTGAGAGACTGCTCTTTAATTCCCAAGGCCAGCCACTGTGGCTTGGTAAGTGTATCTCTCTTCTACTCTTAAGACTTTTGGAACCCAATCTCACTTCTTGGCCTGAATGAGTCATCTGCATGGGTACCAGCAACACAACTATAATTGGGATGATTTTCATGCATATCTTTTGGGGCCTTGATTCAGGCCTCGGTATTTATTTGAAGCCTAAGCATTTGGTGTATGTACTCAGCTGAGGTACAGTAACCTCAAATAGAGGAATTTATATTCTGTATCCTAAATTTTGAGAGGGGAAAGGAGTTAATAAATCTCAAAGAGTACTACCAAAACCAGTAGACATCAGTTCATAGGCTCCCTTAGTCAGCAGTTACTGAGCAAGATTGTAATCTATTTTGAAATTATGTTTGCTAAAAAGGCACTACATTTGAAACTTAAATTACCCTATGCTAGTAGCTAGGGCACAATCTCCATTTGTCACCAAGCTTCTTCCTTCCCACCTTTCCTTCATCATAACAGAATAAAGCTGTTCCTTTGTCAGTTTAGATCATCTTCTGGCCTTCTATCATTCTATTCTTGACTTTATTACAGGATGCCCATTACAAAAGAGAAATTGTTTTAAAATAGATTTATTTTCTGAATTTTACACTAACGATTTACATTTTTAATATCTGTTCCCAGTTCCCTACCTCTATCCCTCAGCCCATTTATCTTTGTCTTTCTCGAGATCTTGCTGAATCTGGATATGACCCTGTCTTTCACTTTAAAGCCTTGGCCAAACTCACTGTGGGTCATTAGCTGAAGTTCCCTCTGATTATCTTTCCTCTTCTCTGATTCAACACTTCTACATAAAACTAACAAGCTTGTGAAAAAAAGAATTACCTCATTAATAAACAAAGATGCAAATCAAAACAACATTGAATTACCATTTTTGGATTGTAAACTGGTCAAGGATTTTAAAAATAAACATTATTGGTTTTTGGTTGAAAGAGGTTGCATGGAGATAGGTACTCTCATATTACTGGTAGGAGTATAAATGTTACAGATTTCTGAAGGGTATTTCAGCAATACTTACCAGAAGCCTTTAAAACACATTCATAGCCTTTGATCCAGGAATTCTGCATCTAGGAATTTATCCTGAGCTATAATTACCTAAAAATATGCATAAAATTAGGGGGTCTGTTAGAGCATGGTTATTAATAATGTACAGATGAGAAAATTGGAAACAATCTAATATCCAACAGTAGGGAATTGATTGACTCAGTGGATAGTACATATTCAGTGGAGTGATATGTAATCACTTTTAGTGTTATAGAAGTACATTTAATGACATGTAAAAATATTTACATTGTGTGAAGTGGAAAAACCCAGTTATAAGACAATAATTATATCACCCCATTGTAATTAAAATTGAATAGAAAAATCTGGATATATACGTGAAAGTGGAAACAATGCTTATCTCTAATGTTTATTTTATATTTTGCTTATCTATGTTTTCTAATTTTCTGCAATTATTTTTATAAATTGTAATGTTTAAAAGAAATCACAAAATAAGCCATAAATCTCATTATGATCACTTGCCCATTTACAAGCCTTTGGTAGTCCTCCATTATCCCTAAGGTAAATCAAACTCCTTAATGTGGCATCAAAACTCTTTACCTTCCAGATTCTACCTTCCCAGGCTATCTCTAGCTACATAGCCTAACTCTACACAGAACTATTTGTCATACTGTGAAGATGCTATATAGAATACTTTTTATGCTTTTATTTATATGCCTTTGCTTATAATGTTCCCTTTGCCAGGAATGCCTTTCCCTATTTGTCTACCTATTTTAAATCTTACTTATCCTACAAAATGCAGCTCAAATATTATTTTCTGTCTGTATATATTTCTATCATGTCTTTTATTTTTAACTGTCTTTTTTTTTTTTCATTATTAACCTGTTTATTTAAACTGATAGATGAAGTATTTGACAAAGAGGACTGACTTTGCTGATACTTTTATACGGCAGACACTTTTCATGCATTAAATGAGTTTAAAATATATACAGTTCCAAGATTTTGACCAAAAAATATTTAAAATACATCATAAGGAACCAAGATGGCGGCGTAGGTAAATGCCTGTACTCGCTGCCTCACATAATCACATCTAAAATACAGAACAACCATCAGTCAGAACTGCCTGAAAGCTGGCTGAATGGACATTTACAACTAGAGAAATAAAGAAGAAAGCACATTGAGACTGGTAGGAGAGGCTGGTCCTACACCCATGTGTGCTGTTTTTTTTTTAATTGGGAGGGAGATCTCTCTGAGGAGGCCGCCCATGAGGAGCAAGGGGTCCCAGCCCTACACCAGGTCCCCATCCCAGGGTTCCAGAGCTGGGAAGAGAAGTCCCCACAAATATAGGCTGTAAAAACCAGCAGGGATTGTGGCTGAGTGACATGGAGGCTGCTGGAGTCCCAGGTGTTCCATTTAAAGGGCCGGTGCATTTAACTGTCTTATAATGATCTATTTATGTAACATTTTTTAGCTCTTTGAGGGAAGTGGCTATTTCTTATTCATCTTTGTACTTTCATTTGGCAAATAATAGGTTCTCAGGAAATGTAGGGTTAATAAATGAATGAGGCCTCTCCCTTTAGTCAGTTAGTTGCTACCTCCACTGGGTTCCCATAATACATATTCACAAAGAGGTACAATATTTTATTATCCTAGTTGTATGTCCCTTTCTATACCATAGCTTGAGACTTCAGGGTGCTCTTTAAAGTAATGCCTGTGACTTATTCAACTTTATATCCTTAAAAGATAACACATAGTTCCTGGTACACAGTAGATATCAGGTTGAATTTGAGGAACTGAACAGAACACAAACTCCTTTTCTCAAGCATGAATTTATCTAATTTGAACATTTAATACAACCAAAATATTTTCTTCTCATCTGGTAGAACATGTGCCTACAGCCTGTGCTCGGGTAGATGCCCTGCATTCCCATGGTTATCCAAAAGAGGCCCTCAGACTCACGGTGGCCATTATCAATACTTTGAGGTTGCAGCAGCAACGGCAGCTGGAAATCTACAAGCATCAGAAGAAAGGTACAGTGATTAGGAGCCATTCTAACTCCTTAGGCTAAGGCTGAAGAGGATCCTCAGCAGCTACAAGTTGTAGGTCTAAATGTTTATGAAGTTTCATGGTTTGGCAGAGGCTAGGGGATTCCAGGTCATGCTACATGCTATGTGGAATGTCTCACTTTACTCTGAATCTTTGTAAAATGGGAATAATAATGCCAGCATGACTCCCTCAGAAGGCAGTTGGAAGGCCTACTAAGATCTTACATAAGACCCTTTTAAAACTGTAAAGCTGTATCTACATATGTGAGCTGCCAACAGGGAGCCTAAATGTAGACCATAAGTCTTTGCAGCTGGCTGATAAGCTTGTGACCTGTCCCATCAACCCAAGGCAAGACAATGAGGGAAGCTTTCTCTGAGTCTCAGGGCCAAGTCCTGAAAGAAACATGAGGAGGCCCAGGCAGGGACAGAGAGCAGTGTATCTCTATCATTCTCTAAAACTTTGACCTGCTTGTTTCCAGAACTGTTGCAGAGAGGAACCACAGCCATCACAAACCTGGAAGGCTGGGTGGGCCACCCCCTGGATCCCATTGGCTGCCTATTTCTTACTTTAACTGAGGCCTGCCGCCTGAATGATGATAGCTATCTGGAAGTGTCAGGTATGGGGGTCAGCATGAGGCAAGCTGAATTGTCCTGGGTAGCCCTTTTCATCCTGCCAGATGTGTTCTACCCTTCCTGCAGCCCTTTTTCTCTCTTATCCAAACAGCACTTTCCCTGAGAGGTTTCCTTGGGCTTCCTCTCTTTTCCACCTTCCTTTTGTACCCTGTGGACTAGCCCTGTCCTCTCACATTTTACCTTGCCACCTTCCTTTGCTCCTCTCACTTCCCATGAATATCTAAAGAGAGTGATCCAAGGGAAATAAGAGATAGAGAGATTTCAGGAGTCAAAGGCCAAGTCCTCAGAGCAATCTGGAAGTGGGAAAGAACTCCCATCAAGAATGTGTCCCTTGCAATTGTATAATATTCTCCTGTTTCTTTGAACTTTCTTCCTAACAATGTTGGTTTTATACCAGTTTTACAAATAAAAAATAGAAGGGATGTTATTCAGTAGTCTCAAAGTAGCAAGGACTAGAGACAAAATTGATTCTGCTCTCATTTATGCCATCACTATATTGTATACATGCACCTATTATAGTAGTTAACACACTGCATTACCATTTGTTTACAAGTGAGTATCCCTTACTAGGCTGTCAGCTCCTTGAAAGCAGAAATTATGACTGACTTAATGATCCCAGCACTTAGTGTAAGACCTCCCATTTAATAGTCGTTCATAAATACTTACCAGGTAAATGAAAGAGAAAAGGAAAGAAACCAAACTCTAACTTTTAAACCTGTGCTCTTTTTCTGAAACTTTGAATCCAAAGGTGGAGTATATAAAGTAATAATAACATAGAAATTATAAGTGTTATAAAAGTAATAGTTTAGCTGGGTGGATTTGTATTTCTCTGGTTAGAGATACAAGGGGTGGCCCCAAGCTAAGCTAGGGCTGCCCTTATCTTCCTTCTCATCCCTTAAAAGGGAGTCATCATCTTTGGTCTGTTTCATCTGCACAGTGACACTTGCATCTGCAAAGCCTGAGGTTGCACTTGGGGTTTATTCACCACTGACATACACTTAGCTCCTTCTATACACCAGACCCTGGAAATACCTAGGGCAATGAGATAAAGTCACTTTCCTTTAAGAACTCACACTCTAGTGAAAGAGATAGAAAAACAGGTAATTATGGTATTATAATTACTAGCAAAAGATTAGTATAAGATTTTTATATTTCCCCAACTGTCCCAGCCAGTCATATATTAGGAAGAAGCTAGGAATCTTTGTGGCTCTGTGTAACTTTTTTTCAGTATATTTTTCCTACTGCCATGGGGTTCTGACTCAGCTTCCCTGTGACAGCTGCTGACCCAGCTGTATTCCAAAGTGGGAGGGAGAGAGGAGCAGATGAATCCACGGGGCCTGACCTAAGGAATCTGGTGACCTGTTGCCCTCAGATATGAATGAAAGCAGACCCCCTGTGTACCAGCATGTACCCATGGCAACAGGATGCCCATACAGCAGTGAGTCTTATCTGTCATTGGCCTTGGAAGTTGCTCTAATGGGGCTGGGTCAACAGAGGGTGATGCCTGAAGGCCTCTACGCACAGGACAAGGTGTGCCGCAATGAGGAGCAGCTCCTGAGTCGACTCCAGGAGCTTCAGCTGGATGATGGACTGGTGCAAACCCTACAGAAACAGTGCCTCTTACTGCTAGAAGGTAAGGAGAGAAGAGGCTATGGTCTTTTACCTGTGACTCTAGGTGCTCCTCTATTATATAGCACAAGTACAGAAACATTTTTGACATTAAAGTATACTGAAGGTTCCCATGGCTAGCAAACATGTGTGGGATCCTAGGGTTCAAGTCTAGGCTGGCAAATAGAAGCATACAGATAAGTAACTGGTTGGCTTATCTTCTTCCTCCAGGAGGCCCCTTCAGTGGTCTGGGAGAAGTCATTCACCGAGAGAGTGTTCCCATGCATACCTTTGCCAAGTATTTGTTCTCAGCTCTCCTGCCTCATGATCCAGACCTGTCCTATAAATTAGCCTTACGTGCCATGAGGTGGGTAAATGTTTCCTAGCCCAATTGTCTCCGCCAAAGTAGAAGTCTTAGGTGCTCTTTTTCTTTGTTTATCTCACTTTTATCACTTTCCTTTTGTATCTATTCTATTGGACCTGCCACCAAGCCTGCCCTAAAATGGCTTAGATATTTTCATATGACCAAGAATTCCTATCTGGGATGCCTTGCTAGTGACCTACTTGGTCCCTGGCTCTACTCTTGGTGGGTCATCTGAGGAAGCCCCTGAGTTTTTAATAGATGTGGAGCACCCATGGCCTGAGTCTTCCATTCTGGGGCCATTTAAGCAGCCTGAGAAGGGGTTTGAGCCTTTCCATAGCTCAACTGAGTCATGGTTCCCAGGAATAGGTCACCAGATGCACCTAGGGAGGTAGAAATGGTTTTCTAAAACTAAACTTGAGAACAATGAGCTATGAGCATTGTGTTCCCAAACTAGAATAGGATCCTTGGTTTAGGCAGGTGGACCTCAAGGATGCAGCAGACCATACAGAAGGTTGAGAGAGCTGCTCACCTCAACCAGAAAAGAACTGCTGAGGATTCCTTGGCATATATTTCTTATACTTTTAAAAATAATCTTATGGCCCTAGCTGGTTTGGCTCCGTGGATAGAGCATCAGCCTATGGACCGAAACGTCCAAGGTTCAATACCGGTCAAGGGCACGTACCTCGGTTGCAGGCTCCTCCCTGGCCTGGGCCCTGCAATCAAGGTATGTGCAGGAGGCAACCAGTTGATGTGTTTCTCTCACATTGATATTTCTGTCTTTCCCTCTCTCTTCCACTCTCTCTAAAAGTCAATGGGAAAATATCCTCGAGTGAGGATTTAAAAAAAAATCTTATGGCTTTTGAACTGCCTTTCAGATCCATTCACAGTGACTATTCAGCTTGAGTTCTACAAGTGTCCAGGCATTCACCTCATACAGAGTATAGTACCCTAGATTTTTTTAAATCTTCAAAGTTCTCAGTTAACCCTTTCCTGCTCATTTACTTCACTTCAAAGATAAGCATTTATAAGATGGCTCAAAATGGCAAGGGTCTGGATGGTGGCTACTGACTCTTTCTGGTTCTTCTAGGTTACCTGTTCTAGAAAACTCAACTTCTACCGGGGACACTTCCCACCCTCAGCATATGGTGTCGATGGTGCCCAGCCGTTATCCTCGTTGGTTCACACTTGGACACTTGGAATCACAGCAGTGTGAACTGGCCTCCACCATGCTGACTGCTGCCAAAGGTAAGCGTAGATAGATCATAGGCTTCAGCACCCCCACCATGCCAGCCCAGCCATGGCCCTATCAAGGGCTTGGGCTGCAGTCTCCTGAAGAAGAGAAGCCATTCATCTTCCTTTGACCTCTTAGACTGAGGGATCCTCATGATTGCTGTCATGAGAATGAGCACCTGGGTCCAGTTAAAAGTTTTGCCCTACTTACTATTTATAGAATCCTGAGTATATAGAATGAGATCATCTTCAAGGTAACTTCTAAATCTATCCATCCATATGATAAAGGCACTTCACCTTTCCAAACCTCAGGTTCAAAACCTATAAAACGGGGATCATTGACAATGACCTATCAGTCTCCCAGGGCCATTGGAAGATTCAGTGAAATGATGGCTGAGATGAAGCTGCAAATCTCTTTACAGATATGAGAGTTTGTGATTTTTCCAAGGTCCTGTTAAAAGATAGGCAGCCAAAGTGACTCTCGGGTTTTTAAGCTCACATATTCCCTGTTAACTATGGAGATTTCACCACAAAGAAAAATGAATGTAAGCCCCTGGGCCCAGCCTGTATTTCAATGGTTGAACATTGACCAATGAACCAGGAGGTCACGGTTCTATTCCCAGTAAGGGCACATGCCTGGGTTGTGGGCTTGATCCCCAGTGTGGGGCATGCAGGACACAGCCATTCAATGATTCTCTCTCATGATTGCTGTTACTGTTACTCTTTCTCTCTCCCCCTCTCCCTTCCTCTCTAAAATCAATAAAAAAATACATTTTTAATGAAAATAAGCCTTTGGGAAGCTATAATAAAATACTAGCTACCATGGACTGTAAGTATTTTTCTGATATGAGGTAATACATGGAGTTTTCAAAGCATTTTTTATTAAAAATAACTTTATGTTGTATCTTCTTATTGTCCCCCAAAAATCCATGTTCATTTTAGAAAAGGTAAAAGATACAGATAGAGGTGACCAGGAATCAAACTCACAACCTTTTGATACATAGGATGACGCTCCAACCAACTGAGCCACACACCCAAGGCTTAAAGATTATTGCTGAAAGTATTACAGATGTCCCCTTTTTCCTCCACCCTACCTCTGCCTCCCCTCAGACCCTCACCACACTATTGTCTGTGTCTAAGGGCTATACATATATGCATATAAATTCTGTGGTTAATCCCTCCCACCCTCCAGCCTTCCCTCTGAGATTTGTTAGTCTGTCAGAAAGAGTCTTTATTATGAAAAAGCAACGTTATGGATGGAAGTTAGGCCCTGATTTCTTTCTAATAAAATGACAAAGCAGATTTTTAAAATAATTTACAAAGGGCAGAAATTGCTGAGCAGTGCTACACCTCCCTGCCAGCTTCTCCTCCCTGCCACCCACAGTGCCTGGCGCTGAGAACATCAATAGGTACCCATGGGCCCCAGGTCTCAGAGCCTGGATATCTCTCCCATTTCTTCTTTTGGAGCAGGCACAAGAGCTGTGCACCCAGGAGCCAGGTCTGCAAGGAGTCACCCCCTGGGCTGTGGCAGGCGGTCTCTGCTGGGCTCAGGAGAGCAGAGGCCACTGACCAGCCTCCACCTGGGCCTTTGTTAGTCAGGTCCTTGTTAGCTAGCAGTGGCCCGTGGGCAGTGCCCACTCCTGGGGACTTCCTCTGGAACCCGAGGGGAGGCAGGGATCCCACATGTGGGGGCGTGGGTTTCAGGTATGGCTCACTTCCTGTAAGACAGAGCTCTCTTCTTGCCCCGCCAGTGTGCTCCACACAGGGGGAGTGAGGACACCAAAGCTTTCCCCCAGAAGAAGGAGCTGGAAGGTGGTGAGTCAGTGAGGTCAGCAGTTCAGGTCTGAGCTGGTAGGAAAACCTCACTCTTCCCACTCTGCTGGGCGTCAGCTCGTGGGTTCCTCCAGGAGACTTGATTCTTTAATGTGACTCCAAATACCCACACATGCTCATGTAGGAGGAGGAAAGGAGGAGGAGGAAGAGGATGCTGGGGAAGATGCTTGGAAGGAAAGATGCTCAGGAGGAGGGCGTTACCTGAAGGGCACTGTCCTCAGTCTCAAAGGAGAAACAGTCATATCACCTCTCTCTTCAGCCGTAATGGCCTCCTCCAGCTCCTGGGACAGATTCCTGCCCCCACAGGCTCTAGGTCACTGTCAGATTCACTGGGGGAGCAGAGGGGCTCTGTAAAGGAGGAGGGGGTCCAGAAGGCAGCCTCCCTCCTGGACCTCCGCAGTGGGTGGGCACGTGGGCCCATCTGGGTGGAGCTGCGGTGCTGCTCCCGCTCCCAGGGGCCTGAAGTTGAGTGGGATGGGCCGGTTCCAGAAAGCCGGGTGCTCCTCTGGCTCAGGCAGCGAGCTGGGTGGAGCTACTACCCTGTGTCTTCCCCCTCCTGGCTTTGGGGTTTCCACCAGCCACTTGGTGCCACTTTGGCAGGACTCCTGGATTCTCTGGAACATGGCACCAAGGGCGTTCTTAGCTGAGTGAGTGGCAGCCTGGAGGCCCTGCTGCTTTGGCTCCGGGGTTTCCAGGTATTTCCAGGAGGGGCCCGCCCCTAGGTTGAAGCTGACTGCTCTCAGGGCAGCCTCCTTTGTAACTGTCTGCAGAGGGAGCACAGGGCTCTGCTGGAGGCCTCCAGACGGCCAGCTGCAGGTGCAGCACATTATTCTCCTCCAGCTTCTCCTGGTCCTGGAGAGGTGCTCACGCTGAGCTACCTAGAGGCCGTCTGCCTGGCTAAAAGTCTGTTCTGTTCACCAGGACCCCAAAGCTCCCACGTCTACCAGATCTTAAAGATAATTTTTAATGAAAACCTTAGTCCCAAACATGTATAGAGTGCTGCTAAAACAGCTCTGTTCTGGCCTGTATTTTTTTATTTAAAAAATTAGCAATGATTGATGCACAAATGAGATTTTAAGGACTATAAGCACAGGTTGAAAGTTAGAACAAGTCAACATCAAAAGATGTTTCAAACTTGTTTACATATACACAAAAACACACGGATAATCAAAGAGATATTTTCTAACTGGCTCATTAATCTTTACCAATGACATGAGCTCATTGCACACAAGCTGGAATGGAAGAAAACTAATTAAACTAGAGGCCTGGGGTGCACGAATTCATGCACCAGTGGGGGTCCCTCTGTCTGGCCTGCGGGATCGGGCCGAAACCAGCTCTCCAACACCCCCGAAGGCGTCCCGGATTGTGAGAGGGTGCAGGCAAGGCCAAGGGACCCCACCGGTGCACAATCAGGGCCAGGGAGAGACATGGGAGGTTGGCCAGCCAGGGAGGGACCACGGGAGGGCTCCAGGGCGTGTCCGGCCTGTCTTGCTCAGTCCTGATCAGCTAGACCTCAGCAGCAAACTAACCTACCGGTCGGAGCGTCTGTCCCCTGGTGGTCCATCATAGGGAGTGGTTGAGTCCCGATCAGCTAGACCTCAGCAGCAAACTAACCTACCGGTCGGAGCGTCTGTCCCCTGGTGGTCAGTGCACATCATAGGGAGTGGTTGAGTGGCCTTAGCATAGCATTAGCATATTACGCTTTGATGGGTTGAATGGACAACCGGACACTTAGCATATTAGGCTTTTATTATATAGGATTATTCTTGGACCACTATTCCACACACTCTCCTTCTGAGCTTGTGACCAAGAAATTTTACTCCCAATGAAGAAAAAATATAAATGTTTATTTATTTTTTTGTTGTTAATACTCACATGAGGATATTTTTCCATTGATTTTTAGAGAGAGTGGAAGGAGGAGGGAGAGACAGAGAGAGAAACATCAATGTGAGTGAGGCAATCAATCAGTTGCCTCCTGCACGTGCCCTGACTTGGGGCCAGAATTGGGCCTATAATTCAGGTATGTGCCCTTGACTGGAATTGAATCTGGGACCCTTCAGATAGTCCAATGCTCTATCCACTGACCCAAACCGGCTAAGGCTAAATGTTTATTTTTTATTTTAATATTCTATACCTGCAACAGATATATATATATAGTCTCATTACTTACATTGGAAGTTTATTGGATAAAAGTCTAAAAGTCAGCCTTGCTATTCAAAGTAATATAATCAGTGTACAAGTAGCATCAACTTCACCTGGAAGCTTGTTGGAAATGCAAATTCCCAGACCCAACTCCAGACCTACTGGATCAGACGCTCTGTGGGTATATCCCATGAATCTATGTTTTAACAAATTCTTCAGATAATTTTTATGCTCACCATGGTTATAGAAGCACTGAGAGCTAGTTTATATTTTTTAAAAACGCAAACAAACTGAATATTATACGTTATATGCCTGTTCTACATTCTTTTCAGGGTAGAAAAATTGCTAAAATGGTATTAAGCCAAATAAGCAAGAGGCTAATAGTGATAAGATGTAACACAAATGCAAAAAAATCTCCACAGACAATATAGAAGAAATGTGAGAACAGTTCATTGACCCTGAATAACATTCATTTATCAGTGAAAAGGAGATTATGGCTACTTAATTGAAGAGACTGCTCATATAGAAATTTATACTAATGAGACACATTACCCTAGAAATACACCTTTTTTAAAAATATTTTAAATGGATTTTTAGGAAGAGAGAGGGTGAGAGAGAAATATCGATGTGAAAACGTAACATCAATTGGCTGCCTTCTGCATACCCCTTACTGGGGATCGAGCCGCAACGTAGGCATGTGCCCTGACCAGGAATCCAACTGTGGCAACCTTCTGGTGCATGGGATGACACTCATACAACTGAGTCATATTGGCCAGGGAAGAACTACACCTTTTTCTTTTTTAATATGTTTTATTGATTTTTTACAGAGAGGAAGGGAGAGGGAGAGCTAGAAACATCGATGAGAAAGAAACATCAATCAGCTGCCTCCTGCACACCCCCCACTGGGGATGTGCCCGCAACCAAGGTACATGCCCTGGACCAGAAACGAACCTGGGACCCTTGAATCCGCAGGCCAACGCTCTATCCACTGAGCCAAACTGGCCAGGGCAGAACTACACCTTTTAATGGCCATCTATTTGTGGTGTTGCTTCATCATTAAGAATTCCATTTCTGGCCCATCATTAAATATGCAGTTCTAATCTTTGATGACATTAATAGCAATGTTGATAAAGACTTTTGTCCAAAATCCTCAAGAAAATCTCATTTACTGCATGCACATATACAAATATTTAGTTTGATATGAGGTTTTATTAAATGTTTTCCTCAGAAATAAAGATAACAAGTATTTATTGTCTCTATCATACTATTTTATTTATCAGTTTACTTACTATCTATAATAATAAAAGAGTAATATGCTAATTAGACCAGACGGCCAAACAGTGGAACAACCGTCCGGAGCCGGGGCCGCAGTGGCTGCGAGGGCCGAGCTCCTTGCATGAATTTCATGCTTTGGGCCTCTAGTTGTATTGATAAACTGCAAAACTAATTTTGCCTTTTATCCCACCTAGTGTGATTATTCATACATTCACTGTACAAATATTAATGTTTTTAATTATGGGATGCTGCAAATATTATATATATGTACAAATTATCTTTCTATAATTTTTAAAATTCTGAATTCCAAAATATATTCAAAATTCTACAGCTTTGAATAAGGAGTATGTATACCCATTAATGGAATACTATATGGCCATTTAAAAGAACAAGGAGGCCCTAGCTGGTTTGGCTCAGTGGATAGAGCATCAGCCTGCAGACTGAAGGGTCCCGGGTTTGATTACTGTCAAGGGCACATATCCAGGTTTTGGGCTCGATCCCCAGTAAGGGGCATGCAAGAGGCAGCCAATCAATGATTCCCTCTCATCATTGATGTTTCTATCTATCTCCCTCTCCCTCCCTTTCTGAAATCAATAAAAATATATTTTAAAAATAAAAGAACAAGGAGCTCTTTATGTACTGATGAAATAAACATTAAGATATATTGATATGTAGGGGGAAATAACATGAGAATCTGTGTAGACTATGCTCTTATTTGTGGGATGTTTTTAAAGAGAGGAAATAGATAATGTATTTCCTTATTATGCATAGATTATCCTAGAAGGTAAATAAAAAACTGATAATATCGGTTGTATATGGGGTTAGAAGTACATGAATGAGGAACAGGAGTGAGGGGAAGAAACAGTTTTTCATTATTTACTTTTGGTATCTTCAATATTGAATCATGTGAAAATTTCTAAAATTTTAAATTATAAATGCCAATAGAAACTTCTCAAATTGCAATACAAAGAGAAAAAAAGAATGGGGGTGGAAGGAACCAGACCAGAATATCTAAGAACTGACATCCAGCCATCAAACTACCCTTCGGTGCATGGGGGCCAACTCTAACTACTGAACCACATCGGCCAGGGTAGGGTTTTTTAATTCTTAATTGAACTAATAGATTGTTTAAAAAAATAATAGCAATTCTAAGGCAAACACCACTTAATTATTTAATTATTTATTTTTAAAGGAGGATAATTAATTTTAGAAGAATATAGTTCTTTTTAATATTTCATTTTTAAAATAAGTATAATTGATAGGAGAGAAGAGAAAATTGAATCATATAAAATGCTTAATTTAAGCTAGAGAAGGCAGAAAGCAGGGAAGGCAGTGGTTGAGCATCGACCTATGAACCAGGAGGTCACGGTTCAATTCCCAGTTAAGGCACGTGCTCGCGGTGTGGGCTCAGTCCCCAATATGTTTGCCTGCTGATCAATGATTCTCTCTCGTAAGGACACATGTGTCTATCTTTCTCTCTCCCTCTCCTTACCTCTCTGAAAATCAATAAAAATGTAGTTTAAAAAGAAAGAAAAAAGTGTGGTACACACACACACACACACACACACACACACGAATATTGTTCAGCCATTAAAAAAAAAAAAAAAGGAAATCCAGTCACTTGCGACAACATGGATGAACCTTAAGGACATTGTGCTAAATGAAATAAGTCAGACAGAAAAAGATAAGTATGTATGATTTCATTTAATATGTGGAAACTCATAGAAACAAAGTATATTGGTAGCTGGCAGGAGCTGAGGTATAGGGAAAATGAGGAGATGTTGATCAGAGGGTACAAATTTTCAGTTATAAGATGATTAAATTCTGGGGATCCAATGTACAACGTGGTGACTGTAGTTAACAATACTGTATTGTACACTTGAAATGTCCTAATAGATTAAATCTTAAATGTTCTCAACCACAAACACAAAAATAAAGGTAACTGTGTGAAGTAATAGATGTGTTAACTAACCTTATTGTGGTAATCATTTGCAATCCATACATATTAAGTCACATTGTACACTTTACACTTACACAATGTTAAGTCTATTATGGAAATAAAATAAATCTACTAGTAAGTTTTCACCTTGGAAAACAAGAAAAAGAAGAGCAATATAAACCTAAAGCTAGCAGGAAAAAAAAAAAAAGCAGAAATCAATGAAATTTAAAATAAGAAAAAAAAATAAAGAAAACCAATGAAAGTAAAAGCTGCTTCTTAGAAAAGATTATTAAATTTGATAAACCTCTATCTAGCTTACCAAGAAAAGAAAGAAGAAATAAATGACTAATACCGTAAATGAAAGAGGGGCCATCATTACTGAGCCCATGGTCATTAAAAGGATAATAAAGGAAAATTATGAACAACTGTATGCTTATAGATTTGATATCTTAGATAATGAAATGGACAAATTCCTTGAAAAACACAACCTACTAAAACACACATGTAGAACTAAATAATCTGATTTGACCTATCTATGTTAAAGCAATAGATTCAATTATCTTTTGAACAGAAAGCACTTGGCCCAGATGAGTTCACTAGTGAGTTATCAAATATTTAAGGGGAAAAAATGATACCAATTCTCTACAATCCTGTCCAGAAAATAGAAGCAGAGAGAATACTTCAAGTCATCCATTGAGGCCAGCATTACTGTAATACCAAAATCAGGTAAACATAACACAAAAAAGGAAAACTACAGACCAATATCACTCATGAAGATAAATGCAAAAATCTTCATCAAAATATTAGATAATTGGCCCAGGCTGGTGTAACTCTGTTGGGTGTCATCCAGTGCACCAAAAAGTTGCTGGTTCAATTCCTGGTCAGGGCACATGCCCAGGTTGTGGGCTTGATCCCCAGTAGGAGGCGTACAGGAGGCAGCGAATTGGTGTTCCACTCTCACATCTATGTTTCTCTCTCCTCCTTTCCTCTCTCTTTAAAAATCAATAAAAACACTTTTAATTTAAAAATATGTATTAGCTAATTGGATCCAACAAAATATAAAAATAATTATACACCATGACCAAGGGATTTATTTCAGGTATGGAATGCTGTTTCAGGCACTTGAAAATAAATGTAGTTCATCACATCCACAGGAATGAGCATATAATTTATATTGGTAGATGCAAGAAAATAATTTGACCAAATCCAATACCTATTCATGTTTAAAAAAAAAAAACTCTCAGCAGACTAGAACTAGATCAGACTGACTCAGCTTTATAAAGAACATCTACATGCCCTTGCTGGTTTTGCTCAGTGGTTATAAGAACGTCAGCCCACAGACCAAAGGGTTGCAGGTTTGATTCTCGGTCAAGGGCACATACCTTGCTTGCAGGTTCGATCCCTGGCCTTGGTCTGGGCATGAGCTGACCAATCGATGAATCTCTCATGTCAATATTTCTCTCCCTCTTCTTCTCCCTCTCCCTCTCCCTCTCTCTCCCTTTCCCTCTCCCTCTCCCTCTCTCTCTCCCTTTCCCTCTCCCTCTCCCTCTCCCCTCCCTTGTACTCTCTCTCAAAAAATCAATGGAAAAAATATCCTCTGGTGAGGATTAAAAAAGAAAGAACATCTACAATGAATCTGCAGCTACCATCATACTTAATGGAGAAAAACTAGGTGCTTTCCCTGAAAATCATGTATGAGACAAGAATGTCCCTTCTTACCAAACCCATTCAGCATCATACTGGATCTAATGCAATAAGACAAGAAAGGAAATAAAAGGTATACAGATTAGAAAGGAAGAAATAAAATTGTCTTTCCTTGTAAATGACATGGTTGTCTATGTAGAAAACCTCAAAGATTCAACAGTAAACTGGAACTAAGAAGTGATTATACCAAGGATACAAGGTTAAGATACAAAAGTCTGTTGCTTTCCTATATGCCAGCAATGAACAACTGTGGCTCAATGGTTGAGCATTGACCTGTGATCCAGGAGGTCATGGTTTGATTCCTGGTCAGGGCACAGGCCCGGGTTGTAGGCTTGGTCCCTAGTAAGGGGCGTGCAGGAGACAGCCAATCAATGGTTCTCTCTCATCATTGCTATTTCTATCTCTCTCTCTCCCTTTCCCTTTGTCTCTAAAATCAATTAAAAAAATATATATATATATATATATATATATATATATATATATATATTATTTATTATTTTTTTTTTTTTATTTAAAAAATGCTTGCCCTAACTGGTTTGGCTCAGTGAATAGAGCATTGGCCTGCGGACTCAAGGGTCCCAGGTTCGATTCCGGTCAAGGGCAATGTACCTTGGTTGCGAGCACATCCCCAGTAGGGGGTGTGCAGGAGGCAGCTGATTGATGTTTCTCTCTCATCGATGTTTCTAACTCTTTATCCCTCTCCCTTCCTCTTTGTAAGAAATCAATAAAATATATATTTTTTAAAATTCTTTAAAAACAAAAAAACACACAAGCCCTGGCCTGTAGGCTCAGTTGGTTGAGTGTCATCCCATGCATCGAAAGCTCGCTGGTTTGATTCCCAGTCAGGGCACATACCCAGATCAATCCCCGGTTGAGAGGCAACCATCAATGTCTGTCTGTCTGTCTCTCTGTCTGTCTCTCTCTCTCTCTCCCCCCTCTCCCTTTCTCCTTCTAAAATCAATAACATTTTAAAAAACCACACAATACCATTTACATTAGCACCCCCAAAAAAGTACTTAAGAATAAATCTAACAAAATATATATGTACAATATCCATATGAGGAGAAAACTATAAAACTTTGATGAAAGAAATCAAAGAAGATCTAATAGGTATTTCATATCCATGGAGAGGAAGACTCAATATTATTTTTATGTCAGTTCTTCCCAACTTAATTTATAGATTCAATACAGTCTCAACCAAAATCCCAGCAAGTTATTTTGTGTATGTTGATAAACTATTTCTGAAGTTTATGTGGAAAAGCATAAGACCTAGAATAGCCAACACAGTATTAAGGAAGAACAAAGTTGGAGAACTAACACTACCCAACTTTAAGAGTTAACTGTAAAGCTATAGTAATCAAGACAGTGTGATATTGGCAAAATATCAGACAAACAGGTAAGTGGGACAGAATAGAGAGCTCAGAAATAGACCCACACAAATATAGTCAACTGACTTTTGACAAAGGAGTAAAGAATAGTCTTTTCAACAATTGGTACTGGAAAAACTGGGCATCTATATGCAAAAAAATGAATACAGACATTGACCTTACACCTTCCATAAAAATTAACTCAGAATGGATCAGAGACATAAAATAAAATGCAAAACTATAAAACTTACAGAAGATAACATAGAAAATCTAGGTGACCTTGAGTTTGACAATAACTTTTTAGATACAGTAATACCAAAAACACAATCCATGAAAGAAAAGTATTTGATAAGTAGGCTTCATTAAAATGAAAAACTTCTGCTCAGTGAAAAACACTGTTAAAAAATTAAAAAGAGCCCTGGCCGGTTTGGCTCAGTGGGTAGAGCATCGGCCTGTGGACTAAAGGGTCCCAGGTTCAATTCCAGCCAAGGGCACATGCCCAGGTTGCGGGCTCAATCCCCCCACCCCCGTAGGGGATGTGCAGGAGGCAGCCAATCAATGATTCTCTCTCATCATTGATGTTGATATCTCTATCTCTCTCCCTTCCTCTCTGAAATCAATAAAAAAAAAGAGAAAGAAACTGAAAAAATAAGCCACAACTGGGAGAAAATATTGTAAAACACTATCTGATAAAGGACTTGTATCACAAATATACAATTAACACTTAAAACTTAACAATAAGAAAACAAACAACTGCATCTTAAAATTGGCCAAAGACTTAAACAGATGCCTCACCAAAGAAGATAAAGAAGTGGCAAACAAGAATATGAAAAGATGCTCAGCATATGTCATTACGGAAAAGAAATGAAACAAAAGTGAAATACTACTACATACCTATTAGAAAGACTAATCAAAACCCAGACAACACCAAACATCAGTGAGGATGTGGAACAACAGGAACTCTCATTGGGAATGCAAAATTGAAGCCAGTTTGGAAGATGGTTTGTCAGATGTTTACAAAGCTGAACATAGTCTTACCATATGATCCAGCAATTGTGCTCTGAGGTATTTACCAAAAGGACTTGAAAATCTATGTCCACACAAAAACTTGCACACTAATGTTTACAGCAGTTTTATTTGTAATTGCCAAAGACTAGAAGCAACCAAGGTGTCCTTCAAAAAGTGAATGGATAAACAAACTGATACATCCATACAATGGAATATTATCTATATATATAAATGGTTAATAGGCAAAGTGTCCCCTTGGGAGTTTGACCGGGAGACTGGGAGTTTGATTGTTCACTATGACATGTGCTGACCACCAGGGGGCGGCACAGAATGAAGGAAGGCCCCAGCTGGCAGCCGGAAGGCCCCGATCAGCCCTGATGCCGGCCAGGCCTAGGGACCCTTCCCATGCATGAATTCGTGCACTGGGCCTCTATGCAAAAAAAGAAAATGATTTATCAAGCCACAAAAAGGTGTGGAAGGAAGCCAGTCTGAAAATGTTACATACTATAATTCCAAGTACATGGCATTGTACTTGGCAAAACTCTAGAGACGGTAAAAAGATCAGTAGTCACAGGAAGAATGAGGAGAAATGAATAGGTAGGTGTAGCATAGGAGATTTTTAGAGCAATGAATCTATTCTGTATGATACAGTAATGGAGGATCCATGAAACTGTGCATTTGTCAAAAACCGTAGACTTGTACAACCACAGTGGACCCTAATGTAAACTATGGACTTCAGTTAATAATGTAAGAATATTGGTTCATCCAATGTACCACACTAATGTAAAATGTTAATAATAGGGGAAACTGCAAGTGGGGAAATGGGGTACTAGTATATGGTGACTATACTATATGCTCAATTTTATTAATTTTAAAAATTGTTTTTAGAGCTGACAGAAGCAAAAAGGTAATCTCTCCCATAATCCTGACACCCAAAGATAACTACCACTAAGACAGTCGTATAAATATTCTATTCATTTTCTATTCATATGTATGTACACACATATACTATACACACACTGCTACTTATCTTTTTTTTTATAAAAGTTGGATAGAATATTACCTATTTGCAAATTGTTTCTAATTCCCACAACAATCCTAAAAGGTTATTGTTTTCATTTTATAGATGAAGTAACTGAGCTTGTAAATGGCTGAACTAGGTTCAGTTTCCAATGTATTTTATTCCAAAGCCTATATATTTTTACCACTATACCTCTTTGTAAAACATAACACCTACTTTTTGTTCCATCTTTATTTAACACTTTACCTCTTTATAAGATATAACAATCTTTCATACACCATGCTGCCTTCATGCAGTGAATTTCACTTCTGACGGTGTACATGCCCTTCCTGTGGCGTATTCCTTAACTCTGTGCCCTAGTACTGAATAGGAAGTGGTAGCCCAGCTTCTTTTTGCTCCAGGGAGGCAAACAATGGGACTGGCATTCATTTTTGGCAATAATATTGCTGTCTTCTGTATAAGCAGTTCTCAAAATTCAGGTGTTTATGAAAATTATTTCTGAGACCTAAAGAGCCTGAGGAAAAGGAGGGCGAGGGGTAGAGGCAGATGAAAGGGTAAAGAGAAGTGAATACATGTGGGTGCCTTGGGAAGAAAGCAGCCTCCAGTGTTGGGTTCAATGGAGACAGAGCTTGATTGTCCAGAAGGGGTGGTACCGTTCAGTGAATTGATAGCAGCCAGTTCAACCAGTACCTGTTGTGATCAGTGGCCATTCAGGGAAACTAAAGAAAACCCTATCCCTGCTCCTTCTCTCGATACCTATAGGAGACACTCTGAGGCTCCGAACAATCCTGGAAGCAATACAGAAGCACATCCATTCTTCTTCCCTCATCTTCAAACTGGCCCAAGATGCATTCAAGATTGCTACTCCCACAGACAGTAGTACTGACAGCACCCTACTCAACGTGGCCCTGGAGCTGGGCTTACAGGTATGGAGGAGTTGGCCTTCCCAGCTTTAGTCTTCTGGCCCAGGGACAATTAACAGAAGATAAGATCTTAGGGGAACTGGGCATAGGCCAAATCTGGTTCTTTCTGTGTCCCCTGAACACAACTTCTAGCCTAGGCACAAGGTAAGAACTCTGTAAATCGGGCTCCATTTTGAAGTTAAGTCCAGAAGCAACATAGCTTTAGGCTCCCCGGGGTCCAGGTCTTCTTCCCACCCACTCACATTCCTCCAAGTCAAGCAAAGTGGTAAATAAGCACTTTATTTGTTAGAGGTCATCAGTGAAGCCTTTATCTGTTTGGGGCTGAAATTAAACCTATCTGTATTTATCAAGGGAACAATGACTGTTTAAAGCACTAATAAATACTTCTTGGTGAGGAAATGGCAAATAGGGAGAGAAATTTCATATACTTAACTCACTGGAAATGTCTCTTTTTGCCCAGGTGATGAGAATGACCTTATCAACCCTTAACTGGAGGCGCCGGGAGATGGTGCGGTGGTTGGTGACCTGTGCTACAGAAGTGGGTGAGTCTTCCACCTCCCTCTATCCCCAGGGTAAAGGAGTTCCTGGGCTCTACTCTTGGGACAGGACAACAAATCATTAGAGCTCTCATATTTCTATTACTGATGACCTAAGAAAGGATGGGGCCACTGGTAGAAGGTGGCCTCTGCTCAGCCAGCCGCAGCTGGCCCAGGTTCTGCCTCTCTGCTTGGACTATATCCTGATGTCAGCAGCATTTTGTCCCTCTGATCAGAGACATCTGAGAGAATGAATTGTCAAAAGCCAGTACTCAAGTGCACCCTTGTGCAATAGTTGACCCAGTGGTTTGGTCCCAGTTCCTATCCATACTTCTGAGAAATCCCAAACAACTTGGAAGCTTAGGACCCCATCTAGAGCCCAAAGCCCCAGTATAAGACTCTACCCTGAGAAGCCCCACTTCAGCTAGAACCCCCAGGCAGATCTGGGGCTCTGCTGCTCCATCCTTGTGATGGGTTAAGAGCACCTGCTGAGACCTTCAGTCCTCTGACCAGGGGAAGAAAGGAATGGAAAGAGACCCTAAGCAGGGTCTGGCCATCCGGGATGCTCCCCTTGCCCTGGTTTGCCTCAGATCATCTCAAGGCTGCTGAGGAGAAGGGAAAACTCATCTCTGCAGGCAAGTTCTGACCCCAAATGGTAATCTGGGCAGACGTGGATCGGGACCCGGATGGCCACAGCTGAGCTCAGGCTCTTCCTGACAGGTGTGCGGGCCCTGGTGAGCATCTTGCAGAGCTGGTACACACTCTTCACCCCCACCGAGGCTACTAGCATTGTGGCTGCCACAGCCGTATCCCACACCACTATCCTGCGCCTCAGTCTTGACTATCCACAGCGGGAGGAGCTGGCTAGCTGTGCTCGCACACTGGCCCTGCAGTGTGCTATGAAGGATCCACAGAGCTGTGCCCTTTCAGCCCTTACACTCTGTGAGAAAGACCACATCGCCTTTGAGGCAGCCTACCAGATCGCCATTGATGCTGCCGCTGGTGGCATGACCCATTCACAGCTGTTCACCATCGCCCGCTACATGGAGCTCCGTGGCTACCCGCTACGTGCCTTCAAGCTGGCCTCACTGGCCATGAGCCATCTCAACTTAGCCTACAACCAGGACACCCATCCGGCCATCAATGATGTGCTCTGGGCATGTGCCCTCAGCCACTCTCTGGGCAAGAATGAGCTGGCGGCCCTCATTCCCCTGGTGGTGAAGAGCGTGCACTGTGCCACGGTGCTCTCAGACATCCTACGGCGCTGCACGGTGACTGCACCTGGCCTGGCTGGCATCCCAGGTCGCCGCAGCTCTGGAAAGCTCATGTCCACTGACAAAGCTCCACTGCGCCAGCTGCTGGATGCCACCATCAATGCCTATATCAACACCACACACTCACGCCTGACACACATCAGCCCTCGTCACTATGGAGAGTTTATTGAGTTTCTGAGCAAGGCTCGGGAGACCTTCCTGCTGCCGCAGGATGGCCACCTGCAGTTTGCCCAATTCATCGACAACCTCAAGCAAATCTACAAAGGCAAGAAGAAGCTGATGCTGCTGGTGCGAGAGCGCTTTGGCTGAGAAAGCAGACAGCCCACTGCTGGGGCAGCCTGGGCTCCCAGGTTCCATCAGGTCAGGCCAAGGACACTGAAACATTTGTCCACCCTGAGAGGACCCTAAGCCCCCGTGGCTGAACCAAAGGACCTCAGGGCTAAGCATGGGGAGAGTCCAACTGTAGCCTGAGCCTGCCTTGGCAAGGTTCTCAGTATAGCCCACTGTTCCTGGAGGAGCTGGGCCCTGCAGATTGATCAGAAACTCTACAACATGCCACCTCACGCCCCTATATCCTGCGTGTGTCCTGGGCATTGGCCCTGTCTCCCTTGGCAAACACAGAACACTGTTCCATCTCAGGGATTGCTTAACCAGAGAAACAGAAGCATGTATGGTACTGTAAATATTATAGTATATGTGTTGCCAATTACATTGTAAAGTTGTAACTATTTATAATTCTGGTTCTAATTTCATGGGTACTTGAAGTAGCTGTGGGTGGGAAGATAGAGTTGTTTTCTGAGGAGACTCACACCATTTCTCAGGTTTCTGTTGCAGAGTATATACTGTTGGCAGTGGAAGAGTGCAAGTGGCAGGGAGAAAAATGGCCAGTTAGAGTAAATCCCAAGTCTAGTCTATGCAGAAACTGCAGCCTACAGAAGGGGTAGCTGTAGCCGCATGGTGAGTAAGGGGCTGGGCCAGGACTGAACTTAGACTTCGCTACATGAAGCCATGAGGACACTGAAGCTCATGCTCCTGCTCACACAGCCTCTAGGAGCCTGCTGAGCTCCTAAGAAACAAGATCAGGGAGCAGCTGGAGGTCTGGGAGGCCACTGAGTTCATACTGTTCATCTACTCTGGTCACCGTTGTGTTAGTGTCTGGTTTCATCTCTCATTATGTATGTGTGTGTGTGTGTGTGTGTGTGTGTGTGTGTGTGTGTGTGTATCTGTATGGCTAAGTACATGTGTCTGTATGCATAGATATATCTGTGCATGCCTGTATGTGCACATGTGTGTATCTGTGTGAATACATGTCTGTGTGCTGGACGGGTTTCTGTGTGAGGGTATACACATTTGTGAACATGTAGGAATACTTATCTGTGTGTGTGTTCATGTTGATACATGCTTAGTGTGTATCTGGGCACACATGAGTTCATGTGTATAAACATGTTTGTGTGTATGCTTGCTCTCCATTGATGCATCTTTACATGTGTAATTGTGTATATTTCAACATGTAGGTATGTATGTGAATTTATATTTGAGCATCTGCATGAATGTGGCTCTTCTTTTTTTGCCAGATCTGTCTTCCCAATTCCTCTTAGTCTCTCTCACCAGCTAAACATGTTCCCCATCTCTGTGCCTCCTCTATTCTCTCACCAAACAAGCTTCTACTCACTAGTCTATCTTAAGAGTGGCTTCTTCAGCTCCAGTTCTCTTCTCACCCTGTACTTGCTTTCTTCCTCTGCCTCTCTACCTCAAGCTTCCTCTGCCTGCTTTGGTCAGTCCCATTGGTTACTGATTTGGAGGCTGGGGCTGGGATGCATTTGGCCTTTCCCTTTCTGACTAGTTTGTAGTCCTAGTGGGCAACTCCTGTGTTAGCCCTGGCTGACCTCCACAATGTATTACATTCCTGCTACCTGCCTGCCCCTATGCTCAGCCTAGAATTAGGAGGTAGCAAGGGCATTCAGAAGAGTCATTTGGATGCCAGTGTCTTGGTGTTTACTGTTTTTAGTTCCTGAGTAAGGGATGGCGTGTGATAGGAAGGGTGGTATAGCTAGAGTGTGAACTAAGGACCTGTCTGCTCCGTTTTCCTTTCTTTGACAAACTGTTTGTTTCACCTTCTTTTCCCCCCTCCACACTAACCAGTAAGTTGTATTTGCTATTTGTGGCTAATGAAGTCTTACTGTTCAGCCATGGGCCCTACAACCTCTCAGCCCAACAGGTTGGTTTAAAAAAAAAAAAAAAGCCACTCCCATTTCTGTATCACGATTGCATTTTTTAGCAAGTATGTGAACTCAGTGCTTTTCTATAAATAAATCATGGATCACAGAAAATATTTTTGTAAAATCAGAAATAGTGTTTTTTCAATAAATGGGGCTCTTCTCTCTCTTCTGCATTGCCCTGGCTGGGACAGGGAGCTGGTTGGGCCTATAGCACAGTGGATTTCTAGTGGTATAAGATGTGGAGGACAAATGAATTGCCTGCCACACCAGACCCTACTCGAGAGCTCACAAATAGCTTAGAGCCTTGTCCCAGGAAATAGGTACCATCATAATGGGCAGAAACACCAAGATCCTGAGAAAATTGGAAGGTATGCTCAGAAAAGAATGCAGAGCAACCCTGAGCAACACAGGGACTTTTGTCTTCAGAGGCCCTCACCTCAGTGATGCAAGTCTAACTCTAACCCTAAGCAACCTAGCTCTAAGTCCTTATGTCCTCCCATCTTTTCGTATCAAAGCTGAAGGCTTCTCAGCTTTCCCTGCTTAACTAGGCGCCACCTTCCTTAATAGGCCTCTCTGAAGTATTTCAGCCATTACTGTGACCCTCTCTGATCTATATTCCCCTCTCTCCCCAGACACAACTTGACCTCATAAGCGATGGGGACCCTATTTCTCTGCAAGTATCATAGCTCCAGCTGTTAGGAAACTCTACCCAAACCCATGTAGCTCTGGGGCTTGGAGATCTGAGGTCAAGATGGTGGGGAGAGATCTAACATTAAGTCCTACAGTACACACCCTGATATCTGAGTTCCCATGACTTTGGGAGAGGATGTAGACAGAGGCCCCGGGGAAGGAGCAGAAGCTAAGAAGGAACTGAAGATAAGGGCACAGATCTTTCACAAACAAAACCACATGTTAGACTCCAACTCTGGAACTTTTATTCTCCTGGAAACAATCTTCTTTGTTGGTAGTACTTGAGGGGAAAAACTGTTATGCTCAGTTCTGTCGAAGCACACGTGAGTATTTGTGCACGGCATCCACAAACGCCCCCACATGTTCTGGGTCCATGTCAGGGTAGAGTCCATGGCCCAGGTTGGCAATGTAGCGCTGTGGCCCAAAGTCATCCAGCATCTGCTGCACCAGCCGCCCGATCTCCTCCTGGGGGACCAACAGGGCATTAGCTACAGGGAGGGCCAGCAAGCCTCTGTCCTCCCTACACATAATAGTGACACACATATATGTAGGCGATTCTACTCAGTTATTCATTTAGTCATTAATTCAAAAAAATTTATTGGATGCCTACGATGGGCCAGGCACTAAGAAAACACAAATAAACACAAAAATGAAAAGAAATTCCTGCCTTCCTGGAGTTCACATGGTGTGTATGGGGTAGAGGGGAGAGACAGACATAAAAATACAAGAATACAACCATATCTACAGCCTTGGGAATGCACAGAGACAAACTCACAGACATACACAAGGACTCTGGTTGTTACCTCAGGTGCATACAGGGCACAGGGGTCCAGATTGCCCTGCAGGGTCACGTTCTTCCCCACACGTTCCCTGGAAGCAGAGTTGGTGCTATGTTCTGGTGACTACACATATGGCAGCTGCACCCCCTATACCTCACCCTCCATTACTTACCGGGCTTTCTGTGGGGCCACTGTCCAGTCAAGCCCAACCACCTCGTAGCCAGCCTGAGCCAGTTCCTCCAGAGCAAAATGTCCATCCTTAGCAAAGACAATCTGGGGGAACAAAAGGGCAGATTTCTGAGGCTACAGAGGGCCTTGCTTTGCCCACTAACCTACCTCAGCTGTACCTCGACTGCCCTCCAGTGGTCACTTCATTCCATGCAGGACTTATTCTGAAAGTCCCAGTCCCACCTTCATTCAATTCCCATTCTTACCATGGGCACTGGTGCCAGGCCTGCCTCCTGCAGCATGGCCTTTACTCGCTTGGCCACTTCACGGATGTAGGGCAGTGCAAACTTATTGAAGAGCTGTGGGCCAAGATGCCCTGCGTGGGACTCAAAGAGCTGCAATGCCTACAGTTAGGTGGTGGTGAAGATAAATACTTAACACACAAAAAGGAAATATTTCAGGCCCCACACACAGAACTGAATTCAATTTTCCCCAAGTGACTTCAACCCCCGATACTGCCTAAGCCTAAAAACCCAGTTCCAGTCAAAAAGTTTTGTCTTTTCCTCCAGATCCCAGTGCTAGCTTTGGTCTTTGAACACATGAAACATTAAGCCCCCCCGCCCCACCCCGCCCCTGCCAGAGTTGGATGGACTTAGCTGCTCCAGCCAGATCACTGCAAGCTCAGCTTCTTTCATGCCTGGCATTAAGACACCTACCCTCTCTCAGGTACAGGGAACTATGTGCTTCTGGTCCTTATGGACTAAACCTCAGCCTATTTGTCTCTCCCTCAGGACTCACCTGGGCACCAGCAACCACTTGTCCCACCAGATATGGTACCAAAGCATCAGTGAGGATGCGAAGCAGCTGGTGACTGGCCTTCGGTCTCTGGTAAAGCCAGCGCTTGGCCTGAGCCATGGTGCTTGAGCTGCCACCCTCAATCATGTATGTCATCAGAGTCCACTGCAAAGGGATCCAAAGAGAATGCACAGGTGTAGAAGTCTGACACACCCTTCCCTTGCCTATGCCAGACCTGCCAGAGTGATTTCCCCAGGCCCAAGTACCTGCCCTGTTCCACATTACCGGGGCACCAGCAAAGCCAATCAGTGGCACACGTCCAGCCAGCCGTTGTCGAGTGAGGGTGATGGCCTGGAACACATAGGCCAGCTCAGAGACCACTGCTGCTGGATCCCGGAGGCGCTCTAAATCCCGCTCTTCTCTTAATGGTTCTGGGAAACTGGGACCTTTGCCAGGCACCATGGTCACCTCCATGCCCAGGGCCTGGAAGGGGAGAAAACATCCGTGTTTCCAACCTGTAACTCCAGGAGGAAAGGCTCTGTTCAGCTCATGCCAGGAACAAGGAAAAGGAGAATAAAGCTCAGCCAAACTCCATCTCTTCCAGCCCAACTTTTCCCCACTGTCCCGTGAGGATAAGTGTCCATATTCCAGAATCAGGTTTGAGCATGTACCTGAGGTACAACAAGGATGTCGGAGAAGATGATGGCAGCATCCAGAGGGAAGCGACGCAGTGGCTATAGGGAACAGAAGACAGGTTGCTAAGTGGTGAGCTGAGGGCATAAATCCCTCCCTCTTTTGTGGGCCCCTCACCTGCAGAGTCAGTTCACAGCAGGCCTCTGGGGATCGACAGGTGCTGAAAAAGTCCTGGGCAGCCCGAGTTTCCCTAAACTCTGTAGACAGGAGAGGGGAGGCAGGGCTCAGCCTTGAGGAACCTCAAGAGCCCTCCCCTGCACCTCAAAAGCTTATTGCTCTCCAGAGTTTTTCCCAAACTCAAGCCCTGCCCCTGACCTGGTAAGTAGCGGCCTGCCTGCCGCATGCACCAGACCGGAGTGTAGTCTGTGTCTTCCCCCCAGGCTGCTCGCAGAAAGGTGTCATTCTTCAGCTCCGGAAAGCCCTGGGGTCTGGAGTGAGGGGCGGGAAGGGGAGTAGGTGTCAGTAAGCTAGGCTTAAGGTTGGGGAAGGCTCCGGTCCTTAAGGCGTATTCAATCCAGCACCGTTATCTGCTTTCCCCACACCGTCTCCCAAGCCGTGGCTCCCGGCCCATTCTGCCTCCTCTCTGCCTATCAGGTGGAGCACAAGACTACAAGGGCCCGCGCTGGGGCCTCTGCCCTACCCACCGCCCCAGCTTCCCCAAGCTCAAAGCCACTGGAAAGACTGGGGGGAAGGGGGCACAGAAAGGATAGTTTGAGGGTCTCTGGACCAGAAAATCACAGGAACAGGGGAGTATAAGTGGGCTGGTTCCGCATCTGGGAGCTAGTCAAGACGGGATCAGAGTTGACGGTCCGGAAATAGGGATCCTAGTTGAAGATTAGAAAGTCCTGGGCGCATCCCCTATGAAGGTGGCGGGGACGCAGTCCAGCGGACCCTGGGATGGTCTCCGGAATCCAAGGTTGGAGGGTTTTCGGGATTCCAGGCTCTGGGGTTCGGGTTGGGGACTCTCCAGGGGAAGGGGGCATACGGACAGATTCCTCAGCTAGAAGTTAGAAGCCTCGCTGGCCACACCGAGCGCGGTGCAGAGAACTCACCCTAACCCGTTCGCCTCCATGATAAGATGTCAGTAACTGCGAGCCAGTCCCACTTTAACCTGAGTCTGAGCCGGCCCCGCCCCCGCCCCCGCCCCTTCCTGGACTGAGCCAAGGCGGTGGCCATGTTGGTAGTCACATGATCAGATTCTAGCTGTGGGTAGGGCCCCTTACCTCACTTCACCGTAAAGTCTAGTGTAGCGACGCAGCAACAAATACCCCACCCCACCCCCAGAGTCTAAACTACACCTTCCCTTTGGCTTGAGGAACTTCCCTCCTCTGAAAGCCTAGGAATCCTGAAGACTCAACCTAAGTCTCACTTTCACTCCCACTGTCCATGATCCTAACAGTCTTACAGTGGATTATGGAACCAAGCTGTACAGGAAACGTAAGTCATTATTTATATAACTAAGAGTCTATAACAGGTGCGAAGGTTACAGTGGTGAACAAGATATCCCCTTCCTTTAAGGAGCTATACAGACTGATGGGGAAAAAGAGGAATCAGCACTCACAATGTGTTTTTTCAATGTGCTTTTATTGATTTTTAGAGAGAGGAAGGGAGACATCAATGTGAAACATCAATGTAAGTGAACATCAACTAGTTGCCTCCCATACACATCCCAACTGGGATTGAACCCACAAGCTGGGTACGTGCCCTGACATGGTTACCAGCAAACTTTCGGTGCATGGGACTACACTCAACCAACTGAGGAGCCACATCGGCCAGGACACAGTAATGAATTTTTTAAGAAGAAAAAGCTAGAAGCAACTAGCAAGGGCTCCTCGCTTAATTGGGGAAAGCAGTGGGGTTGTTCCAAGCAAAGGGAACAGCATGTGTAAAGTGAAGAGGCAAAAGAGCAAATGGCTATTATTAAGAAAACCAAGAGGTCAACCTGTGTAATTCAAGAGGTTGGAGATGTCTAGAGTTCAGGTCATGCAGGCCCTTGTGCGGTGCATTTGTTCACTTTATTCTGTAGTAGTGAGATAGCATACAAATAGCTTGAAGAGAAGGAAAGAGAAGCACCATGTTCCCAATTTTCTAGGGAGATGGAAAACTGACAAAATTACACGGGATTATTTATTATTTATTTCTTGATAACCTCAATTATTTGGAAAATATATCAAAATAAAGTTCCTGCCCTGGCCAATGTGGCTTAGCTGGTTGGGTCCCATGCACCAAAAGGTTACCAATTTGATTCCCGGGGGGTGAGGGGACATGCAGGAGACAGCCAATCAATGTTGTGTTCTCACATGGATGTTTCGCCCTCTCCCTTCTTCTCTCTCTAAAAATAAATTATTTTAAAAGCCTATTAAAAATCAAAAGTTTCCACCTAACGGTCCATCAATAGTTAACCAGATAAACAAAATGTTGTATATACATACAATATTATTCAGCCATAAAAAGAATTTAAGTTCTGCCCTAGCGAGTTTGGCTCAGTGGATAGAGCGTTGGCCTGCAGACCAAAGGGTCCCGGGGTTCGATTCCAGTCAAGGCTCCTCCCTGGCCTGGGCCCTGGTCGGGGCTCCTGCAGGAGGCAACCAATCAATGTGTTTCTCTCATGTTGATGTTTCTCTCTGTCTCCCTCTCTCTTCCACTCTCCAAGGAAAAGAAAGAAAGAAAGAAAGAAAGAAAGAAAGAAAGAAAGAAAGAAAGAAAGAAAGAAAGAAAGAAAGAAAGAAAGAAAGAAAGAAAGGAAGGAAGGAAGGAAGAAAGAAAGAAAGGAAGGAAGGAAGGAAGGAAGGAAGGAAGGAAGGAAGGAAGGAAGGAAAGAAAGAAAGAAAGAAAGAAAGAAAGAAAGAAAGAAAGAAAGAAAAAAAATGAAAGAAAAGAATTTACGTTCTGATACATGCTACAACATTGTTGTAACATGCTTTAGTGAAGACAGACATAAAGAACACATATTGTATGATTCCACTCTCAGGAAATATCTAGAACAGGCAAATTCATAGAGGCTAGTAGATTAGAGTTTACCAAGGGCAGGGGAAAGGAGGCAATGAAGAATTAATTGCTAAAGGGTACAAAGTTTCTCTTTGGGGTGATGGAAAAGTGTTTTATTATTATTATTATTATTATTATTATTATTATTATTATTATATATTGATTTCAGAGAGGAAGGGAGAGGGAGAGGATGATAGAGACATCAATGATGAGAGAAAAGGGAGGCAGCCGCACACTGGGATCCAGCCCACAACCTTGGCATATGCCGGGACCCGGAATCCAACCCTGACCTCTCTTCCACATTCATAGGTCAACGTTCAACCACTGAGCCACGCTGGCCCGGCCACAATTTTTAAAAATTAATGTACCAAAAACCATCGATTTATAGTTCAAATGGGTGGATTGAATGGTATGTGGATTATATGTGAAGAAAACTTTTTTTTAATATATATTTTTTATTGATTTCAGAGAGGAAGGGAGAGAGAAGAAACATCAATGATGAGAATCATTGATTGGCTGCCTCCTGCACGCCCCCTACTGGGGGGGATCCAGCCGCAACCCAGGCATGTGCCCTTGGTCGGAATGGAACCTGGGACCCTTTAGTCTGCAGGCCGACCAGGGCAAGAAAACTGTTTTTTTAATGCGGGGAGGGGGCAGTTTCCTTTCCTTCCATGACGGTACTTCATCAACAGCTCCTGCCCATCTTTTTTGCCTTCTCCCTTCCGGTCTAGGCTTTTCCTCTCACTTCGTTCAGAATTACTGCGAGAAACTGGATAATGATCATCGGTATCCTGGAGGCAGCCAATCGGCGTTGCGTTCTCACACGGATGTTTGAACGCAACAACCAGGATCAAGCCCGAGTGACTCAAGACTCTCGCCAGTGGCAGGGCTGGGGGGGAGGTTATAGCCCCAATCGTTTAAGTCACACTGTCCCTAGGACGGGGAGCCCGAGGGGATGTCTAGAAAATTGAAGACTCTTCTGGTTGTAGTATGACTTGTTAGTGAGGAGGCAAAACGAAAGCCAGGGGACCAGAAAAATGGTGGCTGAATAAGGGTGGTAGCAGTGAGGATAAAATGGTAGTAGACATGGGGTAGCGAAGGGGAGACTGGTCAGGTAGAAACTATTGAACTGGGTCGGGTTAGCTGAGTGGGAGGCACAGAAGCAATAAGGTTGAGGATCCGAGCAGAGAGGGCAATACGGCAGGTGCGCGTAGTCCAGAACTTACGACGGAGGCCGGCCGCGGGCGGGGCGAGCGGAGGGGGAAGCTCAGTCAGCCTCCGGGGCCGCCGCTCCCGAGCCGGTAGCTCCCGAGCCGGTCGCTGCCGGGCTTTCCTCCGCCGCCTCGCCATGGCGGGCCCGGGCCCGGGCGCGGCGCTGGAGACCCCGCGGCAGGTGCTGGGTCGCATCCGCTTCCTGGCGGAGGCCGCGCAGAGCCTCCGCGCCGGACGGCCGCTGCCCGCGGCGCTGGCTTTCGTGCCGCGCGAGGTGCTCTACAAGCTCTACAAGGACCCCGCGGGCCCGTCGCGCGTGCTGCTGCCCGTGTGGGAGGCGGAGGGCCTGGGGCTGCGCGTGGGAGCGGCGGGCCCGGCCTCGGGCCCCGGCTCCGGGCCCCTCCGCGCTGCCCGCAACAGCATCGAGCTGCGGCGCGGCTCCTGCGTGCGCACCACCGGCGAGGAGCTGTGCAACGGCCACGGGCTCTGGGTGAAGCTGACCAAGGTGCGCCCGGCCCGCCCCGAGCCCCGCCAAGGGCCCCGGAGCTGGGAGGCCCCGGCTGTCCCCCTCCCTCCCCGCACCGAGCTGGCATTGCGTCCGGTGCCCTTTGCCTTGGGCCGGGCAGCTCCCTGACGCCTGCCCCCGTTTGACGTCTCCCGGCAGGAGCAGCTGGCCGAGCACCTGGGCGACTGCGGGCTGGACGAAGGCTGGCTGCTGGTGTGCCGCCCGGCCGAGGGCGGGGCCCGCCTGGTGCCCATCGACACTCCCGACCACCTCCAGCGGCGCCAGCAGCTCTTCGGCGTGGACTACCGCCCGCTGCTCAGGTGTTGCACTTGGAGGGGCGGGGATGGCCGTCGGTGGGCCGGGCCCCGGCGAGTTGGAAAGTAGTCCGGCACCGCCCATTAGGTGGGATCGGAGCGAAGGTCGGGTTAGGAGCAGGAAGGGGCGGGACCTGAAGGAGGGGGTGGGGTGGTGTCGTTTGGAGGAGTTGGCGCTCCGGGTGAAGGTTCCAGGCCTTGGGGGATTGTCCTGCTGCGCACTGATGCCGCCCCATCCCGCCCCACAGATGGGAACAGGTGGTGGACCTGACCTACTCCCATCGCCTGGGATCGAGGCCCCAGCCCGCTGAGGCCTACACGGAAGCTGTTCAAAGGCTACTGTGAGTGAGCTGGGCGGGATGGGGAGGAGGAGCCCGGGTCTGGGCCCGCCCCAATGAAGGATTTGGCATTGCTTAGCTATGTGCCCCCGACGTGGACCTACGAGTGCGACGAGGACCTGATCCACTTCTTGTACGACCACCTGGGCAAGGAGGATGAGAACCTGGGGAGCGTGAAGCAGTATGTGGAGAGCATAGACGTTTCCTCCTACACGGTGGGTGCTGGGCCTCCTCCCACCCCAAGTAAGAGGCTGTCACATCTTCCTTGACCCAGAACCCTCACCTCTAGACCAGGGTTAAACCTGAATCCCCATTGGCCAGACTCCGTGCAGCCCCCATGTGGGAAATCCTATAGGAACCCAGACAGTTCCACTCATACCGGCTTCACATTTAACCCAGATCCACTGTGTCATCTCTCCTCCCTGACCCAAAGCACATTCCCAGTGCAGGGAATGGGGGTAAACACTGATTCCACCTCTCTGTCCCTCCCCAGGAGGAGTTCAATGTGTCCTGCCTGACAGACAGCAATGCAGACACCTACTGGGAGAGCGATGGATCCCAGTGCCAGCACTGGGTGCGGCTTACCATGAAAAAGGGCACCATTGTCAAGTGAGTGGGCTCTGAGTAGGACAGGGTGGGTGAGCCACGTGTCTGTGCGTGTACAGAGACCCACATGTGTACTCTGACCCCCTAGGAAGCTGCTACTCACAGTTGATACCACAGATGACAACTTCATGCCTAAGAGGGTGGTGGTCTATGGGGGCGAAGGGGACAACCTGAAGAAGCTGAGTGACGTGAGCATTGACGAGTGAGCAAGCTGGCCTGGGTCGGAGGTGGGGCATGATCCTAGCAGTGGGGACTGGCCCAGCTTGGAAGGTGGGGTGAAATCCCAGAGATCCTTGAAGGCAAGGAGTACCCAGAGTATCTAACGTCTGTCTCCTCAGGACTCTGATCGGGGATGTCTGTGTCCTGGAGGATATGACCGTCCACCTTCCAATCATTGAGATCCGCATTGTGGAGTGCCGAGGTGGGGCTTAAGGTTGTAAGGAGGGAAAAGGAGCCCCATTGTATAGGTGGGGGCTAGCTGGAAGTGCATGTGGAGAAGGGGGTGGGCTTAGAGTTGAGGTGAAGGTAATAGCTGAACTAACTCCAGGATTTGAAACTTCGGGGCCTGAGCCAGGTGGAAGGTACCAGGGTATAGACCTGCCTTAAAGCCATAGAGATGTTAAGGCTCACCTGAAAGAGGAACTGAGATGGGACCCACAGGCTTTCCAACAGTTATAGGGTGGACGGGAGAACCAACAAAGAATATAATAATCAGAAAGAGGTAAGTAGAAGGGGATCTCAAAGGTTCCAAGTGTTTAGGGGCAAAAGGTGACAAAAGGCCGAGCATTAAGGAGACATTCTCAGGATTGAAGGCCAAGGAGGCAACAGGCACAGCAAGTGACCTCACTCTGTCTCCTCCCAGATGACGGGATTGATGTGCGTCTTCGAGGGGTCAAGATCAAGTCATCTAGACAGCGGGAGCTCGGGTTGAATGCAGACCTTTTCCAGCCGGCCAGCCTGGTGCGATATCCACGCCTGGAAGGCACTGACCCAGAAGTCCTATACCGCAGAGCTGTTCTCCTGCAGAGGTGGCTGTGGTCCTGGGCCTGCCAGGCCCTCCCCTTCCCTTCCCCCTATCCTGTCTATGTGGAGGAGTTCCCGAGGTTATACTGTCAGCTGTTCAACTTCCAGTGTCAGAGCAGCCCCTGGGCCCTGGCCGCTACTGGACCCGTATTTTTGGGGATTGAGGGGTTCTGACATCCATGCCAAATGCTTTAGCTGCAGTTACCTTTACCCACCCACCCCAGATTCATAAAGATCCTAGACAGCGTCCTGCACCACCTGGTACCTGCCTGGGACCACACGCTGGGCACCTTCAGTGAGATTAAGGTGAGCCTAGCCCACCCAGTGCTGGTCTTGGCAGTGGGCTCCCCCTTTCTGCTCATGCAATCGTTCACTCTTCAGCAGAGAGTTTTTAAAACCTTTGCTGGGCTCTGGGGACTTAGGAAGAAAGCCAGACGCAAATAGTCAAAATTTAGTCTTTCTGGTGCTATTCCCCAGATAGTCTGTGAAATGCACAAGAGCTGGGGGCGGAAAGGTTATAGCACGGATAGAACAGGCTGCATAAAAGGTGTATCCTGGGAGTTCCTAGCAACTCTTAGATGAACTGAGAGGCATACTAGCAGCATCTAGATGATGTGATTATAGTATGGGGATGAGGCTGGGAGGGAGTGGGCAGGAAGCTGGCTCTGGTAGCAGAGGGCCCTGTGGACCAGGCTGTGAAGCAGGGACTTTGTCCCAGGTCAGTGAAGCCATTGAAAGGTTTTAAGTAAGTTATGACAAAGTTGGATTTTTTCTGTTTTAGAAAGCTCCCCCTGGTGGCTGGACTAAGGGAGGGACTGGAAGCATGGACAGGGATGGACTAGGCTTGGACTGGAATGGTGGAATTGGGTCCAGGCATAGAGGAAGGTTCCAGGGCCTGGACAGGGGCTGACTGCCTACCAGTCCTGCTCTGGTTACCTTTTCTCACCAGCAAGTGAAGCAGTTCCTGCTGCTGTCACATCAGCGGCCAAGCCTGGTGGCCCAGTGCCTGCGTGATTCAGAGAGCAGCAAGCCCAGTTTCATGCCACGCCTGTACATCAACCGGCGCCTTGCTATGGAACACCGTGCCTGCCCTTTAAGGGACCCTGCCTGCAAGAACGCTGTCTTCACCCAGGTCTGGACCACCTGGGTGGTACTGAGGGAGGGCCAGTAAGGGGCTTAGGAGGCTGGGTCAAGAGGGACCTGAGCAAGGTCTTTGGGCAAGAATGGGGCTAAGTCTTGACACAGACTCCTGCAACTCCCTCCTCTTTCCCCTGCCCCAGGTTTATGAAGGCCTCAAGCCCTCTGACAAGTATGAAAAGCCCCTGGACTATAGGTATGGCATGAGGCTGAATGACTTACTCAGAGCAGATGTGCACACACACACCCACACACTGCCTCTGGCACCCCTCACCATTACCCCTCTATAGCCCTACTCCTGGCTGGTGTCGGGGTTGGTGAATCGTCCTGAGCCCTGGCCCAGCATGATGACAGAGGTCCACCCCCATTTACAGGTGGCCCATGCGCTATGACCAGTGGTGGGAGTGTAAATTCATTGCAGAAGGCATTATTGACCAAGGTGAGGCCCTGAGGGAGGATAATAAGCACCCTGCCCTAGTTAGAGTGGTTGAGGCTGCTGGGGGCCTGCTTTTATTCCATTATTGGAGCTCTTGAGTGCCCCAGCTGAGGGCATCTATCTGTCATTTCAGGGGGTGGTTTCCGGGATAGCCTCGCAGACATGTCAGAAGAGCTGTGTCCTAGCTCGGCAGACACCCCTGTGCCTCTGCCCTTCTTTGTGCGCACGGCCAACCAGGTACTCCCACCCTTACCTCCCAAGTTGTTTCTGCTGTTTTGTCTCTGCAAACCTCCCAGGTACCAGGTTGAGCTAGTGAGGGAGCAGAAGAGGGTCCAAGTTGCCCAGGACAGCCTCTGGGCAGATAGGGAAGGGGAGCCATTGTCCATTCAGAGGGATCATTCAGGGCCCCCAGGGAAAGGTGTTCAGGGAAGTCTTTGGGAAATCTCAGACAAGAAAGTAGGTCCACCCCATGCCATGCTGACAACCCTGTCTCGGGGGCAGGGCAATGGCACCGGTGAGGCCCGGGACATGTATGTGCCCAACCCCTCCTGCCGAGACTTTGCCAAGTACGAGTGGATTGGACAGCTGATGGGGGCTGCCCTTCGGGGTAAGGAGTTCCTGGTGAGTAGCCTAACCTGCACCCCATCAGCCTTGGGCCCTGGAAGGAAGAAGGACCAGCCAAACCTGGGCAGCTCCGGATGAGAAGACATTAATGAATATTTGTCCCACAGGTCCTGGCCCTGCCTGGTTTTGTGTGGAAGCAGCTGTCTGGTGAGGAGGTGAGCTGGAGCAAGGACTTCCCAGCTGTGGATTCTGTGCTGGTGAGTCGGGCTTGGAGCTAGTGTTTCCTCTGCCCAGCCCCTGAAGGTTGCTACTCCCCAGGGCTGTCCTGAACCTTCTCTTACCACACACGTGCTCCCTCCAATCCCATCTACTCTCATTGTCTCAACTACTATCCATAGTCTGGTGACTCCTAAATCTTCACCTCTAACCCCACTTTCTCTCCGAAGCCTGGGCCATATATGCATCTGCCTGCTGGATGTCTGCTCTATGATGGCACCTCAAGTTCAGCACACACTTCATCTCCCCAGTCTACCGCCCTCTAGACCTCCCTCTCTCAGAACGGCACGGCCACCCACCCCTTCCCCTGCTGAGGCCCTCAGGCTCCTTCTTCACTCCTCTTCCCTCACCTCCCACGTTCTGTCACATCTCCTTCTGGAATCTGTCTACTTTTCCCATCTTACTACTACCCTCCAGTTCAGGCCACCTTCCATTCTAACCCAACCACTAACTATAAAGGCTAGTGTCCCTATCTACTCTTACCCATCTGATCTCCAGCAGCCAGAGTATTTTATTTCACACTCACTTACCCTCTTCAATGGCTCAGCTCTGGGATAAAATACAAAATCCAGAAAGACCTTACATGACCCATGTATATGTGGCCACTTGGTTCACATTCAGGTTCCAGCCAAACAGATTCCTTAAACCTTTTGTACTTCCACCTTTTTCCAATATTCTCTCTCCCAACTTACTTGTGGCCCAGCCCATTCCCAGCCATCTTTTGGGTCTCGGCATAGATGCCATTTCCTCCAGGATGCTTTCCCTGTTCTCCATGCCTGATTACATGTTGTCTTGTTACTTTCACAGCCCTTGACTGATCCCCTCATTTCTCTCTCATGGCCTGCCTGGGGACTTTCTTGCCTGGCTGGCTGTCCTGATTCCCTGTGAGCATCTTGAGGAAAAATGAGTTTCCATAATGAAAAGCTGACCTTCCTGCCTCTCTCCAACCCCTAGGTGAAGCTCCTGGAAGTGATGGAAGGAATGGACAAGGAGACATTTGAGTTCAAATTTGGGAAGGAGCTAACATTCACCACTGTACTGAGTGACCAGCAGGTGGTGGAGCTGATCCCTGGTGGTACAGGCATCGTGGTGGGATATGAGGACCGTTCCCGTTTCATCCAACTGGTACAGAAGGCACGACTAGAAGAAAGCAAGGAACAGGTACTGCCCAGAGGCCAGGAGAACAGAGAGCTTTGGACAAGAGCCCAGAGCCCAGGCTGATAGGCCACCAGTTCCCAATCCCAAGAACTCTGGCCCCCATCATCCCTCTGCCCCACATTCCCGCCGGTCGGTGGAATACAGAGATACTCCCAGAGCTGAGCAAAGACCCTGTCCCCCATTATCTCCATGAGTGCAGGCCAAGTGGCTCCACCATACACTGAGCTGGGAGTTGTGCCCTCTTCCCCAACCAGTCCTTTCCCCCCTCCCCAGGTGGCAGCCATGCAGACAGGTTTGCTGAAGGTGGTGCCGCAGGCTGTGCTGGACTTGCTGACCTGGCAAGAGTTAGAAAAGAAGGTGTGTGGGGACCCAGAGGTCACTGTGGACGCTCTGCGCAAGCTCAGTGAGTGTGGGGCAGGGCAGGGCAGCACCAGGTAGGGCTTAAGGGTTATGTCTGTTGGGACACAAGAATGAATTCTGGCCTTGTCACCACCAGCCCGATTCGAGGACTTCGAGCCATCTGACACACGGGTGCAGTATTTCTGGGAGGCACTGAACAACTTCACCAATGGTCAGTGGTAGAGGGCGGAGTAATACCTGGGTTTGACCTCACTTGTGGGATACAGAGTCAGGCTGGAAGTGCGGGCATTGATTTCCTTCTCCATCCAGAGGACCGGAGCCGCTTCCTCCGCTTTGTCACAGGCCGTAGCCGTCTGCCTGCACGTATCTACATCTACCCCGACAAGCTGGGGTGAGTGCAGAAGGGAGGTCTGAAGGGGCTGTGGCCAGCCTTCTGCCCAGCACCACCCCCTATACGTGTCAGACCCTGCCCTGTGCCCCTACAATTCTTCCTGATCTCTGGCCCCTCCACACCTCCAGCTGCGAGACCACAGACGCGCTGCCCGAGTCTTCCACCTGCTCCAGCACCCTCTTCCTACCGCAGTATGCCAGGTGGGTGTCCTAGGTTCGAGCCCAGAGAGTGGGGAGCGGGAGAAAGATGACATCCTAGGGTGGATGAAGGGCTGAAGTGTACGAATTGGCGCCCCATCACCCCTGGTAGTGATGGGGGCCTCTACACCTGGCACTGACAAACTCCCTGCCCCGGCAGCGCCAAGGTGTGCGAGGAGAAGCTCCGCTATGCGGCTTACAACTGTGTGGCCATCGACACCGACATGAGCCCTTGGGAGGAGTGAGTCGGCTACCTCCTGTGGGCCAGCAGTGTCTCACTCTGCCTTGCCTGGGGCAAGACACCTCACCTGGACCAGCTGGGGCAGGATGTGAGTTGATGCACTCAGAAAAAGCCAGCACACAGCCTCTGTGTGCAGCTGCAGTGCGGGCGGTGGGTTGACACTGGTGGCCCAGCCCCGCAGACGCACAAGCCCTATGCGTGCTCGGCTTGCTTCGGAGTTATTTTGCCTTTGTGAGAGGGAACCGTCCACAAGCCCAGCACAAGCTGCCAGGCCTGAGTTACTTGAAAGAGGCCTTCTAGTCCCTACTCCCCATGGACTTTGCTTCAATATTTGGCTCCTCTCTTTTTTTATCCTTGTTTTTCTCTGGCTTCAGCTTGGACTCAAAACAAAAACTATAGAGGGTGGTGGAATCTCCTCTCCAAACAAGGTATCAGGGATGGATAAGGAGTGATGGTCTTCCTTCTTAGTCACCTGCCCCAAGAATGCAGCAACTGAATAACCTCCCTCATATACTTATCTTTTCTTCTGCTCCCTCAACACCCAAGGTGTGAGCTCCCTCCTCTTCCTCCAACCCGTCTCAACTGACGGAAGTGCCACTACCTCCCCTGGCTCAGAACCTACATCCACTCAACATTAAATCTTACTGCAACTACACCCCATGTTAATCACTTCTGCATCATCGCCAGCCTGACTCCCCGTCCGCTGTTTCACTCCCAAGATTTTGCACAAGTTAAGGCCAGTTGTAGCCTCTCTGAAATCTTCAATAGCTCCTCTTTACCCAACTCTAAAAGCCTAGACTTTAAACCTCCTTCTAGGCCTTATGGACATCTCTGCCCCTCTCCCTCACAAAAGGGCCTCCAAGACACTCCATCAAAGAATGTCTTGCACATGGGAAAAGTTGAATAAATGGGTGAATTCATTCCTTTGGAATGTGTTTATTGGGCTCTTGAGGGATGTTTGAAGAGACTTTTCCAGGAGTGGTGGGCTTCTTAGTTGCAAACATTAAATCTGGAGCTGAGAGGGAAATGAAGACCCCACTACTCAGAAGGGAGGAAGAAAAAAGTTGGCCTACCATCATCTGGGATGGGTGTGGTGATGTGGAGGATAGGAGTCCTCCTTCAGGAACCAAGTGGGCAGAAGAATTTGACATAGAGGCCAAGCCCTGAGGTGGCCGATAAACCACCCAGGTCAGAATTTTGACAGAAGAGGAGGCAACAGCATTGCTGCCCACCCCCATGCCGCCTCCACAAAATGCCCCCTGAGAAAAATTCAGATACAGTCCCTCACTCTCACAGTGGGCAGCCACCCTCAAAGGGTCCCAAGTGAAGTGGCATGTGGGGTGGGCTTAGGTGAGGGGTGTCGTGTTGCTCCCACCCTTCCCCAAGCCCTAATGCCCCTCCCCCCGGGCTGTGTGCACCCTGAGGCCTATCTCCCCATAGCTCTGAGTCTAACTCCCCAGGTGAGGCTTGCAGCTGCCCAATCCCTGTGCTTCGGGTGGCCCACAGGAGACACCCCTGCTCCCCTTTGGCAGCCTCTTCCATTGCCTGGAGCTAAAGGGGCTGGAGCCCTAGAGGCGTTCCCCCACTCCCCTCCCAGCTCTGTTCTTCCCAGCAAGTTCCCGCCCAACCAAGGCACACCTTCCTGTTTTCTGGGGAAAACCTGGCCAGCGCCAACCTGCAGGAGGCAGCCCATTTCAGTGTCTGTTACGGGCCATATGAGTCTTTGGTCCCTCTTTTAACAAACTGGACTTGCAATGCATTATATATTTTACAGCTTGCTTTTCATTTAATCACTCAATAAATGCATCGAGCACGTATGTTAGGCACCATAGCAGGTTCAATGGGTAAAATGGTGGCTAAACATAATTTTTGCCCTCTTGGGATTTACACTCTAATGAAAGAGACACATAGTAAACACCGGCAAAAACATTTAATAACGTGTAAGAGCTCCAAGGGAGAAGTGGAGGGTACTATTAGAGGACTGTACAGGATGGACGTTAAATCCTGAGGAGAACAACTGGGCACAAAGGCCAGCTGAGGAGCATGTTCAGGTTTGGGGTAAAGGGAGAGAGAAGAGACTCCAGCCTTAGAGGGCCATTTTAGGATTTTGCAGGGGAGAGACAGAATTAGATGTGGGTTTGGTAGCTGTGTAGAGAATGAATTGAGAGGGAGACACAAAGGCAGGGAGTAATCCAAGCAGGAAATGATGGTCACTGAGACCATTTTAATCAATATTTTTATTGACTATTTATTACATTGTAAGGGATTTTCATACTGTTTATTAATTTAAAACCCTCTACAGATGGACATAAAGGTTGTTTATAAATTTTTGGTATTGGAAACTACAAATGTTACAATAAACATTCTTATGCATATATCCTTGCATACCTATTTGATTATTTCCTTAGAATAACTAAAATCCCTTCATCAAACTGCCAAATTGCCAGGATATATCAGTTTTCACTCCCTTTAGTGTCTATTTCCTAAACTCTTATCAACCTTGAGTATTAACACTTAAAAATATTGTTTGATAATTTAATGAGCTGAAAAATGAATGGTATGATTATTTTATTTTATTTATTTATTTATTTATTCTTATTTATTTATTTTTTTAGAACATCTTAAATTTTTAATCCTTTCTTTACAGGTTACCTAAGACCACTTTTGATTAAGAAAACTGTAGAAAGTTAGTAACTGCCACAAGCAAACGCCAGGTGGTGGCCCGTGTCAATTTTCCACAGAGTCCTGCTTTGCGGGGTGTCTGCACTGCTTGGGGTCTCTGCTCACACTTGCTGGAACCAATCGTGGCAGATTTTAGTCCACAGGTCGCTTTTCCCCATATTTCTTTGTAAACTCTTCAGCATTCTTACAGAATTTTTTACGGTCCTTAGAGTATTCTTCAGCTAGGTCAGCCCGAAGCGGGTGCTCAGGCTGGGGGTCATCCACCAGTGCTATAGAGACTGGATTACTTGGTCAGTTTTCGTTGCTGGCTTCCAGTTTTCAGCACTAATTACTGGCAGACAGACCTGTCCCTTTTCATCGATGTTGGGGTGATAGATCTTTGTTTTAAATGTAATCTTCGGTGGTTTGAATGGGTATTCTGCTGGAAAGTTGATTTCGATTCTGAAGGCCCCCTTGTCATATGGAGGGTTGTCCTTCATCAGCCTCCTGCTGGCCGCCATCTTGGATCTGGTGCTGCTGCTTTCCCCTGGTATGATTATTTTAATTTTCATTGCTTTTTTAAAATATGTTTTTTATTGATTCTTTTACAGAGAGGAAGGGAGAGGGATAGAGAGTTAGAAACATCGGTAAGAGAGAAACATCGATCAGCTGCCTCCTGCACACTCCCTACTGGGAATATGCCCGCAACCAAGGTACATGCCCTTGACCGGAATCAAACCTGTGACCCTTCAGTCCGAAGGCCAACACTATCCACTGAGCCAAACCGGTTAGGGCCATTTTCATTGTTTTGATTATTTACTATATTGAGCAATCATTTCTCTTCTTTATGAACTGCCCTTTATGTTTTTTTGTCTGTTTTTCTGTTGGTTTGATTATACTTTTCTGGTTGGTTGATTGATTTTGATTTTGAAAGTACGCTTATTAAAGCTGGGGACAGTGAAACAAGGAAAGGCCTAGGATAGAAGAAGCAGCAGGAGAGAGCCCAAGTGGAGGTGTGTTGGCTGTTAGAAATGTTAGGAGAAAAAAGTGAGGCAAAGGAGGCCTTGGAGACAGCAAGTTCAGGGGGTAGCCCAGGGTGAGCTGCCACTGCCCATTGCTCCCATAGTTGCAAGTCTCATGGGGACCCTTAGAGTTTAGGAGAAAGAAAATTCACTCGAAAATAAAATTCGAGTAGGTGTGTGTTCCAAGGAGGGCACACATTTTCTTACTGATTTATAACAGTCTTTGCATAGAACTAAAATAAAAAGTCCATTGTACTAAAATAAGGCACCATGCTAAGTGCTATACTTCTGTTACCTGTTTTATCTTCTGTATAGTTCTATGAAGTAAGTACTATTAGTATATCCACTTCTAGATGAGAAACCCAGAGCAAAAATGAAATAAGTAACTTGCCTGGGTCACATAGTAATAACTGATGAAGCTAGAAATTGGATGATGTTCTGCCAGCTCCACAGCCTGCTGATGTGGTAACTAAGGTGCCTTAACTTCTATATTAACCCCTTCGTTGTGTCAGATGTCATCATTGTTTTTCCAGTCTGTACTTTGCCATTTAATTTCATAAATATTCTTTCCTAATGTACAAAATTTTAAATTTTTATGAATTCGGAATCTTTATGGAAGAAACCATTTATTGGGTATATATACCAGGGGAGACAATATAGTAAACTAGTTAAGAGCACATTCTCTAGAGTCAGCTTGCCTGCATTCATATCCTAGCTTTTCCACATCCTCGCTGTTAACCAGTGTCCTCAGCTTCCTTTTTTTTTTAAGTACTTATCCTTTTACCATTGATTTGAAATGCTACCTTTTCACATACTTATCATTTTATGGTAAACTTTTATATATAAGAAATCCTCATTTTGCATAATACAAAACTGTTCAAATGACCCTGCAAGTTGAAGCCAAGCAAAGAAATCTTTTTTTTTAAATATATTTTATTGATTTTTTACAGAGAGGAAGAGAGAGGGATAGAGAGCTAGAAACATCGATGAGAGAGAAACATCAACCAGCTGCCTCTTGCACACCTCCCACTGGGGATGTGCCCGCAACCAATGTACACGCCCTTGACCGGAATCAAACCTGGGACCTTTCAGTCTGCAGACCGACGCTCTATCCACTGAGCCAAACCGGTTTCGGCCAAGCAAAGAAATCTTAATAACCAATGGGAGAAATTACCATTGTTCTGTGACCTTTAAAATTTTTTGTCAAACATTAAAAACATTCTTGTTGTCAATTATAAATGTATAGGGAAATGGAAAAAATAGTAAAACTAATATTTATTTAGTATATTGTAATATTTATTTAGTATATTGTAATTAGAAAAATTGAGAATTAAAATTTTTTTTCTTTGTAAAATCTTTCCAAGGATAGTTTGAACAGTGCTGGCCTCTTTTTTCTTGTCTTATAATATGAAGCAAGCATCTTCACTCTGCCTTGATGAATTGTCATGCTCCTTTTTAAGTTTGGATCAGCTCCCAACATTTTATTCTTTGGACTTTAAACCTCATGAAATATCTCTGAGAATTCCTTTAATGTGAAGTTTTTTGTTGGTGTCACTTCCTCTGGGACATTTTCATCCTTTTTGTGTAGTAACTAATCAACAAACTGAAAGAAATGACATGATTCACTGCTCATGATATACATCCAAAAACGTTGATTGACATTTTTTACAGTAGTCTCATTGCTTTAAGGGAGGAGAGAATTTTTGGAGGGCCACCATTTTTACTGATGTCAGCTGTTCTTTTTATATTTGCTTCTAAATTTATTTGATAGAAAGTTGTAGCCCTAGCTGGTTTGGCTCAGTGGATAGAGCATCAGCCTGCAGACTGAAGGGTCCCGGGTTCGATTCTGGTCAAGGACACATGCCCAGGTTTTGGGCTCAATCCCTGGTGGGGAGTGTGCAGGAGGCAGCCAATCAATGATACTCCATAATCATTGACGTTTCTTTCTCTTTCTTTTTCTCTCTCTCTCTCCCTCCCTCCCTCCCTCCCTCTCTCTTTCTCTCTCTCTGTCTCCCTTCCTCTTTGAAATCAATAAAAATACTTTTTTAGCCCTAGCTGGTTTGGCTCAGTGGATAAGAGCGTTGGCCTGCGGACTGAAGGGTCCCAGGTTCGATTCCGGTCAAGGACACATGCCTAGGTTGCGGGCTCAATCCCCAGTGGGGGACGTGCAGGAGGCAGCCGATCAATTATTCTCTCTCATCATTGATGTTTCTACCTCTCTATCCCTCTCCCTTCCTCTCTAAAATCAATAAAAATATATTAAAAATATATTTTTTTAAAAAGGAAATTCTGTGTACTTGAAAGGAAATATTAAAGTCTTAATTAATGAAGGTTCTTTCCAAGCTCTCTATATAAACACTAGCATCATTTGCTAACATCATGAATCTATTAGGCAACTGCTGGGCCTGTGTACAAAAATAAAACATAAATATTTTTATGCCTGCAGTTGGTTGCCAAAGTAGAGTTTCTCTTTCCCCTCTAAAAATAATAATTCCCTGCCCCATTGACAAGTCCACAGCCAAATGGAGTGGATGAATATTGTGACATGGCCAGCAAATTCCCAAAGAGAGATCTCTTGCAGATAGACTGTGGGAAGAGTATTTCTGAGCCAAGGCCCAACTTTTGAAAGGTTTCTTTTGTCTCCCATTGTTCAAAAAGACCTTTAGAGATTGACCTTAAACTATCCCCCCACAACATACAAACACATACACACAAATGCCTGTAGCAGAAGAAATGTGAGCGGGAAACAAACAGGGAACAGCCTGTGTTCAATAAGCATTTATCAAGTCCTTCCCATGTGACTAATAAATAAAAATAAACAATAAGCATGAGGTTAGGCATGAGAGATAATATAGATTGACATTATAAGAAGGAATGTTCAGGAGAAGAGATGTCAGTGACCCCAGCCCTCAGCCTTGTCTTCCCAACACCAAATGGAAAGTCAGGAAAACATAAAAAATTTTTTAATTCATTCACTATTATTTACTTAGCATATCCCAGGTCCTGTGATAGGAAATGTCCTGTTCTGGAAAGAGAAGCAAATAAGATATAGCCTCAAAGGGTTTCCAGTGTGATAGAGAAGACATGAAAAAGGGGATGACAGTCCTTTATGGTGAGTGCCATAAAGTAAGCACTAGAAACAGAGGGAGCCGGAAAGAAGGAATCCATAGGCAGCAGCTCTTTTTTTTTTTTTTTTAATACATATTTCTTTATTTAAGAGAGGAAGGGAGAGGGAGAGAGAGATAGAAATATCAATGATGAGAGAGAATCATTGATTGGCCGCCCTCTGCATGCCCCCTACTGGGGATCGAGCCCGCAACCCAGGCATGTGCCCTTGACCGGAATCGAACCCAGGACCCCTCAGTCCGCAGGCCTACACTCTATCCACTGAGCCAAACCAGCCAGGCAGCAGCAGCTCTTAAAGTACACTCTGTGGACCTCTGGGAGTCAGTCCCCACGACACTTTCAGGGCATCTGTCAGGTCAAAACTATTTTCTTAATAATACTAAAACACTGTCTGCCTCTTTTATTATATTGATATTTACACTGATGGTGCAAAAGCAATAATGTAAAACTGCTGATGCTTTACATGGATCAAAGCAGTGATACCATGCTGTGTTCATAGTTACTGCCACACACTTGCAATAAAAATAATAAAGCAAAGTAAGTTTCACTTAAGAATGTCTTTGATGACGCAATAAAATAATTTTATTAAATCTTGCTCATTGGGTACATTTCTTTTTAATATTCTGTGATGAAATAGGAAATGTACATGTAATACATGTGCATCCTAAAGAAGTAGGATGATTGTCTCCAGAAAGAGCACTTGCCTGAATGTTTGATTTGTGAACTACTGCTTTTTTTTATAGAACACTATATTTACTTGAAAGAACAATTGACAATCTATGGCCAACAAATTGTCAAAATGGAGTAAGCCAGCCATTTCAAGGAAAACCACTAACAGTATTTTTGCCAATGATAATAGTTGAGCTTTCAAAAGAAAATCAGAAGTTTGGAAAAGTTGTATCTGTCATTATCAGCTTGTCAGCTTTCCAATATTTAAGGACTTTTCTGATGAAATTAGTGGTGACAGCAACAAATGTTATTTTAAAAATATTGTATGGGGGACAGAGGGCTGTGGGGGTCAATTGGGGGAAAAGGACATATAATACTTTCAACAATGAAGAATTATTTTAAAAATAAATAAATAAAAATATTGTATAAAAAAGGGGCAAGAGAAATAAAGGAAAAATAAACAAATGGGACTACATCAAACTAAAAAGCTTCTGCACAGCAAAAGAAACCAGCATCAAAATGAAAAGGGAACCACTGTATGGGAGGACATATTTGCTAATGATACATCTGAAAGGAGTTAACTTCCAAATATATAAAATACTCATACAACTCAACAGAACGAAGACAAGCCAATTAAAAAATGGGCAGTCCGGCCGATGTGTTCAGTTGGTTGTTGGTTGAGCATCGTCCCATGCACTAGGAGGTTGCTGGTTCGATTCCCAGTCAGGGCACGTGCCCAGGTTGCAGGCTTGATTTCCAGTAGGGGCTGTGCTGGAGGCAGCCAATCAACGTTTCTCTGTCATTGATGTTTCTATCTCTCCTCCCTCCCTCTCTGAAATCAATAAAAACCTATTTTTTTAAAACATGGACTTGAATAGACACTTCCCCAAAGAGGACATACAAATAGCCAAGAGACTTGTGAAAAAATGTTCATCACTAATCATCAGAGAGATGCAAATTAAAACGACAATAAGGTATCACCTCATACCTGCCAGAACAAGTGCTGGCAAGGTGGTGGAGAAAAAAGAACCCTAGAACACTGCTGGTGGGAATGAAGACTGGTGCAGCCACTATGAAAACAGTATGGCGTTTTCGCAAAAAAAAAAAAAAAAATTGAACTGCCATTTGACCCAGTCATCCCTCTTATAGGAATAAAACCTAAGAATCCCAAAACACTAACCAGAAAGCATATATGCACCCCTATGTTATTTATAATAGCTAAGATCTAGAAACAGCCCAAATGCCCATCAGTAGATGACTTGATAAAAAAAGCTGTGGTACATTTACACAGTGGAATACTATGCTGCTGTGAAAAAGAAGGATATCTTACCCTTTAAGACAGCATGGAGGGGCCTGGAGAGTATTATGCTAAGTGAAATGAGCCAGTCAGAGAAAGATAAGTATCACAGGATTTCACTCAAATGTTCATTGATATAATGATTCTACATTGCAACTAATCTTTACAAACTATCACTGAGTTTTGGTGTAGTATCAAAGACGAATACCTACAACTATTTGACAAAGCTATTAAAATATCTCTCTTCCAATTACCTATCTATGTGAGGTCAGTTTTTCATCATATAATTCACCCAAAACAATGTATCACAGCTGATGGGAAAATCCAACTGTTTTCTACCTAGCCAAACATTAAAGAGATCTGTAAAGGCAAAACCATGACATTCTTCTCAATAAAATGTTTATTTTGAAAACATAGTTATGTGTTTTCATAAAAATGTTATTTATGTTACCATGTAGTAGTTTTATTATTTTTATTTTTTAATGAATAATGTTTTTCTAATTTCTCAGTTTAAATTGTTAATATGGTAAATGTCAATAAATATAATTCATATAAACAAAAGTTCTTTGGAGGCCTCAATAATTTTTAAGAGTGTAAAGGGTCCAGAGACCAAAAAGTTTAAAAACCACTGCCCTGACAGAATAATTTAAAGTGAGTTTAAATGAAGCAATCCCTCAACTACTTTCCCTCAACTAGTTCCCTGAAAACTTTTGCTAGTTCAAACATGAGCCTTTTAAATGAATGCTAGTTATGGAGTTGAATGCTGTCCTTGTTTATAACTAGATCTTACTTTAAATTATGCTATAATTCTGAAGGCTTTTGTTTGCTGAGCTTATATAAAAGAGAGAGAGAGAATCTTGCTGCAGAAGGAAAAAGTAGTTAAATTTCGGGCCTTTTGTAGTCAAATCAATCACTCCATGGCTCGCCTTTACCAATACACTCAGAGTTATAGTTGAGTTAAAATAGATAAGTATGCAATAACTGATCGCCAGCAGCATAAAGTGAAGGAGAGGCAGTGCTGGAATAAGGCTGGTTTTATGGATATGGCCTCAGATCTTTTTAGTAGGATTGCAGCTGAGCTTCTACTCTCTGGGGACAATTACAAGTCCTGTTTTCTCACTGACTGCTGTATCCCCAGCAGCTAGCATCTAAGACTGCTTGGCATATATTAGGCACTCAATAGATACTGTTAAATGAAGTCAAACTCCTTTTTTTAAAAAAAAATTACAGAAATTAGACTGCCTCCTAACTGGCAGAGAGCTAAAGCAACTCAACGTTTAAGAGATAGATATATCTGGGCCAGTGTGGTTCCGTGGTTGAGCTTCTACCTATAAACCAGGATGTCGTGGTTGAATTCCTGGGCTTGATCCCTGGAAGGGGGTGTGGGGGGTCAGTGCAGGAGGCTGTCTATCAGGAAGCTTCCACAATATTGGGAAATTGCAGGAATGTGTGGGAAAGAGAGAATGACCATTGTTCTTGTAATCTACTGCAACTTAACAAACCACCCCTAAACTTACTGCTTAAAACAATTATTTTATCATCTCTCACAATTGTTGGAGTTGTCTAGACTCAGGTGTTTGCGGTCTCTCATGCAGTTGCAGCCTCTTAAGAGGTCTCCCTGCTTCCAGAGTGATCCTTCCAAAACCTGCCATATTATGTCCCTTTTATTTAATTCAAGGTCCTCACAATGGCCTGTAAGACCCACAGGATCTGAATTCTCCGCCTTTTCCCCTATTGCCTCTCCGACCTCCGGTGCCATCATTCACTCTCCCCCAGCTTACCTCCCTTCAGTCATATTGGCTTCTTTTGGTGTTCTTCGAACATGCAATCTCTCTTCAGGGCCTTTGTACTTGCTGGCCAGTCTTCCTGGAAGGCTCTTATCTAAGATCTCCACTTGACTCACTCTCCTCAAGCTGTTCAGTGTCACTGACTCAGTGAGGTCTGCATTGACGGATCTCCTCCTACCCCCCCCCCCCCCCCACTCTTTTGATGGCTGAATGTGGATGTTTTCCGTGCGATAACACTGTAGTCTGGTTCAGAAAGTCGACGTGAGTCGCCACGTTGGACCTCATGGATATAGAAAGCCCTGGCCTGCAAAGGCATTTGGTGATTTCTCCACAGGCCCGTCCAAAACTGCGGTTCCCAAATGAGCTCTCTCTTCACGGAGTGGTATAGTCGGAACCAGGTTCTAGGAGGAGAACTCCCTGAAGGAAGACCGTGGTCTTTTCCGATCTGGGTTCCAGGAGCCCAGCACAGGGAGGGACACTCAATGGTGTTGGAGACTTGTGAATGAAGAGCAAGGGCGGCCCCGCCTCCCTTCCCCCTGGAGGTGCGCGCGCTTCAGGTCCTCAATCTACCGCTCGGCACTCGTCCCGTCTTGTCTCGTCCCGTCCCATCGATCAGCTCGGCCATCGCGCGCCTGCGCCTTTGGCTGTCAATCGGAGGCGGCGTGCGGAGTGCCGGGAGCGGCGGCGCGCCGGGAGCTGAGGTAAATCTGTGGCGTTTGCGCTGCCAGGCCGCCCTGGAGCTGCCTGGCGGGGGCGTGGAGCACTGTGGCGGCCACCTAGCCCCGCTTCATCTGAGGGACGCGGCTCCTCGAGCCTCGCCTAGGAGGGCCTAAGCGGGTACACGGGGGTGCAGAGTCCTGGAGTCGCCAGCTCGAGTCCCTGCGCGACCCGGCCGGGAAGCCAAGTGTCCAAACCAGAAGAGAACGTGGGGAGAACCCGAGCCAACCACCTAGCGCCGCAGGTGGAGAAACTGGGTTTCAGGATCTGCTGAAGTTACAGCGAGTGAGCCCCACACGCAGGACCGGACGCCCTTAGCGCAGTGCCTGAACTCCTCCCACGTGAGCCCTGCATTCATCATTCTGCCTATTTGTAGTTGTTTAGGTGCAAAATGGCATACAATAAGTTCCGCGTGAGAGATCTATTTTGACAGTGTTTCATCTTACCCAGTTGCAAAGGGATTAGGCCATGGGTGCTGTGAGGGAAGCGTGTCTGAGATGCCCTGGCCGCCGTCTCTCGAACTTGAGCGGCCACCGAGAGACCCGTCGCCTTGATTCCCATCCCACTGGGTCGTGGCCGTGACTTTGAGGCATTTGACAGTCCGCCTGGTGTCGTGGATAGTCATGTCCATGGTTATCACCCAGAGCCTCACCGAGAGCGAGGAGCCCCAGGTCCCGGGGGCGTGGGTTCGACGGGCTGTCCCTCTGCTCAGGCTTGACTCCTGCTCGGGGTGGTGACGTTCACAGACGCTCCTTCCCCAAACACCGAGTGCCTGGCGTCTGCGGGGAATCGTGTGAGGTCCCGGGAACACAGTGATGGCAAACACAGTCCCTGCCTTCAGGGGCCTCACGGGAAATAGCCATTTAAACCCCTGGCCATTAAAGCCTGTAAAGGCGGAGATGGTCTGGACACGGTAGAGAGCAGCACCGAAGGGGAAAAGAGTCACTTCTACCAGGAGGGTGGGAAGGATTAGGAATGACTTTTTAGGCCAGATGATTCTTATAACCGAGTCTTAAAGGTTTAATAGGTGGCCGAAACCGGTTTGGCTCAGTGGATAGAGCGTCAGCCTGCGGACTGAAGGGTCTCGGGTTCGATTCCAGTCAAGGGCGTGTACCTTGGTTGCGGGCACATCCCCAGTAGGGGGTGTGCAAGAGGCAGCTGATTGTTTCTCTCTCATCGATGTTTCTAACTCTCTATCCCTCTCTCTTCCTCTCTGTAAAAAATCAATAAAATATATTTTTTAAAAAAAGTTTAATAGGTGACTACTCGGCCCAGGAGAAAGGCACCTAGGAAACAAGAATACAGAGACCAGAATTATACAACAGCATCAGTCAGTTGGCAGCCTCTAATAATATCTAACTTTTATAGTGCTTGCTCTGGGGTTGGTATTGTTTTGTGTGCTTTACAGAGCTTAACTCATTTACGCTTCACAACAACTCTGTAAAGTAGAAACTATCATTATCCTCCCTTAGAAAATGAAGGAAACTGAGGCATAGGAAAGTAGGTAGCTGGCCCTGGCTGACGCGGCCAATGCGTGGTTGAGCTGGAATTCACACCCAGTCCGTCTGGCTCAAGAGTCTGGGGACTTCAGCACCAGGCTCCTTTCTGGGAACTGAGGACACTAAGAGCTGTAAATGTCAGGCCCCTGGTCACATCACCTGTAAATGGCAGAACCAGAACTCAGACTCAGGTCTTTTGACTCCGGAAGGACCAGTGCTCTGTTCTTTTTTTTTTTTTTTTATTGTCTAAAGTTTTACATAAGTTTCCTTTTTCCCCAATTGACAGCCTCCCGCCCCCAGCCATTCCCACCCCGGGCAAGCCCCCATCGCCCCAGTGTCTGTGTCCATTGGTTATGCTAATAGGCATGCATACCAGTGATCTCTTCATAATAATGTCAGATGTGATGGGAGTTATACAGTGCCAAATTGAAGTTAAATTCTAATCTGAGTCCATGCTTGCTGCAATCGAAATTACCATATCTTTAAGTGTGGGTATTGTTCAAGAGCCTTCATTTTGAGTGTAACTACTGCAGTTTAGATATTAATGTGAGGAGCCCAGGACTGATCATAATTATGGTAAAGGTGCAACATTATTTGCCAATTTTATGTTAAATAAATTTCTTTTTCTGAACATTGCATTTCACACTTGTATTAAAAAGGTTGCATTATTTGTTGTAAGTAAAAAGTCAAAGAATAGTTTTATTTTTATTTTTTTTAATCCTCATCCGAGGATATGTTTAAAGAGAGGAAGGGAGAGAGAGAGAGAAACATCTATGTGAGAAACATTGATTGGTTGCCTCCCAGACGTGCTCCGACCTGGGAACGAACCCACAACCTAGGTATGTGCCCTGACTGGAATTGAACTCACAACCTTTTGGTGTACAGGACGATGCTCCAACCAACTGAGCTACCTGACCGGGGCAAAGAGTGCTTTTATTTTTAGTCAATTTGGATTTATGACCTTTTACTCTGCCTCTTTTCTGTGGTAGCTGCTGTAAAGATATTCTTTTGAAGGTCAAATAGGATCCTTAAATTTGGATTCCTAAAAAGGAATTCATTTGGATTGTTTCTGCAATTGAGCTTTTCAAATCTAGATCCAGATACAAGCCTACATTTGTGTTTAATATAGTTGGGGGTAATGAGAAGATAGGAGCAGTTGGCTGAATTATTGGAGGAATCTTAAGTCATTTCATACTTTTCAGAGACCTAATATCCTTGTAGTGTGCAGTTAATTTTAGCCAGAATTATAGAAAGTTTCAAGGAATAGGAACTGAATCAGAAGCCCACTTGGTAAACTATTACTCCTTCAAGAGTCAGCTCAAGTATTACTTTCTATAAAACCTTCCCTGTCTTTTCTAAGAAAACTTAGGTATTACCTTCACTATTTGCCCACTTCATCTTGGATATATCTCTGCAATGGCACTAATGATAGCATATTATAATTTACTGAATTTGTCTTCTCTACTTAATTGTGAGCAATACAAGGGCAAGGGCCAGATTTTTAAAATTTATATTCCATCTCCAGCCTATCTTCCCAGGCTGGAGTATATACAGGATGGGGCAAAAGTAGGTTTACAATTGTAATTACTGTAAGTGAAACACACAGATTATTCTTCTATTATTGTTTATTTAACTAGAGGCCAGGTGCATGAAATTCATGCATTGGGGTGGGGGGAGTTGTGCCCTCAGCCCTGCCTGTGCCCTCTCACAACCCGGGACCCCTCTCTCCTTACCGCCCACCTGCTCGCTGCTCCTTACCACTCGGCTTGCTGCTCCTTAGTGCTGCCGTAGAGGCAGGAGAGGCTCCCACTACCACCACTGCACTCGCCAGCCATGAGCCCGGCTTCTGGCTGAGCAGTGCTCCCCCTGTGGGAGTGCACTGACCACCAGATGGCAGCTCATAGTGACCAGTTGTTCTGGTCGTTCCACCATAATGGTTGCTTAGGCTTTTATTGTATAGATTATTATATTACTAGAGGCCCAGTACACGAATTCGTGCACCAGTGGGGTCCCTCGGCCAGGCCTGTGGGATTGGGCTGAAACTGGCTCTCTGACATCCCCCGAGGGGTCCTGGATTGCGAGGGGGCGCAGGCCAGGCCGAGGGACCCCACCAGCAAGCTAACCTACCCCAGCAGCAAGCTAATCTACCGGTCTGAGCGTCTGCCCCTGGTGGTCAGTGCACATCATAGCAAGCGATTGAGCTGCCTTAGCATATCATTAGCATATTACGCTTTGATTGGTTGAACGACCGATGGGTCGATGGGACACTTAGCATATTAGGCTTTTATGATATAGGATTTGTCATACGAACAATTGTAAACCTACATTTGCCCCACCCTGTATTGGTAAGAGAATATGATAAAGGTTATGTTTACTGCAGCTAAGGAACCTTTCTTACCTGGTTATTGGAGTTGGGAGTGATGCATTTGACATAGTGGGTATCAATAGCCTAGATAGAAATAGCATTATTAGTGTGTATGCTTCAATTTTTGTTACTTTTTTCCCTGTTAATTGTTTTTCTCTGTGATTGCAGTTGGTAAAAATGGAATTTCAAGCAGTAGTAATGGCAGTTGGAGGGGGATCTCGGATGACAGACCTGACTTCCAGCATTCCTAAACCTCTTCTTCCAGTTGGGAACAAACCTTTAATTTGGTACCCATTGAACCTGCTTGAGCGTGTTGGATTTGAAGGTGAGCTATGGTAATGAGATGTACTTATAAAACTTTTAGGGTGTTTGATCCCAATGGTTTGTCATTTTTATGAGGATGAGAGAGGAGAGGATGAATGAGAGAAGACTAGGACTCTGTTGACTGGAGACTGGCCTCTTTAAATTAGGAACATAGGAGCACTCTACTGCTGTGTGAAAAAAGGTTGAGAAGATAGCACTAAGTGTTCCTGTTTTAGAGCTGGTTTTCACAATAATCTAAAATAAACTCGGTAAGGATATCAGAAAGAAATAGTGGGGATTCACACACCTCATATTCAATACTTACTGTGAATCTATATGTGCCAAGTTATATAGTAAGCACTGGGGTACAGAATTGAAAAGATAACTCAGGCCCTAGCTGGTTTAGCTCAGTGGATAGAGTGTCAGCCTGTGGACCTAAGGCAACCGGGTTCAATTCCAGTCAAGGTCATGTACCTCGATTTCAGGGTCCTCTCTGGTCCAGGCCCTGGTTAAGGCGTATGCAGGAGGCAACTAATCTATGTGTTTCTCTCACGTCAATATTTCTCTCTGTCTTTCCCTCTCTCTTTTTCACTCTCTAAAAATCAATGGAAAAATATCCTTGGGTGAGGATTAAAAAAAAAACAAGAAAAGATAACTCAGGTCCTGATCTCTATTAGACCTTAAAGTCTAACAGAGAGATACACATATAAATAGATTATCACTGTGTAGTATGGTGAATGTTACAATAGAGGTACATTATAAGTGCTTGGGTATACAGAGGAAGTTGCTGTTTATACTTGAGGGATTCAGGGAACACTTCACAGAGTAGCTGACCCTTGAGTTAATTCTTGAAATATGGATTATTAGATTGACAAGCGAGGTGAGAGTATTCCATGCAGAAATGATAAGATGAGATACAGACTCATGATCAGCACAGAATGTTCTGGCAACTGCTATTCATTCTATGTGGCTATAATATAAAGTATAAGGAGGAAGATTAGATGTAATGAGAGAGGTAAGCAGGGGTCATGCTATAAAGCACATTGTCTTCCATGCTGAGTAATTTAGATTTTTTTTTCCTGAAAGCAGTGGGAAAACAGTGAAAGGTTTAAACAAAAGTATAATGTGGTTAGATTGGTATTTTAGTTATTCTATGTCAAGCATGTCCTTTGCATCTTTAGATAAACTTTAGAATTAGCTTATCAATATCTACAAAAAGGGTTGGTGGGATTTTGATTATGATTGAATTGAATCTATAGACCAATAGGAAGAAAATTCACATCATAATAATACTGAGTCTTCTGATCCATGAACATGGTATATCTCTCTATTTATTTATATCTTCTGTAATTTCTCTCAGTAATTTTATAGTTTCCCGTGTGTAGGACTTAAACATATTTTGTTAAATTTATCTCTAAGTAGTTTATATTTTTGATGCTATTGTAAATGGTAATTGTTATATAATATCCTAATTTCCAGTTGTTAGTTTCTAATACATAAAAATACAAGTTGTTTTTTTAATATATTTTTTTTATTAATTTCAGAGAGGAGGGGAGAGGGAGAGAGAGATAGAAACATCAATGATGAGAGAGAATCACCGATCGGCTGCCTCCTTAATCCACTGGGGATTAAGCCCTCTACCCGGGCATGTGCCCTTGATTAGAATCGAACCTGGGACCCTTCCGTCTCCAGGCCGATGCTCTATCCACTGAGCCAAACCAGCTAGGGCAAAAAAATACAGTTTTTTATACTAACCTTTTATCCTGCAACTTTGCTTAATACATTTGTTAATTCTGATAGCTTTTTTGTAGATACTTTAGGATTTTCTATAATTTGACCTAATTGACATTTGTAGAACATTTCACCCAATAAAGCAGAATATACATTCTTTTCAAGTACTTTTACCAAGATAGACTGTATTTTTGGAAATAAAACAGGTCTCAATAAATGTATAATGATTAGAATCATACAAACTATATTCTCTGACCATGGTAGAGTTAAATTAGACATCAATAACAGAAAGATATCAAGAGAATCCTAATAATTTGGAGATTAAGTCACATACTTCTACATAATCTATATGTTTAAGAAGAAATCACAAGGGAAATTAGAAAATATTTTGTATTTACTGAAAATGAAATACACTGTATTAAAATTTGATATAGCTAAAGTTCTGTTTATAGGAAAATTTATGGCATTAAGCACTATAGTAGAAAAGAAGAAATGTCTCACATTATCATCAAAGTTCAGAAACTAGAAAAAGAAGAGCAAATGAAACCTAAATAAGTAGAAAGGAGATTTTTGAAAAGGTAAGAGTAGCCCTGGCCATTGTGGCTCAGTTGGTAGGGCAACTTCCTGTGCACTGAAAGGTTGCTGGCTCCATGCCCCAGTTGTGGGCTTGATCCCCATTAGGGGTCGTGCAGGAGACAGTTGATTGATGTTTCACTCTCACATCAATGTTTCTCTCTTCCTCTCTCTCTAAAAATCAGTTTAAAATCTTTAGCCCGGCCGGCTTGGCTCAGTGGTTGTGTCAACCTATGAACCAGGAGATCTCGGTTTGATTCCCGGTTGGGCCACATGCAGGCTGGATCCCCAGTGTGGGGCATGCAGGAGGTGGATCAATGATTTTTTTCTCATCATTGATGTTTCTGTCTCCCTTTCCCTCTCCCTTCCTCTCCGAAATCAATAAAAATATATCTTTTGAAAAAAGAATATTAAATGATCAATTTTTAAAAAGATAAGAGCAGAAATAAATGAAATAGAAAACAAAAGCATTAGAGAAAAATCAATAAAATTGTTAAGTTTTTAGTTAGATTGATCTGGAAAAAAGAACAATTACTAATAACAGTAATGAGAGAGGAGACATAACTACAGATCCTATAGACATTAAAAAGATAAGGGAATATTATGAACAACTTTATGGTAATAAATTTGATAACTTAGATTTACAGTTTTTAAAAATTGCTTTGGAAGCTATATGAGGAATGGATTTGAAGGAGTCAAGACTATAAACAGGGGGATGAGTTAAATTGATAGGAAAGTCCACACCAGCAATGGAGAGGGCTGAACTAAAGAAGTAGCACTAAGGATGGAGAAGAGGGAACATTTGAGAAAGTTGATGATTAAGAGGAGGGGAAGTAGGAAATAAAGGGAAGAGTTCCCTCTACTTTTTGCTTGTGTGACTAGGTGATAGCATTAACTAGGAAAGGGAATAAGAGACAAGGAACAGGTTTGAATGAGGTTAATGAGTTTAGCTTTGACCACAGTGAGTTTGAGGTACCCTATATGTAGTTAGATATAGCATATTCAAGGACTGGATAGAGGTGGTGTTAGATCCTAGGGCCCAGTCTTGTGATCCATTGATCATTCCACTATGAGAACTGCCTTCCTGAAACAAACCCATAACATTTCTATGAAGTAGTCTATGTGACATTGATGTTAAGAGATATGTTTTAGAAGAGATTTTGTTTTTAGAGCTCAGTTGCACAGGTGAAGGACACACCTTAACATACTTTAAAATCTCATAATTTCTGTTAATTACTTTTTTAGGATTCATCATCTGTAACTTTTTTTTCTTTTTACTTTTGCTATAGATATAGTTAGTTATGCTTAGGGGTGGCCTTTTGTGGTATATTTAATACCCCCTACATAAAATATTCCTTCTCACTAAGGAATTGGAGAGTGCCTACTAAACCTAGGATTCTGGAGTTTAATAACCAAGTCATGATTTTAGAGAAGGTAACATAGCCCTTAGCTTTTGTCTCTCTCCATACAGAAAAGTCTTGGTCCAATTATTAGACTGACTTTTTCAGTTAAGTTACTTCTTTCACTCTATCCACTCTACTTAAAATGTCCTCTCCGTCACTTTGAAATCCTGACTAGCATCAATCACCTTGTCTTCTAATCTTCCATCACACTTGAGTTTTCTATCTTAGTACTTCTCAATGCCTGTTTCATGCTGTAGTTAATGGACTGGGGGACTGATCTCTCTGAGAGCAGGTACTATATCTAATTGATTTTTGTAACGTCAGCATTTTACATACAATATGTACTAAAGAAATTTTTGTAATATTGCATAATTGTACCCCTGAAACCTGTATAATTTTATTAACCAGTGTCACCCCAATAATTTCAATAAAAAATTTTTTAATTAAAAGAAATTTTTGTTGTAAATTCATTGTGTCCTCAAAGGCCATCCCTTCCATGATACTTTCCTTAACCATTTCCATGTATAATTTCTTCATGTTAGGTTTCTTAAAAATAAGAACCATGTTGAGCCCTAACCGGTTTGGCTCAGTGGATAGAGTGTCAGCCTGGGGACTGAAGGGTCCCAGGTTCGATTCCGGTCAAGGGCGTGTACCTTGGTTGCGGTGTTTCTAACTCTCTATCCCTCTCCCTTCCTCTCTGTAAAAAATCAATAAAATATTTTTTTTTTAAAAAAAAAAAAACCATGTTGAGTTCATTTCTGAATTCTCAGTGCCTATTCATTCTTTACATATTAAATGTATTTGTATTTATTAGATGAATAAGTAAGTTAGTGACTAAAAGAAAGCAGAGTAGGGAGAGGAAGAAAGTAGAAAAAAAGGAAGAAGGAAAGTTAAATGATTTGAAAAAGAAAGAAAGAAGAAAAGGAAAGGAAATAGAAAAGAATGCTTACAGTGAAAGGGAGAGATAATTGTGACCTGGAACACTATAATGGACAAGTGGAAATTTTTCCACTATAGAGTTGCTAAAATTCAATCTTCAGACATCAACATATGTTACGTTACAGTGGATTTACATTATCCTACTAAAGATCCATGACAAAACCCCAAGTTTTCTAGCATTGGTTGATAGTTACATGGATAAAGTAAAGACATCTGTTACGTGAAAATTGCCTCTAACTAGGGTTCATTGTGGCTACCTCATAGGAAGTGGTGATAGCTCTTTCTTTGTAGTGAATGAAGATTTAAAATGGGATCCCATTTGTATGCTCTGCTGGCTTCTTTCCATCGAGAAGTATCATGTAATATATTAAAGTGAGGGCTCTAGTTAGACAGACCTGAGTTTTATCTTGAATCAATTGCTTACTAGTCGTGTGACCCGGAACAAAGTCAAACAACATTAACAATTTTCTCATTTATAAAATGAGATTGTTATTAAGAATTGAGAGAACGCATGTAAAATACATTGAAAAGGCTCAACAATATTAACTGTTAGAAACAGACCAAATCTAATTGAAATAGACAAATCATTATCTAAATGAATGAGAGTTTTTGTATTTTTCATTCTTCTTTTTCTTTTGTGCTATAGAAGTCATTGTCATTACAACCAGGGATGTCCAAAAGGCTTTATCTGCAGAATTCAAGATGAAAATGAAGCTAGATATTGTGTGTATTCCTGATGAGGCTGACAAGGGAACTGCAGATTCTCTGCGCCACATATATGCAAAACTTAAGGTGAAAAACTATTTCTTGATTTTTATTGTTTATAAAACGTAAATGTTATCTTACGTTTTTCCAGTGCTTTATAGTTTACAATGCTTTTTAAAATATACATTATTTCATCACATACTTTGTTGTGCATGTACTCTTCAACTCTTTTTAGTTTAATTACTAAGTAAATATTTAGACATTTGGTCACAGTCCCTGGTTTCCAATATTTTAAAGTAATAGTACATCTTTAGCCCTAACTGGTTTAGCTCAGTGGATAGAGCGTCAGCCTGAGGACTGAAGGGTCCCAGGTTCAATTCCGGTCAAGGGCATGTACCTTGGGTGCGGGCACATCCCCAGTAGGGAGTGTGCAGGAGGCAGCTGACCGATGTTTCTCTCTCATTGATGTTTCTAACTCTCTATCCCTCTCCCTTCCTCTCTGTAAAAAAATCAATAAAATATATATATTTTTAAAAATAGTACAACTTTATAAATATATATATATATATATCCTTCAAGTTTACTTTAAAACATTCTATTTATATGAAATTAATGAATAAGCAAAATTATTAGATTGACTAACTGGAAAGAAGTACAAAGGAACTTTAAAAAATTGCAGATCCCGCCCTGGCTGGTTTGGCTCAGTGGATAGAGTGTCGGCCTGCGCACCGAGGGGCCCAGGTTCCATTCTGGTCAAGGGCACATGCCTGGGTTGTGGGCTCGATCCCCAGTAGGGGGTGTGCAAGAGGCAGCCAATCAATGATTCCCTTTCATCATTGATGTTTTTATCTCTCTCTACCTCTCTCTTCCTCTTTGAAATCAATAAAAATATATTAATAAATAAATAAATAAATAAATAAATAAATAAATAATTGCAGATCCCCTCACATGATAATATTTAAACTTTTAGTCTCCTTTGTTAAGAAACTAACAAGGGCCCTAGTTGATTTGGCTCAGGGGATAGAGCATCGGCCAGTGGACTAAAGAGTCCCAAGTTTGATTCTGGTCAAGGGCACATGCCCAGGTTGTGGGCTTGATCCCCAGTAGGGGGCGTGCAGGAGGCAGCCATTCAATGATTCTCTCTTATCATTGATGTTTCTACATCTCTCTCCCCTCTCCCTTCCTCTCTGAAATTAATAAAAATATATTTTTAAAAAATTAACAAGGGCATATGGATATGAGTACACAGTCTCCCAGTGGCTAGTGGCGCACAAACTGAAAAAAACCCATCATAAATTATTCTAAAATTGATGTCGTTTTGAAAAAGTCCAGTCTGTGTGATGACGTTGCCATCTTGTTTGAATTGGGGGGCAGACTTTCTCCTGCTATTTCTGGTGACTGCAAACAGATATATTAATATGTTCAACCTACCTATGCATTGAAGAACAAAAAATTTATGCAGAAATATACATGGCCTTCCCTCCCCTTTTTGGGGGGATAATTTACACACAGTAAAATACACACAGATATTAATGGGTTCAATGAATTTTGAAAAATATATACATCCAATTTACCATTACCCAAATCTAGAACATTTCCATCACCTCTGAAATTTCCTTTGTGTTTCTTATTAGTCAGTACCCCACCTATAGAGTCAACTGCTATTCTGATTTCTATCAGCATATATTAATTTTGCTTGTTCATGAACTAGATATAAATAGAATCATACAATATTCTAGTTTATTTTGTTCAACATAATATTTTTCAGAAACATCAACAATGAGAGAGAATCATTGATCGGCTGCCTCCTCATGCCCCACATTGGGGATTGAGCCCATAATTCAGGCATGTGCCCCGACCAGGAATGGAACCCTGACCTCCTGGTCCCATAGGTCGATGCTCTACCATTGAGTCACACTGGCCAGTCTGATTATATCTTTTTCTTTTCTTTTTTATTAATTATTTCATTTCAGAGAGGAAAGGAGAGAATGAGAGGGATAGAGATAGAAACATCAGTGATGAGAGAGAATTATTGACCTCCTACACACACCCCCACTGGGGATCTAGCCTGCAACCCGGGCATGTGCCCCCGACTGAAACCGAACCCGCGACCATTCAGTCCACAGGCAGATGCTCTATCCACTGAGCTAAACTGGCCAGAGCGATTATATCTTTTTAGTCTCTTTTACTCTAGAACAGTCTCCCCTCCAACCACTTTTTTTCCTTATGCCACTTACTTTTCAAAGAAACAGGTTATTTGTCCTGTAGAACATCCCACATCTTCGGTATGTCCAATTGCTTTCTACTGATGTCAGTTAACTTTTTTCTTTTTCCCAAATTAGATTCAGTTTCAACTTTTTTGGCAATAATATTTCATATGTGTAATCTCTATTGTATTGTATCCAGATCTGAAATCAGACATTTCTTTAAAAAGCCCAGTTTTCTATGTACAGTTTTTTATATGTCAATCATACTTCAATAAAGTAGTTTAACAAAGGGCTTATTTTTTCCTTTGAGACAGCCCTCTTGTGAGCCATCCATTCTCTCTTCAGGTTGCTCTCTAGGCTGTTGCAGAGCTGTCATCCTGGGGCTTCTCTTTACCATCGTTCTGGGAATTCCCTTCTCCCTCCTGTTTTGGATACCAGGTTCCTAGAGCCCATGTTTTTCTCTTTCTTGGTTTACTTCCTCATTTCAAAGGAACCCAAACTTTATTGGCTTCTCAAAGAAAGAGCACAGAAGGTAAATATTTTGAGAACTTGCATGATTGAGAATGTTTTATTCCATCCTTTTCTTGAATAACAACTTACCTTTGTATAGAATTCTAGGTTAGAAATAATGTTCTCTCAGAATTTTGTGTCCCAAGCCCAGAGACAGACAAACCTCCTAGATGACTCCCTGTGCTGTAGGTAGATTATTTTTCTCTGAAGTTTACCCTTTCACTGAGGTCCCCTTTATGTAAGGTTTCATTTCAAATTTCCTGCTTCATTTCAGCTTCAAGCCACATATTTTGGCCCAATGAAGCCTTTAAAAACCTCAGTTAAGCCCAGCCGGCATGGCTCAATGGTTGAGCATCGACATATGAACCAGGCGGTCATAGTTAAATTCCGGGACAGGGTATATGCCCAGGTTGCAGGCTCAATCTCCAGTGTGGGACGTGCAGGAGGCAGCTAATCAATGATTCTCTCTCATCATTGAAGTTTCTATCTCTCTCTCCCTCTCCTTCTTCTCTGAAATCAATAAAAATAAAACCAAACCAAAAAAACCTCAGTTAGGGTAGCCAAGGTTTCAACTAAGTGTTCATTTCCTTCTTCAGTTTTGGCACTTGGTATTTTCCTTTTCTTTCTTATAAGTTTGAATATATTTGCAGTAATGTCTTATGTCTTATCCAGAGTTTTTAGGTGTTCATAACAGAATTTTTGGGTTCTTAGTTCACCAGTTTTCCAACACCATAGGGGCCTACATGCTAGATACTTAATGTACATTATTTCATTTAATCCTCCAACTACACTCAGGTAGATACTATCTTTATCCGCATTTTACAGATGAGAAGGATAGGGCTCAGAGAGCTTGAGTAACTTGCCTAAAGTTTAGGTGGAAAGAAAGACTATGCATTAGATGCCAAAGTCTCAGTAAATGCATTGAGTAATCAATGGATTAGTAGAATAATGTCGGCAGGTACAGCCAGATGGCACATGTTTCAGGGGACATTGAATTTTTATCTGAGGTTAGGGGCATGCATGGTAAAGTTAGAAGAGTCCTGTGTGCCCTCTAGAGGAGTATCAGGAAACACCGTTTAGACTGCTTCATAAATGTCACTTTCTGAGTCTTAAAAGAAAGAATTGGAATTTGTGATGGTGGAGCGAAATGTAGGAATAGTTATTCATAGTGTGAAGGAAATAGAATAGCTCCAGGAAAAAACATAAAAATGATGGTAGGTCCTGTACTTTAACAGCTTTACTACAAAGCTGAGATACGAAGGAATATTTTCAGCTCCAGATTGTGTCATCTGAAGGCTTCAGTCAGTGTAAGCATATAACTTTAAATAGGTCTATATTTCTTCGAGATATATTGAAAAATAAAACATATCAATTAAATAACTTTACTGGTAGTCTTTTCTTTTTGAGTGACAGCCTGATTTATACTGCTTTGCAGTAATAGCTTATTATTCACACAAGATCTCTATCTATAGCCTGTTGAGCACTTCTGAAGATACTTAAATTTTCAAGAGCTTCATAAATTAGTACATTTGAGAAATTAGTGAATGTACTTCAGAACATTAATTTCTGTTCTTAGATACTACCCTAAAGTAGGGAGTTAAGTTGTTAGCTGATTATGAGGATGTAAATTTTATTTTCCTTGGAGTTACCTGGAATATTTGCTCCGAAGATCGCAAAGAAGATTTTTCATATTTACTATGTGTGTATGGCTTTGTAGATTATTTTTATCCCGACAGCAACCTTAAAAGGTAGATGGTATTATTTTATTTTGCAGTTGAGAAACCTGACATTCATAGAGTTTAAATAACCTGCCCCAAATCTCATACCTGGTTAGGTGTTGAGTCGGAGCTAGAATCCAGTCCTGAGTTATGAGATGCATTTGTGCATCTCAAATGCCCATGGGTTTTTCACTCTATCATGTTGCCTCTAAAAGACAAGCATCAGTAGTCCTTATAATCCAGTAGAGGCCCAGTGCACAAAATTCGTGCACGGGTAGGGTCCCTAGCGGCTGCCGGCCAGGGCCTGCCTTAATTCCACGCCGCCCCCTGGTGGTCAGCGCACATCATAGCAAGCAATCAAACTCCTGGTCAGTTGAACTCCTGAGGGGACACTTTGCATATTAGGTTTTTATGTATATAGATTTTTTACTTTAAGAACAGGTGTAGTTGGTCTAATATTTCAAAATTACTTTTTTCTTCTCTTTGTGAGTCTGTGGGGTTCATGTTTATGCATATTTTTTGTGTACATTAAACAGTTGTATGTATACAGGGTGGGTCAAAGTAGGTTTATAGTTGTGAGTATGTGAAACTGTTTATTCTTGATTATTATTATTTATTCTATTATTTTCCATATGAACAACTATAAACCTACTTTTGCCCCACTCTATATATAGAACTCTTTTTTTAAAATATATTTTATTGATTTTTTACAGAGAGGAAGGGAGAGGGAGAGAGAGTCAGAAACATCGATGAGAGAGAAACAGCAATCAGCTGCCTCCTGCACACACCCCCCACTGGGAATGTGCCCACAACCAAGGTACATGCCCCTGACCAGAATCGAACCTGGGACCCTTGAGTCCGCAGGCCAACGCTCCATCCACTGAGCCAAACCAGTTAGGGCAGAACTCTTTTAACATATGCAATTCTTAGTACCTATAGAACTCTTAATTAAATATTTTTGGGGAAATGTATAAAATATTTTAAAATTAGCAAATCTAACAAGACTCAGGGAACTATGCAGTATTCTTGTCTTACAAGTGGACAGCTGTTGGTTGTTGATATCTTTCTCTAAGTGGAGGTAGATCCATTGTTGTAGGAAGACAGCTAGAGCCATATGAGCAAGAAGCTTGGCTCTTCTTGAGTAAGAGGAAAGGGATGCAGTCTGTGACCGGCACAAAGCAATGCTGGCTGACTCCTTGCACATTGAACCTGACACATCCACATTACATGCTCCTCTGATTGGCTGAGGTAATCAGCCATTTGTGCTTTAGAAACAATGTGATTATTCTTTAGATAAATGTTTTGAGAATAGGTTAGTGAGGTATATTAAGAGGCCTCAGCAGACTAAATCTATAATCTATTCTGTGGTCTATATTTAAAGCACTTATCTTATATTGCAGGTCTCATGGCTTCTCTTAATTTAGAGATTGTGAAGCTAATAATTTTTTATTTAATCTAGACAAAAATCTTTCTTTAGCCTCAGGAAAGCCTCATTTATCCTTTGCCTCAGTTTCACAACCAAGAAAATAGGGATAATGATATCAACACATTAGTTAGAGGTTTAGTTATTTAAATCCTTTGATGTAGGAAAAGAACTATTGTTATCTGTCTTATGAAACAGCTAACATGCTACAACAGAGAGCAAACTATGCCGATGAAATCCCCATCCCAAAGACAGCATGTTAGAAAGATTGAGCATACGTGCTATTTTTAGATGTTCAAAAAGCTAAGTGCAAGTTCTTTTCAGTTGAGTGTTTGATGTCTTTATCAAATTACAAATCTCTCCTTCTTTCCTGGAACCTTTCATTTTGCCCAGAGACTTGTTTTTGGCAGATTTCTATCTGCTTGAAAAGGAGTGCAATTTGGTCAAGTGAAGATCTGAGAACTTGGTCCCAACTTGCTTGAAGACTTTTTTAAGTGGCAACTTTTTTCTTATGACTGCTTTGGTGGGCTGTGGTTGCCTAGGAGGGCCTCCGTATATCCCCTATGACACTTACTTTGAGCCTGCTGGTGGCATAGTGAAAAGCCCAGCAGTTATAGCAGAAACAAGTTAACAAGATGAATGAGGGAATTTTTTAAACTTTCCCCCCCGAAATCTCAATGGAGCTTTTCTATTGACTGTACTAACCAAGTATATGTATGCACAAGCTTGAAGTGTTTTCATCTTAACCTCTCACAGACTGCAACTTGTTGGAACTCTGGTCTTTGGGATAGTATTTCTGCAGCTCTATACTGCATTTGGTAGCCAGAAAACTTGTAAGCTCTGGGTGAGCCTGATTATTTTGAGTCACTTTCCTTTGTCTATAGGAACACTTTTATGGTATGAAAGGATACAGGGTAGGACAGAGATGTGATAGCTAGGTAGAAAACGCAGGCTGCCATCACAAACTCTATCTTTGAGTGACAAGCAGCCCACATGACTTAGATTTTTGGAAACTCTTGGTTGGGCCCCTATCCTGCTCTGAATAATAAGGTAACACTACAGCCTGACGAGTGGAATGGACCAAACAATTTGTGGGAAGTCAGTCAGCATTCTGTCATTGTAACCAGAGAGTTCATTTGAAGTTGCCTGTAGCTACCCAATGTTTTTTCAGCTCTTAACTTGGGTATCATCTGCTCCAAAAAGTTTTCTCTGACTTTCTAAGATTAGATTAGGTACCATTTTTTGTACTTGTACAGAGGATTAAAATTATTTGTTATATCATCATCTCCCTGCACAAGACTGTGGGAAAATAAATATATTAAATCATCCCCAACCTTTTCACTAGTTGTCTAATCTCCTCTTGAGATATTTAGACTCATCAGCTATTCTATCAATTATATCTTCCTAAAGAAGTTCTGACATAATTCTACCTATAGTTATTGCCTTCCATGCCTGGTCCACAGCTGTCATTATGTCATCTCCCTTCACCATCATGAGGATTCATTTTGCCTCTTTTCTTCACTTTCATGTCCTGTTTCCTAGAAGCCACATTTTTCTTTTTCTTAGCTTCTGCCCTTGTTTTTACGGGAAACATACTAGAGCTTCCTGACAAAAGTGTTTGAGACATTGCATGCCTGGAAATATCTACTCTCAACTCATACTTGATGCATAATTTGACTAGACACAGAATTCTCAGTTGGAAAGCTGGTAGGTATCCAACAATTTTGAAAGCGTTGCTCCATTGTCTTTAACTTCAAGTGTTGTTGAGAAGTCCTAAACTTTTGTGATTACTAATCTTTTGTTTGTAACCAACTTTTTTCTTGGAAATTTGTAGCATCTTTCTCTTTCAGAAAAATTTCAAGTTTTCTGAAATTTCATGATGAGGTGCTTTCATATGATTCTGTTTTATCCATGTGAGCCCTCCACTCAGTGAACCCTTTCAGTTTGGATATTTGTGTCCTTCAGTTCAGAGAAATCATTTTGCTGATGATTCTTCTTATCTGTGTTTTTTGTGTGTTTTTTCTGAAAACTTATTCTGATAATGGATTTCTTAGACTGGTCCTCTAATTTTCTTATCTTTCCTCTCATATTTTCTTTTCTCTATCTTTTTGCTCAAGTTTTACATATGGATGGGGCATGTTGACTGTGAGCTTCACTGTAGGGTAATATGGTGATGTGGTTAGGCTCTTTTGGTGGGGGGAGGAGGGGAATCTCTTATATCTGCATCTTTAGGTTTTTTTCTCTCTCAGATTATTCAGATTCCCCAGAGAAAATATTAAATTCTCCTTTCTGAAAGGTAAGGACCGGCTGCTGGCATTCTAGGAAATGTGTGGGGATCAGGGTATCTCAGATTCCTGTAGAAGTTCTTCCTTTTCAGTAAGGTGCATCCCCTCTCCCTACTCCCAACTGTGATTATTCTTCCCTAATTCAGATATCCTCTATTTTTTTCTCTTCAGACTACTGCAGAGGGTGGGACCTGTGCAATAGTTGTGTTGCATAGGTGGAACAGAGGGATCTTTTAACCAGCCTTCTTTATTTTAACTGCTCCCTCCCCAGTCTTATGTCATAAATGACTTCAGAGATAGTGCATCCCTCTTATCTTATAGACTAGAGGCCTGAAGCATGAAATTCATGCACTGGGAGGTGGGGACCCTCAGCCCGGCCTGCACCATCTCATAGTCCAGGACCCCTTGCTCCTAACCACCTGCCTGCTCGCTGCTCTTTACCACTTGGCTCACTGCTCCTTAGTTCTGCCTCGGAGGTGGGAGAGGCTCCCGCCACCGCCGCTGTGCTCTCCAGCAGTGAGCCTGGCTTCTGACTGAGCAGTGCTCCCCCTGTGGGAGCGCACTGACCAGGGGGCAGCTCTTGTGTTGAGCATCTGCCCCCTGGTGGTCATTGTGCACCATAGCGCCTGGTCATTCTGGTTGTTCTGCCATTATAGTCACTTAGGCTTTTATTATATAGATGAGGAAACTGAGACCCAAGGAGGGAGTGACATTTAAAGTCACATGTGGAATTAATAGGAAAAGAAAACATACCCAATCTTAGAAGTTGCTTTTGGGCGCTAATAAAACCCTGATTTTAGTTTAGATTTCTTTATAACTTGTTAGTTGTCTTTTTCTCATGTTGTTATAAACTTTTCTTTGTAATAGTCTCTAACTACCTTCTGCTGATCTTCTCCCAAGCTTTCTGATTTCCAAGTAAACTGGACAATATTTCCATGTCATAATTAAGGATATAATTAAAATTCAAGCCCTGGCTGGTGTTGCTCAGCGGTTATAGTGTCAGCCTGTGCACCAAAGGGTCGAGGGTTTGAGTCCCAGTCAAGGGTACATACCTGGGTTGCAGTGGGGGCGGGGGGTGGGGGGAGAGCAAGTGATTGATGTGTCTCTCTCACATCAATGTTTCTCTCTCTTCTCTCTCTCTTTCCCCTCCCTTCTTCCCTCCCTTCCACTCTCTCTAAAAATCAATGGAAAAAATATGCTCAGATGAGGATTAAAAGAATACTTAATACTTTTAAATATTAAATACTTTTTTAAATATTCAAGTTACAGGCAGAAAATATATAATTGTTCCATGGTCTTGAAATGGACAATAATATTTTTGTCCTATGTCGTATTCGTGTCTGACCAAAGAAAAAGAATGAAATTATTTAATTTAAATTCAGAATAGTAAATTATTTCAAAGTGAAGGTTTGATTTGAGAGAACAAAAAGCCTTTGTTATTTCTCTATTAATATCAGTACATTTGAAGATTAAAATTAATTGCAGATATCTACATCCTGCAAGAGAAATGACTATCATTTTTATAAAGAACTCATTTAACAGAGTTAGAAATTAGCACATTCTCAATTACTTCTTAGATTCACCCAGGAAACATGAGTAGAATTCCTCTATTCTTGACTTAAAAAGGAAAACTTTAGAACTATAAATGATGAGCCTCCATTTAAAAATTATAAATCTAGCCATGCCCTCCAGGACAGTTGCATCTGATTTCTTTTCTTTCAGACCTCTCTGCCTTTTTCTTCTTTGGAGGCAGCAGGTTTATTCCCTACCTCATTGCTTTAGGGAGCTGCAAAGTTACCTTTATAGCCCCTCTCCTAACTCTGAATAGTCACAGTCTCTACGAAGGGGGCACTCAGCTCTGTCAGAAAGAATGCTGTTTTTAATTATCTGAAATGGGATGTTTTAGTCTTTGAGTCAATTCCAACAAGGAGGAGGTAATAGGAAGAGTGATGACATTTACTGATTCTTGTTTGCCAGCACTAGGTTGAACCTAGGGATACAAAGATGAAAGAGCTCCTTATGAAGCACAAAGTCTGGATGGGAAAGAAACCATGTAATCCAATTTAGTGGTTTAAGGTCTGTAATGGATAAGAAAAGACTTCATCTCTAGATGAATGTGTAGTGAGTAGAAAGAGAGAATAGGGAATGCATTCTTGGCAGTTTACTCTAGCACGTTAACATTAGCTATATGGAGGGGAAATTGTGGGAGAGAAGGCTGAATTAGGTAGGTGGAGTCATATTTTGAAGACCTTTAATGTCTTCCTGAGGAATTTGAACTCAGTCCTGTGGATCAGTGATCTCCAAAGTGGAGTGTTCTCAAAGCCAGGTTGTGTGTAATATAGACTACAGAGGAAAATATTAGAATCTCTAGTTCTTTTAATGTTGTCTCTTCTTTTTAAAATGTCTGTTCTTGCCCAACCGGTGTACATCGACCTGGTGGAACATCGACCTATGATCCAGAAGGTCACTGTTCGATTCCAGTCAGGGCACATGCCTGGGTTGCGGGTTCGATCCCCAGTGGAGGGCCTGCAAGAGGCAGCCAATCAGTGATTCTCTCTCATCATCGATATTTCTATCTCTCTCCCTCTCCCTTCCTTTCTGAAATCAATAGAAATATATTAAAAAGTAAAATAGGTCTGGGTAGAGGGTAGGAGGGGGGGAGGGGGAGAAATAGGAGATATCTATAATACTATCAACAATAAAAATATATTTAAATAAATAAAATGTCTATTCTTGTGTATTATATAAAGAGCATATTATATTATTTACTAGAGGCACAGTGCACGAAATTTGTGCACGGATAGGGTCCCTAGGCCTGGCCTGCGATCAGGGCTGATCAGGGCCTTCTGGCTGCCCGCCAGGGGCCTTCCTTCGTTCTGCTTGCCCCCTGGTGGTCAGTGCACATCATAGTGAGCAGTCGAACTCCTGAGGGGGACACTTTGCATATTAGCCTTTTATATATATAGATAGTGATTCATGTATTTTAAAAGTAAGGAGGAAGAAGTGGATATGTTCAACATTTGTTTATGTTTGGAGAACACTATTTTTTTTTAATATATTTTCATTAATTTCAGAAAGGAAGGGAGAGGGAGAGAGATAGAAACATCAGTGATGAGAGAGAATCACCGATTGGCTGCCTCCTGCACGCCCCCCACTGGGAATCGAGCCCGAAACCTGGGTATGTGTCCTTGACCAGAATCGAACCCAGGGACCCTTCAGTCTGCATGCTGACGCTCTGTCCACCACACCAAACCAGCCAGGGCTGGAGAACACTATTTTTTGTTTTGTTTTGTTCCCTCCTCCTACCCCCACCCCCCATTTCCTCTCTTCTACCTCTTCTACCTCCCCGTAATCCTGGAGAACACTATTTTAGGCTGGCTTTCAGCAGGGAAATGAAATATGCAGTGGAATAGGAGTATGGAACAGAAATATGGATTAGAATAAGGGAAAACTGGAGTGAGAGAGAGACCAGTTAAGAGACTGGGAAAATATTCCAAGGCCTGAACTAAGATAGTGGAGATAAAAGAGGAGGACTTGGAGACCAGTGAGATGTTGGGTAGGAGACTGGACAAGAGAGGGAAGACATCAGTCCTAGACTGTGGCCAGATTTCTAACTCCAGATCTCGATGGTGGTGACACTGTGATTAAGCTAAGGATCACAGGAAGGCTATTTAGCTCTCAGCCTAAAGTGATCACATTTGTTATAGATTGAATTGGTCATTCCATCCTGCACCTAATGCCCCAAACTCAGTATAAACAAAATGGCAATTGGCTCTTTACTGTACACTTTGGGGACTGCAGACTGGAAATCTTTTGCAGTTAGCCATTGGTGTTTATTAAAGCACCAAACAAACTACTCTTGGGTATTGGTTTGGGATTGGACTACATAGGAGAATGTAAATTGTGACCATTCATAGTCATAACCAAGTAACTGAATTCATTAGTTCCATGTGGGCAGGGATGGAGTTACAGGGTGGTGATTTGGATCATAGCCATGGTTTGTAGAAGTGCTGGTGGGTAAAAGCATGTTAGTTACCTTGCCCTGACAGTTTTTTCCAGGGGAGTAAGTATGTTTTCCTTTCTCCTTGCTGTAGGAAATTATTTGCCAGATTGTGTTATTTATAACAATCTGTCATGGAACAGCTGCCAGGAAAAGAAAAGAAGCCATTCCCAGTAGCTCTCCCCACCTCCCACTCTACCATTACCACCACACACACATACATCCGGTTTTCTGATTTAACTTTTGTTTTTTTCTCCTAGTTTTGCTCAGTGGTTTTTGGCTTGATTGAAAATATTCCTGTAATGAGAGATTTCTGGGCTTTGCCCTGACTTGGTAATTGTGTTTTCTCTGCTTAATTTGTTTGCTTTAGCCAAGACTAACTGGCAGCAGTTTAGATTTGAATTCCTGGGTGTCTTGATTTTTCCCAAACACTAAAGTGCTGTCTTCCGCCTTCCCTTGAAGACCTTGTATGTTTCCACTTTGTCAAAAATACACACATCTGCTGTCCTTTAGAGCCGTGCTTTCTGCCCTTGACACTGCCTCGGATTCTCTAGAGGACCAGGCTTGGGATAAAGCGTACTGAGGACTATTGAAATAGTGAGTAGGGAGGTCTGTAGGGATCCCCGTTGGGCTCTGCAGAAGAAGAGGCATACTGTTGGTGTTAGAAAAGAAGTGGTCTCCCAAAACACAGGGCAGCTGAGGGCTGTTGTGTCTGGGGCACTTTCAAGTTAATTGCATTTCAGATATACTGTACCATTGCTTTACAGTCCAACAGTCTGTTTATTCATTGCTTATGATCACACACTTCTGGTTTTAACAATTTTTCAGCTTTTTCTCTCTGGACTCCAGTTAGTAGAAGAACATTTGCATTTCTACACTGGGCTTTACATTTGTAGAATAAAAATCAAAACAATAGTAATTTCTTTTCTCTTATAGCTTATAACTGATTTTCAACATTTTTCATCTCATCCACACATAAACTAATTATTGAAACTGTGGCACATCAAAAATATATATTATTATTTTTTGCCAATCTGACAAAAGAAAATAGGTATAATTTTGATTCATTCACAGCAGACAGCTATTGTCATTTTTTAAATTTGCCTATCTGAGGAAGAAGAGGTCAGTGCCCCTGACTAAATAGTAAGGTATTGCATGCTTTAAAAATTCTTGCAGCACATTGATGTGTCTCTTGTGGCACACTGGTTGAAAATCGCTGACTTATAAAAATGTAAAGGAAAATGGATAGTATTACGAAGATGTGAAGATTATTTAGTTTTCCTTTTAGACTTTTATTTCTTCTTCTAGGATTTCCAGCTTTGGAAACAAAGTACATTGATCAGAAAGCAAAGACTTTCCTTTGGAAGTGGTGGAGTTGCAAAGAGAATGGGAATGTGTTTGGTCTCTGTGAGCCTTACATGGTGCATTCCTGTAAGGCAGGAGAAGGCCTGACGGATAGCACTCCATCTGTATCCCAGACCCTGACCTTTCAGACCAATGCCTTTCTTTTCGCACTGAGAACAGATGGCAACCAAACATTGATAGGAGGGGCCTGTTCCTTATGTTCCTTGGGGATTTTGCATTCAGCTTAGCAAAGAGTCATCTAAAAGCAAAGAGAAAAATGAGTTTGTGGACTATTCACAATTATGCAGGACTTGTTTGGCATTCACTATACTGACAGATTAATTTTTTGCAGATATTGAATTATAACAGCAGTTATTTTCCAAGACAACATTGACACCATTAAGAGGCATCTCCATTGGTGTCATTTTCTTCACTTTGGAGTATACTTTAAAATTAAATTTATTGAAGAACAGTCAGCTTGCAAATCTCAATCATCTTATTAGAGAAGCTTAGAAAAATAGAAAGATTTTTTTCCCTTAGCAAACTGTCATTTTCATTATAATGAAACTAGGGGCCTAGTGCATGAATTTGTGCACCTTGAAAGGAACTGTGGGCCAGGAGGCTGCGGTAGGCATAGGGGCGGGTCTCGGCCCATCCTCTGCACCACCGCCCAGCCCCTCTCGCTGCAGCCTCTGGTCCCCTGTCTGCCAGCAGCCCCACTCCCGCCACCACCGCTCCCACACGCTAATGGCGCCAGCCACGCTCGCACCAATGCTCACACCCGCTGAAGGGGCGAAGCGATTGGGACCGGCAGCTGCTGTCCTGATCGCCCCTCAGGAGCAGGGGGAGGTGGAGAAGCCCTCAGGGATGATCAGGGCCGGCAGCTGCCACTTGCACCCACTGACAGCGCCGAGCGATCAGTGCCAGCGCCGGGCACAGGCAGTGGGTGTGAGCGGCAGCTCCAGCACCAGCAGCAGGTGCAAGCGCCAGGCAGGACCACGGCGTGAGGGAGCCAAGAATTTTCAGTAACCACCAGAGGCTCGCCCCAATGACAGAGACCAGCGCCCCACCTTGGTCTGGTGCCCCCGCTCACCTATTCCACCATCCCGCCACAGCCAACGCCTGCCATGTTCCGTGCACATCCCCTGGTGGTCAGCGCACGTCATAGCGACCGATTGTTCAGTTTGGTTGTTCCTCCGTTCAGACTGTTTGCATATTAGCCTTTTATTATATAGGATGGGTCAACTTCTGTAATGACATGTCTTTAGTAATGTCCCAGCTCCCTGTCTTTCTAAGCATTGTTATAAGAAGTAGGATTTGCCCTAGCTGGTTTGACTCAGTGGATAGAGCATCAGCCTGCAGACTGAAGGGTCCCGGGTTCGATTTCGGACAAGGGCACATGCCTGGGTTGTGGGCTCGATCCCCAGTGGAGGACATGCAGGAGGCAGCCAATCAATGATTCTCTCTCATCATTGATGTTTCTATCTCTCCCTCTTTCTTCCTCTCGGAAATCAATAAAAATATATTTTTAAAAAATAAGTAGGATTCTTCAGGCTATTTCTTCCTTAGCTTGCATGTATGTGGGCTGATTTGTTCATGTTTGGTGGTTCTTGGATGGTGAACATAGCAGTTTTTTTCCCCTAAAAAGATAATGTTTTTAGGGACTTTTTTTTTTTAATTCAGAGTTAAGAATTAAGAGAGAAGCAGAAGGGTAGGGGGAAAAAATCCAAATTTGAACTTCTTAATCTTAAGATAAGGCCTTCAAAAGGAATTGTTTAGGCTGTAAATAATGAGTTATATGTAGGAAAAGAAATGATGGTTCAGGTACAGATTCTATACAGATGGTCCCTGACTTACAATGATTTCTCTTATGATTTTTCTACTTTACATTGGTGCTAAAGCAATAAGCATTCAGTAAAAACTGTACTTAGAATTTTGAATTTTGATCTTTTCCTGGGCTAGCGATATGCAGTACGATACTCTCTCATGATGCTGGGCCGGGGCAGTGAGCTACAGCTCCCAGTCAGGCATGCAGTCATGAAGGCAAATAACTAATACTCTGTAGTGTACTGTTACCTGTGTTTTTTGGATATTGTGTTCTGAGCAAGTTTAAGGTAGGCTAGGCTAAACTATAATGTTCAGTAGGTTAGGTGTATTAAATGCATATTCAACTTGATGATATTTTCAACTTACGATGGGGTTATTAGGACGTAACCCCATCCATCCTAAGTTGAGGAGCATGTGTATTCAGAATAAGAAATTCAGGCAGTAAGACAAGGCATCCTAAACATTGAGCCTTACTTTCTGAGCAAATACAACCCTTTGCTGTAGTAGAATATGAGTTGAAATCATTCATTTTCCCACCCAACACAGGAACTTGATTTTAAATTAAAATCTTAGAAAAGTTGGAACCACTTACAAAAATTTCCATGAATACAGATATTCACTTTATTTTTAAATCTGGGATAATTTAGTACAATGTTTTTCAGACTTTTAAAAGTAGCAGAACCTGTTTTCCAAACCAAAGCTTATACAGAAGCCTAGACAATAAAATTAATAAAAGAGTAGCTGCTTGCCGAAACCGGTTTGGCTCAGTGGATAGAGCGTCGGCTTGCGGACTGAAGGGTCCCAGGTTCGATTCCGGTCAGGGGCATGTGCCTTGGTTGCGGGCACATCCCCAGTGGGGGGTGTGCAAGAGGCAGCTAATTGATGTTTCTCTATCATCGATGTTTCTGGCTCTCTATCCCTCTCTCTTCCTCTCTGTAAAAAATCAATAAAATATATTAAAAAAAAAAATAAAAGAGTAGCTGCCTTGGCAGTAGGAAACAAACTTTCTCTGAGGTACCTCTGGGAAACTAGGTGTGTTATTGAGAAACATTGATGTAGTTGACTTAAATTGTAATTTAAGGAATTTTGTTTTCCAATTCATTATTTTTGGACTTTTGTTTTCTGCATTTATGGTAAAATATGACAGAATGTATAGGTAGAAATTTGTTTAAAATATATCAATAGCTTTTCTTAGCCAATCACATTTAATACTTTCTAGTCCCAGAAAGATCACCAAAAGTGTTGATTTCTCATTAGAAACCAAGGCTAAGATTATCTACACCCTTGTATCCCTAATTACTATGTATAGATGCAAAAGTCGGACTGTGAAGAAGGCTGATAGGGAAAAAAAGCTATTCATTTGAAATACGGAGTTAGAGAAGAGCCCTATGGATATCCTGGACACCAGAAAAACAAACAAGTGGGTCCTAGAGCAAATTAAACCTGAAACATTGCTGAAAGCAAAACTTACAAAACTGAAGCTGTCCTACTTCAGGCTCACCATGAAAAGGCAGGGTTTTTAGGAAAAGGCTAGGAAAAATAGAAGGTATCAGGAAAAGAGAAAGACCAAATATGAAATGGATCGACTCCATAAAGGAAGCCATAGGCATGAGTCGAAAGGAGCTGAGCAGGGTTATTGAGGACAGGACATTGTGGACATCACTCATTCATAGGGTCTCCAGGAGTCTGAGCCATCTGGATGGCACATACACAGTCCAAGTTTCCTCCAAGTTCCAGAATAGGACCTGACTGAGCATAAAGTAAGTGCTCAGTAAGTGTTAGATAAATTAATCACTACAAGTAATAATCCAGGTTCTGCCCAAGCATTTCTAATGATTCATTTCCTAACAAAATTATTCTTTTTCGACTAGCTCTGATTGACAGACATAAGTTAATATGAAAACCAAAAATACTTCTGTTCATATTTTACCTGTCTGTTCTCAGTTTTGGTCTTGGGCTCTTCGGGTTAAATTTGGTTCTTCCTGAAGACTGTCAAGTATTTGAAGAGTGCTATTATCTCTTTCTTTCTTAGCCCCACCCCCTACTCCTTGTCTTGCCCACTGTCACCCACATACAATCTTCACAATGTTTCTAAGCCACTGTAATTTTTCCTGATTTGGGTGATCCATTGTCCTTCGTGATACTGACTTTCCCCTTTTCCATTTGACAGACAGACGTACTGGTCCTGAGTTGTGACCTAATAACAGATGTTGCCTTACATGAGGTTGTGGACTTGTTCAGAGCTCATGATGCATCACTTGCCATGTTAATGAGGAAAGGCCAAGATAGCGTAATACCAGTTCCAGGTCAAAAGGGGAAAAAAAAAACAGGTAAGGAGACCAGTTTGATTTGTTTGTTGGGTTTTTATAATTATTATTGTCATTTATACTTCCTTTTAAAAACATTTATTGAAAACTAACTGCAGTACAGGCACTGTGCTAGCAGTTGATGACATGAAGTCCAATACGACAGTTGCTGACTTGAAGAGATTATAACTATTAATCAGATTCTGTAAGGTCCTAGAGGCTTTTGTATGCAGATCAGAGCATTCAGAACTGTTTGCAGCCGAAACCGGTTTGGCTCAGTGGATAGAGCGTTGGCCTGGGGACTCAAGGGTCCCAGGTTCGATTCCAGTCAAGGGCATATACCTTGGTTGCGGGCACGTCCCCAGTAGGGTGTGTGCAAGAGGCAGCTGATCGATGTTTCTAACTCTCTATCCCCCTCTCTTCCTCTCTGTAAAAAATCAATAAAAATATATTTTTAAAAAAAAGAACTGTTTGCATTGTGTTTAAGGCTTAAATAATGGAATGCATATATTTAAGAAAAAAAATTAATTTAAAAACTAATTTTAAAAAATATTTAAAGTTTGATTGCAAATTTAATTAGATACCTTTAAGCAGTTAGAATTACCACTACAAATGTAGTATGGTTGATTCTTTTGAATGGTCCAATCACCCTAAATACATAAGATAGTCATTAACCGTGCTTTGTCTTCTTAAGATTACAAGATACATATTTTTACATTTTCCTAAGATTCTAGTAGTAGGTTATTTTTTTTAAATCTTTAGAGAGTTATAGTAATCTTAACCCTTTGCACTTGCTTGCTTTTTTCTTGATTCCTTTATTCTACTCGGGATTTAATTTTTTAAATACCCCAGATTTTACAAAGCGCGGCAGTAGAATAAAAAACTGGAGTTTCTTTTCATACAAACATATTTATTTGGATTTTTTTATATTTCAAATTATTGATACATTCAAAGAGTAATTTTAATCTCGACATCCGAGTGCAAAAGGTTAATAGACCAAAAAGAAAAGGAAAAGTACTCCCGTCAATTTAAGGTTTTAGTATTTGGGTTATTAACTAGTTGTTGATTTTGGTTAAGGCATAGTTCCTGATTGCTCTTCCCAGAATATTTCAAACCTGAACCACTGATTCTGTGACGGGGCTACTTTTAATAACTGAACTTATGACCAAAAAGCTTTATAAGATCACACTTTTTATATAGGTTTTAGTTTTTCCTGGAATGATGCATTTTTACCCTGGAGCTTTCCCCAGGAATGATGAGTTCTTTAGATTTTGCTTATCCAACATTATGTAACCCCTTGTCCTGGCATTATTATATATTGATGTAGTCTCTTACAATTACTAGAAGCTATGTATGGCTTATTAGCATCCTGCTATTAATAGAGCCACCTAGAGCTTTCATTTCTAGGATTTGGGGAATCTAGTCTGTATTTTTAGCTCTTTTCTTTAGGGCATTTGGTTAAGTTATAATTTTGCATTATAGCATTGAAACTTCTTTCTAGCTGCTTTTTGTGTTTAGGTGATCACTGGTGCAGATTAACTGTTGGATCCTCTTTCTACCTTATTATTATATATAATCCTCATGTCAATCATTCCTTTTGTTCTTGATATATTTTCTACTTTTGCAAGGTCTGGTTTGCTTACTACATAATTCCCTCTATTCAGCCTTTTCGACTTATTTAGATAGAAACACTGTATATCCAGATTTTATAAACTGATGTATATTTTATAGACTCCACATTTATAATAATTTAAAAAATCAAATGGCCTGTTATATTACTCTTCTTGGTATTAGAATATTTTAGTACATTTAATGTTAGCTTTTATCTCTTAAGTATTATTATACTCAATTGACATCTTGACTATATATATGCAAAGAATAATATGCAAATTAACCATCACTCCGCTATACCCATAAGCCACGCCCACAAGCCAATCAGGAGAGAATATGCAAATAAACCCAACCAAGATGGCTATGGCCACAGAGAGCAGGAGGGAGGCTTGGGTTTCCCAGGCAATGGAGGAAGCCAAGCTTTCCGCCTGCCCTTGCCGGCCCAGGCCTCCACTCAAGGCTACAAAGTTTCAATGATAGAAGATACATAAATCCCAACAGAAATGGCTGCCGCCACGGAGCAAGCAGAAGGCTTGGCTCCGCTCAAGGTTACAAAGTTTCAATTGTAGAAGATAAATAAACCCCAGATACCAGGGCCTTCACTTGGGTCTCCGGGGGGGCGTGGCGGCCTGTAAACCACCACAGGCCCCTCGCCCAGGCCGCCCCATGCCCCAAGGGAACCCCCACCCTGACATCCTTCAGGGCAAACCAGCCGGCCCCCACCCGTGCACCAGGCCTCTATCCTATCTAATAAAGGAGTAATATGCAGATTGACCATCACTCCAACACACGAGATGGCTGCCCCCATGTGGACACAAGATGGCCAGCAGGGGAGGGCAGTTGGGAGGGACCAGGCCTGCAAGGTAGGGCAGTTGTGAGTGATCAGGCCAGCAGGGGAGGGCAGTTGGGAGGGACCAGGCCTGCAAAGGAGGGCAGTTGGGGCGATCAAGTCTGCAGGGGAGGGCAGTTAGGGGTGACCCAGGCCTATAGGGGAGAGCAGTTGGGGGGGACCAGGCCTGCAGGGGAGGGCAGTTAGGGGTGACCAGGCCTGCAGGGGAGGGCAGTTCGGGGCAAACAGGCTGGCAGGGGAGCAGTTAGGCATCAATCAGGCTGGCAGGGGAGTGGTTAGAGGGTGATCAGGCTGGCAGGCAGAAGCGGTTAGGGGCAATCAGGAAGGCAGGCAGGCAAGCAGTTGGGAGCCAGCAGTCCTGGATTGTGAGAGGGATGTCCCACCGGGATCGGGCCGAAACGGGCAGTCAGATATCCCTCGACGGGTCCCAGATTGGAGAGGGTGCAGGCTGGGCTGAGGAACACCCCCCTCCCCCGTGCACGATTTTCGTGCACTGGGCCTCTAGTATATATATAAAAGCCTAAGCGACCGGTCACTATGATGTGCACTGACCACCAGGGGTCAGACAATCAACGCAGGAGCTGCCCCCTGGTGGTCAGTGTGCTCTCACAGCCAACCTCCCACGGCTGACCACCTCCTGCATTCCCCGCCCCCCACCCCCGGCTTCAATCAGGCTGGCTGGCCCCATTTGGCCCCGATCGGGACTGGGCGAGACAGCCCCAATAGCCATCCAGGCCGAGGGACCCCACCCATGCACAAATTCATGCACCGGGCCTCCAGTGTGTACACACACACACTAGTATATACATATACAGTATGTATGTGTGTGTATATACACACACATACATACTGTATATGTATATACATACATTATTTTGCATAGAAGTTATTTTAAAGAGAACTACTGCAACTGAAGTAAGTGCTGTCAGAAGTACACTATGCCAACATCAGTGAAACAGAAATGCCTTAAATACAAGCACATCTATCACTGACCATCTTGTAATCTTTATTTCTGTAGTTCACTGGATGCAATATTTCATAATAAAGTTTTAGAATATTTCTAAATAAATAAATACATAGCTTTTTACAATTTTATTTTAAATGAACTTAACTATTATCTATCTGCCCATCCATTTGAAAGTGTTTTGATGCATAAGTTGTCACAAACTGGCCAATGGAAGTTTCTTTAAGCTGGCTCTTCTATCCTCTTTGAAAAGTATGATGTATATTGGTAACTTGCTCTTTAACTGGAATGTGAACATGGAGACAGGGAAGCAGGAAATGGGAGTGAAGAGGAAACAGTGATCATACTAAAGAGTTTGAACTTTATCCCTAACAGTGAGGAGCTATTGAGGAATTTTAAACAAGAGAATGTCATAATTAGATTTATGGTTTAGAAAGATTTGTCATTCTTAACATGAAATTTTGAACTTCTCATTTTCTATATTTTGTTATATTTGAAGATGAAAGATTCACCTAAATACCTGAGTTTTTAATTCCTCCCATGGGATGCTATGCATTTTAGTGATGAACATTTTTTTAAAGAATTCTGAATTTCTCAGACTATATATTTGGCCTGCTTCTTGGCAGCTATTGTGTGACAGAACAGCTAATCCCCTCTTTATCATATTTTGTTTAATAGTCTAGATCCCCTAGGTCCAAGTTTTCCAAATCATCATTTACTGACTTATAGGAGAATGGCTATGGTTAGGTGTTTCCAGAGCCATCTTTTCCCCCCTTGCCACTTTCTTGGAAGATTTGTAGGAGATGTAGATACTGAGGAAGACAGAATCAAATTCATGTTTGGATTTTTTGGACTATTTTTTTCCTGTTGCAGGCTGCTACACATGTTGTTCTTTGCCTGAAATACTGTCTATGCCCTCTTCTCCCACTACACACGCACTCTAAATCCAACTTAGCCTTCAAATTATTTTCTGAGCGAGGCCTTCCTTGACTCTCTAATTTGAAATTATATCCCCTGTTTACCTACATATGGTAGCTCTGCCTTCTTCTACTGGACTGTAAGCTCCATGGGAGCAGGGATCACACCTGTTTTGTTCATTTTTATTTCTTTTTTTTCCCCTTAATCCTCACCTAGGGATATGTTTTTATTGATTTTTAGAGAGAGGAAGGGAGAAAGAGAGAGAAAAAACAACATTGATGTAAGAGAGAAACATCAATCAGTTGCCTCCCATATGCCCCCCTGACCAGGGATCAAATCCGTAACCTGGGTATGTGCCCTGAAGGGAATCGAACCCACAATCTTTTTGGTGTGTGGGACAATGCTCCAACCAACTGAGCCACTGGGCCAGGGCTGTTTTGTTCATTTTATTCCCAGGCTCTGGCCCAGATATGGCCCATGGTTGAACAGTCAGTAGATATTACAGTATTGAATGGTTTAGGGATCTGCCTATAAAAGCAGCTCTTATTGCCTCCCAGGTAAGAGAAAGATTCAAGCCCTAGCAGTTTAAATCCTAAAACTATGAGTCTGGTCTGTAGTTGGATTCATGAGTATAATTTGCATGAATCCATAGGCCATATCTGGGCCAAAGCGTGGGGATAAAATGAACAAAACAGCACTGGCCCAGTGGCTCAGTTGGTTGGAGCGTTGTCCCATACACCAAAAAGGTTGTGGGTTCAATTCCCTTCAGAGCACATACCAGGTTGCAGGTTCGCATAAATTACAATACTTACAATTCACTTGAATATTATAAAGAGCGATAATTTATAATGTTTTGTTGTTGTTGTTAATCCTCACCAGAGGATATTTTGCCATTGATTTTTAGAGAGTGTAGAAGGGAGCAGGAGAGACAGACAGAGAGAAATATCCATATGAGAGAAACACATCGATTGGTTGCCTCCCACATGAGCCCCTATCAGGGCCAGAGATCAAGCCTGCAACCGAGGTACCTACTGGCCCTTGGCTGGAATTGAACCCGGGACCCTTCAGTACGGAGGCAGATGCTCTGTCCACTGAACCAAACTGGCTAGGGCTATTATGATTTTTTGACTGATAACTACATTGTCTATTAATTTATGTTTAGAAATGTTTTCAATTTTAAAATAAAACACCTACTGCTGTAGCATGGCTGTTGAGAGCAGAGGCTCTGTTCAGACTATGTAGGTTTCAATGCCCCAAAACTGTATGATAATGGGCAGATTAACCGTCCTGAGCTTCATTTTATTTAGCTGTAAAGTGAAATTGAATCCTTTCAGGATTTTTTTGGTGAGAATTAAGATGTTTGTAAAGCATTCTATTTGCTCCTTAAAACATAGCAGTTGCTTAATAAATTGTAATTGTTATTCTTATAATCATTATCACTTCCACATATATTTTAGAAATACTCCTATGGGAAGTAATTTGGTCCTGCAGCCTAACAAATCACATTTAATAACTTTGCGAGCATTCTACATTATTTTTAAAGGGAATTTTTAGATATTTTATGTAAAATGGTAACCCTTTATAGACCACAAAATATCAAAATGCTTTTGTTTGCATTATAGCTTCTAAGTCTATAGGGAAATTAATTGTGGCAGCCTAAACGTCTAGACAAGCCTCCTTGGAAGAACCACATGTAACTTTTTCTGGTGATTCAAATGGGCTCTGCTTTCTGAAGCTTTTTTAAGGTATCAACTTCTCAGAAAAGGAATTAGATGATTGAGTGGTACAAGAGGGACCCAGAAACCCAGCTAAGCTGTTCAGGGAAATGGGGTATATAAACTCTGGAAAATTCCATTTACTGATTTTTGCAGCATTGGATACCATTACGGAAGTATAAAATCTGCCACTTGTCAGTATTTAGCCATTATTCCACCATTTGCTTAGTATTACTTATTGAGCAAATGGGTCAACAGATTAGTAACACAGTTATTGGGTATGTGTTACACCAAGCACAGAACTAGGTACAAGGCCCATATAAATGGGCGAAAAACCCATATAATATCCCTATCTAAAGAATAAACAGACAAGTGTTTGTTATACCCTCCCTAATCATAGGGCATTTTGAGAAACCTGACACCTGAAGGGGAAAATTGAATAGAAACTGTGATCTTGAGAGAACTAATGAAAGCTTCATATATGTAATTTTTACAGTCACAAAAATCAAACAGTTAACATTACATAAAGAGAATATCAGTGATATAAAAACATACATATTTTAAACTTGTAGTGATGCATAAATATCATTAATTCCCATTTACCACCCCTTGCTTGTTAGAAGCTAAAAAATTTCCTTTTTTCCTCAATTTCAATAAGAACATGGAATATTTATTTTGTTGTATTACAGATAACATGTTTATTAAGGGGCTTGTCTTTTTGGTATATTCCTCTGTGCAAATGTTTTATGCTGTTATGATATAAATTATTGACTGTTATCTCTGTAATTCCACTGTGTCTCTTGGGATATTTGAAATGGAAAAAATTTGTTTAACCCAGTTTACTGTAGTAGTATTTCTCATATTCCTCTCCATTTCTCAGAGTTATATAGTCTTGGTCCAGACTAGAACCAGTATATATTAGTGTGCTTCAGAATCATACGAGTGAAAGCTGTCACCTCTCAATCAACTTAGTTCCCTCTACACTAACAATTATTGGTCGGCAGTTTTGAGCCTATGTTTCTTTTGCTTCCTTCATTTTTCTTAAAGCTGTACTGCAAAGGAAAACTTCTACTCTGCTTGGGCTTCTGCTTGATCTATTTCCTCTTCTCAATTCCCACTCTCTCCTCTGCCCTTTTTTTCCTAATTATATCCAACAGAAGTGACTTGAAATCCCTGCATTATTCAAAACTGAAGTTCTTGTGATGGAGGAAACAAGTATATAGAATTATGTTCAAATGTGCCTAGAATTCATCATCACAATGTGATAAGTACAATAATAGGAGCATGTGCAAAATACAAGGAGCAATGTCTCAGTTATAGGAAAATATATTTTAAAGCAAAATATATTTTAAAACATGATGTTTGAAAACAAAGAGGTGAGCAATTTACTTTTGTGCAGACAGGGTAATGGGTATGAAATCAGCTCCCTGTCCTACAAATGCTTTACATTTTGATGTAGTCATTGCATTTAGGTCATGCAATATATACATACATACATATACACATATACACATACATATATACATACATATATATACACTAAACTAAGATATGGAAAACAGAGATAATCAAGATTTGCTCTGAAGCTAAAAATCCAGTGAATGGAGCTAGATAGTATGTTATTGACCAAGTTTTTATATCTATTTATAGCCTAATAGCATTTTGTGAATAGCTGCTCAAGATTACATCAGAGATAAGTGGTAGAATCAGAACTTGAACCCATGCCTTCCTACTCCATAGCTTGGGCTTTCTTTCTTTTTTTTTTTTTTTTGTAATTTAGTTTTCATTTTTTTTAAAAAATATATTTTATTGATTTTTCACAGAGAGGAAGAGAGAGGGATAGAGAATCAGAAACATCGATGGGAGAGAAACATCAATCAGCTGCCTCCTGCACACCCCCCACTGGGGATGTGCCCGCAACCAAGGTACATGCCCTTGACCGGAATCGAACCCGGGACCCTTAAGTCCGCAGGCCGACGCTCTATCCACTGAGCCAAACCAGTTAGGGCTAGTTTTCATTTTTATCAAGATTTTATATGCCCATAATTTAAAGAGAGATATAATTATTCACGAGTGTTTCACAAGGCTAAAATCAGAGTGTCATCCAGGACTGAGGACTCATCTGAAAACTCAACTAGGAAAGGAGTTCTTCTAAGCATACTTGTTTGTTCGCAGAATTTCAGTTCCCTGAGGACTGTTGAACTGAGAATCTCAGTTTCTAGCTAGCTGTTAGCTAGAGGCTGCCCTCAATTATTTATATTTTTTAAAGTCACTTGGGCCTCTCTTTACATAGCAAACATAATGCCTGTCACAGAAGAGGTACACAAATATATTTATTAGCTAAATAAATGAATGGATAAGTAAATGACTATAGAGGAAACAGAAGGGTTCAAAGAAGTAAAAAAAAATGACTAAAATATGAATAGTGAATATGACAGATTTTTAAAAATGGAACTTCATAGTTTTAACTGCTTTCTTAACGCTATTTGTGTGGTCTTTCTTCTTAGGATGAACATTCTAATGTTACCTGCTCTGCTGTCAAAGTGGAATTCACTTTGTTAGCACAGAACAGAAACATTTCCAAGTATCCCTAATTTATATCATATTCTGAGGTCCCAGTTACTATGGTAGCTACAAAGAAACAAATACAAAAAGTGGGGCCTGAGAGTGAGGGGAATATAACTGAAGTGCACCAAAACTGAAAAATGGACTTGTCGTAAATTACTGCTCCCAGGACATTCGGGTTTTTGTGGGCCTAAGGACTTGGATAGGCTAAACACTCCAAATTACATCCAAAAATAATATCTCTGTGCTTCTTTTTAAAATATTGGTTCATAATCAGACCTTTGCAGACTTTGTTATGTTCTCAAGTTTCCATGAAATGGATGAATAAATGAATTGATATATGTCAAAGCTGCTGTATGGCATTTGAAATTCTCTGCAGTTTTTAGCTTTGATTGAAAATCCCTATAAAACTTGCCTTCAAATTGGCATTATTTACCCCCTTCCTTCTTTGGAGTTCACTAATCTTAGATATTGAAAAAAATAACATAACTTTTAATGGTAGCTTCTCCCTATTCAGATTCAGACACTACATATGATAAGATGACCAGACACCATCTGAAGAAATTAATGCTTTAGCCACTGAACTAAACACATTATACACTTGAGTAATACATTTGGTTCTTGGTATAGAGACAGCTGAAGCTGACAGGGAAGCATTTTGAATTATATGGTAGTCATTGCCTGTCAATGGGAGGCAGATAAATTCATCTTTAGAGATAAAAATATTTCCTCGAGTTCAACTTTCACTTTCTCCTTAGTGTTAAATCATTGCTTTATGTGATTTTTGTGGGGATTAAATGAAAGCATGTATTAACTTATTTAGTCCTTATTATCCTCATTTTACAACTGAAACTGAGAAACAGAGAGGTTTAGTATCTTGCTCAAAGACATACAAATAGTATGTGGTATTCATACCCAAGTGGTGTGGCTTCAAAGGCTCTCTTAACTATATGTTATGCTGCTTCTATTTGAAAATGCTTTTGTAAGCTATAGATAGATACTATACAGATCTTAGCAGATTTTGTTAAGTGTCCAACACTGTACTGGGTTTATATTTAAAGGAACCATAAGCCTGCACTTGAAGAGCTTATAATGTGGTTGGGGTGAAGAAATGTAACACAGAAAACAGCAGTAATAGGGCAGCCTGTAACATCACTATCTACCAGATAACTCTGTACATTTAATAAATATGTACCTTATTTTATTTGAATGCTCCCATACACAGCATAAAATCTAGTGCATAGTAGACATATAGTTAATGTTGGTTGAATGTGGATGTCCTTAAATAATGTTATTCCCATTTTCACAGTGAGCAGACCTAGCTGATTATTTCAAAGAAAGAAATTCTTGTATTTTCTTTTTGTGCCAGGCGGTGGGCTTGTGGTTAATCCACTTAGGTGGTTAAGTAGTATCTTGACTGCCCCTCTTTTTTAAAAACTTTTTTAATTTATTTTTTACAAATAAAAATTATGTATTTAAGGTTTACAAGGTGATATTTTGGTATTTATAGATATTGTGAAGTGATTACCATAATCAAACTAATTAACATATCCACCACCGCCTTCACATTTTTTTTAATAATTTCAAATTTACAAAATGGTTACAAGAATAGTATAAAGAACTTATATGTCTTTTTTTAAATATATTTTTATTGATTTCAGAGAAGAGGGGAGAGGGTGAGAGAGAGGTAGAAACATCAATGATGAGAATCATTGACCGGCTGTCTCCTGCACGCCCCACACTGGGGATCGAGCCCGCAACCCAGGCATGTGCCCTTGAACCGTTGAATTGAACTGGGGACCTTTCACTCCCCAGGCTGATGCTCTATCCACTAAGCCAAACCAGCTAGGGCAAGAACTTATATATCTTGTACCCAAATGTTAATATTTGCTTTATCATTCTCTCTTTCATAACCTATATTTAATATATATCATATGCATATTTAATGTATATGTAATATTTTTCTGAGCTATTTGAGAATAAATTGCAGGCATCATTCCCTTTGCCTTTAAATACACGAATGTGTGTCCTTTCCCCTCCACCCCCTCCATAAAGGACAGATCTCTAAAAATAGGAAATTACATTGACACAATACTTTAATCTATAGAACTTAGTCAGAATTCACAGTTAACCTAATACTATCCTTTAGAGCAATAAAAATTTTTTGACTGCCTATGTTTTAAACATTGTAATGAGTATGTGCTATATAACACTCAATTCTGTATTTGGTATTCTGTATTTGGTTCCAAGAGAAATGTGAGCAGGTACCCTCTTCCCTGTCTTAGTCATACAGGCAAAGCAAATGTCTTTGTTTGATATTCCTTCTTTTGTATGATCCAGTGGAGCAGCGTGACTTCATTGGAGTGGACAGCACAGGAAAGAGGCTGCTCTTCATGGCTAATGAAGCGGACTTGGATGAGGAGCTGGTCATTAAGGGATCTATCCTGCAGAAGTAAGCCCTAGGGTTTTTCTTATTGGCAATTCTTCTTGTCTTAAAACAAAATAAAACCACCCAGTGGATGGGAAAGAGTTATGAAAACTACATTATACTGTGTGAAATTAACAGAAGTATGTGAATGTTTTCCCAAGGGACAGAATGAAGACTTTCTTTCACCACACAAGCTTAACTTTTCTCTGTGTCTTTTCTTGCCAAGGTAGAGTCAGATCCTGCATAGGAGTGGGGCAAAGCAGCTGTGGGGAGAACAGGGAACAGGACTGTTTTTCTGACAATGTTATAGAGCTTCTTTTTTTAGAAAAGTTACTATCTTAACCATTTTTAAGTGTACATTTCACTAATCTTCATATATTCACAATGTTGTGAAACAGATCTCCAGAACGCCGCAGGTTTATTTGTACAAACAGCACAGGGGCCCCACCAGTCCTTCCATCCTCACGTCGGCAGACAGAGGCCTCTACTGTGGAGCCTTCGCGGGGGCCTGGGCACCTTTGGGAGCGGGAACCTGAGCCACTTTGGGAGCCTGAGCTGCAGCCGCACCTGCAGCCTGGGGCTTGGTTTCCGCCTTGGCCTTGGCCTTTGGCCGGCAGAGCCTGAGCCCCTTGGCGATGCGGGCGCGAGCGCGTTTCCCAAGCTTGGGGTGAGCGATGTAGGCAAGTCGACTGAGTTTGCGGCTGCAGCCCTTTGGGATGTTGGGCCTGGGCTCCTTGGGCTTGACCAGGGCCTTGATGGCCTCAGCGCGTGCGCTCATGGCCTTGGCGTTGTTGGCCTGCATCTTCTTCAGGCCCTTCTTGTTGTGCTTCTTGGCAAAGTGCATGTTCCTTAGGAACTTGGGGTCTACCCCCTTAAGAGATTCGTATCTTTGTGACCGGGGTTTCTTGATGCCATTTCTGTGCCATTTTCGGGACTGGTTGTGCGTGGTGTGGTTCTTGGACTTGGCCATATCTGCACAGAAGCCCGCGGCTCCCGAAGCACCAGGGACTGGAAGAGTCCAGAACTTTTTTATCTTGAAGAATTTCTAGATGAAATTCTCTATCTATTAAACAACATCTCTCCATCTCTTCTCCCCAGCCCCTGGTAAACTACCATTCAACTTTCTGTTTCTATGAATTTGACTCCTTGCAATACTCCATATAAGTGAATCATAAAGTATTTGTCTTTCTGTGACTGGCTTACTTCATTTTGTATAATGTCCTCAAGGTTCATCCATGTTGTAGCATATGTCAGAATTTCCTTCTTTTTTAAAAAATATATATTGGTATTAATTTCAGAGAGGAAAGGAGAGGGAGAGAGATAGAAACATCAATGATGAGAGAGAATCATCGATTGGCTGCCTCCTACATACTCGCCACTAGGGATTATGCCCACAACCCAGGCATGTGCCCTGACAGGGAATCAAACCATTACCTCCTGGTTCATGGGTTGATACTCAACCTCTGAGCCATGCTGGCCAGGCTCCTTCCTTTTTAAGGCTGCATAATATTCCATTGTATGTCTATACAACATTAAAAAAATTTTTTTTTCATTAATCCTCACCAGAGGATATTTTTTTCCCCAGAGAGTGGAAGGGAGGGAGGTGGTGGGGAGAAGAGAGATAAACATAAGTGCAAGAGAGACACATCGATTGGCTGCCTCCTGCACATGCCCCGACTGGGGCCGGGGATCAAACCTGCAATTCAGGTACATGCCCTTGACTGGGAATCGAACCCACAACTCTTCAATATATGGGCTGACACTCTAACCACTGAGCAGCACCAGCCAGGGCAAGAATTCATCTATATTATTTCAAAACAAATAAAACAAGAATGAACAAGACCCAAATGAATTAGCATGCCAGCTGTGCAAATATACAGCAAACAAAATGAAAGCAAGAAAAAAGCCCTGCAGAAGACAAAGAGCCTACCCTGAAAAAGAATAACTCAATGAATAGAATGAATTTCTTTACAACTCTACAACTATAAAACAACTCATTAAAATGTAGATTTTATAAATAAAATTTCAGTGATGAGATTATAAAACAACAAAATAAGATAAAAGTATAGAGAACTAAGAAAATAGAGGACCATGTAACTTAATTTCAGAATTAACTAGTAAATTTTAAAATAACAAATAATGGAATAGTAGACACCAATGAAAATCAAATTATTGACATAAAGGAAAGGTTTGAGATAATCAGTGATTTAGATGAAAAAGAAAATGGTTAATAGTTACAGAGACTCACCCTGGTGTGGCTCAGTGGTTGAACATTGACCCATGAACCAAGAGGTCTCCGGTTTGATTCCTGGTTAGAGTACATGCCCAGATTGAGAGCTCAATCTCCAGTAAAGGGCATGTAGGAGGCAGCCTATCAATGTTATGCTCTCACATCGATATTTCTCTCTTCCCCCTTCCTCTCGCTCTAAAAATCAATAAATATTCTTTTTAAAAATATATACAAGAGCTAGTAAATATGATTAGAACACCAAACATAGATGAGGTTGGAGATATCACACAAAAAATGGGGAATCTGTGTTCTAAGGTCCTCAGTGTTCTTCTCCCACTTGGTTCCTAAATACTAGCAGCCAGGCCTGCACCTGTCAAGCAAGGACAGAAGGGAATTCTTCTCTGTGGTATCAGACAGTCTAAGAGGAAAGACCTAAAGATACAAACATCAGGGAGTTCCCAACAGATAACCCACCTCTTAGGTAATTCTACATTAAATTTCAAAGTTGAAAAAGCCCACCACATGTTCAGTGCTGCCAATCAGATATTGTACCACTCTTAAATTTGGACATGCACACAAGAAAAACAACAAGAATTACCGGATCTAAACAGGGGGGAAAAAAACAATAAATTAGTAGCAAAAAAAAAAAAAATCAACTTAAAGGGAAACATTATGAAGAGAAGAAAATGTCAAAAAGGTAACATTATTCAGAAAGATGTGTTGTTTAATACTTGAGCCATCTGAATTCCATTACTTTAGGAGCTAGGAATACAATGTGAGCAAAACACACCAAAAACCTTGCTCTCATTGAGAGATGAGAGAATATTTCATTCATGAACCCAAAAGCTGTATGCTATCTTTAAAAGAGCAAAAGAGAGCCAAGGTGGTGTGGCTCAGTGGTTGAGCAATATGAACCAAGAGGTCACGGTTCGATTCCAAGTCAGGGCACATGCCTGGGTTTCGAGCTCGATCCCCAGTGGGGGCATGCAGGAGGCAGCCAATCAATGATTCTCTCTCATCATTGATATTTCTATCTCTCTCTTCCTCTCTGAAGTAAAAAGAAAATAGATATATAGATATAGATATAGATAGATATAGATATAGATATAGATATAGATATAGATATAGATATAGATATAGATATATTGAAGGTTATGAGGGCAGACACAACCAAAGGATAATGAGTGAGGATATGGAGAGAAATGCCTGAAGTAATATAGCATAGGTTCTAGATTAGATGAAGAAAAAAGTGAGGGATAGAATTAAGAAGACAAAGAGAGAGGGGGTAGGGAGGCAGGCAGGAAGGGTTAGTAAGGGAATGAAAGATATAATGGGACTAAAATGAAGGAAACAGGATTCAAAAATATATATATTTTGAATCCTGTTTCCTTCATTTTAGTCCCATTGTATCTTTCATTAAAAGATACAATGGGACTAAAATGAAGGAAACATTTATTTTTTTATTTTTATTTAAAGCCCAGATCTGCTGGTTTCCTAAGACTAGATTGCATATTTTGTTGTTGGCAGGTTTTTCCCTCCATTCTTCTAACTTGTAATCTACACCCTAGTGATTCAGGATTTCTTGAGTGTAGTTGCAATAGGGCAGCTGGCTGGATAAATGAGCAATAAAATGTTCTTCCACATATTTATATGACCCTCTGGGTCATTGTGCTCCTCCTGGCCTCAGTGGGATGGTGGGTAAAAGCTAATTAGATTCAGATTTTTTCAAACATGTTTGAATATGAGAATCCAATACTTCCTATCCATTTTTTAAACTGAATTTCCAAAAGTAAGGACTAGTGCCTATTAGTCAAACACTAAATCTGGAAAAAGGCCTTTGTGTATATATCTGGGGTCACCAGAAATCTCTTGTTTTAAAGTTTTCTTAATTTTGTAGTGATTGTAGGAGAAAAGGACAACGTTTGTTTTCTCCCTGTCTGAGAGAGGATGAAGTGTTTGCTTGATTGCAAGGAAATGTTCTGTTTTGTTGGGCTTCAAACATATTTAGTCCTAAAAAGTGAGATAGTGTATGGTGCTTGCTGGAGTAGGAATCCTGCTAAGCCTATAGTCAGGTACAGAAGCAGTCTCCCCAGCAAGCTGTCTAGTCATCAGGTAGTACTTGACTCCAATGAGTCCAGATTCTTACTACCTCAGGGTACTTTTAAAAAAGCAGAAAACATTTTCCAAATGTTGACTTGAAGCATTACTGACTTGGAGAGACCTTATATGTAGTGGAAAAGAATGTTGCTGGTAGAAGGAGCATGGTGTTGGAAACTCAAGTCCAGAGAATTTGAAATTTAGTCTTGAGACAAACCAGCTATATGATCTTGAGCAAATCACTTTGCTTCTCTAAGCCTCAGTTTTCCCAACAAATTGACTTAGTTCTTTAAAGACGGTCCCCCCAGTTCTAAATTTCCTGTTTTATTTCTGAAAGACATGTGTTTTTAATAATTCGTAAGTAAAAGGTATTTGTGCCAAATATTTAATAAGAAAATCATGTAGCTTTTCTCTAGTGTTGTGTTGTTTTCTTTTGAATACTAGTCAAGGGTTTTTCTTTACTGGAAGAGTAATGAAAAACTAAAACAAGCTTCTAAAGGATATATTTAAAATGGAATAAAATGTTCACACATTCGTCTTGGAAAATTTAGACATTCATATCTGGGAAGACAATGACTTGAATCAAATCTCAAAGATCATGGCCAAATTTGTATTTCTGGGATGATGAGAAATGGGTTTATACTCTTGATTATTTTCCCAATGGAAAGTCTTGAAATGCTATTTACTTAACATTAGTATCCCCATTACTGCAAACCAGCCATAAATTCCTAAAGTACTTCTCTAATTTTGCAGTTCTGGGGGGAGGAGTGCAGAGGGGTTTGTAGAAGTCAGGATCAAGAACTTTTCCCAAGGTATTTTGTCCAGCAAAGGCAGTGAGACTTTTATTCTTATTTTTCTATACTTTTAACTCTCACGTCTATAAAGTCGTATAGATAGGTTATTTGCAAAAGAACCCATGTCAGCATCCTTAAGCCTTTTCCTTAAGCCAATTCCTGATCATTTCAGGGCTTCTGCAGTACAAATCAGTAGAGCTGGTTTAGATTTCAGCTTTCTTGGATATGCAAAATCTGTTACCACCATCCTTCTGCTTGCCAGATTTCAAAATATTGTTTCTATCCTCTCTTTTCCTAATCTTTGTTCTTAGGGGTTATGCCTTTTTAAAAATAGCAACACCTTTTACTATCACTTTCATGAGCTTTCAAAAGGAATAGGGCTTTATGCTTATAATTAATCTGCCATCTTTACCTAGAATCCTGTTTCCTTCATTTTAGCCCCATTATATCTTTCATTCCCTTACTAACCCTTCCTGCCTGCCTCCCTACCCCCTCTCTCTTTGTCTTCTTAATTCTATCCCTCACTTTTTTCTTCATCCAATGTAGAACCTATGCTATATTACTTCAGGCATTTCTCTCTATATCCTCACTCATTATCCTTTGGTTGTGTCTGCCCTCATAACCTTCAACTTTGGATTACTTTAACATCTACTTTGTCTACTTCTACATCTGTTCTATTAAAGACTTCAGAAGAAATATTCTGCAATGTTGTAAATTGGCACCAGTTTACAGTGTTGTAAATTCATGTTTTCAATCTTAGCTGAGCCCTTAGACCACTCCACATTCTTAGACCTGTCCTGGACCACCTTCTCACTTCTCTCAGCAGCTATTCTCAACCATTCCACTTTCCTGTCTCAGGTAATAACCCTGCCTCCTCCTTCTGCAAGAAAATCCTGGCTACCAGATGCTGATTTTCCCAGCATACTACCCTACCCATGATTTTATCTTCATTCAGACCCACCTTCAATTCCTTTTTTCTAGCCTTAGAGGAAGAAGTTTCTGTCCTATTTAAGACCAGTCCCCTCACTATGTCTGTACCCCATTTTCCTCTGCCTCCCCTGGAACTGCTCCATCAGTTTTTCCAACACTCTCCACAATTTTCAACTTTTCTTTTTACTATTTCTTCCCCCTCTACCTACAAACACATTGCTTATAGAATAAACTACAAATTCCTAAAGCCCTCAATCATCTAACCAGGCTTACCCCTCCAGCCTTATATTTCACCATTTCCCAAATGCAACCCCATACTCAGCACTCCACCATAAGTTATGGAGAGTTGCTTATCGTTCCCTGACTTCTGTATTCCTTTTTACACCTCTGTCCTTTTGCTCTCACCATTCCTAGCACTTCTTCAGCCAGTTACCCTTTTCTCCCTGGCTAAATACCTGCTCTTCTTTTAAGACTCAGCTCATATAGCTCATATAGCACTTCTCTGTGAAACTTTTTCTGACCATTTTCACACTAGGCAGAATTGAGAATTGACCCTTCTTCCTTTGTACTCTCCTATATTCTGTAGAAATGTCTAGATAACATCTGGAACCCTTTATTGCTCTGGACTATAAGTTACACGAGGACAGTGATTGCTATCAGTCAGCCAGATCAACAGTCAGAAAGGAAATCTAGATGTGGACAAGAGCAAGGACAAAACAAGGACCACATCTGTCTTTTACCACCTTCAGTCTCATTGCTGTGGGTAATCAGCAAAAAAAGCTGGTATCTTTCACTACAGAGCTACACAGTGCTTGGCTCAGGACTCAAGAGAAGCTGAAGGAGGATATCTGTCAGGATCTAGAGGAGCTGCAGGACTGGATACTGTTCCATGCCTACTGGGTGAGCAAGTATATCAGTGACATCATGTACAAGTAGCCACAGTACTTGGCACCATCCATCGACCTTCATAGCATTAAAAATGTGGCTGCAGCTTTACTTCTGCCCTCTAAATGTTACACAGAATATCTCTTGGGTCCATTGCTGACTGAGAACCATTCAGAAAAGAGAATTTTGTATAACATAATTCCAGCTCAGGTAAGTCAATACATACAAAGCCAGCATACCGTGTATATGTATAGTTATGTGCTGCTTAATGACAGGAATCCGTTCTGAGAAATGCGTCATTAGGCGATTTTGTTGTTGTGCGGCCATCATAGAATGCATTTATGTAAACCTACATGGTACAGCCTACTACACATCTAGGTTATATAGCATAATGTATTGCTCCTAGGCAACGAGACTATACGGAATGTTACTATACAAAACAACACCAGTTTTGTAAATCAACCACAAGAGAAAATGATGCAACCCTAGACCGTTTGGTTCAGTGGATAGAGCGTCGGCCTGCAGACTGAAGGGTCCTGGGTTTGTTTCCAGTCAAGGGCATATAACTCAGTTGCAGGCTTCTGCCCAGCCTGGGCCCTGTTCAGGGCTCCTGCAGGAGACAACCAATCGGTGTGTTTCTCTCAAATTGATATTTCTGTCTTTCCCTCTCTCTTCCACTCTCTCTAAAAATCAGTGGGAAAATATCCTCAAGTGAGGATTAAAAAGAAAAAAAAAAGAGAGAGAGAGAAAATGGTGCACTCCAGAGACACGATAAGTATGAGATGTGAGAGCCAGTTGCTGGTGTAACATGGCATACTGTTTTACAACAAGAGTATATGCTAAAGTAATGATAAAAAGTATAGTATAGTAAATACATTAAACCAGTAACATGGTCACTTACTATCATTATCTAGTATTATGTACTGTACATAATTGTATGTGCTATACTTTTATATGGCTGACAGCACTGTAGGTTTGTTTACTCCAGCATCACCACAAATATGTGAGTAATGAGCTGTGCTATGACCTTACAATGGCTATGACGTCAATAGGCCATAGGAATTTTTCAGCTTGGTCATAATCTTATGGAACCACTGTTGTATATGTGGTCTGTTGACTGAACCACTGTTGACTGATGTACCTCGGGAACCACTGTTGACTGAAACATTGTTATGCAGCGCATGACTATTTACTTAAAACAATAACTTTTCATGGTTTTTTATCACCTAAAAGACAAAATCCAAACTCCTTAACTTGACATCTAAGAGTCATAGAAGGCTTTCTGTGTACTGGCCTCTGGCTAGCTCTCCAGCTTTAATTTTTTACCATTATATCCTGGGATTTTTTATTTTATTTTTTTTCATTACCACTTTGCCTTTGCATATGCTAGTTCCTTGATCTGAAATATTTTTTTCCTGCTTTGACTGCCTAGCAAATGTATCCTCCTCTTTCAGAACTCACCCAAGCTTCATCCACCCCTGTGAATCCTTCTTATCCTATGCCTGTTTCCTTAGACATCTCACTACATCCTCTTCTGTACTGAGCTTCCTACATTATTATGTACCACAGTATACTATAAAATGTTTTCTAACATGTAGTCTTCCCTACTAGATTGTGAGCTCCTAAGGAGCTCTGCTTATTTCAGCTCTATGTCCCTGGTACCAAAGCACAGTACCTGGCTCATGATGGTAATTATAATAGTTATTTAATGAGTGCCTGGTATACAAGTACCAAGTATACACTTCAAGTAATTTCTAACCATCCTAATAACTCTGCAACAAGTAGGTAATATGATAGATCTCAATGTTTGTTGAATAGAATAAATTAATGAATATGTTATCTATTATCTAAGATTAAAATTTGCAATCATTTTCAAACTTTCTCTTAAAGGAGTGAAACTTTCTCTGTAAGTGAAATCTTATATAGAAGCCTAAAATATAAACTTAGAACACAGGGTTATTCTTATTCAGGCTTCCCTTAGCAGGTCCTGAAGCACCTCCACAAAACTCTAGGACTAACTGAAGCACAACACTCCGTTTTATGATAAGAAACTGGCATGAAGGAAGATTTTGTCATATTTAGTGGTGAGGTCAGAACTAGAGCCCTCTTAGCCATTGCTCTTTTTACTACACCGAGCTGCCTTTCAACTTTGATTTAGCTCACTATTAAGCCAATGATATCATCACAGAATATAGGTCGTCATTAGTCTCAAGATATTGAATATGCTAGAGACATAGGAGATGATTTTGTGTTATACACCTCTATCTTATCCTATACACATAACCTGAGACCAGCCTCCTTTTTTTTTTTTTTTTTTAAATCCAAAATGTGTTTATTGGGATGGTTTCCCACTCATCTTGATTCTGGATGCTTTTAGTGCTGCTTCCTTCGGAAGGAACATCCTCGGAAGCCTTGCTTTCCTCCTGTCGGCTGACAGAGGACAGTGGGACAGCCCACACAAAAGTACCGTTTGTGCGTGGCTGAAGGTGGTGGTGACTTTATAGCATCCCGGGCACTTCACACCCATGAAGTAGGAATTGGGGCTCCGCACCAGGTACTTCTTCTTGTGTTTCCTCTCCTCTTCTGGGAAGGGATGAAGGAGATCCTTAGCAAGAGGCAAGTTGTCATGGGGAAGTTGTCACTGCTGGAAAGCAAGACCTAATTCCTTTAGACTAAAGATCAAAATCTTTAACATGGCCTAAAACCTCTCCAACCTCATCTTGTGTATCTCCCCATCTTGTTTTCTGTGTTTTGTCAGTACTGGGCATCTTTAGTTCCTCACACTCACCCATCTGCCTCAAGGTCTTGTCACCAGCTATTTTTCTCTCCCCAGAGTACTTATCTTAGTTGCTAGGCCCCTTTCACTTGGCTATCTCTCTCCCTTCCTTCAGGTCTAAGCTGAAAGGGAAACTTCCCATATCTGTCAGCCTGAGTGAGGTCCCCCATTATATGCTTCTGTAGCATTCTGTGCTGCCTTTTACAGTTATTGCATACTTGCTATAATTTATGTTTCATTAATCTGTAAGCTTCATGCAGGGGTCATGTCCATTTTGTTTACTGCTATATCCCAAGTGCCTGGCATATAGTAGGTATTCAATTAATGTGGACTAAAATAACTTCCTTTTGTTTTTCTGTCAGTACAATGAAGAGAAGCACTTTTACCGTCTGCTGCTTTGAGTCCGGGGCTTTCACTTCAACACCGCCTTTCTAGGAGAGGCCTGAGAACCGATGGGGCCAGAGCCCACGCTGCTGCATAGGCAGACCTTTGGTTTGGTAGCTCCATATGCACTCCTAACAATCAACAACCTGTCGTTCCTGCCCCTTACCCTGCCATCAAGAGCAGGCATTTGGGGAGGTATGGCAAGTACTTTTTATAAAACAGCTACCAGGTACTTAGGCAACAGGTACTTGCCCAAAAATCTGCCTCATTAGAATTGTAGATAGCTAGTAAATAGCCATGCTTCATGGGTCATTTTCTTTCCTCTACTTCTGAGCAAACTTGATTATTTCAAGCATACCTTGGTCTTAATTTCTTTTCAATTATAATGATTAGGCAGTAGGGAACTAGCTCTAACTCTTCTAGTGGGGGGCGGGGAGGCGGGGAGATGTTTCTTTATTGGAATAAGTTTCAAATTGCCAAATAAAGTAGAAGGTGACTGTCTGAAGAAGGTTGTTTGTGTTGTTGCATTGAACCCTTCAAGATGGCTAAGTTATCTTGGGAGGTTTTTGTCCTCATTGGAATTGTTGCTTCTGGTTCTTATGTGTTACTGACCTGCTTTCATGGAGCCTTTCCTGGCTAGTCACAGAAGATCTTTATTGTTTGTTCCAAAATGAAACTTCCTTCAATGATAATGCTGGAGCTCATAGTCACTCCCAGACCAATATGAAAGTCATATACTCCATGCCCCTGGCTCATTTTGTTTGTTACTTAAGAAGTTCCTGCGACTCACATTGATCACAGGACAGAAATGGTTGTGCTGGAGGCAAGATGATGTAGTCTCCAAATCCTCTGCTATTCTGCTCCTGTCACCTCTGCTCACACCTTCAAACAGGCCACTCTCCCCTGTGCTCACCGGCACAGCCATAGCCTTCATCACTGTCCAGTGGAAGGTGCGAGCATCAGGGTTGCAGCCCTGTGTGCTGTCTCATCCATGGGGGAGCACCGTGGGCAACTTGCCCCCCAACCCTAAAGCTCCTGTAGCAGCTGGTACCAATTACCCTGCCGAGGAGCTAGGAGCATTTCTTAATATCTGCTCTCCTGCTTTCCAAGAATGTATGAGGAAACTTGGAAGCAGGTTGAGAAAGAGTTCTCTCTCTCCCTCCTCCCCTCTCCCTTCCAGTCTCTCTAAAAATCAATAGGAAAAATACCCTCAGGTTAGGATTAACAACAACAAAAAAAATTATTTTTGTGTTAGTTGAAGAGAAGAAAAAAACCTGTGGGAGTTTCACAAATGATCTTATAGACTTTAAAGATTAAATTTTTATACCACATCTCTGAACTTTTATTGTTATTTTATCATTAAAAGGATTCCCACAAATTTTTCACATATTTTATTTTTTATTATAATGGACTTTTCCTGTGCTTGGAAAATTATGTTTTAAATTACTTTACAAACATGAAATTTCATGTATTTCTAATTATCTTATTCATTTCTATTTACTAATTTCTTACTTTATGTTATACAAATCCAAAGCCTCTCTGGCTCAGAACTATCTGCCAGTTACCCAGGTATTAGTGGCACTCTTTGAGGCTTTTTGATTTTGTTTATTTTGTTTTAAAATATCAATCCTTATTTCTCATGTAATTCAAAAATAATAGAGTGAAATAAGAAACCCACCTCTTTGGCATCTTAAATGCCATTAGTTTCCCAGTCCCAATAATTACATTCACTACAAATTTAATATAAAAGAAAAAAAATCTCTGAATTGCCCGTCTCTATTTCTTCATTGTCTTTCATATTTGTACCTAAATCTCTAGCCTTGAGTATTCTAAATTTTTGGAACATTTTTTCCTTTAAAATGGGAGAATTTTTTTTACCTATTTTATGGGATGAGAGTAAAAAGTATGAGAGTAAAAGTAGAAAAAATATTTATCCTATATAATAAAAGGCTAATATACAAATTGACTGAAAGGCAGAATGACCTGTTGCTATTATGTGCACTGACCACCAGGGGGCAGACACTCAATGCAGGAGCTGCCCCCTGGTGGTCAGTGCACTCCCACAGGGGGAGCACCACTCAGCCAGAAGCTGGGCTCACACCTGGTAAGTGCAGCAGCGGTGGCGGGAGCCTCTCCCGCCTCCGCGCCAGCACTAAGGACCCCTGGGGGGTGTCTGACTGTGGGCCTAAGCCAGCAGTCAGACATCCCCCGAGAGGTCCTGGACTCTGAGAGGTTGCAGGCCAGGCTGAGGGACCCCTCTGCCCCCAGTGCACAAATGTCGTGCACTGGGCCTCTAGTCAATAATAATAAAAGCGTAATATGCTAATTAGACCGGATGACCTTCTGGACAAAGCCGAGGCTGCAAGGGAAGCCTGGGTCCCAGTGCCTGCCGGCAGCTGGAGGGAAGCCCAGTGCTGGGTGCCAGAGGGAAGCCAGTGCTGGCAGCCGGTGGAAGGGAAGGTCTACTCTTGCACGAATTTCATGCATCGGGCCTCTAGTGAGTTATAAAATGCTATATGAATCTCGTGCCGTATATGCTAGGGATTGATAACAGTTTACAAGATGGTTATTCAGACTTTTAATTTATTCCTTTCCTGGCTGTTTAATAGCAGTTGACCTCTGCTATAAAAATGAGGGTAGCTGAAACCGGTTTGGCTCAGTGGATAGAGCGTCGGCCTTCGGACTGAAAGGTCCCAGGTTCGATTCCGGTCAAGGGCATGTACCTTGGTTGCGGGCACATCCCCAGTAAGGGATATGCAAGAGGCAGCTCATGGATGTTTCTCTCTCATGGATGTTTCTAACTCTCTATCCTTCTCTCTTCCTCACTGTAATAAATCAATAAAATATATTTTTTAAAATGAGGGTAATACATCTACTTCATGAGGTAGTTGTGAGGATTCAGTAAGTATAGGTAGAGTATGTTGAATGATTCAGGGAATTTGTAAACCAAGAGACTGAACAAGCGAGTGCAACTTTCCAAATTGGTTAGATCAAGGAAGAGAATTATCAGTGTGGACTTCAGGTAAAACCCTGGTAACCACATTCATCCTGAGGAATTTCTTAGAAATCAAGAACCTCAGAAAGTTAGGATTGAGAAGTAGCTTCTCCTTTCTTCTTCATCGTCATTGTATATATTAATTGGCTTGTGTGTGGAGTTTATGTGTTCTAGGTGTGGAATAATAAGTCTGACTTCTCTGTTGCTCTTTTCAAAAGATTTTGTTTGCCTTTCTCCCAAAATAATGGAAGCCCAGGGTGGTGCACCTTAATTTATTTGATATATTACTTCTAAGTTTTCTAGATCCCATGGGAATAATTTTCCTTAAAGCTGTAAGCCAGTCAAAGCAAAGTAACAGAGTAGAAGAAAAATGACAGCCCGGCAGCTATGATTGGAATCTTTATTTTCCACCCTTCTTTTCTCCTTCCTCTCAACTGTCTGTTTTTATTAAATAAAATGACCTTGGAAATTATAAGCATGACATTTCTTTCTTTTTATTATCCTCACCTAAGGACATGCTTTTATTGATTTTAGAGAGAAAAGAAGGGAGAGAGAGAGAGAGAAAGAGAGAGAGAGAGAGAGAGAGAGAGAGAGAGAGAGAGAGAGAGAGAGAAACATCGATGGGTTGCCTCGGGTACCCATTGAACATGCCATACGAGCTCCCACTGGAGCTCAAACCCAGAATCCAGGCATATGCCCTGACTGGGAATCAAACCACAACCTCTCAGTCTATGGGGTGACACACTGGCCAGGGCAAGCATGACATTTCTTGAAGCTGAAACCAAAATGGCAAACTAAAATAGACAGCACAGGCAGATGCCTTAAGTTGACCTACTTTATTCATTTTTTTGTTTATTCAATAACTATTTATTAACATTTACTCTGTGTGAAATACAATGCTAAGAGCTCAATCTATAAAGAAAAATCTCTACCCTCAGAGAATTTTTAGTCTAGTGGAAGAGAGACAAATAAATAGGCTGTTATCTTAGTGTATGATAAGTTGTCTGATATAGGTGGGCATAAGTCTGAGAGCGCAAACTTGGGTGAAGATTTCCTGGAGGAAGTATAACTGGGGAAAGTCCTGATGAATAAATAAGAGTGGGAATTAGAGAGTATTCATAGAATTTTACTTCATCTTCTGTGAAAATGGGGTAACACAAGCCAAATCCTGGAGTAAAGTATGGCCTGCAGGAAGTAGGGTATTTGGAGTAGAAGCAGGAAAAGGTTAGTGACAAGATTTTTTGGTAGGAGCGATAGAATAGAAAGTGGCTTGTCAGTGATTTGATGGCTTATTGATTTTGGTTTAATGTCTTTAGAAGCCTAAAAGCCTCATAAAGTGTGAAATAGGGTTTCTTTAAAGAAAAGACCTATTCTGTGGTTGGATCAGAGCTAGTATCTACCATCTTGATCTCCCCAGGATGGGGTGTACGCAACGTAGCTCTTAAAAATTCTGATGCTGCCCAGCTGGTGTTGCTCAATGGTTAAGCATCGACTTACAAACCAGGTCATGATTCAATTCCTGATCAGTGCACATGCCCAGGTTGTGGGCTCGATCCCCAGTGTGGGGCCATGCAAAAGGCAGCCGATCAGTGATTGTCTCTGATCATTGATGTTTCTGTCTTTCCCTCTCCCTTCCTCTCTGAAATCAATAAAAATATATATTTTTTTTTAAATTTTTAATGCCTACTACCTAATAATAGGATAGAACCCATGTTACCTGATTGTGAGCCCCTTCTCTCTTTTCTTTTTGCAGGCACCCTAGAATACATTTCCACACAGGCCTTGTGGACGCCCATCTCTACTGCATGAAAAAATACGTTGTGGACTTCCTAATGGAAAATGAGTAAGAAAGAGGGGCGGGTAGAGTCAGGTCCACAGTGCAAAAGCTACTGTCTGACTTAGTTAACAGTTTTAAGCCATGATAATGTTAGGTAACTAGTTTTTATAAATTACAACTTATTTTTACCTTTGTCCTAGAAATGAAATCATGTTATCAGCATCCTGTTATTTTGTCTGTACCACAGAGTCCCCTACTTGTATTTTTGGGATCTATGTTATAATAAACCAGAAATACATTTTTGTAGAACTAGTAGTAACCTATAATGCCTCTTTCTGCACAGCTCCAAGCTGTTCTTGCTTCCTTCTGTAAGGGTGAGCTCCCCAATTCTGGTGCTATTTGTCTCTAAGTAGATGCCCTTTCCCTAGGCAATTATCCCATAGATGGGCCCTCTTGGCAAAGGGCCAGAGAATTCTCTGAGAGGAGGAAAAAAAGAAGAGCAAGTTTCCCTCCAATGTTGGAAAAGTCCACCTCACTGAGTGAACTTTCATGAATGTAGAGAAACAAATTTTTGTACTTTTCTGATTTTGCTTTGAGAACAGAACTGCGGGCTTTAATAATTCCCAGAGACCGTGTCTGCCAGATCACAGGACTTGGGTTTCCAGAGGAAAAACCTCCTTTTGTTATTGGTCTCAAGGACTTTTGATAGGAAATGCAACTAGAGTCCTCAGGGGAACAGGTGGGAAAAGATTTAATAAGCGCATGTGTAAGAGGAGCAGCTCCTCTCCCTTGATGGCTGCTCCTCTTCTTACCCATCTCATACAAAAGTAGAGAAAGTAATGTGATGAAGTCCCATAGATCCACCACACCGCTTCAGTAATTATCAGTTCATGGCCAGTCTTGTTTTATACCCATCTACACAGCATCACACCAGGTTATTTTAAAGCAAGTCATTATAATATCATTTCATCTGTAATTATTTCAGTTGAATTATCGGTAAATATTTCAGTATGTATCTCTAAAACATAAACAGTATTTTCATGTTTTAAACAAAGACCTTAATACCATTATAACTCCCCCCACAAAAAACAAGAAAACTAACATTGCTTCCTTAATACTACCAAATGGGATTATAGCTTTTGGTGTCTGGATACCAGGATAACAGTATCTCCTTTGTAGCTCTTTTGGCCACCAAAAGTAGCTGTTCCCACACCTGGCAAGTATTGTGCAGTGATATGTCCCTTAAGGACGAGCCTGAATTTGGTGGTTTTGTGGCTTCTAGTCAGAAACTCTGCCAAATAGGACTTTCTCAGAACCTGCTGAAATAGAGGGTGATTCAGAGCCTCAACTCAAACTGCCTCCCCATTTCAAGATCTGCTAAAGATACCCTCATCTCTTTCTTCCCCCCATCTACCCTTCACTTCTCAGAGTTGTTGGGAATAAAATCATTATATTGAAAATTGACAAATTTCAATATATTAGGAAAAACGTAAAGACATAGCAGGACAAATTAGAATGGTATTCGAGGGAGATTCTTTATTCCTGGCTGAAATAGTGGAGGTCTTACCTGAAATTTGTGGAAGATAGGATTGAGTAGGTTGGTGGGAGCAGCATGCAGAAGACCTTGAAAGCTAAGCAGGGAGTTATAGATCTTTAAACAGAATAGTCCCATATGGAATGAGCAATGATGTAACCTGGCAGGAGAACATAGATGATTCTGGGTGGGAAAGAGAATCCTCCAAGGGAAGTAAGAGTCATTTATAATTATCTAGCTATGGTGTGATGACTTATTTAGGGATGGAAAGGAAAAAGTAAATCTAGGAGATGCAACTTCAAGAAAAGACTGCTTTAGCAATCTTTGTTATTTTTCACCTATGAAAGTTAACATATTCTGCCCTGTGCCTTTTTTAGTTGTTGGCATGTTATTTTTTCCACCAAAATTCTTTGAAATTAGATACCTACCTGGATTTGTAAGGCATTCAGTATACAGGGGTGGACAAAAGCAGGTTAACAGTTATACATACAGGAAACACAGTTTATTCTTGATTATTCTTTTTTTATTATTCTTGTATTATTTATGTATTATTTTCCATACGAGCAACTGTAAACCTACTTTTGCTCACCCCTATATGTTTGTTGAATGGAAGGAAAGGAAATGTACTAACAGTTCAAATAGCAGAAGTAATTTGGTACATCAGCAATGAAAAAAGAGATAAGGATTTCGGCAGTTGACTAAGTTAAAAAAAAAAGTATTTTGTCTACTCTTTGCTAATATATTCCAATTACTTTTCAGAAAATATTTTACCAGTTTATATTCTGACTCCCTTTGTTTGAGAGTAACTATCATCTCAAAGCACCCTTATTAGTAATGAGAATTATTTTAAACTGCTAATTTGATTGGGGGTTAGAAATTGCAACTTGTTTTAATTTTTATTTCTTTAAAAATATTTTTATGTTTCTTGAACATTTATATCTATTTAGGCTATTAATCCTTTGTTCTATTGGTAGCAATTATTTTTTCTTTTTAACTTGGTGAGTTGTTTCTTTACTGCTAGTAGTCAAGTCTGTTGTTCTCCTTTGTGATTTCTTATTTCTTAGGGGCTTATAATTTCATGAGGCGGGTGTTTCTGGGAAGGTTGTGTATAAGAGGAAAGGGAGAGAGTGAGGTTGCCTGGGTCCAGGGCAGTGAGTGGACCCAGCTGCCAGTCTTCGGCCCCAAGGTCAGGATGTTCACAATGGTTGTTCACAGCGGCCTGTCCCACTTCTTACAGCTTTGAGCTGTCTCTACTTTGAGTAGGAAACAGGAAGAATACTTTTGGCCTCCATTATGCTGCTAAGCCAAGTGCATTAAGGGAATTGACCTGATATTCAGTACCAGCAGAGGCAGGTGGGAACTGGCAGGACTGCTTCATGTCCTCTCCTCACATCACTGGCTGATCTCCTTAAAGGGCTCTGCCTAAAGGGGCTGTGTGCCAAGGCTTGTTTGCTTGCCTCTTGCAGTGACAGTTTTGTTTGGTCCGTAATGTAAATGTCATGGCTCTGAAATCCCCCAGCTGTCCATGCTTTGTTATTTCTTCAAAGGAACTGACTTGTTTTCCACCAGAGGGGGCCAAGGAACATTTGCTACCCACACTGGTTTGATGCATTAAAGGGGAGAAAAAGAGCCAAAAGCAAATGTTGTTTCATTCTTTGTATTCATATGGAAATTTTTAATCTCCATCAAAGGATCAGAAGAAAAATCACATTGAAATTCAATACAGGAGCTTCCAGCTTACACCGAATTTTTCAAAGATGTTTGACTTGATCCTTTACAAAATGACAAAAACCATGAACTGTGTAGCTTCAGGGTTTATAATTTTACCCTCCTCAGCCTCTGCCTCTGTCTTGCCTTCCTACCTATACTCCATCTGTGTGGTCCTGTATCAGCCTGCAGAGCTTCTTTGAATGGGAATTGAGGGTGGAGGGAGTATACTAGTAGAGCAGCAATCAGGTTTATAGAGCTGTTTTTAGAGTCTTGTTACTGGTCTCCCTGACTTTAGTCTCCTTATTCCAGGCCTATTTCCACTGCTGCCAGAATTATCTTACTAAGAAATAAAACTGATCATGTCATTTTCCTGCTTAAAAACTACCACAAAAAGCTTCCATGGTCTGCCTCCCTTATTACCTAATCAGCCTCATCTCCTTCTACCCTTCTCCACTGGATTATGACTTATTTTAAGTCAGAAACTATATATTTCAAAGGCCTAGCACAGTTACTGGCATATTAATAGATGCTTGTTAAATGCTAAATAAATTAATTCATGATTTAAAGTTCTAACAAGGTCACAGTGTGAGAGAGAAAATTAAAAATTATGTGCAAATCTTTCATCCCTCTGTGCTTTCATTTCCTTTGCTCGGTAAAAATCAAACGTGTACTCACTGTACTAAGGATCAGGTCCCTTCATCCCTGTTACAGATTCCTGTCTCAATAACCCATCAGGAAGCACCATGCTTCCTGAGACCCAAAAAGGACAAATGAAGGAGAGTTCAAAAGCTTAGTCAAAGTTACCTACTATTTGTAATGTAATGCAATGTAAAAATAGTGCTGGAATTTTTTTGCTTCTGGAAGTTCTTTTATACATTGACCTTTGATCTTAATTTCTGTAAGTAATGTCCTAGACCTAATGTGATTACATAAAAGTAAACTGAAGTTAACTTTGTTGTAGAAATTCTTTGATAGCCATCCTATCTAATAAAGAGGGAATATGCTAATTGCTGCCCTACCCTCAAAGATGGCGGCGCCCACAGCCAATAAGGAGGGATATGCTAATTGACTGTCCCGCCCTCAAATATGGCAGCGCCCACAGCCAATAAGGAGGGAATATGCTACTTGACTGTCCCGCCCTCAAATATGGCAGCGCCCACAGCCAATAAGGGGGGATATGCTAATTGACTGTCCCGTCCTCAAAGATGGCAGCACCCACAGCCAATAAGGAGAGAATATGCTAATTGACTGTCCTGCCCTCAAAGATGGTGGCGCCCACAGCCAATAAGGAGGGAATATGCTAATTGACTGTCACGCCCTCAACTATGGCGGCTCCCACAGCCACAAGATGGCAGCGCCCAGTTCACATGCCTGCCTTTGGAGTCCCCCAGTCTCTTCATCCCCCCAGCTGCCCAGGGCCCGCCCAAGGTGCAGGCAAGCCTCAGATGGTGGCTGCCCAGCCGCCTAGAGCCGCCCAAGGCTCAGGTAACCAGGGCTGGTTGAGGCTTGCTCTGCCAGCAGTGGTTGAAGCAGAGGTGTGATGGGGCATCACCTTCCCCTGATCACCGGGTCACCTCCCGCCCCTGAGGGCTCCGGGACTGTGAGGGGGCAGGCTGGGCTGAGGGATTCCCCCTCCAGTGCATGAATTTTCATGTACCGGGCCTCTAGTTGGTAAATAAGTAAAACTGTTGTAATATGAGGGAGCCCACTCTTTTTTGTTGTTGTTTAAAATATTACATATGTTGCCTTTTTCCCCGATTGCCCCCCACCCCCACCCCAGTTTCTGTGTCCATTGGTTATGCTAATATGCATGCATACAAGTCCTTTGGTTGATCTCTTACCCCCCTCCTTTGCTTTCTCTCTGAGGTTGGACTGTCTGTTCAGTGTTTCTTAGTCTCTGGATCTATTTTTGTTCATCAGTTTATGTTGTTCATTATATCCCACATATGAGTGAGATCATGTGATATTTATCTTTCTCCAGGAGCCCACTCTTAAGTAGATGGAAGTGTTACTGGACGAGACCAGCCCAGAGTGGGTCTGCCTCAGGCTGGCCTATAGTGCATAGGTTCTTGACTTCGTGCAGGAAAGATTTCACAATACAAGTTCAGGTGACTTTGAGAGTATGTTTATTAAAGCTGGGGACAGTGAAACAAAGGAAGGACTTGGGGTAAAAGAAGCAACAGGAGAGAGTCTAAGCAGTGCTCTGCTGTGGCTCCCTAGAAGCATTATAGGAAAGAAGTGAGCCAAGGTCAGGCTACTGTTATCTCACAGGGAAGTCAGAGGAAAGGGGGTCCTTGGAGACAGTATCATGGGTTAGCCCAGGATGAGCTGTCACTACCCACTGCTTCCCTGGTTGGCAAGTCTTATGAAGACCCTTAAAGTTTAGGAGGAAGTAAAAAGTTCATGCCCAAGAAGGGTCATGGGCGTACTCCAGAGAGAGCCCACACTGGGTCTTTATCTTGAAGGTTTTTATCTTTCTTCTGGGGCAAGAATTTTAGGGAATGGGTTTCAGTACAATATTCATTAGTTTTCCAGGTACCTTTTTAATATGCTGATGCATCAAAATAGTGTATAGGAAAGTTTGGCATTATTATTTGGTCTGCTTTACTGTTTTACTTTTATCTTGGGTCTGTCTGACTTTAATGGGATTTTTGTTACTTGTTCCCCTGATTTCATCTGTCCTTGAGTTTGGCTGGCACAAATGGCATTAATTGGGTCTCTGTTCTCTATCTCCCTGACCAGGGTGATTTAAGGTATGTATTCTCTGGTTAAGGAGGAGAGGTATAAACCATTTGCTCTCAAGTATCCTTGGTTGGGGAAGATAAGGTCTTGCAATTCACTAGCTGGCTGTAAGTTGTTCAAATTGTTTGGTCTTATTTAGTTCTCTTGTTTCAGTTTTCCCATTCCACTTGCCCAGGAATTTTCCTAGCTTCTTACGATCCTGTCTCAGAAGAATGAAATCTGCATGGGAAGTACTTACTAGTGTTTAAATGGATTTTAAATTTATAAATTCTGAATCAAACCAGGAGAGCCGTTTCATAGAAGCTAATAAAAAATAAGAGAGACAAGAAACTTAAAGAATGGCTTAAATTTGTAGAATTCAATAATTTGCATAAAGAATAAAAGAATCTCCCATAGTCTCTCTACTGACAGGAAGGAAAGAGCAGAAATCTTGTATACAGTCTTTGAATAACACATCTGTTATTATGGGGGAGATGGGGTCAGGTAGGGATTCATCCCCAAACAGATTAAAAGATGAAAAATATGATGAGCTCCATAGTTGCAAAAATATATTTTTTTAATAAAATTCAATACCCATTCATTGATGAAAACTCTTAACAAATTTAGGAATAAAAGAGAACTTCCTTAATCTGATAAAAGATATATTTTTTAAAAGTGTATAACATGTGCCAACTATTAGCTATAAAGCATGAAGACCAATATCTACACATAGAAGACCACCAATAAATGATAGCTTTGATGATGAAAAATATAACTGTAACAATCATCAGTCTAAGTGATAAAATATTAGAATTCTTTTTAAAATAAAAAACAAATAAGGATGACTGCTATCAGTGCTTTTACTCAGCCAATATGGTAAAATAGGGAAAATAAAATATATAGTGATTAGAAAGGAAGAAAAAAAATTGTTGTTCTCATAGTTGGTATGATTGTCAGAATCTACAGATAAAGGCAATTGGCTATAAGATCAAAATAGAGAAGTTGAATTCCTATAAACTTGCAATAAGAAGAAAATAATTATTTAAAAGAAACTGATGAGCAAAATAGATCCAAAGACACAAAAGCGTGGAACAGACTATCGGATCTCAGAGGGAAGGCGGGGGTGGGTGAGTAGGTGGATGGGAAGAGATCAACCAAAGAACTTGTATGCAGATATGCATAACCCATGGACACAGACAATAGGGTGGTGAAGAGGGGGGGGAATGGGGAGGCTAGAAAGGGTCAGTAGGGGAAAAAGCAGGACATCTGTAATACTTTCAACAATAAAGATTTTTTTTAAAAAAAATTAATAAAAGATACCATTTATAATACCAACAAAAATATACGATACTTAGGATTAATCTAACAGAAGATAAACAAAGCCTTTATGGAGAAAGTTTTGTTTTGTTTGTTTGTGGGGGTTTTTTGGTGTTTTTTCCCGGGTTTCTGAACAGGTTTTATTATACAGACAGGGGGTGGGGCTCAGTCCTTCTCGGCTGCTGCCTTCCTCATGGCTGCAAGGACATTGCTCAGCTCCTCTCTCTTCCTCTTGGCACGAATGTGTGTCCCCACCCTTTTCTTGATGAATTTCAGGGCCCTCTTGTCCTTAGAGACCTTGAGCAGCTCCAAGGCACGACGCTCATAGGGGGCAAAGCCACACACCTCTCGGATCATGTCCCGAACGAACTTGGTGTTCGCCTCGGCTTGCTCACGTTCTTGGTCACCTTGTGGCCCTTGTTGAGGCCCACGGCCATGGGGTAGCGCAGAGCCACGGCTGCTGCTCCTCAATGTCTGCCGCAGCGGAAGGCGAGAAAGTTTTTTAAACAACTTCTTTCAAAAGATCAGAGCATTCTACCTTCTCCCGCATAATTGCCAGTTAATAGTCAAGGCACCATGTTAAAATACACACACTCATACACACATGCATGTGCACATATGCCATGTAGATTGGGGCTTCGTGAAAGACTGTTTTCTGCATAGATCACGGGAAGGGAGTCCCAGATTCAGTATACTACCTAAAGCTGATAGAGAACTTAGGTCCACTGCTTCTCCTCATGCCACGTTTTATCTCTGTCAGTCCCAAGGTGGCCTGACAGGAAGGAATTTAGCTTTTCCTTGGATGCAGTTTTTAATCCCTATGGATTTAGACAGTCAGATTCCTCATATTTGACCACTCTTTCTTCCTAGGTCAATCACGTCCATCCGGAGTGAACTGATTCCATACCTAGTAAGAAAACAGTTTTCCTCAGCTTCCTCCCAACAAGGACAAGAGGAAAAAGAGGAGGATCTAAAGAAAAAGGAGCTGAAGCCCTTAGGTCAGTACTTGGGTTGGTGCAATGAGGTTGTAGTAGCAGCATCTTTGGAAAGAGTGGCTGGGCAGCCTACTGGTTTTTGTCTAGCCACCTGGTAAGACAGGCTAGCTGTTGCCACTCTCTGAGCTCTGGGTAAGCTTGCTCAAGCAGATCCTGTCACTGTGCTCTTCAGGGACAAGCTAATCATGTCTCAGGTTCACTCTCTAGACCAGTGATGGGCAACCTTTTGAGCCTGGTGTGTCAAACTTCGCCAAAAAACTGAGCATAACTCGGGTAGTGTGTCACTTTGAGGAAAAAACTAACTCCAAGACTCTAGTCGCAAATGTTTCATCCTCAGGAGCAGCAAATGTTTCATCCTTGGCATGTGGCCGCGTGTCATCAGAAATGGCTGTCATAGGTTCACCATCACTGCTCTAGACCGCGTGTCATAGGTTCGCCATCACTGCTCTAGGCCATTCTTTAGATCCTCACTAGACCATTTTACCTTTTAAACTCTTCCCACCACTTCTCAGTTCCCCTGTTTTCTAGGCTCTGGGCAGCCCCACTCCTGACTAAACTCAGCCTCTCTGTCAAGGGAGGAAAGATGTACAAGTACAGTCCAACCAGAGGTCTCCTTTCCAGGGTGCAAGGGCGAGGTCTGTCTTGTTTGCTCTCATATCCCTACCTAAAAATATATATTTATCAAATGAATTATTAGCTCTGTGACCTGAGGGAGGTTACTCAGTCCTCTTTTGTTTTTTAAACCAGTACATTTTATTTGACTTTAGACTGCATACGCCCCAATTTGTCTCAGTTGTGATACGTAGATGGATTTAGATTGCTTTTGGTGTGCTCAGTCTTCTAAACCCCAGTTTTTGTATCATAAAATAAAAGATCCCAAATTATTACTCTAAGAGTTGAAAAACTGGAGCCCAGCTACTCTGGCTCTTAGTCCTGTGCTATTTCCGTCCTGGTACAACTTCCAGATATATAATAGAGGCTAGCCCCACAATATGGCGGGTCACTAAAACCTGGACACTTGCTTGTGTTACTTCATGATTTACAAGAGTCACCTATTTCTTTTTCCCCTTAGTAGTGCTTGGTTATTGGTCAAATTTGCTTTCGGAAGTCTTTTAAAGCATTTTTGTTTCATACAATATTTCAAACATACAAGAAAGCACATTGCCTCTTTTAATTTTACTTAGTCTTTCAAGTTTTAGTGGGATTTTCCCAGGGTCCATGCTACATGGGTGGGTTCCATGGGGAGAGGTGTGAAGTTTGCCCTCTTTCAAAACTTACTGAGTCTATATCTCCTCTGTCATCTCTCTCATTCATTTGCTCGGTTTGGGTGTTTGTTCTGAAGATATTTACAGTTTTATGAAAGAAAACAATGCAATGACCTTTGCTCCCTATGATGGCTGCTGGAATGCCTGTCGAGGAGACAAGTGGGAAGACTTGTCCAGATCACGGGTGCGCTGCTATGTCCACATCATGAAAGAGGGGCTCTGCCTTCGATTGAGTACCCTGGGACTCTACATAGAAGCAAACAGACAGGTGAGAGGAGGGGTCTAGAAGAGAAGTCATGGGAGCTCCTTCCCTAGAAACAGACTGAGTCTTTTGTCTTATTTATTCACTAGAGGCCCAGTGCATGAAAATTCATGCACTGGAGGTGGGGGGGTCCCTCAGCCTGGCCTGCCCCCCTCTCACAGTCCAGGAGCCCTCAGGGGCGGGAGGCGACCCGGCAAGGGGAAGGTGACGCCCCATCACACCTCTGCTGCTGCCACTGCCGGCAGCGTGAGCCTCGGGCGGCCCTGGGCAGCTGGGCAGCCACCATCTGAGGCTTGCCTGCACCATCAGCCGGCCCTGGGTGGGGGGGTGCTGAGGGGACTGGGGGACTCTGGAGGCAGGCGCGCAGAGCGGCCAGGCCCACCTGGGGTTGGGCCTGGCCTTACCTCACGCCTGCCACCCTGGCAGGGCTGAGGGGACTGGGCATCTTGTGGCTGTGGGCACCACCATCTTTGAGGGCGTGGCATTCAATTAGCATATTCCCTCCTTATTGGCTGTGGGTGCTGCCATATTTGCAATTGTGTGAGGGTCAATTAGCATATTCCCTCTTTATTAGATAGGGTTAGGTAGACCGTGACTTGTTCAGAATCCCTTTTACGCCTAAGGTTGAGAAAGACCTGGACTGTCAGGCGAGACCATTGGGGTTCCCGGGTACAGCAAAAGTGGCAGCAGAGGGCCTGGTCCATAGAGGCAGAGCCTCTGTGACTCTAAAAAGAGGCTAAGATCTCCAGGAAGGCTAATCTATGGCCTCTGGGTTCAGCAGCTCTCCCCTATTCTGCTCAGCAGGGGGATATGTACAGTACTTTATGAACAAGCAGATAAATACTGCATAATAAGTCCTGTGGTGACATAAACACAGGCACACAGAGGCTTTCCTAAGAAAGTGAAGGAACAGAGTATAGAGTAGCCAGATGGCAACACCTCAAGGAAGGAACATGTAAGAAATGCCTGGAAACAGCATTAGAGGGTAAGGAGTCTTGTCAACCCCCTTTTTTAACCCTGAGGTTTATGAGATACAGAGAATGAGTAACTTATTTTGAAGGGGAAGCAGTGCCATGAAAGACAAGCCAGGTTTTAGTTTAGTTTAGGGATGCAGAGAGGGACAGAGAAGAGGCTAAGGGTATAGGGGAGCTCTTATTGTAGCAGTCACAGGAGGAAGGTTTTCGGAGAGGGGCAAGATGAGACCATGAAAAGAAACACAGAGCAGTAAGGGATTGAAATGAGAATAGGAGCTCTGGTTGGTTTGGCTTAGTGGGTAGAGCATCAGCCGAGGGACCGAAGGGTCCCGGGTTTGATTCCGGTCAAGTGCACATGCCCAGGTTTCGGATTTGGTCATTTGTCGTGGCCTGCAGGAGGCAGCCGATTGATGTTTCTCTCCCTCTCTCTTCCTTTCTGAAATAATAAAAATAAAAAATAAATAAAAATAGAAAAAGATAAATGATTGAGGGAACCACATTAGAATGACATTCAAGAACAGGGTCAAGATGATGAAAAGATTAGCTGTTGACATGGTTCCTGGTAGAATCTTGTGAAAACTGTCAGTGCACGTATAAGCTGGGGAGGGATGGAGAGGCAGGTAGAGTGATTAAAGTTGCTGGAGCCGAAACCGGTTTGGCTCAGTGGATAGAGCGTCGGCCTGCGGACTGAAAGGTCCCAGGTTCGATTCCGGTCAAGGGCATGTACCTTGGTTGCGGGCACATCCCCAGTAGGGGGTGTGCAAGAGGCAGCTGATCGATGTTTCTCTCTCATCGATGTTTCTAACTCTCTATCCCTCTCTCTTCCTCTCTGTAAAAAATCAATAAAATATATATTTAAAAAATAAAAAAAAAGTTGCTGGAAACTGGGATTAGGATTTAGTCCAAAGAAAATCTAGCTCAGGAATCTTCAGAACCCACACCAGCCCCAGACCCCAAGCTGGCTTCAGCCAAAATTGGTTATAGATCTAAAGGAATCCAGGCCAGAGAGTTTATGAGAAATCACAACTAATTCCATGTTGACTCAGGGCAGTCTTGGATAAAGTTAGCCCCAATATAGGGTCAGAGCTATTAGAAAGCTTCCAAGATTTTTAGTTTCTTTCTTCAGACTATGATTAGTCTGTCAGACCGGTCAAAAGCAGGTCCATGAACAGCCTGAGGCTAGAGAAGTATCCTCTGAAGTGACAGCAAAGGCTGTGCAGCCAGCAGGCCTGATTGGCTTTGGTTGAAGTGTAATAGAGAAGATCTCCATTCTCCTAACCTTTTTTGTTTTCTCAAACTGGAGAGAGAATGGTGGAAACTTTCCCATCAGCATTTTATTTTGACTGATGAAGAACATGGGTGCTTTCTCAGGGTCTGTCCTGATTATGAAATTTGTGTAATACTGCTCCTATTCTCACCTCATGCATGGCCACAGTGGTCAGGAAGTGAGCAAGAACCTAGGATAACTATGGTCAGGACTCAGGATGCTCCTTGCCCTCCTTAGGCCTCCTCTCCCAAGTGCTGCCTGGGTATGTGAAAGGTTTATCTCAACACCTCCCAGCTGAGGGACATGGCATTACTTTCAGGGACGATACTCTCAGCTCAGAAACTGAGATAAGACCATCTAGAAGCTGCTGCGTAAATAACCCTTGTCCCATGGAAAATGCAACAGCCTCCTGCTCTGCCTCATCCAGATAGGAAGCTGTGGCTGAAAACTCCCACATCTCTGACTGGGCATTGGGTTCTACCTAAGGTGCTTTCGGCTGTTTTCTGGTCTTACTTTAATGGCCAAACCTCTTTCCTTAAGGTGCCCAAATTGCTACCTCTTCTTTGTCCAGAAGAATCACTGGTTCATTCATCAGCCCAGATTGTCAACAAACACTTGGTAAGTACTAGCTTGGGCAGGGCAGGTATGGGATGATCTCTGGGTGCATTGAGGCTTGTTCTAGTGAAGCTAGATAGGGCTCTCAAGCCCAGAACCTCATTAGCCCCAGGGAAATCCCAGCTGGGTTTTGGTTATAAAATTTCACCTTGGGCTAGAATCTGCCTGGAGAGGTGCTGACCCCAACTACACAAACCCTATAAGGAAAGTCCATTATAGTCCTGGGACTCAGACAAAGGAGCTTTCCATCTCTCTCCTTCCTCTTACCCCGATTTGAGCACTGTCTCTAAGAGAGCATATCTATATACCCAAGTGCATGAGAGTGTAAGTTTGAGTTGGTCTCAGAGGTATTACGTGACTTGTGACCCTAAGAAATACTGATGATGGTTTCTCTTGCTGAAGTATCCCTGGGAAAATATCCTATTCGGCCCCAGCTCAAGGGATCTGGGGGGCTAATTTGCATTTGGCTAAGATGAATGGATAGAATTTTATATTTGCCTTTTGCAGGTTGGAGTTGACTGCCTCATTGGGCCAGATACACAGATTGGAGAGAAGTCATCCATTAAGCACTCGGTTATTGGTTCATCTTGTGTCATAAGAGATAGAGTGACTATCACCAGTTGCCTTCTCATGAACTCAGTCACCGTGGAGGAAGGGTATGTTTCCCCTTGTGCCCACTTGAGACAAGGCCCCTGGTACCACTCAGAGGCTTGGGGCCCAGTACAGCCTAGGAAAGGGATCAGCTTGGGGAAGGGAAGAAAAGCAAAAGGACGAAATAGTCTCTGAAAGCATTTCTAACAGTCTTCTCATACTTATGATATTTGGTCCTGGAAGAAACTACTCTCTCCTTCTTTGATATCCTGCTTGATGGGTGGCCTCAGTAGTGAACCACTGGCAATGCTGGGATGACACTGTACCAATATCTAAGGGTCACCTTCCCTTATCTTAATATTCCGAGAAGCCCTGAAGAAGGCAGAGGCCTAGGAAGAGAGGACATATAAACCACACACCATTTTTGATGGAGAGCTTCTCTGTTACTAATTATGGAGAATATTCCCCCATTTTGAGATCCTATAGTGTCTTAAAAAATCTTGGTTTATGAACAACCTGTACTTGGAGTAAGAAAACATGAATGATATTTAATAGCATTCTTCCTCTGTATTGAACTCAGGTTTTTGCTTATATAAAAAACAAGCATAGGTGATAACAGAGGAAGGATACCAAATCAGTGATTTTCAGACTTTTTAGAAAGATTAAAAAAAAAAAAAAAGGTTTTCAGACTTTTTCTTAAGGTAACTCTTATGCAGAAACTCAGTATTTAAGAGTGATAAAAGCACAGTGGTTTGGAATACAATGGGGGAGGGATGCTTGTCCTTCTTATAGGATGTGAAGCAGATCTATAAAACAAATTTTGAAGACCACTAGGCCTGATCAGCCTGAGTTTGATTCTGCTCACACATCTGTTGATTTCTCTGTCCAGTAACTGATAAGAGAGAAGTATAGGGGAAGACTGCAAGGCTGGTGAAAGCTAAACTTCTCACAGCTGCCAGTGAGAGTTGGGAGAAGCATTTTGGGAAGAGAAGCTGCATAGAGATAGTGCTGAAGGTTAAGCCTTTGCTGTTTAGAAAGAATGACTGATGGAAAACAATAGGCAGGATTTAGGGAGGAAGTGCCATGATAAAAAACCAGGAACACTGGAGACCACGGGATGTTGGCCACCAAGATCTGTCCTTCCCCGAGCCCACAACCTGGCTTGACTTTCAGAACCTTGCAACCAGCCCTCAGCCTTCAGCCAAAGTTTGGAAGAATCTTCTCTGGTGAATCCAATCAGCCCAAGATGAAAAACCTAAATTTATTTACATCAGAGATTACTAACAGCCCAGTGAAATCACCCTGTAGTGACAAATTTCATTCATGTTTCTATTTTTTTTAAACATATATTTTATTGATTTTTTACAGAGAGGAAGGGAGAGGGAGAGAGAGTTAGAAACATTGATGAGAGAGAAACATCCATCAGCTGCCTCCTGCACACCCCCTACTGGGGATGTGCCCGCAACCAAGGTACGTGCCCTTGACCAGAATCGAACCTGGGACCCTTGAGTCCGCAGGCCGACTCTCTATCCACTGAGGCAAACCGGTTAGGGCTCATTCATGTTTCTAGAGCTTCCAATCAGCTTTTTAGAATTCTCCCCTAAATATAGAGACATAATCAAAGATTACCAGAGACCTAAAGAAAGCTTCTATCATGAAAGAGAGACACCACATCAAACAAATAGAAAACAGCAACTGGGAAGAAACAGAGGCTCTGCAGGGAGAGAAAAATACTTTCAAGTAACCTGTCATTTCAAAGAAAAGGAAAAAGAACCCTAGGCAATTAAAAATATAACATTTTCTTATTTTAGAAATATCTCCTCATTTTGATCTTAGCTCAGATTTCACCATTTAAGAAGAGGCTTTGCTTACTATCCTATCAGCAGTAATCTGTCCCAGTACTCTCCATTACATCAACCTGTTTTATATCCTTTGTAGCATTTTTACTGTCTGGCCTTAAGAAGTACACATTGGCGCTGGTTAGAGTGTTGTCCCGATACACTGGTCAGGGCACATACAAGAAGAAACCAATGAATGCATAAATAAGTAGAACAAATCAATGTTTCTCTCTCTCTCTCTCTCTCTCTCTCTCTCTCTCTCTCTCTCTCTTTCTTTTTCTCTCTCTTCCTCCCTCTCTCTAAAAAATCAATAAATAAATAGCCCGGCCAGTGTGGTTCAGTGGTTGAGCATCGACCTATGAACCAGGAGGTCATGGTTCGATTCCCCTATGGGGATTGAGCCTGTCATGCCTGGGTTGCAGAGCTCAATCCCCAGTAGGGGGCATGCAGAAGACAGCCATCCAGTGATTCTCTCTCATCAATGTTTCTGTCTCTCTCCCTCTCCCTTCCTCTCTGAAATCATACAAATATATTTAGAAGTAAAATAAATAAATAAATAAATAAGTACAAATTGGTAGCTACAAAATAGTCATGGGGATGTAAAGTAAAGGATAAGGAATATAGTCAATAATATTATAATAACTATGGTGCCAGGTGAGTACTGGAAATATTGGTGGGAACACTTTGTAATATGATTGTCTAACCACTATGCTGTACACCTGAAACTGATAGAAAATAATATTGAATGTAAACTAATTTAAAATAAAAATTTAAAAAGAGGTCCTAAACTAAGGCAATAGCAGTGGAGATGGAAAGGAGAAATAATAAGGTGATAAACACTATAAAACATGGTGACTGCCTAAATATGTGAGGTAAAAGAGCAAGAAATCAAGATGCCCACGTTTTGCTTGAGCAATAAAGTTTCTCGTGTGCTAGTCACTAAGATAGAAATCAATAGAGGAGGAGCAAGATTTGCAGGGTGGTAAGCAGGGGAATGATGAGTTCCACTTGGGACAAGTTGCATTCATGGCAGGCAGCCTTGATGTGCAGGACTGGAGCTCAGGAAAGAAGCCTGTGCAAAGTACAGATTTGGGAATGGTTGGCATAGAAGTGGTAACATAAGATCACTCAGGGATAGTGTGTGGCATTAGAGCAGGAAGACAATAGGCAGGATTTAGGGAGGAAGTGCCATAATAAAAAACCAGTGCATGGCACATAGAATGTTAGCTGTTACTTTATTATCAGCACCATTACTTGATCTCATTTCACGGAGGTAGCATGTTACCAGCATTGTCTTTCTAAAGGATATCTCTACTCTTATCCCTGTCCTATTAAAAAAAAAAAACCTTTGAAAACTGTCCATTACCTTTATAGAATAAAGTTTGAACTTCAAGATTTCTCATGATGTAGTTCCAGCACTGAGTCCTGGAATGTTAGAGTGAGATGGGGCCTTAGAAGTCTTCCAGCTCAACTCCTGCATTTTTACAGATAAATAAATTGTGGCATTCTAAACGTTTTTTTCTCCTTACACCCCTGCCACTCCATGCCCCATTCTAGATTCCTGTGTGAGACTGACACACCTCACCATTCTTTTGAAAACCAGAACTGCACTAGCCTTTATCCATTGATCACCTGGTTCCAGAGTAGCTCATGAGGCTTTGTCACTTCCACTCTCTGTATCATCTTGCCTTAGACCTGCCAGGGAAACAGTGCCATAACTTTACCATTTACTCTAACCAGCAATCTCTCCCTCCCTTCCTGTGGGTGGGCAGACAAAGCATCAGCTCTCTAGCACCTCTTTCAAGTCCAGTGTTAGTGTCCTGAATTGACATGAAGAGACTTGGTGAGAAAACCAAGGCTACCTAAGAAACTCCAGCTTGCTTATATGAGAGAAGTTCATGGAAAAGGCCTGCATAATAGCCCAGAGCCAATTACTGTTTTGGAGGAGGTATAATTCTGGATGGCCTAATAAAATTTCTAGCTGGGGAAACAATAAAGGTTTAGATGGCGACTACTGCTATTTTTACAGCTAAAAATGTTGAGGTAATCCTGGCCAGTTTTTCTCAATGGTTAGAGCATCAGACCAAAGGGTCACGGGTTCAATTCCCGGTCAAGGGCACATAGCTCAGTTGCAGGCTTAGTCCCCAGCCCTAGTTGGGGTGCATGCAGGAGGCAACCAATCGATGTGTCTCTCTCACATCAATGTTTCTCTCTCTCTCTCTTTCTTCTCTTTCTCTCTCTCTCTCTCTCTCTCTCTCTCTCTCTCTCTCTCTCTCTCTTTCTTTCTTTCTCTCCTCTCCCCCACTCCTCCTGCCTCCTGCCTCCCCTCCACTCTCTAAAAAAAACAAGTTGAAGTAAAGCTATAGCCCACATGGATTTAATGATAAGATCAGACATCCTAAATCCCATATGAACTTTCCCCCATTATTTTCAAGTCATTTAGTCTTAATTATTTATGGTAAAAGTGGGAAAGGTAATTAAATTGCAGTCGTGTGAGATTTGATTACTCTGCTGCTATTACATCTGGACTGATTGGTAGAGTAGGAATATGAATTTGTCCAGAAGATTTTCTCATATTCTTTGTTTGCTTGTCTCTACCAGCAGTAGTGAACTGCTGAGGCTTTCTGGACAGTGGCTTGGACACCTGCCCAAGGTCCTCAGGGCTTGAGGGATGCTAATAGGACCACCTTGGGGAAGGTGTAGGCGAGACTGTGCAGAGACGGCTCCTGCCTGTCTTTCTCATTTTCTACCACTTCCAATTTATATGACAGCTGATGCTTAGCAATCCAAAGTCTAGTGAAAAGTTCATTGTCAAGACTTCAGTGTCAGTCTGTGTTCGGCATCTTTGGCCCTCTAGTCCATCTGCATTTCCTCTTAGTCCAAGGTGAATGACCCAAGCTGTAGTCTAGGATAGTACCTTCACATGTAGACAGTCCAGGAAGCCAGGTTTTCACCTAGATTTTCCATGCTTTCAGCAGCAAGTGCAGCCCTCAGAGCCAAACAAGATGCTACTGCTGCTCATTGTTACCCTGAATGTTCTCTTCACCTACACTCAACTGACTGCCCTGCCCATTGGGTCCCTTACTTTTCTACTATCCTTCATTCCTGACATTCATTCTGCCTGAATTGCCTCTCTCTACAGATCTTTTTTCTTTTTTTTTTTTTTTAATATATTTTATTGATTTTTTACAGAGAGGAAGAGAAAGGGATAGAGAGTTAGAAACATCGATCAGCTGCCTCTTGCACACCCCCTACTGGGGATGTGCCCGCAACCAAGGTACATGCCCTTGACCGGAATCGAACCTGGGACCCTTCAGTCCCCAGGCCGACGCTCTATCCACTGAGCCAAACCGGTTTTGGCTCTCTACAGATCTTTATCTGTAGAAATCCTACCCATCTTTCAAGCTACATATTCTGGCTCCTACATATTCTAGCAACCTTCTTGAATTGTCCTAGCCAGAAATTATTTTCCTCACTTCTGTGTTCCCTAGGTGCCCATAACACTTAACTTATGTTCACATGGCACTAAACTGCCTCTTTCTTTTTTCATCAACAAGACTATAAATTTCTTGAATACAGAAATACTTCTTATATGTATTTGTATTTCTTAACTTCTAGTGCTGTACATTTTCTATACTAGATACTGTGTAAGTACTTACTGAATTAAAAATAGAGATCCCTGGTTTAAATCCCTGTACTATATTTGGCTGAGTATCTGTCAAGAGAGCCCTGTCTACTTCTAGAAAAAGATCTGAGTGAGTACTTCACTCCTTGAAACTCAACAAAATGAAAACACTAGATAACTGCCACCTACCCATACACAGACTAAAGAATATCTGTCAAACACAATAAAATTTAGATCCTACCCACCCTGGCCAGGTGACTCAGTTGGAGCATCATCTTGTACACCTAAAGGTCAAGGAGTTCGATCCTGGTCAGGGCACATACCTAGGTTTCAGGTTTGATCCCCAGTCGGGGTGCATATGGAAGGCAACCGATCGATATTTCTTGATGTTTCTCTCTCCCTTCCTCCCTCCTACTTTCCCTCTCTCCCTTCTTCCCTCCCTCCCTCCATCCCTCAACATATCTGGTGAGGATTTAAACAAAAATCACTGAGCTAAGGTTAGGAGGCTCTGGTAGCTAGGAAGATATGGATGACTCAGCCATAATCTTTAGGCTGAAGTAGTGAGTCAGACCTTTAGTCACATGTCTAGAAAAGGTTATGAGTAAATATAGAAAGCCTGCCAACTAATCCCCAGAGAAGAACCTGCCTATCCTCAGAGTTACTGAGAAGTTTCATGGCTCTTTGCCAAATACTGCCAAGTCAACACCTGAGGCAGAAGCCCATGACACAGAGAGTCACCACTGTGTAAGCTTGGGCACATTGCTTAACCCCTGTGAGCCTCAATTTTCTCTGTAAAAATTAGAGTAAATACCACTACCCTACAGGTTTGCTAAAAGGATTAAGTTACATAATGAGTATAAAGTGCTTTGTGTATGGCGTGGTGTGCCTGGCCAAGCAATAATCTTACCATAGATCTCTGTGTTTTCTCATGGCCTCCTCTCCATTGAAGCATTAGGGTTAGCAGGATAATTTACCAAGACCTACAATTGTGCTTAAAATTTAACCCCACCAAGGAGAAATGAGGACTAAAACCCCATTAATCGCCCTGGCCAGTGTTTCTCAGCAGTTAGAGTACAGCCTGTGCACCGAAGGGTCTTGGGTTCAATTCCTTGTCAAGGGCACATACCTGGGTTGCAGGTTCAATCCCTGGCCCCAGCTGGGTAATGTGGGGGAGGCAACCAGTCGATGTGCCTCTCTCACATCGATGTTTTTCTCTCTCTCTGCCCCCTTCCCCTTCCCTTCTCATTTCCACTCTAAAAATCAGTGGACTTCAGGTAAGGATTAACAACAAAAACACACACACACACATACACACACACACACAAATAGCATTAATCTTGGCTATCTCTGAGCAGCTTCTTAGATAACACAACCAGGCATTAGCACAGCAAAGTCCTTAGTACCCAGTTGAGAGTTAAAACTAGATGCAAAAACTGTAGTTCTGGCACTGGGGCCAGTTCTTGAGCTCCATAGGAAGCTACCTTCCCCCCACCTTACGCACTGAGCAGAAAAGGCAGTCATTACTGTGGATTGGCAACATGGAGAGGGCTTGTTTCATACAGTAGTATCTGTCCTTCCTCTCTACCATGAGCAAATCACACACTTCCAATAAAACCCTTAATCTTGGAGTTTCTTTCTGGATAGAGGGAAGGGTCTATTGACTTGAAATTTTTCCAGAGTACCTCAGCCTTGCTAATGGAGGTGACTTATAACCGCAACATGATGATGAGGAACAATTGAAGAAGCAAATGGTAGAAAAGAGCTTCACACTCACTGAACATTTTGGCAGGTGTTCATCTCAAAGCCTTCCACAGATTCACTGACCAAGAGCCTCAGGAGAGCGCCCAGCTTCCCATCAATCAACCCACTTTTTCCCTGTCACATCTGCAGACACTCTGTGTCTCAGAGGGTGTTACACACAAACCAGATGAGAAAAGCAATATGGGAGGCTCTGAAGACCTCATTCAGACCTGCTAAAATTAAGGAAAACCCAGGCTATGCATTGTTATGGGAATCTGACCTCAAACATTCCAGCTTCCTCCTTTCAGAAATGGCTCCCACCTATATCCCCGATTCCAAAGTAGCCAGTTAATAAATAGTCTCTAATGATGGCTGCTTGAGTTTCTGTTGGCTGTTTTTTGTCTGCTGACCATGTTTACCTCTGGCCTAGCTCCAGAGCGTGCTTTCACAGGCTTCTAAAACCCCTCCTCCCACCTTGGAAAAAGAAAGGAGACTTTCAGTGACAAACTAGTAGCCAGTTGCAAGCCTGCTCTGTACAGGCGCCTGTGTATCTGAGGCTCTCTATACTTCATTACTATTCTTTTGGGGAGAATATTTCCCAAGGAGCAAGAACCACTCTAACTTCTGACTGAACTGCTTCCGCCTGAATCAGAGGGAAAGTTGTAAAGTTCTAGAAAGTCCCTTAATGCCTGTCCAGTGAGTGTATCCTGATTTTGAGCCAAAAAAATTAATACTGTCTCTGCCCATCTCTAGCCCATACCACAGAGGTGCTGTGGCTTTGGCCTTTCACTGCTTTCTGACAGGCTTGAAGAAGAATAACGAAGATCTGGAAAAAAAAAAAAAAAAAGATCTGAAATGCCATAAAGTGCTATATTTATTTTTTATTTTTCACATTTTACTGAAGTGTTGGCATTTGGGAGGATCTTTTTTAATGGCTTGTGCATTGATAGTTTCAGTCCTTGGACTGTCCCTTCTCTATCCCCCCTGCCTCATAGGTTTCGTAGGATTTTTTCTTAATTGGTGTTTTGTTTTTGTTTGTTTTGCTTCAGTGGATGCTCACACCCTCCTTACTCACCTCCTTCTCCCCTCCAGCTGCCCCTGACTCTTTAGGATACCGAATATTCCCCTGTTAAGACAGAGATCCTTCTGGAGCCATCTCAGCTCAGAAAAGCAACTCGGCAGCTCCAGGCTTCTTCCAGTCTTTTCTCCCCTTAATTTCTTTGTATGGCACTATGGTTAAATATATGGATTCTGGAGTCAGGCATACCTAAATTTGATCTGCTACTTGGTAGTTATGTGGTTTTGGGTAAATGGTTTAACAGCTCTGTTGCCTTACCTACAAAATGTGGTTATTATTTTTACTACATCTGAGGTAAAAATGATACTCCCACAATCATCTAGGAATCGTTTTTCCCCCTAATTAAATACATAAGACCCTTCATTCTAGAGCTACCAAAAAGATTGATGGGGGCCCAGACATTGAGAGTGGTTTTGATTGCTGTTTTTAACACTGCCCAGGTGATTTTTCTGATGAAATGGCTAGATTTGTAAGTCACTCCTGTAATATACATAAGTATTTGGCATAGTACCTGGCATAGAGTAGGTATGAATTAATGCTAGTGAAGATTTCAGGAGCCAGGAAGATGCTCTTTAAACACATTTAAATGTTAAGAGCAAGTGTTGCTACTCTTGAGAGTGTGGCTTTAGGATCTGGAGTAGTCTTTAATGTGGCATGGAGCTGGTTTGAAAAGCATCCTTTTTTTTCCTAAATGAGTATGGTTTAACCAGAGTCTGTGGTGAGAGCTGTGGGACACCCACTATTTTCCATAGCTGATCTCCTAGGTCAGCCCAGGGACCAGCACCAGCTTCCATCCCCAAATTAAGGAGGAAAGATTGGGTGGAGTTTAGTTCTGGGGTGCCTAAAGAACTGAAGTCAGCGTGTCTGCTCTTTTCGGGCTTTTAAGGAGAAGATCCGTGTGAGCATATCCAAACTCTGGATTTCCCTAAAGCCAGGTCCTCCCCTGACCCAGCTGAGCCATTCTGTCTTCTAGTAATAAGTTCAGGCATGTAGCCATTAACTGGAGTGACCAGCTATTCCTAGCCTGTGGAGGAGCCAGAACCCCCAGCCCATAGTGGTGAGGGTGGTGATGAGAGCCCTAAGCACTTTCTGACTTAGCTACTGTGTTACAGAAGCAACATCCAGGGCAGTGTCATCTGCAACAATGCTGTGATCGAGAAGGGAGCAGACATCAAGGACTGCCTAATTGGAAGTGGCCAGAGGATTGAAGCCAAAGGTAAACAAAACCCAATTACAGTCATAGATGCCACTTTTTACCTATCACACCAGCACAGCTGATGCTCAGTGCTGGTGAGGAGTGGGGAACAAGCACATGCATACATCGGAGGTGAGGACATAAACTGATAAAGCTGTTCTTGCAGGGGATTGACATTGTCATTGTCAAATTTTTAAAATTTGACTTAACAGTTCCATTTTCAGGAATTTATCTTACAGATAAACTCATATATGTATGCATCCTACTATCAAAAAAAGTTGAAGTATGGGAGGGAATCAACCAAGGATAATGCATATATGCATGGCCATGGAGACAGACAATGGGTGAGGTCCTGGGGCAGAGGGTGGGGACAGACTAGAGAGGGTCAATGGGGGGGAAAAGGAGACATATGTAATACTTTCAACAATAAATAATTGTCTTTAAAAAAAATTTTAGCCAAAACCGGTTTGGCTCAGTGGATAGAGCGTCGGCCTGCGGACTGAAAGGTCCCAGGTTCGATTCCGGTCAAGGGCATGTACATTGGTTGCGGGCACATCCACGGTAGGGGGTGTGCAGGAGGCAGCTGGTCGATGTTCCTCTCTCATCGATGTTTCTAGCTCTCTATTCCTCTCCCTTCCTCTCTGTAAAAAAATCAATAAAATATATTTTAAAAAAAATTTTTTAAACATACCAGCCCAGCCAGTGTTGCTCAGTGGTTGAGCATTGACCCATAAATCAAGATGTCACTGGTTTGATTCCTGGTCAAGGCACATGCCCGGGTTTCAGGCTTGATTCCCAGTAGGCAGAGGAGCATGTAGGAGGCAGCCTATAGATGATATTTCCCTCTCATCGGTGTTTCTATCTCTCTATCACTTCCTCTCTCTCTAAAGATCAATAAAAACGTATTTTAAAAATATATAGCCCTAGCTGGTTTGGCTCAGTGGGTAGAGCGTCAGCCTGCAGACTGAAGGGTCCCGGGTTCGATTCCGGTTAAGGGCATGTACCTTGGTTGCAGGCTCCATTCCCGGCTCTGGTCGGGGTGCATGCGGCAGGGTTCGGGGCGGGGGTGGGGGAACAACCAATCCAGGTGTCTCTCTCACACTGATGTTTCTCTCTGTCTCTCCTCCTCCCTTCCACTCTAAAAATCAATGGAAAAATCTCCTTGGGTGAGGATTTTTTTAAAAATTAATTCATTGAAGAGATACTAGCTCACAGCTCTACAATGGCTGCCGAATTAAGCTTAGAAAATGGGTTATAGCAAAGATTTATACCCCAAACCATTCAGTTGTAGACACTGCTGCCATCTCACTGAACACTGGAATAGCTCTCCAACCACCCAGCAACTCCAAAGTGGATGCTGTCTAGTTCCTACTTCTTCGTATCACTAGTTTCCAGCCCAAGGTTTGGGGTGACTGCACCTGATAGGTCAAGCCAGTGTCATATGCCCATGTTCTAGCTGCAAGGAAGGCCGGTATTTTTAGTTCAGTTACTGGCAGACAGACTCCACCCAGTGTCTCCCCAGAAAACCTTTGAGCAGGAGTGTTGGTCAGCAGCAGCACCATAGATATGAGCCCATGTGAGAGGGCTGGACAGCAGCTGAAACTCCAATCTGAAAGCAAGGATGGCACTGCCCTCCTGGAATGCTGTTGGCCTATAACTGTTGTTTAAAACTTTAAAATGTTCTCACATTCACTATCTTACTTGTTATAGAAGTCCTCTATAAGAATAAGATTCGTTATTGACCCATTTGATGAAGTGGAAGCTGAGACTTTGAAAAGTGAAATTTACCCAAGGTGCATACCTAGTAGATAACAAAACAGGGTCTTCAGCCTGAATTATTGCCAGATACCCTTTAAAAAGGCCAAAGGAGCCCTAGCCAGTTTGGCTCAGTGGATAGAGCGTTGGCCTGCAGACCAAAGGATCTGGGGTTCAATTCCAGTCAAGGGCATGTACCTTGGTTGTAGGCTCCTCCCCAGCCCAGGCCCTAGTTGGGCTTGTGCAGGAGGCAACCAATCTATGTGTATCTCTTACATCGATATTTCTCTCTGTCTTTCCCTCTCTCTTCCACTCTCTAAAAAAATCAATGGAAAAATATCCTCAGGTAAGGAGTAAAAAAAAATAGACCAAAGGAGCCCTCGCTGGTGTGCTCAGTGTTTAGAGCATCGATCCACAAGGGTCATGGGTTCTATTCCCGGATCAAGGGCATATACCTGGGTTGCAGATTTGATCCCTGGCGCCATGCAGGAGGCAACCAGTGGATGTGTTTCATTCACATCGATGTTTCTCTCCCTCTCCCTCTCTCTCTCCCTTTCCTTCTCCCTCCCTTCCATTCTCTCTAAAAAAAAAAAAAAAAAAAAAAAGCGGGGGGGGGGGGGAGGAAGAAGCCACTCCTGGCTTGCCCAGCAGAATTTGATCAATGATACCCCATTTCTCCTTTTAGTCCATCTTTCCCAGACCAATAGGGAACATGTATTTGGCCTCCATATACACGCTTTTTGTAATCTTCAGGGACCTCAGGTCTTCACTCTTTCCTCCTGCTCAACATATGAGCCTACCCTGAGGTTGCAGAGAAACTTATTTCTTGGGCAGCTGGGGCCTGTTGGTTGTTTCTTTAAAATAGGATTCAGAACCCCCATTCTTTTCCCTGACTCCATGGAAGGCCTTGGGAGGGGTTTGCTGTTCATCTGGTCTGTGAAGCTGCTTTGTTATCCTGTCCCCTCCCCGCTCCTCATTGTATTTCTCTGTGGTTTGTTCTCTTCTGTTTGGGTTTGTGACCCCCACATAGTGTTTCTTCCACCTCCTTCCTGCCTCTTTGTCTTTGTAAACTATCTCCTGCTCAATAAAAAGTAGAAACATCCCCCAGTGCTTTCTTCTTTCAGTCCCTCCTGGAGCCAGGAGCTGCTTCCTTTTGTTGTTTTTAAAAGAGTTTACTCCATAGGCTTGTTTGAATGAGTGAACTCCATTTGCCAGCACCCTAGAGGTCCCTCCTTTCTTGTGTGCTGGAACCTGGAATTTCACAATTTTTGCTGCTTCTCCTCCCCATTTCCAAAAAAGTGATGGTGCTCCTTCTACGTTGCAAGGAACCCTTTTTATTCCATGTGCAGAATGCATGAATGCCAGATACTGAGGGCCTGAGGCATGGCATCTCCTATCAGGGAGCACAGGGCTGCTTCCGTGTCTCCAGGGCTTTCTGGCACTAATATTATGTGCCCATTTTTTAGCAAGGAGACTCCTTAATGGTCCTTCTGAAGGAGAGGGGACCAGGGAAGTTATCTAGACTCTAAAGTAGAGAGCCCAACACTTCCTGCTCCGTCCTCAATGCTGGGGGACCTGTGCATCTAGCAGGGTAGTCAGTGCCTTCCTGCTACAAGGACTTCTGGCCAATCACCTGTTCCCACTGTCACTTTTCTTTGAGGCTGAACTGTATGGATAAAGCAAATTCCTAGCCATCAGTGCAACACTCAAGACCTGTTAATATGGATGACCCAGACAAACATCAATAACTCAGGTCTTCACCAGCAAAGAGCTTAGTAGATGGCAAAATCCCCCGTCAGTCTTCCTCACATGGAGGGATTTCATCCTCATAAGTAATGCCCTCTCTCCAATTCCAATCACTTGTATATCAAAGTCACTACATCTATAGCAGTCTTTTACCCCAAAATGTGACTCTCATAACCCATTGTAAGCCTCTCTACCTTATTCTAATTTTTCATGGGTTTTTTTATTGATTTTAAGAGAGAGAGGAAGGGATAGAGAGAGAGAAACATTGAAGAGAGAGAAACATCATCAATCTGCGTGCCCCCCACTGGGGATTAAGTCCGCAACCCAGGCCTGTGCCCCGACTAGGAATCAGAGACCTCTTGGTTCTTTGGTTGATGTTCAACCATTGAGCAACACTGGCCAGGCTCTACCCTATTCTAACACTACCAGAACAAACTATTCTCTGACAATTCTGGCTTTTCTCACCCAACCCCATCATGCTCAGTTAATGAGATTATTTCTGGCAAAAATCATGATAACCAAGTTTGACCTTCTGCTTAAGCCAGTAGAAAGCCATAGCCAACAAAGTCAAAATCTGGGAGACTGATGAGACTCTGAGTCTCTTATCACTGTCAGTGAGAGAACTTGGGTCTCTTCCCTGTGACCACAGTGATCAGTCTTTTGGCCATGAAAGTAGACCTCATGGGTGCATAGATCAGTTCCTGGCTAATAGGAACCCTTCCTAGCTTCCCAACAGTGCAGCTTTTCATATGTGACTTGTCATTCCCTTCTGTCCCATTGATTTTTCCCCAACTTACCATCCTCCCTTGTACTCCTTACCTTTTAGATCTTCCCAACCTGATTCTAGCCCAGAACTTTGCTGTTGTGTGTACTGGAGCCTGCTTCCAACCCTGGCCAAGCAGAACTAGAACTGCTTGTTGCTCCCCGACAGGTTCCCCCACCTTTACTGAATCTCCATGAAAATACATCTACTCCGAAAATACCATATCTAGTCTCTCTCTTCTCCTACCCCCAGGCTAAGAGCAGACCAGAGGGCAGAGTGGAGAGTAGGGAGGGCGAGCTTGTGAAGGCTCAGGTGCTTATTTGGAGCCTGACGACTGACTGAGCACAAAAAAGCGTTGTCTGCCCCAGCCAAGCAGATAATTAGCCCCTCTGGTGGAGCACTGAGGGCCAAGAAGAATGTTAGTTGGAACTGGGACTGTCTTCAGAACAGCCCAGTGTCCCTGGAGACTAAGAAGAGACTGGATGAAGGAAGAGCAAATGTCAGAGTCTGGATATAAGCAGATGAGGCTGACTCATGGCTATCTATATATATAAAAGCCTAAGTGACCATCACAACCGAACGGATGACTGAACAGGCTGTGTGGGGTGACTAGGCCGGCAGGGGGGTTAGTGAGGGGCAACCAAATGACTGAGCAGCAGGCTGCGTGGGGTGACCAGGCTGGCAGGAGGGTTAGTGAGGGATGACCAAACGACTGAGCAGAAGGCTGCGTGGGGTGACCAGGCCAGCAGGGGGATTAGTGAGGGGCAACCAAATGACTGAGCAGCAGGCTGCGTGGGGAGACCAGGCCAGCAGCGGGAGCAGTAAGGGATGACCAGGCCAGTGGGGGGGGCAGCTGGGCGTGACTAGGCCGGCAATGGGGACAGTTGGGGGTGACCAGGCCAGCAGGGGGGGCAGTTAGGGGTGATCAGGCAGGCAGGTGAGGAGTTAGGAGCCAGTGGTCCCGATTGTGAGAGGGATGTCTGACTGCCAATCGGGCCTAAGACATCCCCGAGGAGTCCCGGATTGGAGAGAGTGCAGGCTGGGCTGAGGGGACCGCCCCCCCCCCCCTCCGCCCCATGCACAGATTTCGTGCACTGGGCCTCTAGTAGAGGGATAAAGGGTAAAGTAGAGTTTTTGGAGGTTCCCTAGGAAGCTAACTAGAGCAGCATTTCCTTTGTTCTTTTCTGGTCAGTCTTATCTCAAGGGTGGAGCCTGATCGACAGTCACACTCCCAAGACCACACCAGCCCTAGGAAATCTGGCAGCCTGAGCACTGTCTGGGCCTCCTCCCCATTCCTCTCACTGAAGTCCAAAAAGGAGCACCTCCCAGGGCATGAGTACACAGACCAGACCCAGCCCCATTCTGTAACTTCTGTTTAATACTTATCCAAGCACTATGCTGGGCTCTTTATATCAATTATCTTACCAAATCTCCACAACTCTGTGAGGAAACTAAAGCCCAAAGACTGGAACAGTTTGCTCAAAGTCAAATTAGAATTCAAGTCTTTATGACTCAAGCTCTTTCCTTTCCTGCACTGTTCCCTTTTCTTCCTCTCTTTCCTGTCCTTTTCTTCTCAGATGAGATTGCCCCTGTCCAGTGCGGCGCCATAACAGCAAACTCTGTGGAAGACGTAGACCTAGGTTTCTCTTCCCACTGGAGAAAGTTAGAGAAATAGGCCTGAGGATTCAGGATCCCCAAGCACCGTTGCTCTACTGCACCAGATGTGTCAATTAAATTCTCTTTGAGAAGGAGATTGGAGGCTTTCTCTTGTATACATGTGGGGGGTTTTCCCCTACATCTATACTCTCGCTTAACACCCCAAACACCCACACATTCAACAAAGAGTTACTGCCTACCTTATTCTAGGCTCTAGGAGGGTATCTATAAAGATGACTAAGACTTGCCTCTTGCTGTCTAGCTGCTCACAGTCTATTATAGGGAAACAGATGAGTAAAGAAATAAATACAGCCTGACCAGCGTGGCTCAGTGGTGGAGTGTTGACCTATGAGCCAGGAAGTCACAGTTCAATTCCCAGTCAGGGCACATGCCCAGGTTGCATGCTCCATCCCCAGTGGGGGGCATGAGGGAGGCAGCCGATCAGTGATTCTCTCTCATCATTGATGTTTCTATCTCTCCCTCTCCTTTCCCCTCTGAAATCAATACAAAATATATATTTTTTAAAAGCTAACCCTCATCTTACCTTTCATCACATCACTGATCAGCTTCAGGGCACTTCTGTAAATATATTGAGGATTCACAGTATTCCTCTTCCCTCCCTCTTTTTTCCAAACATCTTGGACAACTTAAACATATTCATCAGTGAACCATCCAACTTCATAATTTAGCTTCATAATTTCCTGAACTTCTCTACCAACCTTCACCTCCTTTCAGCTTTAGCTCTCCACTTACATAACTATACCCTATCCTTGTCATTATCCCAAATCTCTGAAATCTTTCATGTGCCAGTAGATGTGTTAAACACGGGGGTATGAGCATAAATACACTGCCCCTGCAGTGTGAGGTAGAGGAGAATGAAATAATGATGTAGAGATAGAGACAGATATTAGATAGGATGTTCTCACAAAGCAGAAAATGGACAGCTCAGAAGGGAAGGCATCAATCACATAATGGAGGTGATTGATTAGGGCATTTGGGATAAGAGTGTGATGGGGAAGAAAGGCATGTTGGAACAGCATGTGCTGAGGTCTAGAGCTATAAAATAGTATGGCTTTAGGTACAAATGGAGAACAGTGGAAGATAGGGCTAAAGAGGTAGCAAGAGTCAGGTCATGGAGGGGCTTATGGGTTTGGACTTTATGAAAATAACAATGACCACTATTTATGGAGCACTCAATGATTCTTTAACTCATCGAGTCCTTGCAACAACCCTATACAGTTGGTGCTATTATTTCCATATTACATATGAGGCAACTCCCTTTTTCCTTTGGATATCTCCATTTAACCATTTAGTCTCATTTCTCCTCACTCTTTTCCCTATTCCCTATCCCCAGGCCACACCACAGTATTTCATGTTTTCCTTTCCTACATGTTTATGTTTTCACTCATGTTGTTCTAGTGGCCTGGAATGCCTTCCCTTTGATACACTGCCTGAGAAAACTCTATTCATCCTTAAAGACCCCGCTCCTTCCCCTCCTCTGTGCAATCTTCTTGAAAGCCAGGTGCATAGAGCAGACCCTCCTGCTGTGTGGGAAGATGCTGTCTCTCCCGTAGTCCCTTTGGCAAGTTGTATTCCCAAGAGCTTCTCAAGAGCAGAGCCACATGGGAGAGGAATAAATGTTTATGAACACAGAATTAAAAGTAATTGGGTTTAAGATGACGTCTTTTGCTGACAGTTCTCAAACAACCTTTTCCTTTTCTTTTGTAGCCAAACGAGTAAATGAGGTGATCGTGGGGAATGACCAGCTCATGGAGATCTGAGTTCTGAGCAAGTCAGACGCCTTCCTCTTGGCCCCCAGAACTACACATGTTGGCTGGCCCACCTGTTTGACCCTGTATTTATTTCCCAATAAAGAAGGGCTCCCACAGGCATGCTGCAGTCTTATAGGGTAGTGCCACGCTCACATGGTGGGGGGCGGGGGGAGGGCGCGCCTCCAGTGTATGTTCATGAGCATGTGCTAAAGACCATCTAGACCCAGTGTGTAGAACAAAGTAGGACACAATGGCCTAGCTCCCGGGTACAGAAGCTCCCAGGCAGGGGCAGCAGCTCTCCACTGGGAAAGCTCCTAGGACCGTGGTCGGCAAACTGCGGCTCGCGAGCCACATGCGGCTCTTTGGCCCCTTGAGTGTGGCTCTTCCACAAAATACCACGGCCTGGGCAAGTCTGTTTTGAAGAAGTGGCGTTAGAAGAAGTTTAAGTTTAAAAATTTTGGCTCTCAAAAGAAATTTCAATCGTTGTACTGTTGATATTTGGCTCTGATAACTAATGAGTTTGCCGACCACTGTCCTAGGAAGACTGCTTTCTGACTGGCTGATCTAGTCTCGTCCGTAAAAGCATATCCCTCCTGAAAGGATCTGGAAGTACTTCAGTCCCTGGCCCATAGGCCTAGTTGCTGGCAGTGCCATCTCTGCATATCATGCTCCCTCTACAGCTGCTGATTTGGGCAGCCTGGCCCCTGAACCTCAGCCCAGGACCTACTACTCTGCCTCCATACTACCTGCCACACAGATTCCCAGCCCTGGCCATGACCCCACCCCCAGCCTCAGCCTCTAACCCCTGCCATTCCCTCCCTGCCCTCCCAGCCTGTAGCCAATTTCTCCAGCTCAACTATTGTCCCTTGGAGACCCTTAAAGCAAGCAGAAGGCAGCCCCTGCCTGGCCATCAATATCCTCACTGGTTTTAGTGGCAGCAAGAGCAATAAAAGAAAGCCATGGTCTGAGAGCCAGACCCCTTTCCACCTCCCCTTAATGAGGACTTTCAACCTGGTGGGGAAGAGCCAGGAAACTATATCATGGTTAGAAAATCTTCTGACTCTTCTCCAGGTGCACTCCCCTATATCCTAATTATACAGGCGTTCCTGCTTCAGATAATTGAGAAATTAGATTCCCTTACTCACAGCTCTTCTGGAGTCCTAGCCACCTTCCCTTCACCACCCCACTCCCAAACTCAGACACTCTGCTCTTGCCGCTCCCTGTACTGCTTTTACAACCTGCAGGAGTTTGGTGGAAGATAAAAGTGGTTCCTGGGGTGAGATTTCACCTCCTGGAATTAACAAAGTAAAGGTTTCTCTTGATGTGCTCACTGTGGGTGGCAGTAATTATAAACATACTGGTTTCTACATTGCTTCAAAAATCTGAAGTCTCAAGTTAATTTGAGTAATCTTGCCTGAATCTTAGTGTTGTTCTCATTGAACTTGTGAGAGGCTGAGTAAAAGAGCATTCCTCGCCCCCCCCCCCCCCCCCCGGGGGGATCTCACCTCCACCAGCCTTCTTGGGAGCTCTAGAGCTTCGCATTCTTCCCACTTTCAGGTCGGACAAGGCTCCTGAAAGTGTGCTGAAATGGTCCAGCAGAAGTGGTTGAATTAACTGCAGCAGAGGTGGGAATAAAGAGCTGTGGTGGTGCCCAGAATGGTCCCCTTTGGCACTGAAATTAAATTTGTGGGGCCCAGATGATGCTGGAGACAGTCCTGGCCTGGATGGAGGAAGATCTGCCCTCTTGTAATGCTGTTTGGCTTTGGCCAAATCACTGCCTCTCTTCTGACCCTGAGTTTCCCCATCTGCAAACTGGGAAGGTTGGACTGGGTAATATTTTGTTGTTGTTAATCCTCACCTGAGGATATTTTTCCCATTGATTTTTAGAGAGAGTAGAAGGGAGGGGAGGAGGGGGAGTGGGGTACAGAGAGAGAGAGAGAAACATCAATGTGAGAGAGACACATCAATTGGTTGCCTCCCTCACATGCCCTGACCTTTGAACACCCTTGACCAGGAAGCAAACCCAAGACCCTTCAATGCATAGGCCCGTGCTCTGACCACTTAGCAACACTGTCCAGGGCTGAACTAGGTAACTTTTTAAGGTCCTTTCTCGGGTTTTGTCACCTCAGAGCCTTCTGACCCTTGAGGTCTGGGTGGTCCGAGAGGCCAGAAGACTGCTCCTTGACCACAGAAAGGGATGGAACTGGGTAGGTTTGGAGGGAGAGTTGGATGGGGTTAGGAGAAGGGATTGATTAAACTGTCCCAGAGCCTTCCCATATCTCTTCCTGATCTTCCCCACTGAGCCCTTGGAAGCCCTGACAGTAGGAGGAAAAACCTCTCCTCTGCCTTCCCTTGAGCACATGAGCAGCCCCCCACTCCAGGAAACAGACTAGGCAAGGACTCCCCAGGGGAAGGCCTTGCTGAGTTTGAGTCCCAGGTGGGAGCAGCCCCCGGCTCGGGACACTGCTGCTATTGTCTCTATAACTCCAGGACTGGCTGGGTGCCCAAGATGCTTTCATTTCTCTTCTCTTTGCTCTATTTGTCTGCCAGAAGGCAGGGACAGTTTTTGTTTCTTTTTGGCAGCAGCTACAGAGGGTTTGAGTGTGTCTGAAATATAGTGCGCAACTGAATGTCCACGGGCCAGCCACCTCTCCGTGGGACAGAAGCCAGAGGAGCCAGGCAGGAAGAGTTGACAGGATCTGCCCTGCCTCGCCCAGCGATGCTCCGTGAGGGAACTGGAAGAAAGGGGCCTTGTGTGCCACATCAGGGAGGACTCTGGGGAGGTGTGGAGGAACAGGGTTCTGGGACCCTGCCAGGTCAGACAAAATGTGATGGATGGCTACCACTCCAGGGATTTCTCCTGCACTATCCCCTCACCTGCTGGCAAGAGCTCCCCGAGCCTGTAAGGGAATTGACTGCCAAGGTTGCCCTCCAAGACCAAGGCTAAACTTCCCAGTCCTTCCCCACATTATTCTTCCTATTGCAATCCCACCCACGGGGGGTGGGGGGGAGAGTCTCTACCTGGACCCCCGAGAGCAACCCAGGGGCCTGCACAGCCTAGTTTATAAGCTGTTTCTATTTACAGAGAATTTGCAGAGAGTATACTTCTTTATTCGTAGCCATCCCTACCCCTAAGGAGGTACATAAGCCAGGCCTTTGTATGCTGCATTCTAAATAGTTAAATGTGTTTGAGGAAGGGGGAGAGGAGTGTGGGAAGGGCCACCCAGACAGAAGGTCCAGAAAGCTCAGCTATGAGGGAGCTGACAGGGAGGGAAAGGCTGGGCAGGAAAGCACATTCTCCTGGAGGCCAAGATGACCTGTCCTTGACCTGAGCCGTCTGCCATCACCCAGAAGAATTGCATCATGGGCTCTTCTGCCATGGATAAATGGGCAGATTCTACTTGGATTCTTCGCCTCTCTCCTTCCGCCACCCTCAAGGTGAAAGGCATTTTCTGATCTCTGGTTGCAGCCTCTGGCACTAGAGACTTGACAGGCACAATTGACCTAAAGCTACCAACTGGGAAGGGACATAAATTCCCAGGCTTGGCCTCTAAGCGTAATGGGTGTCAGTAGGGATTGTCAGGGCCCCTCCACATCTCAAGGTCATTGACTCAGCCTGGCCCAGATAACAGAAGCCAGCCCACAGCACAGTGAGTGAGAAGATTGGGGGGGTGCCAAGGAAAGGCCTGACCTGGCTTCGCCCACATGGACCCTGCCCTGAAGCCACACTTCACTCAATGTATGTGAGTGTATGTGTGTGTGTGTGTGTGAGAGAGAGAGAGAGAGAGAGACCTCACTTTTCCTGGCCACATAGATTACCTCATTTAATCCTTATGTAATATCAAAGATTATGTGATTTACCCAATATCTCACAGCCAGTAAACTGAAGATTCAGCCCTTGAATCATCCCTTCCTTTAGATTCAGTCATCCTCCCACTTCTCCAATCCAGTTCCTCACTTCTGGAAACCTCCCTGAGGATTCCAGCTCATGGTGGTTTCCCTATGGCCTTTGTGCTCCCCCTTAAGCTATGAACATCTAAAAAGCAGGTACTCTGCAACCCCAGAGTTTAGCAAAGGACACATAAGAAACCCTAAGGGATGTTTGTCTCAGTAATTAGATTTATTCCTTGGTAATAATGACTTTAATTAGATTCCTTTTCTCTTGTTATTCTTTGCACGACTTCTTTAGTTCGAGCCCAGAACACATGCCTAGGTCCAGTAGAAGTGACACTGGACCAGGCTGTTCCACAGGGAAGCGGGCTGCTTTTAGAGAGAAAAGATGTGCTTCTACTTCCCTCCTGTTCCCTGGGGTCTGTGCCCTAGCTCGCCCTGGCTGAGCTCTGCTGCACTCAGGAAATCACTCGGTTGGGGAGAAGAAAGTCATTTCGGAGCTTGGAGTAGCCAGAGAGCTCTAGGCTCTGGGTGGGAATGGTTGGAAATGCAAACCAATTTCTCCCACTCTGGTCTTTGAATTACACGGCAAAACGTTTCCTCACAAGGTAGGCCCTACCCTGGGAGCATCCTTAAACATGCTGGACTTCGCCAGTTGTTAGCAATGGTGGGCCTGCTGTGGACGCAGAGCCCCCAGGCCCAGGCAATTACAAATCTCTCTCTCCATGGACCTTATGTCTTGCAGAGTCTGATTAGAAGGAAGGAGGTCTCAAGAGCTCCTTACAGCAAATTCTGTCCACTTGCAGTCCTGAGGACACCCAGCCATACCCATCTTTGGCTGTAGCCCATGAACAATGTCGAGGCCCATTCAGCCTCGTTGAGAGGCTGTTTCCATCTCCAGAGAATTGCTCAGGGTATGTTATTTTTATCCAGAACAGGACCCACTCACTGCTCCATGGCAGGAAGGAAGAAAGTGCTATGAACATAGGCTGCTTTTTTTTTTTTTTTTTTTTTTTTTTTTTTTTTTTTTTTTTTTTTTAAAGAGTTTTTTTTTTTTTTAAATATATTTTATTGATTCTTTACAGAGAGGAAGGGAGAGGGATAGAGAGTCAGAAACGTCGATGAGAGAGAAACATCGACCAGCTGCCTCCTGCACATCCCCCACTGGGGACGTGCCCGCAACCAATGTACATGCCCTTGACCGGAATCGAACCCGGGACCCTTCAGTCCGCAGACCGACGCTCTATCCACTGAGCCAAACCGGTTTCGGCAACATAGGCTGCTTTTAATGTGTGGTTACTACTTGGCCAAGAGCATCAAAATGTTCCGTAGGCATTTTGCTACATGAATGGACCAGTGGAAGCCGCAAACCTGTTAGCTGTTCACCTCCTCAGCCTAAAGATTCCCTTCCCCCGGCTCTGGAGCTGATGGTAATTGACACAAGTTTTTAAAAAGCAGTTTGGCAATCTGTAACAAGACCCAACACCCCCACTTCTGGGAATCTGTCCTAAGGACAGTCTCCAAATGACTGATACAAAGACTGTGTAGTAACATGAAATATATTTATGATGTAATGATAAGTCTAGAAGAACCGACCAAGAAATTGGCCAGAGATAGTAGTAATTGTGTTCAAGTAATTACTTTATTGGAGATTCTTTTTCCCAAACTTTACTTTAGAATCTTGATTTTACCCTCCTCTGCACTCATGGTTAATCGAGTCAGGAACCTGGCAGGAGCAGCACACTCAGATAGGATAGTTGATGAAAGTTTAATAAAGGGACTATTCCCTGTTTCCAGGCCTTTCCACCCTGATTTCTGCAACTCTCAATGACTCATTCAACAATTATTGAGCACCTACTTATAGTCTTGTGAGAGAGGCAGACTTTCAAGTACATAAATTACCACAAATAACGTAAGTTGAGTGCTGTAAGGAGTGCAAAGGGAGAAGCAACCTGTCCGAGGGAGGTGGGAATCAAGGAAGGCTTCAAAGGGAGGTGATTGATGCATGTTCAGTTTTGAAGGTTGTCTGCCACAACATGTACAAAGGCAGCAAGGCAAGGCATAACGCGGTGCTTTTAGGAAATTATACGTGGCTCTGCAGGGCTGGAAGAAACACTGGATGGGTGTGAAGAAACTATGGGAGGCCCTGACCGGTTTGGCTCAGTGGACTGCGGACTGGAAGGTCCCAGCTTCGATTCCGGTCAAGGGCATGTACCTTGGTTGCAGGCACATCCCCAGTAGGAGGGATGCAGGAGGCAGCTGGTCAATGTTTCTAACTCTATCCCTCTCCCTTCCTCTCTGTAAAAAATCAATAAAATATATTTAATTTTTAAAAAAGAAACTATGGGAGGAGATATGGCTTTAGTTAGATCATGCTGAGCGCTGTGCTCCAAGTGGGCTTTGTGTTTTGGAGTTAGCAGATTTGCTTTTTAGAGAGATGTCTGGCCTCAGTGCAAAGAGTGGACTGAATGGGGCAAGACTGGAGACAGAGAAGAGTGGAAAGAAGGGTTTGTGTCTTGGCCGGGTCGGCCAGCAGATAGCCTTTCTCAGCATCGGCCTCTCCCGATTTTACTTGGCCAGCGCCTCGCTCTCCGGGATCTCCCTCCCTCCTCCTCCCCGAGGGCCCCCGGGCGGAGAGGCGAGGCGAGGCGAGGCGAGGCGAGGCGAGGGGTGGCCCTGCCTGGGTGGTCTCCTGCTCTACCCCCCGCGGCGCCGTTGCCTAGCAGCAGATCCGGGCCGCGCGGATCTGGGTAATTTGCGGGCCCCTCAGCCAATGGGAGAGCGTCGCCCCTGCCCTCTCCCTTTTTCTGGGGCTACAGACGCTTCCCCGGCACTGCGGTCGCCACCTCGAGCCGCGGGAGCGCCGCGGGCTGCTAGCTCTGCGGGCACGCGGGACTCCCTCCGCCACCGCGCGCCCCTGGGTCACAGCCCCCGCGGCGCGCCTGCCCCCGACCCTCTCCCACGCCCCGCGCCCGAGCGGTCCCGCTGAATCCCGACGCGGGGCCCCGCGGTACAGGGGGATCAGACCAGCCTATGGGGGCTCCCAGATAACGCGGGCTGGGGGCGCCCAGCACCCCCACTCCCGCCAGCATGGCTCGGCAGCCACCCCTCGGGGAGCTGCCTCCGGACTACACGCCCCCAGCTGGAGCCGCAGCGCCCCAGGTGAGTGGAGGGGAAGCCGGAAAAGGAAGATTGGGACCCCCGGGTCTGTCACTCAGGTCAACGCAAGGTGGGACGTCTCTAAGTGCCTTGTGTTACTGCCTGCCTGGGAAAGGGGTGTGTGTGTGTGTGTGTGTGTGTGTGTGTGTGTGTGTGTGTGTGACACTTCGGCCAGTGAGTGTCTGTGGCTTCACCTCTTTCTACCTGAGAACAGGTGTGTGTATATGTATCCTACTCTCAGAAAACAGGTCTCCGCCTTCCTCGGGTGTGTATTGGGTAGGAGAACAGGAAATGGAGTTGTCTTATTCCATGTTTGGCCCCGTGACTGTGTAGGTCCACCCTGTCCTGCATCCAGAAACCAAAAGGCCAGGGCTGGGCAGAGGGTGTCCACAGGGAGAAAAGGGAAGGATCCTGTGCCTTGTTGCAGCAATGCCGACTGACCCTTCTCTTTCCACCCCAGATCCTAGCTGGGAGCCTGAAGGCTCCGCTCTGGCTTCGTGCTTACTTCCAGGGCCTGCTCTTCTCGCTGGGCTGCAGGATCCAGAGACACTGTGGCAAAGTGCTCTTCCTGGGACTGCTGGCCTTTGGGGCCCTGGCACTGGGTCTCCGTGTGGCCATCATTGAGACAGACCTCGAACAGCTCTGGGTGGAAGGTGAGTTGTAGACACTGAGCTGCTGGGGTTTGGTGAGCCCAAGACAAGAACAGAGTGAGGCCTGGCCCAGGTGACTCATTGGTTGAGCCTTGACCTGGGAACCAGGAGGTCATGCATGGTTCCATTCCCATCAGGGCACATGCTCAGGTTGCTGGATCGGTCCCCAGTAGGGGGCGTGCAGGAGGCAGCCCATCAATAATTGTCATCACAGATTTTCTCTCTCTCCATCTCCCTTCGTCTCTGAAATCAATTAAAAAGTAAAATAAAAAAGAACAGAGTGAGGAGCTGGTCCTGAGTTCTAGTGGACTTGGCTCTGGGTCTGGAGGGGACACCTGCCCACCGGCGCCTCAGCATCTGGGAGCACTGCTCCCGCTCACCCCGTGATGAACATCTGATGGAGTCTGTGAAGAGGTACATAGAATAGTCATCTGTGAGTGTGAGCCTGTGTTTAGCATTCGTTGCCCACCTTTTATGTGTATTTTTTTGAACTGCATGGCAGGATTTGCAAAGACACCTTTTTAAAAACGACCCATCTTTTAGTAGCAAAGAAAGTAAATATGTACTGGAATATAATAAACAATATAATACAATGAAGAATATGATTATGTTGTACAAGAGAAGGCAGGGAGAGATCCCATCTGACCTGGAGACCAGCAGTTAGAACTGGAGGGCGGGGAGGCTGAGACATCACCTGACTGGCCTCCAGGGAGAGACCCCAGGCCCCTGGCCCCCTGCAACCATTTAGTCACTCTGCACTTCCTGGGGACCAAATCCTCACTTCCTCATGGAAGTATTAGATTAAAATTATTTCTTAGTAATAATTTTGCCAACTATCTCCTTTCCCGGGGCCCGGCTTCATATGGCAGCCCTTTAACAGAGTCAAACTCCCTTCTGTTCTTGTCTAAAAATTTGCATTTGTAGGTTCTCCAAACCTCCCCCAGCCCTGGCCCACACCCAAGGGCAGGGCCTAGGTTAGAGTCTCACACTCTCGAGTTACTTCAAATGCTGGCAAGCTCTAGGATCCAGAGCAGATGTTTCTTAGAGCCTGCCTGCCTGCCTGCCTGGCTCCCACACCCCATCCCCACCCTACCCCAGCCCTCTGCAGACTCTCACACACAAACACACTCGAGGCCAGCCCTGGGGTTGAGGGCAATGTTTATCTGTGCCTGCCTGCCTCCAGCCCCAGGACACACATGTGCATACACGCACATACACATATCCCCACCCACACCACTGCCGTCTGGGTGGTCCCAAATTACTCTTGGATTTCCTGCCACAATGGAGGCTGTGTCCCCCCCTCTTCCTCCTTCTCCATTCCCCAAATCTTCCCCATCTCAACACTGCTTAAACCTAAACGTTTCTTCATTCTCTCCCCTATACCCCAGCACAGGACAGGCTAGATCCCGCCAGATTTTTGCTGCTGTTGCTGGGAGAGTGGTGTAAGAGGGTGGTAGCCAATTCCTAGTACTTTTTCTTTTATTTAGAATACCGTTCTTGTCCTGTACTGGCTTGGGCTGGGGGTGAGGTCAAAGCAGTGATCTTGGCCTGATCTTTTCTCTCTGCTTCTGGAGTGAGGCTTCTCCCAGAATGCCCTAGGCAGTGAGGAGCCATCTAGGTGAGGATCGAAAGGGATATTCCATTCCTTTCCATTTTGCTAACACAGAAAGCAAAGAAAGAAGCGAGACATTGGCTCTCCGAGTTCTAGACCGGAGTTCAGGGTCTTCTCCAGCTCCAGCTTTGCCTTGGTGAGAGTTGGAATGTGACTTGTCCTTTCTGATGAATTTAAAAATAAAACTCAAGGTCTCAGAAATAGAACATTAAAATAAAAATCACAACATATAGCCCAACTGGTACTTACAGAAATAGTGGTAGAGATGGTTTTAAATTGGAGCTGTCCCTGAAAATAAATATATAGCCATTCTATCTAGAAGGCCAGAGATGGCCACGCATCAGCAGTTGGTAGAACTACTATCCACTGAAATACTTAGGTTTTCTTTCTAAAACCTTAGCGTTCAGCCTCAGTTCTCCTTACTCGCCTCATTGGTTCCTAAACCAGCGAATTCTTCCTTCTTACCTTCTGTCATTATAGACCCTCCTTCCCACCGCCGTGGCCATTGCTCTAGTTCAGGGGTGGGGAACAGCCAGCCCGCAGGCCCTTGTAAGGCCCGAGAAATCATTTGGTCTGGACCTGCCAAGGCATTAGGGTGAGTTCATTAAATGTTTGACCAAATAACGCAGGCTAATGTTTAAGTTGATAAATGCGTTATGGACTGTGAATGATGTTATAAATACCCAAATGGCCCTCAACATTTGCTAGTTGAAGCCTTTCTCACTCTCTGGCAGGACATTTCTGATTGTATCGTTTGGAATGCTTTTAGCCACATGAAAGAGAAAGGAAAGGAGGGCGGAAGGAAGGGAGAAGATGGATTTATCATCCCCTGCAACAGGAAATCTGGCAGTAGACAGTAGAGAAGTTCCAGAATGGTTAATTCCGCAACCTTAGGACTAATATGCCCAAGTACCTTTCTCCTCTGCCTTCTTCAGCGTGTTGGGCTTTTGTCCTCAGACTTTCCACCTCCTTGTCATGGTTGCTTCAGAACCAGAAGCCTCCAGCTGACTTCCCATATGGCCACTTTGGCAAGAATGTGCAGACCCTATGCCTAAATTCTTCACTGGGGAAGGCAATGGAATTACTGTGATTGACTTCTTAGACTAGTCAAATTTCACCCCGAGGCTGGGAAGGGGCCCAGCGTCCCTGAATCATTAGGCCCTTCCCGGGATGGCCAAGGAAAGCAAGGTCTGTTAGAGAGGTGACTGCTCTTGCCCCCCTCACCTTCAAATCTGCCTCCACACTGCCCTCCTGTGGTGCATCTAAATCCTGCCAAGTCAGTCCCCGTTAAGAGTCCTTCCATCACTTTCTATAGGTTCTGGGGAGGCTCCAGAATCAAGGCCAAGCTTCTTAGCACACTTTCTAGGCCCTCCACATCTAACTCTTTTATTTATTTATTTATTTATTTATTTTTTATTTATTTATAAATATTTTTATTGATTTTTTTACAGAGAGGAAGAGAGAGGGATAGAGAGTTAGAAACATCAATGAGAGAGAAACATCAATCAGCTGCCTCCTGCACACCCCCTACTGGGAATGTGCCCGCAACCAAGGTATATGCCCTTGACCGGAATTGAACCTGGAACCTTTCAGTCCACAGGCCAATGCTCTATCCACTGAGCCAAACCGGTTTCAGCCTAACTCTTTTTTTTATATCGCCCAGCCAGCATGGTTCAGTGGTTGAGCGTCAACCTATGAACCAGGAGCTTACAGTTCAATTCCCTGTCAAGGCACATGCCTGGGTTGGGAACTCAATCCCCAGTGGGGAGCATGCAGGAGGCAGCCGAGCAATGATCTCTCTCATCGTTGATGTTTCTATCACTCTTATAAGCCAGCAATGAGTGCTATCAACATTTTATTTTTGCTAATTTGATAGATAGTAATTTATTGCTCTTTTTCATTTGCATTTATGGGATTAGCTATAAGGTGGGCTCTTTTTCCATGCTCATGCTGGCTGACTAATTATATTCTCCCTTTTGTAGGCATGAAAGTTTTTAACAAATATCGATTTTTGTTATTAATCCTCACTCGAGGATATTTTTTCATTGATTTCTAGAGAAAGTAAAAAGGAGAGGGAGAGACCGAGAGAAGCATTGATGTGAGAGATATACATCGATTGGTTGCCTCCCACAAGAGCCCGGACCAGGGCTGGGGATCAAATCGCAACTGAGGAACACGCCCCTGATAGGATTCAAATCTGGGATCCTTCTAGTCACTGAGCCAAACCGGCTAGGGTGCAAATGTCGATTTTGATGTCTCCTCCCATTCTATTTCCTCCCCTCTGGCTTACAGTCATTTTTTTTCTCCAGTTCTTTCTCATTTTTCTGTCACATCATTTCTCTCCCAGCAACGATTAAGTAATAACTTCGTATCTGTGCCTACTACATGCTGGGCAATTTTGTAAGGAATGTGCCTGCATTTATTTATTTTTTTAAATATATTTCTGTATTGATTTCAGAGAGGAAGGGAGAAGGAGAGAGAGATAGTAACATCAATGATGAGAGAGAATCATTGATCGGCTGCCTCCTGCACACCCCCCACTGGGGATCGAGCCCGCAACCCAGGCATATGCCCTTGGCCGGAATCGAACCTGGGACCCTTCAGTCCACAGGCTGACGCTCTATCCACTGAGCCAAGCCGGCTAGGGCAATGTGCCTGCATTTATTGTAATTCTACCAAGGTAGGCATTGTTTCCATTTTACAGATGAGGAAATTGAGGGTCAGAGACTAAGTACTTTGCCCCAAGCACAGACTAAGTGTCAGAGTCAAGACTCAAAGCCAGGTCTGCACAGAGCCTGCGTGCTCTCCCTGCACCCGCGCTCGCTTCTTGCTCATATAAGACATCCCAGGTCATCTGTCCCCACATCTGTCATCGTCACTGTCAGCCGAGATTTATCTTTTCTCTCCTCGTTTTTTCTCAGGATTCTTTATTCTCTTCAATGTCGTATTTGAAATTGTCAGTGTTTTTTCTCCTGCTTTCTTATTAGTTCTCTCTGGGTTCCTTCCTTCTGCCCTCCCTCCATCCCCTCAGCACACTCACTCACTATGGGGAGCTGATCCCTGTCCTCCCCTCCCATCCTTCCTCGTGGCAGCTCTGGCCTGAGCTTGGTGACATAAGCACTGTAGTACAGGCCTGGGAGAGGAGTGGGGAGTCGGGGGAGAAAAAGAGTAGGTGGATGCCCTGGCCAGGTTGCTCAGTGGTTAGAGCATCATCTCATACACCAAAAGGTTGCAGGTTTGATTCCTGGTCAGGGTACATACCCAGGTTGAAGGTACATATCCCTGATCTGGGCTCATATGGGAGGTAACCAATCGATGTCTCTCTCTCTCTCTCTCTCTCTCTCTCTCCCTCCCTCCCCTATCCCCCTTTCTTCCTCCCTTTCTCTTCCTTCCTCTCTCAAAAAAAAGAGTAGGTGGAAGGGGGCAGGGTGGCTGCGTGAAACTGGGTTTATGAAGGGAGGGCCAGAAATGGGATTTGGGTGGGGGGATGTAAGTATATAGGCAGATCTGTTTTGGGGGGGAACCAAGGGTTTGGGGCTCTCATGAGTGAGAAGATTATGAGGGTTTGAAAAAGAGATTGGGGAGCATGATGATGCCAGTGGGGCTGGCATCTCAGAGAGACAGTGCATGTGGGCCCAGGGGTGGCAGTGACCGACAGGAAGAGGCCCCAGACAGGAAGAGGCCCCAGATAGGAAGAGGCCCAGACAGGAAGGGGCCCCAGACAGGAAGGGGCCCAGACAGGAAGGGGCCCCAGACAGGAAGGGGCCCAGACAGGAAGGGGCCCAGACAGGAAGGGGCCCCAGTCAGGAAGGGGCCCAGACAGGAAGGGGCCCCAGACAGGAAGGGGCCCAGACAGAAAGGGGCCCCAGTCAGGAAGGGGCCCAGACAAGAAGGGGCCCCAGTCAGGAAGGGGCCCAGACAGGAAGGGGTCCCAGACAGGAAGGGGCCCCAGACAGGAAGAGGCCCAGACAGGAAGGGGCCCAGTCAGGAAAGGGCCCCAGTCAGGAAGGGGCCCAGACAGGAAGGGGCCCCAGACAGGAAGGGGCCCAGACAGGAAGAGGCCCAGACAGGAAGGGGCCCCAGACAGGAAGGGGCCCAGACAGGAAGGGGCCCCAGACAGGAAGGGGCCCCAGACAGGAAGGGGCCCAGACAGGAAGGGGCCCCAGACAGGAAGGGGCCCCAGACAGGAAGGGGCCCCAGTCAGGAAGGGGCCCCAGACAGGAAGGGGTCCCAGACAGGAAGGGGCTCAGACAGGAAGGGGCCCAGACAGGTAGAGGCAGAACTGGGTCTAAGACCAGACCAAGGGCACCAAGCCTCGGGGTGGTGTGGCACTGTCCCTCGCCCTCCTCCAAACCAGTCAGGTCATAGCCCCTCACAGTGTCCTCGCCTCCCCAAGCCCCAGTGACAGAGCCTCACTCCATGGCCAGCACAATGCCGGGCGGGAGGGGCACGGAGGCTGAGGCGGGCCTGCACTGGGACCCCTGTTGTCTGGACAGGGAGCTGGTGAAAGGGATCGGAGCCCTTCCTTCCCCTTGGCCCACTTTGCTGTCACCGCTGCCAGGGACAGGAGCTGAGTCCGGGGACTTCCTGTGTGAGGGGACGCAGTGTGTGACGGCATCACCCTGCAAGACTGTCGGACCCTCCCCCGCAGGTGCCTCTGCAGGCCCGTTGTTTCCTGCCCTCTTGGCAGAACTGTGTGCAGAACTGTGTGGCTGTGTCACTGCCTGGGCCACCTGAGCGAGGATCCAGCCCCAGCCCTGCTCCTTGAGGGCACCCTCCCTGGGGCAGCCTCCCTACGTGCCCCCTTTGTTCCTCTCCTCTTCCCCACCAGCTGAGAGAGGAACTGAGTGGGGCTCCCTCAGCTCGGTGCCCCCATACCCCTGCCCTGGCCCAGCTCATACTGATCTCTCATTTTTTAGTTATTTGCCCCAAACCTAGCCAATTGGCTCAGGCTCAGTGCTTAGACCACACGAGACTTCCATAGGCCGCACCACTGAGGCTCGGCTTTCCTGCCGAACCCCCGATTCTGAGCCGGGGGCGTCAGGGTGCCCATCAGGGAGAAGGCAGGAGGGGGGCCTCTCGGCAGCACTTCTCCCACTTGTCCTGGGAGGCATCGTGGGCTAGGGCCCCACATCCCCCCGAGTCTGACCCCGGGCTCTTTCCCCTGCTCTCTCCCTGGCTCTGGCAGTGGGCAGCCGGGTGAGCCAGGAGCTGCAGTACACCAAGGAGAAGCTGGGCGAGGAGGCTGCGTACACCTCCCAGATGTTGATACAGACCCCGCGCCAGGAGGGGGAGAACGTCCTCACACCCGAGGCGCTGCGCCTCCACCTCCAGGCCGCCCTCACCGCCAGTAAAGTGCAAGTGTCGCTCTATGGAAAGTGAGTCTGGCTGGTCCCTGAGCAGCTGGGGGTGAGGCCTGCGAGGGCAGGGCTGGCGTGGGAACCCCCCTCTGCTGACCTCCTTCCTGTGCCCCCGGCTGCTGCAGGTCCTGGGATCTGAACAAAATCTGCTACAAGTCAGGAGTTCCCCTCATTGAAAACGGGATGATCGAGCGGGTGAGTTTCCTGAGCTGCTCTGTGCCAGGTGGAGGTGGATCCTTTCCTGAAGTGGGGGGGGGCTCCGGAGGCCCAGTCTGGAGGTGGGGGGTGGAGAGGGACCACACAAAGGTCATGGAGAACGAGCACAGAGACAGGACTCATGTGTCTGGGGGTGTCCCTGGCAGATGATTGAGAAGCTGTTCCCGTGCGTGATCCTCACCCCCCTCGACTGCTTCTGGGAGGGAGCCAAGCTCCAAGGGGGCTCTGCCTACCTGCCGTGAGTGCCCCCACCGCTGCCCCGCCCCCACCTCCACCTCCACCCCGGGCCCTGCCTTGTCTTGGGCGGGTACGGGACGTCTCCAGCAGAAAAGAGGGGTCAAAACCTTACCAAGGGCCCAGTGACCTCCCTGGCCAGGGTCAGAGCACGGCTGCCCGGGCTCTCTCCACGCCCCGTCTCCTCGCCCCAAAGGAAAGGCAGACCTGTCTTATTTAGACAGGACAAAACACGAAGGTCTGTCGGACCTGAGCCAAGATTTTTTTGACAGATCCCCAGAAAGAGACTGCCAGGGAGAGTTAGCTGGTTGTCTGCTAAGCTGTTGCTCGGGCCAGAAAGGAAAACCTGTTAGGAGCAGGGCCCGTATGGTTATGTTCTAGAACTAGGGGTCGATGGCTTGGGAAGCCTTTCCCATATGTCCTGATGTCCATCCTCGCCCCTTGCCTCCATCCACGGCTACTGCAGCAGCCTGGTGGGCTGGGAGGCTGAGCCTGCATTCCCTCCACGCGGAGGAGCGTGGGGTACAGCATGGGTCCCCTCATCGTTTGGAGGGTGGGAATTGATCCCTGATTATCACCAGCCACGGGCTCTCCCTCAGCGGCCGTCCCGACATCCAGTGGACCAACCTGGACCCCGAGCAGCTGCTGGAGGAGCTGGGCCCCTTTGCCTCCCTTGAGGGCTTCCGCGAGCTGCTGGCCAAGGCACAGGTGGGCCAGGCCTACGTGGGGCGGCCCTGTCTGAACCCTGACGACCCTCACTGCCCGCCTAGCGCTCCCAATCACCACAGCAGGCAGGTGGGTTCCCGCAGGTCAGCCGGGAAAGGCTGTTTTCCTGGTTTTTCCCTCCTCTGCCCCTGGGATGGGAGAGAGCATCTGTGCTCTGAGCTCCGCCCGCCGTTTCCCGGATGTTGTTACCCTGTCCCCGCTGTGCTGGACACCTAGTGTTCCGTTCTCAGTCCGATCTCCCAAGGAGCCCTCCAGGGCACAAGAACTCCTGTGTCGTTCTCTACGCCAGAAAGGCTGGGCTTTATCAAAATACACTTGTACAGGGAAACAGAAAAAGCAGCTGGGCACGAATGTCATTCCTCGTTTCCTGAGTGTCCCGTGGCCCTGTGAATAGGGGCCTTTCCCCACAACCCCCCCACGTCACGCCTGCTCCTGCCAGCAGCCTAGCCCAGGCCCCTGCTCCGCCTTGTGGCCTCGCCTCGTCCCTGCAGGACACTAGCTGTTCACTGGAGCCCAGGCCAGAAGCTCAGGAGAAGTTATCTGCCCTTCAGGCCTCCAGAGCTCCTGGTTCCCGAAGGGGCCAGGCAGGGACACGGCTATCCACAGCCAGGGCCCTGAGTAATGACCCTCCTCTGCCCCTCCAGGCTCCCCGTGTGGCTCAGGAACTGAGCGGGGGCTGCCACGGTTTCTCCCACAAGTTCATGCACTGGCAGGAGGAACTGCTGCTGGGAGGCATGGCCAGGAGCCCCCAAGGACAGTTGCTGAGGTAGGGCTCTCCTGGGACGTGGCAAGGGGACCCCCGGCTGGGAATTCACACTCCGGCTCCAGGCAGCTTGGTCAAGAGCCCCCTGCACGCCCCCCCTGGCATCCAGGCCAGCGCTGACCCGGACTCCTGCCCCTCACCAGGGCCGAGGCCCTGCAGAGCACCTTCCTGCTGATGAGTCCCCGCCAGCTGTACGAGCACTTCCGGGGTGACTACCAGACGCACGACATCGGCTGGAGCGAGGAGCAGGCGGGCACCGTGCTGCAGGCCTGGCAGCGGCGCTTCGTGCAGGTCAGTGTGGAGAAGGGCAGGGCGGTGCCCCGAGGCCGCGCCCCCTACTGCCCCTCAGACCCACCCCGTGTCTCCAGCTGGCCCAGGAGGCCCTGCCTGAGAATGCGTCCCAGCAGATCCACGCCTTCTCCTCCACCACCCTGGATGACATCCTGCACGCGTTCTCGGAAGTCAGTGCCGCCCGCGTGGTCGGAGGCTATCTGCTTATGGTGGGTCCCACTCCTGGCACCGTGCCCCCCTCCACCCGGAGCCTGCCCTGGGAGCCCTGTCCAAGACGGCCCCTCTCCCCGCAGCTGGCCTATGCCTGTGTGACGATGCTGCGGTGGGACTGTGCCCAGTCCCAGGGTGCCGTGGGCCTCGCCGGGGTGCTGCTGGTGGCCCTGGCAGTGGCCTCAGGCCTCGGGCTCTGCGCCCTGCTCGGCATCGCCTTCAATGCTGCCACCACCCAGGTACGGCGGGGCTGCAGGGCAGACGTGGGTGCGCACAGCTCAGGCTCCTCGCTCCTCCAGCTGCCCGCCCTGTGCCCCTCTAGGTGCTGCCCTTCTTGGCCCTGGGCATCGGCGTGGATGACATATTCCTGCTGGCACACGCCTTCACCGAGGCCCCACCCGGCACCCCTCTCCAGGTGCGCTTCCCTCTGCAGCCGGGGCTTGTCTGGGTTCGGCACGGGGTTAAGAGCCTCTTGGTTTGGGTGACCTTGGGCTGGTAATGAACCTCTTTGCCTCAGTTCCCTCTTCTGTAAGTGGAGGTAATAAATGTGCTTGTATCCTAAAGGTTGATGTGGGGATCGGTGAGGTCACTCAAGTCGAGTGCTTAGCACAGTGTGTGTGGCCCGCACGCGGTCTCAGTAACTGTTAGCTGCCGTGCGGTCATTGTCCCTCCTCTGCCGTCCACGTTCCCACGCCTCCCCTTCACTGTACCCCGAAGACTCAGGCCCCTCCCCTGTCCTGGCAGGAGCGCATGGGCGAGTGTCTGCTCCGCACGGGCCCCAGCGTCGCACTCACGTCCATCAACAACATGGTGGCCTTCTTCATGGCCGCCCTCGTTCCCATCCCTGCGCTGCGGGCCTTCTCCTTGCAGGTGAGGCTTCAGGAAGAGGGCGCCAGCAAGGGCGCGGGTGGGCGTGGGCAGGGGCGGGGCGGGCACGGGTGGGTGAGGGGCGGGCGCGCTTCATCCAGCCCCTGCGCCCTCCCTGTCCATCCCCAGGCGGCCGTCGTGGTCGGATGCAACTTTGCCGCCGTGATGCTTGTCTTCCCAGCGGTCCTCAGCCTGGACCTGCACCGGCGCCACTGCCAGCGCCTCGATGTGCTCTGCTGCTTCTCGAGGTACTGCCCCTGCACCCCCTCCGCCCCCACCAGGCTGTCCTCCCTGGCACCCCCATCCTGTCCCCTCCCTGGCATTCCCCGGCACAGACCCGTCACCCGTCTCTCTGCCTTCCAGCCCCTGCTCCGCGCGGGTGATTCAGATTCTGCCCCAGGAGCTGGCGGACAGGGCAGTACCAGTGGGCATGGCCCACCTGACGGCCACCGTCCATGCCTTCGCCCACTGTGAAGCCAGCAGCCAGCACGTGATCACCAGCCTGCCTCCCCAAGCCCACCTGGTGCCTCCACCTTCTGACCCACTGAGCTCTGAGCTGTTCAGCCCGGGAGGGTCCACTCGGGACCTTCTGGGCCAGGAGGAGGGGACAAGGCAGAAGGCAGCCTACAAGTCTCTGCCCTGTGCCCGCTGGACTCTTGCCCATTTTGCCCGCCATCAGTTTGCACCCTTGCTGCTCCAGTCACGCGCCAAGGTAAGAGTCCAAGCCCAGAGGGGTGGGGGGGGACCGGGGCAGGCACGTAGGTGTCTCGGGGCCCCAAGAAGGGCAGGGGCCTAGCCCACCACCTGCTGGCTGGGGGGTGTCCCTGGGCCTCCATCGGAGTTGCCATTTCCCACAGGCTGCGGTGCTGGTCCTCTTTGGGGCCCTCCTGGGCCTGAGCCTCTACGGAGCGACCTTGGTGCAGGACGGGCTGGCCCTGACCGACGTGGTGCCTCGGGGCACCAAGGAGCATGCCTTCCTGAGCACCCAGCTCAGGTACTTCTCCCTGTACGAGGTGGCCCTGGTGACGCAGGGTGGCTTTGACTACGCCCACTCCCAACGCGCCCTCTTTGATCTGCACCAGCGCTTCAGCTCCCTCAAGGCCGTGCTGCCCCCACCTGCCACGCAGGCGCCGCGCACCTGGCTGCACTATTACCGCAGCTGGCTACAGGGTGAGGCGAGGAGCTGTGGGAGGCTGCTGCCCGCAGAGCCCCCGGGCACAGGCTGACTGCACCCTCCCCGTTCTCCCCAGGAATCCAGGCTGCGTTTGACCAGGACTGGGCTTCTGGGCGCATTACCCGCCACTCGTACCGCAATGGCTCTGAGGATGGGGCCCTGGCCTACAAGCTGCTCATCCAGACCGGGGATGCCCGGGAGCCTCTGGATTTCAGCCAGGTGGGGAGGGGGCTGGGAGGCTCAGGGAGCACGGGGGACCCGGCCTCACAGGCCCAGGCCTTCAGCCCTCCCTGCCTCTGCAGCTGACCACGAGGAAGCTGGTGGACAAGGAGGGGCTGATTCCACCCGAGCTCTTCTACGTGGGGCTGACCGTGTGGGTGAGCAGTGACCCCCTGGGCCTGGCGGCCTCGCAGGCCAACTTTTACCCCCCACCCCCCGAGTGGCTGCACGACAAGTACGACACCACCGGGGAGAACCTGCGCAGTGAGTCCCGGGGCCGGCGGGGGTTGGGGGGGGCGGGGGGGGCAGAAGAGCCTCGGCCGGGGCCACACAGGCCCTACCCTAAGGCCCTGCCAGTGCTCCCCGTGCTCACTGGCCACCCTCCTCTCCTGCCGCCCCCTCCCCTCCACAGTCCCGGCGGCCCAGCCCCTGGAGTTCGCCCAGTTCCCCTTCCTACTGCGTGGCCTCCAGAAGACTGAGGACTTCGTGGAGGCTATCGAGGGGGCCCGGGCAGCATGCGCCGAGGCAGGCCAGGCCGGGGTGCGAGCCTACCCCAGCGGCTCCCCCTTCCTCTTCTGGGAGCAGTACCTGGGCCTGCGGCGCTGCTTCCTGCTGGCTGTCTGCATCCTGCTGGTGTGCACTTTCCTCGTCTGTGCCCTGCTGCTGCTCAACCCCTGGACAGCTGGCCTCATCGTGAGTCTGCAGGGCTGGGGCTGGAGAGACCCAGGGCTCCCCACCCTCTCCCGCCCGTCCCATCACCCCTCCTCCCGGGAGCCCTGGGTGAGCGCTGCCCCCCACCCCCCAGGTGCTGGTCCTGGCAGTGATGACCGTGGAGCTCTTTGGCATCATGGGTTTCCTGGGCATCAAGCTGAGCGCCATCCCCGTGGTGATCCTTGTGGCCTCTGTGGGCATTGGTGTCGAGTTCACGGTCCATGTGGCTCTGGTGAGCATGGGCACTGGGGGAGGCGTGGGCCAGCTGATTCAGGACGCAGCGAGTACTTATCAAGCACCTACTGTGTGCTGGGGACGATTTAGGAATTGGGGATATGATAGCAGTACAGGCAGGCTTTACCTTCAAGGAGCTTATATTCTAGAGGATAGTGGTAAACAAGTAAGCAAATAAATAAATAAGCAGCCATTTCAGTCGACAGGAGGGACAAAGCCCTGAGCAGAGTGGAAGGAGAGAAAACGGGACCCAGTGCTGCTTTTGGGTGGCCTTACTGTGAAGGGGGTCAGAGAAACGGATGGAGGCAGATGGCAGTGCGGGTGACAGAGGCAGGAGAACTGAGGCAGGCACCGGCCTGGCAAAGCTCCAAGCTCTCCCACAGAGGAGGAGTGGGACGTAGAGGGGCCTCGACCAGCTGGAGGCACCAACACAAACAGCTCCCTTCTCTTTCCACTCACAATAGCCCTGTTATTATTCTGATCATAAGAACTATACCCCGTGGGGGGGCACAGAAGGCAGCAAGCGGAGAAGTGCAAAGAATAGAAATGCCGCCCTGAGAAATGACAGCGCTGTGGTGTCCACCTCCCAGACAGGGCGGCCAGCTGTTTCTGTAAAGGCCCAGGTGGTACATATTTTAGGCTTGGCGAGTCCTATCGTCTCTTGCATCTCTGCCATTGTAGCATTAAAGCCGAAACAGACGCTACAGAAGTGAATGGGTGTGGCTGTGTTTAAACAAAACTTTATTTACAAAAATAGGGGACAGGCTGTAGTTTGCCAACCTATTGTGGACATGGCTCTGTGCCTCACCAGACACATCTATACAGTGTTACCTAAATGGACGCGTGCACGCTGCCTGGACAGTTCCCAGGAACTCGGCCCACCTGGCCTGCTGTAGGTCAGGGCCCACCTGGCCGGCTGTGGGTCAGGGCCCACCTGGCCGGCTGTGGGTCAGGGCCCACCTGGCCGGCTGTGGGTCAGGGCCCACCTGGCCTGCTGGGGGTCAGGGCCCACCTGGCCGGCTGTGGGTCAGGGCCCACCTGGCCTGCTGGGGGTCAGGGCCCACCTGGCCTGCTGTGGGTCAGGGCCCACCTGGCCTGCTGTGGGTCAGGGCCCACCTGGCCGGCTGTGGGTCAGGGCCCACCTGGCCGGCTGTGGGTCAGGGCCCGCCTGGCCTGCTGTGGGTCAGGGCCCACCTGGCCGGCTGTGGGTCAGGGCCCGCCTGGCCGGCTGTGGGTCAGGGCCCACCTGGCCGGCTGTGGGTCAGGGCCCACCTGGCCTGCTGTGGGTCAGGGCCCGGGTGACCCCAGGGACAGAGGACAGAAGTGGGCGCCTGGGAGAGCTGGCCCTGCGAGGCTGAGGAGCAGCTCCAGGACCACCTGTTCCCCCAGGGCTTCCTGACCAGCCAGGGCAGCCGGAACCTGCGGGCTGCCCGCGCCCTGGAGCGCACATTTGCCCCAGTGACCGATGGGGCCGTGTCCACGTTGCTGGGTCTGCTCATGCTTGCTGGTTCCAACTTCGACTTCATCGTAAGGTAGAGGGGCGCTCAGGGCAGGGAGGCAGGGCCCGCCCGTGCTGACCTCAGGGCTGCCCAAGCTGACCTCCCCCCCCACCAGGTACTTCTTCGTGGTGCTGACGGTGCTCACACTCCTGGGCCTCCTCCACGGGCTCGTGCTGCTGCCTGTGCTGCTGTCCATCCTGGGCCCCCCACCAGAGGTGACCAGGCCCTCCCTCTGCTCCTAGCCCAGGGGACCGAGTGGGACAGGCACGGGAAGGGACAGAGCAGAACAAAATGCCCTCAGCGGCCAAGAGTCAGGGCTCCACTCTCAAGGATCCTCCCCCTGAGGCGCTACCAACTGAAGGTGGCAGCCTCCCCCTTTGCCCAGACACCATGGCCTGCCCCTCACCTCTCCCGGCTTCTTTCTAGAACCCACCTTAGCCTTCAGGGTCCAGAGCAAGGTGCCCGGTCTGCCCCAGGCCTTGACATCTGTCCCTTGGCAGGTGTCATATCCTGCTGGACGCCAACAAGGGCCCAGCTTCCCGACAGCCATGGCCGTGCACCAGGCAGGTGCTGAGGGGATGGAGGCTCCAGCCCTGGGCTCACGGGGGTGGTGTCTCTCCCCAGGTGGTACAGACGTACAAGGAGAGCCCCGAGGCCCTGAGGCCCCCAGCTCCACGAGCAGGAGGGCTCCGGTGGGGGTTGTCCCCCGCGCTGCCCCAGAGCTTCGCCAGAGTGACTGCCTCCATGACCGTGGCCCTCCACCCACCCCCACTGCCTGGGGCCTACCTCCACCCGGCCTCCGACGAGCCTCCTTGGCCCCCTGCCGCCACACCGGCAGCCAGCGGCTCCAGCTCCCTCACTTCTGGGGGCCCATGTCCAGCCACTGAGTGAAAGCGCAGCTGAGGCCTGGAGGCCCTGCTTGGGCCGCGTGAAGTCACTGGAAAGCAGTGGGTGGTTACTGAGTGCGGGGCGGGCTCCTGGAGAGCCTGCTGCTGCTGTCTGCCCGCCCGCCCCCGCCCCTGACTCGGCCATCACAGACCTCCCTGATGTCTGTACAAAACCAGCACCCTCTAGGCCAGGGGTCCTCAAACTTTTTAAACAGGGGGCCAGTTCACTGTCCCTCAGACCGTTGGAGGGCCGGACTATCGTTTAAAAAAAACTATGAACAAATTCCTATGCACACTGCACATATCTTACTTTGAAGTAAAAAAACAAAACGGCAAAAACACCCGCATGTGGCCCGCGGGCCGTAGTTTGAGGACGCCTGCCCTAGGCTGTGAGCAGCCTTCCACACGGGGTCCCGTGTGCCTGTCCCTGTGTCTGGGCAGGAGGAAAACCAGCACCCCACACTGCTGCCCCCAGCAGACCAAGCCTGAGGGACCCTCTAGCACCCTTTGCCAGTCCTGGCCCCCACTGCCTGGTGACTCCTGGGTAGGCTCTCTGTATCCCTGCCTACCTCCTACCACGTAAATTATTTATATGAAGATGTTTATTTTTGTAGTTTGTACAGATGTTAGCTATGCTGAAAGGTTTATTTTTAAAGAGTGAAATATATTCTATGTGAACTCATCTCAATGACTGTCATGCTTTTCTTTCCGACAGAGTTGGGAGTTTGCAAGTAGAAATGTCAGGACCTAAGGTCCTCGGGCCACTCTGTTCGTGGGTGGGAAAGGCCCCGGGTTTCAGTGTTTGTCACATGACTGCAGTCTGTCTATTCACCCAGGAGGGAAGGTGATGTTCAGCAAACATGTCAGTCATGTGCTTGATAATGGTCTGGGTTGAGTGCTTAGCATACAACATGATATAAATGTTTTTAGTGTCAAACGCTGCTGTGTGGCTTTCAGAGCCATCGTAGTCCAGCCCTGCACACCCCCAGACTCCTTGCCCGCTTCCTGTTTCAGCAGCATGCCGGGCATGGATGAGGGCACAGCCATCGGCAGATGGGAAGTGCAATGGAAGATCAGGAAAGTAGCCCATGGAGGAGATGGGGCCTTCAGGGTCTGGGGAGATATTTCAGTTTTGTGCCCAGACCAACCTCAAGGCAGAGGCCTCTATAGGTTAACAGTCAGCCTGGCACCCCAGAGGCCAGACATCCAGGGGATCAGTGGGGGACTGTTCAGAAGTTGTGGTAGGAACCAGTGAGGCACTGTATTGAAGATGTTTGTTCTGTGAAGGTTGAACAGTCCCCTTGCACAGAGGTCTTGAAGACTCTGGCCACACCCCTGGACTAGAGTACCGGGCCTCACGCCATAGGGTGGGGGTGGGGCGGATCTTTTACTGCCTTTCCCCAACTATTCCAGGGCTCAGTCTCAGCCACCCACTCACCAGGAACAATCCCACCCTGAGAGCACTGCCTTCTCACACCTCACCCACCACCCCAAAGGCCAGATAATCATGTTCTGACCAAAAATGAAAAAACAACTAAATAAGCCTATTGCAGCTGAATCAACACTAAAAATACCTAAAAAGACTTACGAGAAGTGAGTAGTTGGCTTGGAAACTAGACCAGGGGGTGTACCCAAGGCGTCCAAGGGATGGAAGTTGGCTGGATTTGGGTCCGGGGGTGTTTGGGTCACTAGGAGCTTTTGGGCGGAGCAGAAGAGCTTACCAGACTGGAACATGCAAAAGCTGTCAGCCGCTGTGCCACTTACCAGCTGAGTGACCTGTGGAAGTTAGTTAACACCTGAGCCTCAGTGTCTGCCTCTGTGAAATGGGACGATGAGCCCTAACTGACTTGGCTCAGTGGATAGAGCATTGGGTCGGGAACTGAAGGATCCCAGGTTTGATTCTGGTCAAGGGCATGTACCTTGGCTGTGTGCTCTATCCCGGTGTGGGGGGGAGGGTGCAGGAGACAGCTGCTCTACGTTTCTAACTCTCTATCCCTCTCCCTTCCTCTCTGTAAAAAAACAATAAAAATACATATTTTTTTAAATGGGATGATTAGAGCCTATCTTGTGGGATGCTGTCTTTCAGGATTTTAAATAAAATCCTTTCTGTGAGAAATGACCTGGTATCTCCTAAGTGCTGTGTTTGTATAGATGTTAGCTTTTTCGAAAGGTTTTGCTGTGATTGTTTGCTTAGGGAAAAACCCTGAAACATGGAATGAAGCGTGTGTCCTGGTATGGCTGCCGCTGCAGGGATCCCAGCCAGGGAGCTCCATCGCCGGAGTGGTCCGTCCTGGGCGCTGACCACATCCAGTCTCGGGGACACGTCCGTGCTTGCAGGGCAGTGCACCTCACACGACTCTGACTTCACAGCCTCCCCCTCCCCGTCACTGACAAGAGAAAATCTGCGCTGTTTGCAGGCCCAGCTCCACTTAGCCTCTGCCGTCACCCCGGCTCCGGGCAGCGCCCTGCAGACTGGCCCTCACTCAGACACACCCCGCTGCACCCGAGCTGCTGGGCTGGCGGCTCACCTCCCGGATTTCACACAGCCAGGCCTCTGCTGGAGCTCTGTGCCCTCCCTTTGAGGAACTGTCCTTCAGATGCACCGGATGCCGTCTCCCCCGGGGGTGCTGGCGATGTGCCCCTCACGTGGCCCCACTGCCCCTAGTGTCTGTGCGGGACGGTCTCCGCTTCTGTCCCTAGAACTGCGAGGTCCCAGGACTGAACCTCAGCGATTGGCATTTACTGAATCCCAGCCCCATAAGGAACTAGGCACCCGGCACCGGCGGGAAACGCCCTTTCTTCCCCGGCAAACCGGGCGCGCTTCCCGGGCGGACCCGCGGCGAAGAGAGGAAGAGCGGCCGCCCCGGGTCCGACGGCGCCGCCCCGCGGGGGCAGCTGGTGTCGCGGACTAGCCCCGAGCGGCCTGTGATTTGCATACCCATCGTGCACCACGAAATCAGTCCCCACGCGGGATGCCCCCCGCAGGAACCTCCCGCCGCCGCCGCGCACCCCGCCTGTCAGGAAGCCGGGGCTCCGCACGCGCCGGGCGGAGCGCGGACCCGCGGGCACTCAGCAACCATAACCGAGCTGAGGGTGAGCGTGCTCTAAGCCGGCCGGGCGCCGGCGCCGGGCATACTCTGGTTTCTCTTCAGATCGCATAAATCTTTCGCCTTTTACTAAAGATTTCCGTGGAGAGGAACAGTTATGAGTTTTTACTCAATTTTTTGAGGCCTCGTTTTTACGAGGCTACTTTCTGAAAGTTAAAAAGTAGAAAGTGGTTCTCAGTGGTGCCTTCTTCACGGTTAACTTCGGGACTAGCATCCGCTTGGTACAAAGTCCCTGCGGGAGGCTCTCCATTGCTGATGTCCTCCCAGCATCCTCCCCTTCCCCTGGACCCAAGGCTCATGCTCCTTCCTTCCTTAGGTCTCAGACAAACGTAAGTTTACACTCTCCATCCTGTGCGGACCCGTCCCACCCCCACATCATCGTTTATCCTCTTTAACCGGCTTGCTTTCTTTCCTTTTCCTTCTTTCTTTCTTTCTTTCTTTCTTTCTTTTTTCTTTTCTTTTCTTTCTTTCTTTCTTTCTTTTTCTTTCTTTCTTTCTTTCTTTCTTTCTTTCTTTCTTTCTTTCTTTCTTTCTTTCTTTCTTTCTTTCTTTCTTTCTAGTTCCTTCCTTCCTTCCTTCTTTCCTTCCTTCCTTTCTTTTTTTCTTCCTTCTTCCTTTCGTTCTTCTCTCTCTTTCATTTATTTATTTATTTTTATGTTAATCCTCACCTGAGGATATTTTTCCATTGATTTTTTTTTTCCCATTGATTTTAGAGAGAGTGGGGGGGAGGGGAGAGACAGAGAGAGAAACACCAATGTGTCTCTTGGTTGCCTCCCGCACATCTGACCAGGGCCAGGGTCCTTGACCATAATCAAACTCAGGACCCTTCAGTCCTCGGGCGGATGCTCTATCCACTGAGCCAAACGGGCTAGGGCTTAACCGGCTTTATTTTTCTTCAGAACACAATCTAATTCCTGATTATAGCATACATTAATTTGTCTGCTGTATGTTTCTCCTCCTAGAATGGAAGTTCTGTGAGGAAGGGACTTCACCTAACTTGTTCTCTTATGGATTCCATGACCCCAAGTCAATGTCTGGCACATCAACAATAAATGGATGAATAGGTTTATTTTCTAAATCACATATATAGTATTTAATCTCTCCACCACAGTTATAAGCACTTGACAGAATTATTCATCCTAAGAATCCTATAGAATAGGTTCTATTATTATCTCTACTAGTGGCCCAGTGCACAGATTCATGCACATTGAAAGGAAATTAATTAGAAGAAATATTTTAATATTGCCTTTCTCTGTAATAGAAGTGTCAGAGATGAAAGAAAATTAGTAAAACATATATGAAAATAATATATAAATTGATTAATAAATAAACAATAACAGCATGATATAACAACAACAAAGACATGATATAAAAACAACAAAAACTTGATATAGAAATAACAAAAACATGATATAAAAACATGGATAAAAACAATGACTGATAAATTGATTAAACTTATTCTAACACTGAGGCCAGTATCAGACGGGGACAAATCAGTTCTTGGAATCAGAACAACCTCTCCTTCCCCAGATCCTGATAATACTTCAGCTTCGATTATGTTAGATCACAATCTTTTGATAATAAATCTAGTGCCATTACAAAGATCCCGTTTACTATTAAGATTTCTCAGTAGCATGATGATTGCACCTACTTTCAATTCTAATTTATGACAAGGCATTCTTGAAGGAGTAATACTTTTAAGAAATTTGGCCGAAACCGGTTTGGCTCAGTGGATAGAGCGTCGGCCTGGGGACTGAAGGGTCCCGGGTTCGGTTCCGGTCAGGGGCATGTACATTGGTTGCAGGCACATCCCCAGTAGGGGGTGTGCAGGAGGCAGCTGATTGATGTTTCTCTCTCATCGATGTTTCTAACTCTCTATCCCTCTCTCTTCCTCTCTGTAAAAAAAATCAATAAAATATATATTATTATTTTTAATAAAATATATATTATAATTTTATAAGAAATTCGATAGGAAAATTTTCCTTTTCAGCATCATTCGTTCAATTTAGTATTATTGTCGATTACACTGTCGTCTCTGAGTCTTTTTTTTTTAATATATTTTATTGATTTTTTACAGAGAGGAAGAGAGAGGGATAGAGAGTTAGAAACATCAATCAGCTGCCTCCTGCACACCTCCCACTGCAACCAAGGTACATGCCCTTGACCGGAATCGAACCTGGGATCTTTCAGTCAGCAGGCCGACGCTCTATCCACTGAGCCAAACCGGTTTTGGCTCGTCTCTGAGTCTTAATGCAATATCCGTTCCCCAGCCTTTTTCACCGTGTGGGAAAAGAATAGGATACTTCATTGCATCTAGTGTAGGAAATAGGACACTGATTTGTTCCCATTTTAGTGGCACTTGGATTACTGGGATCTGGTTTACAATGAATGAGCAAATCCCTTTCAAAAGGAGGTCCTCCATCTTCGTTTCTGAATATGACGGCAACTTCGGTTACATGGGGATAATTATATCTACCGAATCACTATTACGATCTTATTTTTTTTTAATATATTTTATTGATTGTTTACAGAGAGGAAGAGAGAGGGATAGAGAGTTAGAAACATCGATGAGAGAGAAACATCGATCAGCTGCCTCTTGCACACCCCCTACAGGGGATGTGCCCGCAACCAAGGTACATGCCCTTGACCGGAATCGAACCTGGGACCCTGGAGTCCGCAGGCCGACGCTCTATCCACTGAGCCAAACCGGTTTCGGCTATTACGATCATATTTAATCGCCATTGTTATTTCCGTGTGACGCCACCGCTTTCTTTCAGCTTCAGAACGTCAACAAAAACAACCAAATTCATGATCAACAATGACAGATTGAAACACAGCGTGCGTGCGATTGGCGCCAGTGAGAGCTTTATATGTATCACGCATGCACGAGTCAACTTAGCCTTTTATAGATATAGAACAAACTTGCTTAATTAGACCTGCTTTCTGATGGTGCTAAACTTTTTCCAGCCCAGTGAAGCATCCCAACTTCTCTTTCAGGTAATTGTCAGGAACACAGCAGTGAACATCAACACGAAACAGGTTATTGTAGATCATGCAGGGAGAACAAAGGGTAAAATATTTAACTGCAGCAGTGTTTGACTATATTCTGTGCAGTGAGAAAACCTGCAGTCATTTTCAAGGTCCACCATTTCTTACTTCTTTTTAGTTGGGTCAAGTTTCTAAGCTTCCTAAATCTCTGTTTTCCAGATAATGAAAAGAAAATAGGATTCCACCGAGTCTCCTATCTACCTAGTCCAGGACTTCTGTGAGGATCAAATGAGATGAGGAATGGGGAAAATGCTTCACAGACATTTGGTTACAGTGTAAAGAGTTTCCACCTGAGGCTAGTCCTTGCTACACAGAGGAAGCCAGGTGTTGCTACTTGACGTCATTACCCAGATGGTCAGGCACATTAGCCTTTTATATAGATAGATTTTATAAATAAATGAGGCATAGAAAGGTTGAAGAGCCTCACTCAAGTCACAAAGCCAGAAAGGGATGGAGCTGGGATTCAAACACAGGCAGCCTGGCTCCAGAAGAGTCACACTCTTAATCACTGTGCTACTGATGGGGTTCAGAACATGCTACCCCAAAATATGGCACCTTGGCATAATGAATATTTTAAACTGAAGGAATTTGAGAAAACAGGAAAGTCACTTTGACCTTCCCTACCCTCACCCTGTGGTAGGCAGTTAGACAGACATGAGCAGAGCAAGGACGATGGGCGGGTACAGAAGGTCACCAAGGTAGAAAGCCCCAGGTGCCCAGCAAAGGACAATTGTAGGGTGGGACCTCGCCCCCAGGGTGACCTTTCCTCCCCTAGCATATCGTGGTCATGGGGTTTGGACCCCCTGACCTTTCCTCCCTAGAGATAACATCTAGGCCTCAGTTGTATTTCAGCTCCAGGCCCAGAAAAGCAACAAAACCAGGCACCGCTGCTGACCTCAGGACCAGCTGCATTGGATAATCAATCAGTGGAGACCTAGACCCTGGAAGGACTCACCTGAAAAACTGCTGAATAGTCTATTGAGATCCTCCCCTGGGGCGTCCCCTAAAACCTCCACCCTTAAAACCCTGAGGACGGAGAACCCCGTGTGTTCTTCCCCCTCCCCCGACCCCCCTCCCCGTGCCCCAGGCTCCTTACCATTACCTTCCTCACTCCCTATCTCCAACGGCCCTTCCTTTACTTCTATAATGTGTTTCTATTTTTTTCTATGAATTACTTCTACCTCTGTGGTTTTGTAAATAAATGTTCTCTTATAGTTGGAGTCCTGGCTCTGAATTCTTTCCTAGCCGGAACCCAAGTACTGAGGTTGCTGAACCCAGGTCCGGTCTGACCCCACCAGACTAACACCTGGTCCCATTCCTGCTGCCCACTCCCTTCTCCCTAAAGACAGGCCATAACATCCTCAAGTGAGAGGAACCCTCCCTACACCCAGAGGAAAGTTACCATCCTTATCTCCAAAGACAAAGGGACTCCGAGAAGAATCCTAACCAACAGGCCTTGCTGAGTTTCCTCCAGTTACACTTCCCCCATATTCTTTAACCTATCATATTTCTCTGCAACCTATTCTTCCAGTCTTCATTTCCTTAGAAAGACTCCCATGTCATGTAAAGCTTAAATAAATGTGTATGCTTTTCTCCTGTTAATCTGTCTTTGTCAGACTAATTTCAGACCCAGCCAGGAACGCAAAGAGGGGCAAAGAAAACTTTTTTTGCAGGCTTGGCTCAGTGGTTAAGCATTTACCTATGAACCAGGAGGTCATGGTTCAATTTCCAGTCAGGACACATGTGGGGTGGCAGGCTTGATCCCCAGGAGGTAGCCAGTCAATGATTCTCTGTCATCAGTGATGTTCCTATCTCTCTCTCCCTCTCCCTTCCTCTCTGAAATCAATAAAAATATTTTTTTAAAAAACATGTACATAATCTTAACTTCTGTAATCAAATACCCACCTAGCCTTTTTCCACTTTGATGCAGTCTTCCTTATGTTCCCTCCTTAATTCCAAATGTATAAAAGAAACTACACAACTGCCCTGGCCAGTTTGATCGGTGGTTAGGGCATCATCCTGCCCATCAAAGGGTCATGGGTTCGAATCCCGGTCAGGACACATACCCAGGTTTCAGGTTCCATCCTCGTTGGGGTGCATGCAGGAGGCAGCTAGCTGGTCAATGTTTCTCTCATATTGATGTTTCCCTGTCTCTCTCTCCCTCTCCCTGCCTCTCTCTCTGGAATCGATTGAAAAAATATCCTTGGGTGAGGATTTTTTTTTTAAAAGAAACTGCATAGCCGAAACCGGTTTGGCTCAGTGGATAGAGCGTCGGCCTGCGGACTCAAGGGTCCCGGGTTCAATTCCGGTCAAGGGCGTGTACCTTGGTTGCGGGCACATTCCCGGTGGGGGGTGTGCAGGAGGCAGCTGGTCAATGTTTCTCTCTCATCGATGTTTCTAACTCTCTATCCCTCTCCCTTCCTCTCTGTAAAAAATCAATAAAAATATTTTTAAAAAATAAAGAAACTGCATAACTGTCATTCGCCAGAGCGTCTGAGATCTTGCTTCCCAGCACTGTCATCAGTTTGACTCAAAGTCTTTACAAGATTGGACATTTCTTACGTTGACAGATTCATGTTCTACTTGGTCAGCACTGTGCTTTTCTCACCAAAGATCTCAGATATATATATTTTTTTTACAGAGAGGAAGGGAGAGGGATAGAAAGTTAGAAACATCGATGAGAGAGAAACATCGATCAGCTGCCTCCTGCATACCTCCCACTGGGGATGTGCCCGCAACCAAGGTACATGCCCTTGACCGGAATCGAACCTGGAACCTTTCAGTCCGCAGGCCGACGCTCTTTCCACTGAGCCAAACCGGTTTCGGCTCAGATATATTTTTATCCCATTGTAGGAATATACCATAGTTAATTGAACTAGCCCCCGAGGTTAAACTAATCCTCTAGGACATCTGGCTTGTTATCAATTCTCATCACCCAAACACTACAGTCGTGAAGTGGTATTGTTAATCATGTGCAACATGTTTTTGTATAAAATCTCTAAGATAGAGTCTGACTTTATTTTTTTCCAAATAGTTAATTCTCCCATATTTCAGATTAACAGCATTTTATTTCACAGCTCTTTTAAACTCTTTATGGCGGAGAAAAAAAAGATGGCGGCGGAGGTGAAAGGCTGATCTGTTGCCTCGCATGGCAGTTTCGGAAATACAACTGAAACATGGGCTGGTGAGGGGGGCGACTGCTGCTCGCGTCTCCCCAGACCGGGCAGCTGCTCCTCTCAGTCAGTACCGCAGCCGGGGCCATGGACTCGTGGGCGCCGCGGCGGCTGCTGTGGCGGCGGCCGCGGACTCGGCGCAGCGGCTCTCGGTGAAGGAAGAGACCATCTTTCTACAGGAGGGGCTAATCTGCGCCACCGACCTGGCCGAGCTGCGCAGTGAGATCCTCGGGGCCCCGGACGCCGCCAACACCGATTTGGAGGATTCTTAGGAGTTCTCATCTTACATTCAAGTCCTCTAGCCATTTTGACGGAGGAGAATCAAGAGGACAGCTGGGCTAAACAGGACGGCTGGGCTAAACAAAGGAACTGCGCCGCGCGCAGCGGTTTCAGGGGCGCGACTGGAGGACGGAGCGTCTGCAGCCCAGAACTACAGGAGAGATGGCTGAACGGCAGATTTACAGCTAAGAGGGAAGAGGAAACCAGCTAAATCGGAGGGGACGAGGTGCGGAGGCGAGTGGGTCGGGCTGGTGGCGGGGGAAAGGGGCTTTTGTTCCAAACCTAGGGGAGATTAGCTCTCTATCACCCTGAAATCCAGCTTCTGGGGACCCGCGGGAGACCCAGATGCCTGCGGGGAGAGGCGGGACTCTTGCGGAGGTGCGCCCAGCAATCAGTGTTTGCTGCGCTAGAGCGCGGAACGAGGGGACTTAGAAACTTGGAAGGCAGAAGGAGCAGACTCGCAGCCATTGCGGCTCGCCGCACCATGGCCTGTTGGCGCCCTGAGACCCCGCCCCACCCTGGGACCCGACCCACCCTGAGACCCGCCCCGCCCTGGGACCCGCCCCGCACGTTTTGAAGACCCGCCCCGCAAGTCTTGCAGGCGCATCTACGCTCCAAGCAATGGCTTATGCATGTGGGTGGCCTGCCCTCTGGCAGCGGACCAGATGAACTGCTGTTCTAGTCGGACTGCTCCAGGGCCACTCAGACAGGAGGAGGAAACTACAGTTTTTGCTGTAATCCCTGCTGAGTGCCTAAGGCAGTGGCTGATCTACGCCCCATTGGGGACCCAGAAACGAGGGCATCTGGTGGTCTGTGGGAAATGACACCAGACTTCAACCACGTGCATAAGGGACACATCCAACAGGCAGATTCAGTGAGCGCCAAAGCCTTGCTGCACCAAGACCCGGCCCATAGGAGTGTCTCCTGCACAGCAACTCTTCCTTTATAGACAAAGAGAGCCCTCCCGGTGACACCAGCAACAATCAAGACTTAACTATACAAGGGAGGACCGGGATGGAGGCATAGGGCGGAGGCCTGGATGTTGCCTCCCACAACAACTTTGAGGCTGCGACGGGAGAACGGAGCAGACACCACCCAAGACCACCGTATGGCTGGCTGAGTGGATGCTCTGCAGCTAGAATAAAAGAGGGGTATGCGGGATGATGCTGATGCAGATGACGGAGCGTGCTCGGCGCGGTCCCCCCGGCGGTCTCCGGCTGAGGGGGCGGCTCCACTGGCTGCCGAGCACGGACAGACGAGCCCCTGTGAGACGTGGGGTGGGGGACTCCGCGCTTGCTGGCCTCCGAGTCCTTCAGGAATCTCGGTGCCCCGGGGGCGGACGGGTGCGCATGCTCGGCGACCGGCCGCCGCTGCGGACCCAGGGGCCGGCGTGGCGACACCGAACCGGCCCGCCGCCACACACCGGGCACACCGGAGCTTCACCGAGCAGCCGCCCGACGAGTTCTGCGGCGGCCGTCCTGGAGCTCTGGCAGGATGGCCGGGGGGGTGGCTGGGGGGGTTGACCGGCGGGAATTGGGATCGGGAGGACGGGGCCCCGCTGGGACCCGGGTGCGGGCGGGGTTGCGCGCCTCTGGGCTCGGGAGTGGTCGCGCGCCTCCGGGTATGGGTGGGGCCTCGCGTCCCTGGGTCTGGGTGGGGCCCCGTGCCCCTGGGTCCAGGTGAGGCCGGATTCCGGGTCCGGGTGAGGCCAAGTGCCCCTGGACCCAGATGACGCTGGGTCCCGTGCCCGGGTGAGGCCAAGCGCCCCTGGGTCTGGGAGAGGCCAAGCGCCCCTGGGTCCGGGTGAGACCATGTGTCCCTGGATCCGGGGGAGGCCTCGTGCACCTAGGTCCAGGTGAGGCCACATGCCCCTGGGCCTGGGAGAGGCCACGCACCCCTGGGTCCGGGCGAGACCATGTGTCCCTGGATCCGGGTGGGGCCTCGTGCACCGAGGCCCGGGTGGGGCCGCGTACCCCTGGGTCTGGGGGAGGCCAGGCGTTCCTGGGTCCGGGTGAGACCGTGTGTCCCTGGATCCGGGTGAGGCCTCGTGCGCCTAGGCCCGGGTGAGGCCACGTGCCCCTGGGGCTGGGAGAGGCCAAGCGTCCCTGGGTCCGGGTGAGACCATGTGTCCCTGGATCTGGGTGAGGCCTCGTGCACCTAGGCCCGGGTGAGGCCACGTGCCCCTGGGGCTGGGAGAGGCCAAGCGTCCCTGGGTCCGGGTGAGACCATGTGTCCCTGGATCCGGGTGAGGCCTCATGCACCTAGGCCCGGGTGAGGCCACGTGCCCCTGGGTCTGGGGGAGGCCAAGCGCGCCTGGGTCCGGGTGAGACCATGTGTCCCTGGATCCGGGTGTGGCCTCGTGCACCTATGTCCAGGTGAGGCCACGTGCCCCTGGGTCTGAGAGAGGCCACGCACCCCTGGGTCCGGGCGAGACCATGTGTCCCTGGATCCGGGTGAGGCCTCGTGCACCTAGGCCCGGGTGAGGCCACGTGCCCCTGGGTCTGGGAGAGGCCAAGCGTCCCTGGGTCCGGGCGAGACCATGTGTCCCTGGATCCGGGTGAGGCCTCGTACACCTAGGCCCGGGTGAGGCCACGTGCCCCTGGGTCTGGGAGAGGCCAAGCGTCCCTGGGTCCGGGCGAGACCATGAGTCCCTGGATCCGGGTGAGGCCTCGTGCACCTAGGCCCGGGTGAGGCCACGTGCCCCTGGGTCTGGGAGAGGCAAAGCGTCCCTGGGTCCGGGTGAGACCATATGTCCCTGGATCCGGGAGAGGCCTCGTGCACCTAGGTCCAGGTGAGGCCACGTGCCCCTGGGTCTGAGAGAGGCCACGAACCCCTGGGTCCGGGCGAGACCATGTGTCCCTGGATCCGGGTGAGGCCTCGTACACCTAGGCCCGGGTGAGGCCACGTGCCCCTGGGTCTGGGAGAGGCCAAGCGTCCCTGGGTCCGGGTGAGACCGTGTGTCCCTGGATCCGGGTGAGGCCTTGTGAACCTAGGCCCGGGTGAGGCCACGTGCCCCTGGGGCTGGGAGAGGCCAAGCGTCCCTGGGTCCGGGTGAGACCATGTGTCCCTGGATCCGGGTGAGGCCTCATGCACCTAGGCCCGGGTGAGGCCACGTGCCCCTGGGTCTGGGAGAGGCCACGCACCCCTGGGTCCGGGTGAGACCATGTGTCCCTGGATCCGGGTGGGGCCTCGTGCACCTAGGCCCGGGTGAGGCCATGTGCCCCTGGGTCTGGGAGAGCCCAAGTGTCCCTGGGTACGGGTGAGACCATGTGTCCCTAGATCCGGGTGAGGCCACGTGCCCCTTAGTCCGGGTGAAGCCGTGCCCCTGGGTCCGGCCGAAACCAAACCAGAGGGAGTCGGACCTCCGTTACCACCATTTGTCCACCATCCAGGGCTGAGGGGTCAGTGCTGACATATACACATAAGGAACTGTTGGACATTGAAATTGGGTCTCAAAAGAACTGTTGGTCCAGAAAGAAACTCACTACAGACTGATCCATCTGCCTGTCAGCATAACTATTATTGCTCGTCTCACATTCAGTTCTCATAAGTATATATCTAGTGACATATGATCTCGCTCATCTAGGGGAAATGATGAACAACATAGACTGAGGAACAAGAACAGAACTAGAAGCAAGGAGGCATCGATCGGACTATCGGGCCTCAGAGGGAGGATAGGGGAGGGTGGGGGGGAGGGGGAGAGTTCAACCAAAGGACTTGTGTGCATGCATATGAGCCTATCCAACGGTTAAGTTCAACAGGGGGTTGGGGCATGCGTGGAGAGGGAGGGGGATGGGAATGGGGGGATGAGGACAAATATGTGACACCTTAATCAATAAAGAAATTTAAAAAAAATAAAAAATAAACTCTTTATGGCATAAAATAGTATTTAAGTAAGGAAAAATGCCATCACTGAACATTTACAGACCACTGCTTAACTGACAGGGACTGGGAAGCAGACGGTAATCAGGCCCCACTCCAGGCCCCAGGGATCTTTTTTTTTTTTTTTTAATATATTTTATTGATTTTATTACAGAGAGGAAGAGAGAGGGATAGAGAGTTAGAAACATCGATGAGAGAGAAACATTGATCAGCTGCCTCCTGCACACCCCCTACTGGGGATGTGCCCGCAACCAAGGTACATGCCCCTGACCGGAATCGAACCTGGGACCTTTCAGTCCGCAGGCCGATGCTCTATCCACTGAGCCAAACCGGTTTCGGCACCCCAGGGATCTTTTTCCAGGGAGATTCAGATCCTCAGGAAGACAAAATGTGTAATGAATGAAAGACTAACTTGGGGAGTCTCCAATAACCAAGAGCAGCCCTAGCCAGTCTGGCTCAGTGGAAAGAGCATTGGCCTGAGGACTGAAGGGTCCCAGGTTCGATTCTGATCAAGGGCACGTGCCCGGGTTGCAGGCTCAATCCCAGTGAGGAGCGTGCTGGAGGCAGCTGCTCTCATCGTTGATGTTTCTATCTTTCTCGCCTTCTCCCTTCCTCTCTGAAAGAAATAAAAATATATTTTTAAAAAATAAATAAATAAATAACCGAGAGTAAATCCAGAGCTAGAGGACTAGTGCCTTCAGGGCCAGTGAATTCCTGCGAAGAGAATTGTTGAGAGAAAAGCTGCTATTATTTGGAGCCACCAATAAATTCTGATTGCCCTGAAAGGGAAATAGATTATATTTTGTGCTGAGGGCAAAGGAGGTGTTGAGCGACTTAATAAGGGGAGTAGGGCTGATAATCTTTGGTAAATCTAGCATCTGTGTGAGAAGTGGATTTGGGGGAGGGCTGCTCAGATGAAGGCGAGAAGACTAATCCATCTGTTTCAGTAACTCCTGCCACAGGTCGTACTGACGGAACTGGGCTGAAAGAGCCGAAACAGCTGTAAGAATCCTGTCAAGGAGAAAAAATCACTTTCCTCTACTCTGAGCTCTTGGCTGAGACCCCAATAATAATAATAATAATAATAATAATAATAAATAACAGATTAACAAGAGAAAAACAAACAAGTTTATTAACATGTATACTTCGTGTACACATGGGAGATACCCAGGGAAAAATGAGTAGGTCCCTGAAGTGGCCTGAAGCACCCACTTTAATGCCACCTTCCGCCAAAGGCGGGAGAAAGGTGCGGGGCCACCGGAACAGCAGGTAAAGGCGGGCACGGGTGGTTCGTCAGCTCTCAGGGCGCCTTTCCCACCGATTAGATTCTCTCGAGTGAGTCATCCTTTTCCTGGTATAAAGAGGGAGGCACCCTTACAAATGGAGATTCCCTTTATAAACATAAATGTCCCTTACAAAAGGGTAACTTGTACTCTGTTCTCAGAGCTTCTCCGGTTTCTCAAAATAATCAGCTTAAAATAACCCTAATGTCCAAAAGGCACATTTGGGCTGGGCACAGTCTGCTGCCCTTTCCCTCAGAAGGTGGCGGAGGCAGGCGCGAGGAAGAGGAGTGAGGCCCGGGGACCCGGTTCCGGGCTCGGCACTCCGGGATGAGAAACACCACGGGCTCAGAACTGGGGAAGGATGAGGAAGCTCAGTTTTGAAATGTCAGGTGTCCGTGAGCCATTTACAAAGCGACCTCCAGGAGGCAGGTCCGGAATTAAAGGGGCTGAGCCGAGAAGTACAAGCGTCAATGGGGCGGGTGAGAGTGCCGGGACCCGGGGTGGAGTTAGGCTATGGCGCCAGGGAAAACGATTTTGGTTTTCCGCGTGGCCAGGAGGGTGGGCCCAGCTCACGCCCGCGCCCTTCCCGCCCCTCCTCGGCCCCGCCCACCGAGCTCTGCGCCCGGCCGACCCGGTGCTTCCCGCGCCCCGCCCGCCGAGCATGGTGGGAGCGGAAGCCCGCTCAGAGGACCGAGCATGTCGGGAGATGTAGTTTAGGCGAGGCCCAGCCTTCCTCGCGAGACCTGGCCTTTGGTCACTTGAAGGGCAGGTCCAGAAAGCGGTGATGCTCCCGGGGCAGGGTGCCCCTCCGGCGGCGGCACGTGGCACCTCGGGCCGCATCTCCTCTTCGCAGAGCGTGGCATTTCCACGCCTCCACGATCTGCTCCACCTTCAGGGGAAGGCCGGTCACTCACGGTGGAGTCCCGCAGTGCCCCCCTCACCTCCCAGACCCTGTGCCACCACCCCCACCCCACGCTGTCGAGTGGCTCTGAGCCTGGTTCCTCGCCTCCGCACCGGGATGAGCGGCTCCCTCCGGTTTTGCTCTTCCAGGGCACTCAGCTCCGCCGGGGCCAGCAGGGCCAATCTCAGCTCCCGCACCACTGGGGCTGCTACCTCGGCCACAGGCCGGTCCAGCACCGCCTGCGAACACCAGCCCTGAGCCCGGGCTGGGGGAAGAGGGGCACCTGGCCCACCGCCCGCTCGCCGGGTTCCGGCAGCCCGATCCTTCAGCTCCCTCAGCCCGCGCTCCCCTTCGCCCCGCTCACCGCTCCCACCCGCGCCCAGCTCCGGGCCGCCAGGACCAGATCAGCCTCATCCACGCAGAGCTTGTCACTGCGCAGCAGGAGCAGCAACGCGGGCGCTGACAGCTCCAGGAAGCCACGGGTCCGAAGTGCTTCCTGTGGGTCCAGGAATGGGTCAGGGAGGAGCAGAATGAGAGGTGCGGGGTTGTATGAAAATGGGGAGCTGTACCTGGCTGTGGGCCTCTATGAAGGCTATGCAACGCTCCTGCAATGGTCCCAGGCCAAAGGTTACAGCCACCTGGGAGCAGAATAAGGGAGATTATTAGAGATGAGAGGCCATGGACTAGTAGCCAGCCCTCCACACTGGGGACTACCTGCTTGGGTCCAGCAACACCCACCTGCAGGGCCTCACAGACCAGCTCCACGTCCAGCACCTTCACCACAAACTCCAGACATAGCTGGGAACAGAAATGAATGGAGGTTGTGCTGAGGTATCCTTGCTCCCAGACCCCATCCCAGAAGCAGTGAGCAGGCTTGGAACAGTCAGCCATCCAGACTCCTAGCAGGCCCAGGCCCAGGCCCACTGACTCCCAGGCCAGGGGAGACAGGGAATCACCAGGGCCTAAGCCTTGGCACGCCCAGCCCTCCACAAAAGAGAGTTTACATGTCTATTCCTATTTGGAGAACAAGGATGAAGGCTCTTATCTGGTATATACAGCACCAGCCATAGACACCCCATAAGCCCCCACAGCACACACCAGGCATGCAGGCATCCTTTTGCACACAGGCACACATAAAGGCCTATTAACACAGCAAGATGCTTCTCTTGGTGTTGGTGCATGCTCCTCTCCAGGACAGAATGAGTGTGAGGAAGGATATGAAATGAACCCATAAGAGGCAAGGGAGAGGAGAGGGGCCTGCCGCATAAACCCACCTCTCTCAGTTCCTCCAGCCCGTACTCCACAGCCGCTGTCAGCACCTCCAGCACCTGCAAGTGGTTGGAGTAGAAGAGTTTTCCCCGCTCCTCAGCCCACCCCCTCCCTCTCCCACCCAGACCTCTGCCCAGTGGGCTCACAGAGTGGCGGTGCAGCTTGACACTGTTGGTGTACAAGAACTCCAGCACCGCCAGGAAGGCCTCAGCTGGTACGGTGCTTAGCACCACTGGGCCAGGCACCCCAGGGCCCGGCTCTGGGCCCAGAAGTCGCTGGAAAAAGTTGCATCTACAGGCCAGCAAGCACCGGTGGGCAAACACCTCCTGCCGCTCTTGACCGACCACAAAGCGAACATCACTGTGGAAGAGAGGGGCGGAGAGCCGGGGGAGAAGAGGCCAGAGTCTAGGATGCAACTCTAGGTCTTCGCTTCCTTATCTGTCCTATAAGAGATAGGGCTTAGTTCTTCCAGCCGAAGGTTTGGAACACAAAGGCCTGTGTTCTAGTCCCAGTTCCACCCTATAGGACCTCAGGCAAGTGACTTTCTACCTTCGAATCTCAGTTTTCTCGCCCATGAAATGGGATGGTATTCCCAGACTCTCAGGTCTCGGAGGAGGTGGCTATGCTTCATCACTAAGGAAGCTCCAGGGCTGATGCAAGATGGATTGCACATACCCTCTCCTCCCCAGCCTGAGTCTTGGGGGAAGGGAAACTCTGCTTGCTCTTCCTCCACAGACTGCAAACTCAGCCTTTTCCGCCTCCTCCAGGCAAGAGGGGGTGGGAGGATAGGGGTACAGACACAGCAGTAATGCACCATCAAGAGGCCAGACCACATTTTCCATCTTCACGATCGCTTCCGGCCCCAGCCTCTGGGCCTCAGACAATATAGTGGGTCGGAGGCAGATGAAACCTGACTTCCTGGAGCCTCCTGGTCCCAGTTCCAAGGCCTGTGGTCCCCAAAGCAGTGGGGTTATGGGATCCAGCAGCCTTGGTGGAGGAGCCCAGCTCTGAGCCAGTGGGGACAGAAAGCTACATTCTCGTTCTCCCGACCAGCCCTGCCCCCATTCTCTATTCCTGGTTTCAGACCACGTGTGTGCTAGGCAGACACTGAGCCCCAGACAGCACCCTTGAACCACACTTCCTGTCTCAGACTTTGGCTCAATCCCTGGAACTTTGTTCCTCTAGTAAATCCCCAGTTCCTAGGACAGGGTCATCTGCTCCTCTGCCTCCCCGGGGAGGGACTCAAGTTATATCCCGTCTCTCAGGATCCAGGGGGCAGGGGGCTCTTCTTGGCTAGGAGCCCAAGATCCAAAAAAGGAAGGCCTTTGCCTAAGATCACACAGTCACCCACTGCCCTCCACCTCTGGTCTGGGGATATTAATGGCCCCTGAGTTCAAGAGGGTCAAGTCCTAATTCCCCGCCTCTTCTGTACTCAGGGCTTCCCGAGTCATGGGGCCCAGGAGAGCCAGCTCTCGAAACCCACAGAGGACCAACCCCTCACCTGTATAGGCGATTGTTGACGAGGCTTCGGAGTGCTTTGGAAAAGGGCTCAGCTTCCCCATGCACCAGGCCAGGGGTCTCCATGGATGGGCTGGGGCAGGGGGGTGAGTGAAATGGCCTAGTAGGCCTGCTGTAGGTCAGTATGTGGGAGGCAGTAGGTGGGAAGGAGCAGGAGGCCTGGCCAGGCCTTACAGTTCGTAAAGAGACTAGAAAGGCCAGAGAGAGAGGAGCAGGAGTTTGGGAGGCCTGTTTGCTGAGAAGCTGTTGAGGGATGGGGCAGGAGAGGCCCAGGTGTCTGAAGAAGGCATCAGAGGCTGGTAGAGGAGGCCAGAGGCTCCGCTTGGGGACTCAGGGAGGGGACCAAAAGAGGCCAAGTTGGAGCAGACTAAATGGGGGAGGAGAAGCTAGCTGCAAATGAGGCCCCAGCTGGGAGCCTGCCCAGGCAGACTAGGGTGGGAAGCCTGTGGGTTTCCAAGGAAACTGGAGCCTGGCCTAAGGAGGCCCCGCCCATCTCCCACAGGCCTAGGGAAAACTTCAGACTTCAGAGGGGCCCTAAGCAGAATCGGAGGGTATCAGCACCCTGGCCCTGCCGGTCCTGGGTTCCTGGGTTCGGAGTTCTAACTCCCTGCCCCTCCTGCCCCTCACCCACAGGCACAGAGTTAGGATCAGGTTAGCTAGGTCTGGGAAACCCCCCTCAACAAGGGAGGGAACCAGGAAGGGAGTGCTTGCCCAGCAACCCATGGCAACTTCGTAACACAGGCAAGGAAGGGAAAGCCCAGGTTTTCAGGGCCCAGACAGGGCTCATGTGGGAGAGGGCAGTCCTGTCTCTCCCAGAGCGGGTCAGGTGAGGAGGTGTCAGATCTGACAAAGGAGTCATGGCCTCTGGCATCCCTGAAATGCATCCCAAGAGGTGTGGCCAGCTGGGGACAAGCCCTGAGTACTTGGTCAGCAGGGTCGGAAGGCTGGATGCCTAGTTGAGTGAGCCCCCCCTCCCATGTGCTAAGGCAGCCCTGAGTTGAGGAAGTCAGCCAAGCCCCACCCTAGCTCTGCTCAGGGAGCGGAAATATTTGTCCTTGTTTAGACTGAAGGAGAGCCGATAGTCATGATGTGCTCCTTCCTGTGGGCCCAGATCCTGATTCCCAAGCAGCCACCCCCGCAGCAGCCTCAAGGTCTCCCCATATCCCAGGCCTCTGAGACTCACAAGTGAGGAGCCATTCTTCACAAGAAGAGAAATGGACCGTGGCTTAAGAGCAGTGGGGTAGGGACCCCTTTCTGACCAGCACCCCTCTCTACATCTGCTCCCAGTTGTCCTTGTCAGGGTAGAATGTTCCTGGGCTCTGAGCCCCAGCTGTCCCCTCTCCCCTGGTGACTCAGGCATCCTGCGCTCAGCACGTGCTCACAGGAATAACACTCCCAGGTTAAGTCAGAGCCCGGAGGGAGGGAGGGAACCAGGAAGGGAGGAGTGCTTGCCCAGCAACCCATGGCAACTCCACAACACAGGCAAGGGGCCCTTCTTCTCCCACCTGCCAGGAGGGCCACCCAGGCTGTGAGAGCTGGAGGCCAAAGGCTGCAGGTGACAGGGTGCCTGCGGGGGTTTCAGAAGAGAGCTGCCATCCCGGAACTGATCCTGGAGGTAGGGCCAGAGGCCACAAGCAGTGGGTGAAGGAGCTTCCAGTACCACCTGCCCCCTCCCCGCCCCCCGCCTCAGCCAGTTGTGGGGAGATTTGTGCCCGCCGTGCTAGAAGCAGGTAGGGGGAAGATGACTGGACTTAACACCCACAGGGCTAGGACCTGTGGGTTGGAGTTGGGTCTGTCCGTCCCTCCTCTGGTTAGGGGTTGAAGGCACTACTGTCTAGGCTGAGGCAAAAAACAGATACCTCTACCCCAGTGGTTCTCAACCTTTCTAATGTCGCGACCCTTTAATACAGTTCCTCATGTTGTGGTGACCCCCAACCATAAAATTATTTTTGTTGCTACTTCATAACTGTAATTTTGCTACTGTTATGAATCGTAATGTAAATATCTGTGTTTTCCGATGGTCTTAGGCTCTACAGCAGCGGTTCTCAACCTGTGGGTCGCGACAGGTTGAGAACAGCTAGCAGGGTCACCTAAGACCATTGGAAAACACAGATATTTACATTACGATTCATAACAGTAGCAAAATTACAGTTATGAAGTAGCAACTAAAATAATTTCATGGTTGGGGGTCACCACAACATGAGGAACTGTATTAAAGGGTCGCGGCATTAGAAAGGTTGAGAACCACCGCTCTACCCCTTCTCCTGCTGGCTGACCTCCACAGTGCCCAGGGGAAGGAGCTCAAGGGACAGGGTCGAGTCCAAGATGACAATCTAAGCAGCATCTCTTTCCTTGTTTATGTCCCTAACAGCCTTAATCCTCTAAGCGCCTAGGAATCCACTCAGCCCTGGACTAGTTGATTTACCTGCCTCAAAAACCCAGGTAAGAAGAGGTTAGGGGATAAAAACCCTTATTACCAAGTAAGAAAATGAGTGATATTCAAAGGTGAAGGCCACCCAATCCAAGTGTGGGTCTCTCAGCCAGCAGGTCCATGGCTGGCAGGCCTGTGCCCCCAGGACGCCAGGAGGAGGAGGCTGCCAAAGACCCCGGGTTGAAACTATCGCTGGTGCGGCCTCCAGGCCATCTGCCCAGCATTGATGAGGCCCGACCCGCAGGTCCGGGCCCAGCCTCCCGCCGCGGCTCCGTGCTGGGCCTGACCTCATCCTTTTCCCGCCGCAACTCGCTGGCTGGACCAGGCATGGGTCCTGGGGGCCGGCGACCATCCTGGGGCCCAATGCCCCCTTTAGGCTCAAGGATCAGCTTCTCAGGGCTGCTCCTGGCACCTCCTCGGCGGATGGCACCCTCATATCGCACTGAGCCAGCGCCCGGGGAGCGCTGGGAGGCCATGCGGACACAGCATGCCCTGGAGGAAGTGCTGGCCACAGGACTACAAGACACAGTCTACTCTGGCCCCCAGGCAGGGCCCCTGGCGCGGGAGCTGTGCGAACTGGTGCACATGCGCCTGCGAGAGCTCAGCCCGCCCCGCTACAAGCTGGTGTGCAGCGTGGTGCTGGGGCAGCACTCCGGCCAGGGTGTGCACGTGGCCAGCCGTGCGCTCTGGGACGCGGCGCACGACGGCCTGGCCTCCGCCACCTTCACCAACGCCTCGCTCTTTGCAGTGGCCACGGTCCATGGGCTCTACTACGAGTGAGGAGGCATCCGAGTTCTGCAAAATGGTTTATTATCCCAGGAGGAGGCCCTCCCTCGGGCGGCACATCCCAATAAATAAATGTCTGTCAATAAATAAAAGTGGTCCATAAATAACGCCCCCTAGCTGGGGGCTAAGGCTCAGGCTTTTCTTGGAGAAGGGGTGGGAGGCAGCTGTGACAGGCAGCCTGCAACCCCAGTGAAGTTGGTCCCTGATTCCCTGGGGGATTAGGCCCAGAGCCCCCAGTGAGGCACCAAAGGGACAGGGAGGGCCACAGAGGCAGGGCCAGAGCCTTACAGGCACAGACCTCAGGCCTGAGGGCTGGGGTCGTAGCCTGCTCTGCAGGCTGGGCCTAGGCCGAGCAGCGGTCCCGGAGCAGCCGCAGAGTATAGCGGAGCCGCTGCCGCAGATCCGGGGAGCAGCCCAGCTGCCGAAGGTGGGAAGCCAGGTAAGTGCACGCGCTGCGATTGCGGGCCACGAAAGTCACAAGCAGGGGCTCCCAGCCACTGAGGACCAGCTTGGTGTGGTCTCCGTAGAAGTTCACCTGTGCACGAGAGGGTGGCACTGATCAGGGCCTAGGCCCCAAGTCGTTTCCTCCCCACCACCCTGGGTCTCCCGACCGTCCCGTCCCCCCATCCCAGGAGAAGCCCTTACCTGGACCGTGCCGTCACTAAACAGCATGAGTAGGGCCTGATCCGTCTTGACCCACTGCAGCAGGAGTGGGGGGACAGGCACCTCCACTTCTTCCACACTAGGCAGATCTCCACCCTGGGAGCAGAGGCAAGTCACTAGTCTGACATGGGTCAGGGCCCTCCCCACTGATGTCTCCCTTAGGGGTTCAGCCTTTAGCTTTGAGCCCCTCCACAAAGGGGAAGAGAAAGGGACCAGGATGTTAGTCCTCCACGTGCCCCACCCCAGTCCACACACCTTCATGAGGTGCTGTTCCATGTAGGAGGCGAAATACCGCAAGACACCCAACTGAGGCTGCAGGCCCCGAGGCACGGCTCCCACAGAGAAGGAGAAGTGCTTTGTGCTGGTGGGGTTGTAGTGCACAGTCCTGGAGGGGAGGAGACGGAGGTCGGAGGGAGCCCTGCACTGATGCCCCTCCCCGGACAGGCGCCAGGCCCCGAGCCCAGGAGCACACACCAAGGGGCAGCCGAAACCCCCTAACAGCACTTACTTCCTGTTGGCCGACAGCGCCATGTGTGTGCCGTTGTTGAAGAGCACGGCCACTCGGCGGCTGGACAGCTGATACCCGAAGCCGAACTTGTTCGAGTAGTCAACCCACTTGCTGACCCACACCAGAGGCTCTGGCTGTGCCAGGGGAGCTGGGTTCTGATCCGCTGTCATGGGAGAGGAAGGAGTAGGACCTGCTCCTGGCCTCCCAGCCAAAGACCTTCCACCGCCATCACACGTACCGGACCCCAACCTTACCTGGGGGCATGAAGGCCAGGCAGTTTCTCAGAGCACAGAGTGCTGACTCCACCACTGTGGCCACAGTCAGACCTTCTTCAAACCCTAAAGGGAACGGGGTACTCAGAATTAGGCATTAGTCCCCCAGGACCCAGGCCATGTCCTCCTGCTCACTCCTTCCCTCTGGTCCCTGGTTTCAGCCCAGTAACCGCTTGCACCTCTCATACTCCTGGCTGCTCACCATCTCCACTACTCGCCAGTGTCCCACGGGGTGAGCTGTCTTCGGGCGCCGTCTCTACCAGGCTGAGGGGGGCTGGACCGGAAGCTGCTGGAGCCTGGAGGATTGGGTAGGGGAGAGGAGTGGTGAGACAGGCCCCGAAATCCAAATCTTTGAGAGTCCATGGCCCAGCCCTGCCCTGGCAACCAGGACATCCCAGGTCAGCCCAGGTCAGCCCCGCCTGGCTAATGAGACACAGCCAATTAGGCCACCACGAGGCTAGATGCTTCACCAGCCTCTTTTATCCCGAGCTTCCCGCAGCTGCTAGGGTGGGGTGAGTCAGGGAACACGTGCCCGTGTGAGCACCTCACCTCAGGCTTGGCATCCTGACGGCCAATGGATGTCCGAGTGAGGCCGCTTGCCAAACAGGAAACCTCGTCCCGCTCCTCGGGAGGGTTCTTACCTGGATGGGGGCAGGTAGAGCCCTCAGGGTCCTGCTTCCCACAGGATGACACAGCCCACGTAACACTCGCTCTCCCCAGGGGCTCCCAGGCACTCACACCACCACAGTGTATGTGTATGTAAGAGCCCCCCCTCCCGCCACTCTGCACCCTCAAAACCACTGGCATCCCAGACTCACTCTTGTTCTTCTTCCTGCCGAAGAGGCTCTTGGTAACTTTGACAAACAGAATCCTAGCTGGGTTCAGGGGTACCAGGTCTGGGACTGTCACGCAGCTGTTGATAGGGAGCCGGTCGGGGGTGTAGCCCTGAGGAGTGGAGCCATGTGAGCAGAAAGGAGCGGGTCCTGCACCGGCCCCCCTTGACTCCCCGGGGATGTGCAAACTGGACGTGGGTGTCTGTGAGCCACGGACCTTGGTGAAGAAGTCATGGCGCAGGATCTGGTCAATCGAGGGGCGGTCCTGGGGCGAGGCGCGAAGGATGGCGGCCAGGAGCTGCCGGGCAGGCAGTGAGAGGCTGGCGGGCAGCGTGTAGTGAACCTGTTTGATGCAGCGGTATGTCTCCTTCAGGTCGACTGTCTCAAAGGGGGGGCTCCCACACAGCAGTGTGTACCTGTGGGCGGAGAGAAGGGGTCAGGAGTAAAGTGGGAGGTATGCCCCACCCATGCACCCATCTGTGTGCAAACGACCTGGGACTCACATGACACAGCCCAGGGACCACACATCTGCCTCTGGGCCGTGACCCTGTCTCTGCAGCACTTCCGGAGCCACGTAGTTAGGGGTGCCACAGATGGTCCTGGAAAGGGGAGGAGAGGGCAGGGTTTAGACCCAGCCTAGCGAGCCCTCGCCCCATCCCTGCCCCCACTGTGAGTCCAGACAAAGCAGCTGCCTGTCACCAAAGGCCAGAGAACTCCTGCTTGTCCTGGGACAATGGATGCTGGGATGGCAGCTGAGTCCCCGCCCACCTGCCTGGCCCAGCTGCTCAGCTGCTCTGTAGGACCGGGGGAGGGAGGGCCTGGCCCCCAACCCAGCCCCCTTCTCCAGGGTCAACAGAGGGTCCATCACTGACCCCTTCCTCCTTCCCCCACTCCCATCTGTCAGACACCCATACAGGCTGTCACCTCCTACAGTCTGTGCCACATACACACACCAACACCAGCTGTCACATCCCCCATAAACACTCATCTGCCACACATGCTATCTGTGTCACTCACACCCAGTCATGGCCACAGCAGGGTCTTCTTACATACAGGGTGTCATGTCCTGCCATTCCCACTCTCTCTCTCTGTCTCACACACACCTTCCCCCATCCACACACAACATCAGTCAGACAGCTCCAAGAATCCTTATATCCCGATCTGTCTCAGGGACTCAGACACCCATAGGACCCCCAGCCTCTCCACCAGTCCCAGCAACCCAGGCTGCCACCTCCACCTTCACACACAAACAGCCCATCGTCTTCCCCATCTATCACACACACACACACACACACACACACACACCAGGCAATCATCCTGCTTCCCACACAGGTGCTGTCTGTCAGGCAGTCATCTGTGTCACACACTGACTGTGCCACCCCCTTACACACTCACTTCTTCCTATGCTCTGGGGGCTCCAACCGGGTTGCCAGCCCAAAATCCCCCATCTTCAGTTCCATGTTCTCAGTAATAAAAAAATTTCCTGTAAGAGGGCAGAGAGGTGTGTCACACTCCTTTCTATGCCTCCCCACCCCCACCCCCACCCCCCATGCTGGCCCAGGCGTCTCACCCAGCTTGAGGTCTCGGTGCAAGATGCCTCGCTGGTGCAAGTACTTGAGTCCCGACAGGATCTGCCGCAGGTAGTAGCGCACTTCTGGCTCCAACAGGGTGTGCCGGGCCTTCCAGATGTGGGCCAGGGACTACAGAGAACCACCGCCTCAGTCCCTGGACTGCCCTCCCGGACCCCCCCTCAACCTGTGCGCCATGAGGAAGAGACAGGATCTCCAGCTTTGGATCTTAAGCCTCCTTTACCCCTCACCCCGAATCACCATCCCTCACCTTCCGGCTGCAGAGCTCCAAGAAAATGTATATGTTGTCAGCATCCTCAAAGTGATGTGAGAAACGCACGATGTGGCGGTGCTGCAGGCCGCGGTGCAGCTCAATCTCATTTAGGATCTGCAATGGGGGTGCGGGATCGTCATCCTTCAAGGGCTCCCACGCCACCGTCCCCACCCCACGCCTCATCGGCTAGGCCCGGGCCCGAGCCCACCTTCTCGCGCTGATGCGGCTTGGTAATGCGGCTCTGCGAGATGACTTTGACCGCGTAGGCGTTGCCGGTCTCGGTGTCAGTGGCCTCGTAGCAGCGGGCGAAGCCCCCCTGTAAGGAGGGGGCATCAGGCATGGCGCTCCTAGGGAGGCCGGATCTGGCCCGCAGAGGTCCCAAGCGCTCCCACGGCGCCGGGCGCGGGCAAAGAGGCTGGCAAGGTCCCCCTCCACCCGCGCCAGCACCACCCCGAGCTCACCTTGCCCAACAGGCGGCCTTTGAAGTAGGTGCGGCCGCTGCCCGGGTCCGTGATGAGGCGCCCGGGGTCCGGCGCCGGCGGCGCGGCCCGCGTCTCCAGTTCAGGTCCCGGCCCGGCATCCGGCGGCGGCCCGGGCCCGGCGGGGGGCGCGGGCGGAGCGGGCGCGCTCGGGAAGGGGCGCGGGGACAGGATGCCGGCCGCGGGCTCCATGCGGGCCGTGCGTCGCAGCGCGGGTCGGGCTGGTTCTCGGTCCCACCCGCCGGGGCCGCGCGGGGCGCCGTCTGGATTTGCTACGCTGGGCTCGCGCCCGAGGGAGCCCGTCGTTTTTATCAATGAACGCCGGCCCCCTCCCCGGCGTCTCGTCATGGAGAGCCCGCCCCCTTCCTGGCGGCGAGTCACCGGGAAGCCACACCCCTCCGCAGGCTTTATCATCAGGAAGCCCCGCCTCCCACCCACCCCGCCTCGAGGCCCCGCCTCCTGCTCACGCCTTAAAGACGCAGCCATTCCGCCGGTCACCACGTGGCTTCCTCCAGGATGTGGGGCCAGCCGCCCCTCCGCCCCTTCCCACCCGCCCTGGTGGCTGGGCGCCCGTTTCTTCCCCAGTCTTCGTGGTTTATGCTGAAGTCAGAGCGAGTTCTGGGCATCTGGGGGGTTTCCCCACAACTAGGTGACCAGCCAGGAGCGGAGAGGCAGGGCCGACGCTGGCTTCCACCCTGTCGCGTCTTCCACACTCCCCTTTAAATGCCTCAGTCCCTGGCCAGAGCCCCCAGGTCCAGCCCAGTGCTGACCCCTTCCGGGCCTGGGCGGAATTGCAGACTCCCGAGCCGAGCCTGGCTTGCGCAAGAGGAGGAGGGTAGAGGGGGGCTGTCACAGAGTTTGGGGGTCAAACAGACCCGGCATTCAAGGCTTTTACCATACGCCAGGCCACATCTTTTGCTACCCACTTCCACACGCGAGGGGCAGATCTAGGGTTCCAGCGGGGTCCTCTCTTCCCTTTTCTGGAAACCCCCACTGCACTGAGTCAGCAGCCAAGAGGCCAGAAAGGGAAGAATGGGAATTGGATTTTCTCAAACCTAGCAATGGACATTTGGGCAGGTAGTCCGGGGGGCCATCGGGGCCCCTCGAGCCCTGGTACATGCCGACCCTTCCCAGGGCCAGAGGCAGAGAGCGGTGGGGTCTTAACCCCTCCGGAGTGTTTGTCATAGGTCTCCTCCTGGCCTTGTCCTCCTCACCTTTCTGCCCTCACTCTGTAGGACCAATCAATTATTATACCATTCAGTTCTCAAAGATTTATTGAGAGCACCTGCTAAGTGCCCAGCACTGTCTGAATAAGGCTGGTCAAGGATACGGTTCTCCTTTAATTTACAATCTGCTTGATGGAAACATACAACAGGCAAATACATAAATAAGGTAATTGCAGGCTGTGAAAAGTGCTATAAAGGAAGTAAACAGAAGAGTAACCGAAGAGCCTACTTTAGAAAGAATAGTCAGGCCTTGGCTGGTATGGCTCAGTTGGTTGAAGTGTTGTCTTGTGTACTGGAAGGTCACAGGTTCAATTCCTGGTCAGGGCACATCACTCTTACATTGATGTTTCTCTTTCTCTTCCTCACTCTCTAAAATCAATAAAAATAAAAAGAACTAGTCCTCCTTTTATTTATTTATTTTTTACTCTTCATCCGAGGTTATTTTTCCATTGATTTTTCCAGAGAGTGGGAGGGGGAAAGACAGAGAGAGAGAGAAGCATCGATATGAGAGAGACATCAATTGGTTGCCTCCTGCATGCATTCTGACCAGGGCTGGGAAATCAAGCCTGCAACAGTGGTATGTACCGTTGACAGGAAGGAGTTGATCCTATGCTAGGGCCCTTCGGACTGCAGGCTAAGCTCTATTCACTTTTTTAGAAAAAGAAAAAAAAGTCAGGAACGTGAACAAATATTTTTTTAGCCCGGCCAGCAGTGCTCAGTGATTAAGCGTTGACCTATAAACCAGGAGGTCAGGGTTCCATTCCCAGTCAGGCAGGGCACATGCCTGGGTTGTGGGCTCCATCCCCAGTAGGGGGCTGTGCAGGAGACAGCCAATCAATGATTCTCTCTCATCATTGATGTTTCTATCTCTCTCCCTCTCCCTGAAATCAATAAAAATATTTTTTTAAAAATATTTTTTGAGTACCCAATACATGTCTATTTTACCTCCCAAATATCTCTGAAATCTACCCACTTCACTCATCTTTCCCCCACACCCTAATCTGGGTCACAGTCTCTCTGGTTGGGATTATTGCTATTGGACCTTGCTGGTCTCCCTGCCGTTAGTCTCATCTCCATTTCATCTTCCTTCCAATCCCTCATCAGGCCCTCAACGGCCTACTTCTCTCTTTTTTTTTAATTCTAGTTCTTTTTTATTTTATTTTAATATATTTTATTGACTTTTTACAGAGAGGAAGGGAGAAGGATAGAGAGTTAGAAACATCTATGAGAGAGAAACATCAATCAGCTGCCTCCTGCACTCCCCCTACTGGGGATGTGCCCGCAACCAAGGTACATGCCCTTGACCAGAATCGAACCTGGGACCTTTCAGTCCACAGGCCAACGCTCTATCCACTGAGCCAAACCAGCCAGGGCAACGGCCTACTTCTCTAACCTTGCCCTTCACAGCCACTGAAGGGAGAACCAAAACAGCCTGAGATATGGAGGAGAAACACTGGTAGCTCAAAGGAGGGGGAGTAGGAGATAGGGTTTGGCAGGAAGGCTTTCATTGCCAGACTCAGGAGTTTGATCTTTGTCCTACTGGTCAACAATTTTCCACGGGGGAAATGGTAGTGCTGAGGCTAGAAGGGACAAATCCACAGGGGAAATGGGGCCGAGACATGCATAGTTTGAAAAGGCATTATTTGAAAAAAAAAACACAAAAAACAAGAAAAGGCATTATTTGTGACCCTAGCCGGTTTGGCTCAGTGGATAGAGCGTCGGCCTGCGAACTGAAAAGGCATTATTTGTTATTGCAATTTTATTTTGGAAAATAAAGCAAAATGTATTTATATTAGTTTTCTAGGTTTGACATATCAAAATACCAGAGACTAGATGGCTTAAACAACAGAAATTTATTTTCTTACCGTTCTGGAGGCTGGAAGTCCAAGATCAAGGTATTGATAAGGTTAATTTCTTCTGAGACTGCAGATGCAGTCTTCTCCCTCTGACTTCACGTGATCTTTTTCTTTATGTCCTAATCTCTTCTGATAAAGACCCTAGTCAGTGAGCCCTGAGCAGGTAGCTCACTTGGTTAGAGTACCCTCCCGATGAGCCAAGTTTCGGGTTCTATCCCCCATCAGGGTACTTACAAGAATCAACCAATGCCTCAGCTGGATTGGCTCAGTGAATAGAGCATCAGCCTGCGGACTGAAGGGTCCAGGTTCGATTCTGGCCAAGGGCACAGCACATGCCTGGGTTGCGGGTTTGATCCCCTGTAGGGGGTGTGCAGGAGGCAGCCGATCAGTGATTCTCTCTCACCACTGTGTTACTGTCTCTCTCTCCCTCTCCCTTCACCTCTGAAATCAATAAAAAAATAATCAACCAATAAGCCTGGTCAGTGTAGCTCAGTGGTTGAGCTTCGACATATGAAGCAGGAAGTCACCGTTAGATTCCCCATCAGGCCAGGGTCTATGCCAGGGTTGCAGGCTCTATCCCCAGTAGGGGCCATGCAGGAGGCAGCTGATGGATTTTTCTATCTCTCCCTCTCCTTTCCTCTCTGCAATCAATAAAAAAATATATTTTTTAAAAAGAATCAACCAATGAGCTCTGATCTGGTTGCTCAGTTGGTTGGAGCATTGTCCCATACACCAAAAGGTTTCAGGTTTGATTCCTGGTCAGGGCACATACCTAGGTGCCGGGGTGTTATCCTGCATCTACTAGGATTCAGGAATCTGGAGAAGAGGCTGCAAGTAAATTAATAAAGAGACTAGACATGAAATATAAATTTGGAAGGCATTTTTCAGGGGAGCCAGGGAAGGCTTAACTTTAGTAGCTAAGTTCCCAAATCTCTGGACCCCTAGCTTTTTATATTTTTTATTTTATTTATTTATTTATTTTTAAAATATATTTTATTGATTTTTTACAGAGAGGAAGGGAGGGAGATAGAGAGTTAGAAACATCAATGAGAGAGAAACATCAGTTAGCTGCCTCTTGCACACCTCTACTGGGGATGTGCCCGCAACCAAGGTACATGCCCTTGACTGGAATCGAACCTGGGACCTTTCAGTCCGCAGGCTGACACTCTATCCACTGAGCCAAACCGGTTTCGGCCCCCTAGCTTTTTAAAAATATATATATATTTATTGATCTCAGAGAGGAAGGGAGAGGGAGAGATAGAAACATCAACGATGAGAGAGAATCATTGATTGGCTGCCTCCTGCACTCCCTCTACTGGGGATTGAGCCTGCAACCCTGGGCATGTGCCCTTGACCAAAATCAAACTTAAGAACCTTCAATCCACAGGCCGATGCTCTATCCACTGAGCCAAACCAGCCAGGGCTGGAACCCTAGCTTTTTATTAACACACTAGAGGCCCAGTGCACGAAATTCATGTACTGGGGGAGGGGATTGCTCAGCTCAGCCTGCACCCTCTCTAATCTGGGACCCCTCGAGGGATGTCTGACTGCCCCTTTAGGCCTGATCCCACAGGCAGTCGGACATCCCTCTCACAATCCGGGACTGCTGGCTCCCAACCACTCGTCTGCCTACCTGCCTGATTGCCCCCTAACCACTCCCCTGCCAGCCTGATCAACGCCTAACTGCTCCCCTGCTGGCCCGATTGCCCCCAACTGCCCTCCCCTGCAGGCCCAGTCTCCCCCTACTGCCCTCCTCTGCAGGCCTGGTCCCCCCTAACTGCCCTCCCCTGCCGACCATCTTGTGGCAGCCATCTTGTGACCACATGGGGGTGGCCATCTTGTGCAAGGGCATGATAGTCAATTTGCATATTACCTCTTTATTATATAGGATTTTGCCCAATAGCAAAGCAGATATACATATCAAAGGTAAGGTTATCAGTAGATTATCGGGTTGGGGGAATGTGGGAACCCCTTTCACGTCCCGCGTGGTTCAGGGTTCCGGTTCAGGGTTTGAGTTCTGGAGAAGGCTGCACACACATGAAAAGAGACTAGAAAAGTATTAATTTGGGAATATTGGGAGCCAGGCGGGAGCCCACCTCTAATGGGAGGACTACCACCTTGCTTTGGCCTTGCCATCCCTTTTATTCAGGTTTGGGATACACCCATTGCCCTTAGGTAATTCCAGTATCTTATCAGTAAGGATTTTTTAAAAATATATTTTATTTATTTTTTACAGAGAGGAAGGGAAAGGGATAGAGAGTTAGAAACATCGATCAGCTGCCTCTTGCACACCCCCCTACTGGGGATGTGCCCGCAACCAAGGTACATGCCCTTGACCGGAATTGAACCTGGGACCTTTCAGTCCGCAGGCTGACGCTCTATCCACTGAGCCAAACCAGTCTCAGCTATCAGTAAGGATTTACATGATTATTTGGTGGGGAAGTTGCCTCAGTTACCATTGTCTTAATTAGATAGGGAGTGTTTGGCTCTGGCCTTTCAGAGCTTAAAGGTTGACCAGCCTTCCACATCTTTCTATTAGTGAGACAATGATCGGTTTCCGGCAGGGGAACTGTCTTAACATGCAGATTTTCAGCCCTGCTGAAGCCCCAAAGGTTCATCAGCCTTGTGATGAACTTTTTGCATTTATGACCTGCTGGAATTAGCCTCCAGCACCTAGGTACTGGGTTCAATCCCCGATCTGGGCGAATACAGGAGGCAACCAATTGATGTTTCTTTCTCTTTATAAAATTCAACGGAGCCCTAGCTGGTTTGGCTCAGTGAATAGAGTGTTGGCCTGTGGACTGACGGGTCCCTGGGTTTGATTCCGGTCAAGGGCACGAACCTCGCTTGCAGGCTCAATCCCTGGCCCTGGTGGGGGCGCATACCAGACGCAACCAATCTCAATTGATGTGTCTGTCTTACATCGATGTTCCTCTCTCTGTATCTCTCCCCCTCCCTTCTACTCTCTCTAAAAATCAATGGGAAATATCCTCAGGTGAGGATTAACAAAAATAAGTTTAACAATAAAGTTTAATGGAAACATGTCCTCAAGATGAGAATTTTAAAAAAAAGAATCTACCAATGAATGCATAAATAAGTGGAAAAACAAATAGATGTTTCTCTCTTTTCCTTTTTCTCTCTCTAAAATCAATCAACCAATAATTTAAAAAGATGTCAGATCAGATCTGGGCCCATCTCAAGGCCTCCGTTTTTAAAATATTTTTATTGATTTCAGAGAGGAGAAAGAGAGAGAGAGAGCTAGAAACATCAATGATGAGAGAAAATCATTGATTGGCTGCCTCCTGCACACCCCCTCCTGGGGCATGTGCCCTGACCAGGAATCTAACCCTGACCTCCGGGTTCATAGGTCGACGCTCAAGCACTGAGCTATGCTGGGCAGGGTCAAGGCCTCCTTTTAACTTACATACCTTCTTTTTTTTTTTTATTGATTTTTTTTTTAAATATATATTTTATTGACTTTTTTACAGAGAGGAAGAGAGAGGGATAGAGAGTTAGAAACATCGATGAGAGAGAAACATCGATCAGCTGCCTCTTGCACACCCCCTACTGGGGATGTGCCCGAAACCAAGGTACATGCCCTTGACCGGAATCGAACCTGGGACCCTTGAGTCCGCAGGCCGACGCTCTATCCACTGAGCCAAACTGGTTTCGGCCTTATATACCTTCTTAAAGGTCCTGTCTCCAAATACAGTTACAAGTACTGTGGGTTAGGACTTTATAGAGGAGTGAAAACTACCTCCACCCACCTTAGGTTTTCAGATGGGATTCTTCAACAAAAAGACAGATTAACAAAAGAAAAACAAACAGCCCTAGCCAGTTTGGCTCAGTGGATAGAGCATCGACCTGCGGACTGAAGGGTCCCGGGTTGGATTCTGGTCAAGGGCACGTACCTCGGTTGCAGGCTCCAGACCCTAGTCAGAGGCATGCGGGAGACAACCAGTCCACGTGTCTCTCACATTGGTGTTTCTCTCTGTCTCTCCCTCTCCCTTCCACTCGCTCTGCTCTAAAAATCATGGAAAAAAATATCCTCAGGTGAGGATTAAATAAAAAGAGAAGAAAGAAAAACAAACAGAAGTTTATTAACTTTATCACTATGTATACATGGGATATACCCAAGGGAAAATGAATTCAGGTTTAAATACCTTCTTTTTTTTTTTTAATACATTCTATTGATTTTTTTAAAAATATATTTTATTGATTTTTACAGGGAGGAAGGGAGAGGCATAGAGAGCTAGAAACATCGATGAGAGAGAAACATCCACCAGCTGCCTCTTGCACACCCCCTACTGGGGATGTACCCACAACCAAGGCACATGCCCTTGACCGGAATCGAACCTGGGACCTTCCAGTCCGCAGGCCAATGCTCTATCCACTGAGCCAAACCGGTTTCGGCCATTCTATTGATTTTTTAAAAAATATATATTTTATTGATTTTTGACAGAGAGGAAGGAAGAGGGATAGAGAGCTAGAAACATCGATGAGAGAGAAACATCGACCAGCTGCCTCTTGCACACCCCCTACTGGGGATGTGCCCGCAACCAAGGTACATGCCCTTGATCGGAATCGAACCTGGGACCCTTGAGTCCGCAGGCCGACGCTCTATCCACTGAGCCAAACCGGTTTCGGCCATTCTATTGATTTTTTACAGAGAGGAAGGGAGAGGGATAGAGAGTTAGAAACATTGATCAGCTCACACCCCCCCCACCGGGGATGTGCCCGAAACCAAGGTACATGCCCCCGACTGGAATCGAACCTGGGACCCTTCAGTCCGCAGACCGACGCTCTATCCACTGAGCCAAACCAGTCAGGGCTTAAATACATTCTTAATAGGGAAAGAGGAAGGGGAATTTAAGCCTGTTAGGGTAGAGTAAGTGATTTCTAGGAAAGATGAGTGGGGCCATGGGAGAATGGGTGGGAGATATGATAGCTTGTGACAAAGTTTGTCTGGATGTAATACAGACTTTCAGTCTCCTCTCTTGTGATATGAGATGAAACTTCCAGGAAGGGACTTATGACCATTGAGTTCCTTTTGAAGGCTCTGGCTTTAGGCAGATAAAGGAACTTCAAGGACAGCCTCTCCCTGCATTTGCTCTTTTTCAAATGCCTACAGCTCAAAGTAATCAATATGCCAAAGTGACATGTTTGGGGTATTCTGTTATTTGGGCATATTCTGTTCCCTTCGCTATCTTCTCCCCTTGGGAGGTTACCAAGGTTCTTGAGCCCTCCTCTGGGAGCCAGGACACCGGAGATCCTCCAGATGCTGTAACTGAAGCGCCTGGCAGCCTGCCTGCCTCCTCCCTCAGTGTAACACAGCTGCCATTGATGGACCTTACACACCTGCCATGTACCAGGCACTGGGCTGAGCATTTATCTTACTGACTGACCACAGTAACCTTAGGATGTGGATATGACTGTTATCCTCATTTCACAGATGAGGAAACTGAGGCTCAAGGGGTTAAGCTTCTTGCCCAAGGTCACATAGCTAACAAGGGGCAGAGCCAAGGTCTGAACCCAAGATGTCTGACTGTACTATTGGCCTTTGCCTAAGTTTTCTAGGGGTCACTGGTTCTCTGTCCTTGCACTACTCTGTCTCCATATATCTCTTACTAGTGCCCTTGCTCCTACCCCCAAGACTCTCACAAACTCTGCCCCTGCTGAGGTTTTACTGAGCTCTCTGGATCTCCATCCCCCAGAGGATGCTGTCAGGCCCGCTGCCCTAGTGAGCACATGTCCACATTCCCTGCCCACTTGGCAGCTCAGAGTCAAGAATCTCTTAGGGGGAAACTTTTTAAAAATACAATGGAGAGAAAAAGAAACTCTTCAGTGCTCACTTTGGCAGCACTAATTACGAAATCCTATCTAATAAAAGAGTAATCTGCAGATTGATCATCACTGCAACACACAATATCACTGCCCCCATGTGGTAAAGATCCTGCCCCCATGTGGACACAAGATGGCCACCACAAGATGGCCAGCAGGAGAGGGCAGTTGGGAGGCACCCGGCCTGCAAGGGAGGGCAGTTGAGAGGGACCAAGCCTGCAAGGGAGGGCAGTTGGAGGTGATCAACCCTGCAGGAGAGGGCAGTTAGGGGTGACCAGGCCGGCAGAGGAGGGAAGTTGGGGGCAAACAGGCTGGCAGCAGAGTGGTTAGGGAGTGATCAGGCTGGCAGGCAGAAGCGGTTAGGGGCAATCAGGAAGGCAGGCAGGCAAGCAGTTGGGAGCCAGCAGTCCTGGATTGTGAGAGGGATGTCCGACTGCCCGTTTAGGCCCGATCCTACCAGGAGTCCCAGATTGGAGAGGGTACAGGCTGGGCTGAGGGACAACCCCCCTCCGTGCACGAATTTCGTGCACTGGGCCTCTAGTTAATAATATACTAAAATGGGAATGATACAGAGAAGATAGGTATGACTCCTGTGCAAGGATGACATGCAAATTCATAAAGTGTTCCATATTTTTTAAAATATATTTTTGTTGATTTCAGAGAAGAAGGGAGAGGGAAAGAGAGATAGAAACATCAATAATGAGAGAGAATCATTGATCTGCTGCCTCCTGCACGCCCCCCGCTGGGGATCAAGCCCACAACCTGGGCATATGCCCTTGACCGGAATTGAACCTGGGATGTTCAGTCTGCAGGCCAACGCTCTATCCACTGAGCCAAGCCAGCTAGGGCTGAAGTGTTCCATATTTAAAAAAAAAATAAAATAAAAATCTCTTAACAGTGTCGGTCACAGAGGCTAAGGGAGTCTTGCAAGAATGAGAGATGCCAAGTAAGGCTAGGACTCAGGACGGGCTATTGGATTCAGCTTTAAAGAAACCTCAGGCCCGGTCAGTGTGGCTCAGTAGTTGAGCATTCCAGGAGGTCACAGTTCGATTCCGGTCAAGAACACATACCTGAGTTGCAGGCTCCATCCTGTGTGGGACATGCAGGAGGCAGCTGATCAATGATTCTCTCTCATCATTGATGTTTCTCTTTCTCTCTCTCTCCCTCTCCCTTCCTCTCTGAAATCAATAAAAACATATTTTAAAAAAGAAAACACCTCAGGTGGTCTTTGAAGGCATTTCATACTTACCAATTGTTTTGCTATTCTGAGCGTAAGTATTAATTCATTTGATATTCATAACAACTCTGTGAGGTATGTATGTATTATCATTCCCATTTCCCCGTAGGGAAATTAGACACAAAGAGGTTAAATGGCTTGCCCACGGTCACAAAGGTAGTTCACGGTGGAGTCTGGCTCCAGACTACATGCTGTAAACTGCCAAGCCATAAATCCAGCTCTCTGTGAGGAGGGGAGAGGGTCACTGGTGGTTAGGGCCAGAAGAGAGGGAGCCAGGCAAGAGGAGGGGCAAGAGCTAGAGGATGATAAAAAAGGGCGAGCCAGATGATTTACGGCTGGAGTGGTTCCCTCTCCTGGACCATAAACCAGAGGGACCTGTCAGCAGCTGGGAAGGGAGATAAGCAAACTCAGGAGGGAGGGGTTGGATGGGGCCTCAGGACCACCAACCCCTTCCTCTGGGGAGGCTTCAGGCTCTGTACCCCACTGGTGGCTCTGTGGGAAATTCACAGCTCAGCGATCCAGAGTGAGTAACAGGCAGAAGCGTGAGGGCCACAGAGGAGGATGGGGGAGGACTGAAATGCAACCAGTGGGGTTGCTCTCGAGGTCTGCAGTCAGAAAGAGGCCCCCAGGACCTCAGGACTGAGCTCCTCCAGCCTGGAGCCTAGCTTCCCAGGTACAAGAAACTCTGTCAGTGGTAAGCATCCCAGAATGCTCTAGGAAAGCCACAGGTCAAAGCTTGGGAAAGGGCTGCCTGGCCATGATGGCCAGAGGCCCCCGAGCTGGTACCTCGTCCTCTGAGATGGACACACACACACACACACACACACACACACCAATCCTGTTCTCTCCTCATACTGACATCTCACCTGGGCCCTAGGAGGAGAACATAACTTGTCAGGCTATGAGTAGGTTTCTAGACCTTGCTCATCTAAGAAATTGTTTATGAAAAAGAGGGAGGTGGATCAGATGTCTTTCATGTTAAAAGGGACAAAAAATAAAAAAAAAAAGAAAGGAAAAGCTGCCTGGATTCAAATCCTTTCCAGCTTTACCAAGATGAATCAGATCCAATCCTGTCCTCAAGGATCTCACGGGCCAGAGTGGAGACCCAGACAGTATGATTTCCTGCTGCAACAGGAGAGAGGAAACCTAGAGGGTTTTGAGGAGTGACCTGGGGGGAAATCATGGCAGGCTTCCCAGGGGATGTTCTGAGCTGGATGGTGAAGGAACAGTGAAAAGGAGCTGGGCAGAGGCTGGTAAAGATGAGACGGGGGCATCCAGAGGGCCTTGTGTATCCAGCTTAGAAGCCAGGCCCTGGCATTGTCTGTCTGTGGAGACAGCCTAGTGAGGCATCAGGGGCAAGTTCTGTCTCTTCATCTTTGAAGGATTGCCTGGTTCTGGGATGCAACAGTGGACCAGTAGGTAGAAACCAAAGGGAACAGATCTGGCTTTTCATGGGAATAGCAGCCGGGGCTAAATGCCTGCAGTGCTCCAGGCTCTGTCCGGGCATCTTTCTTGGATACTCAGTTGCCCTGTGAGGAAGGTGTTATTGACCCTGTTTTGCAGAAGAGGAAACAGATTCAGAGAGATAAGGTAGACAGAGAGCTAGAATGAAAACCCAGGTTTGTCTGACTGCCAAGCTTCCTCTTCAGGAAACACTTGTGCGTGGGAACCAGCTCACAGTGTGGGGGAAGGAGCTCCCCAGTACAGGCCAGAAGCGGGACCACCACTCCTGGGTTTCTGTGGGTGACCTTGGGGCTGGGTGGACAATTGACCTGGTGCCTCCGGTATTATTTCCTCTGTTTGAACGACAAACAAATTGAAGCTCAGAAGTGGAAATGCCACTCCAGATCCCAGGCACCCGAGGAGTCAGAATGCTGGGCTCGGCTGGAAGGGGATACATCTCGAGGGCTGAGTCCCAGGTCTGTGGTCTCATCAGCCCTGTGGGATGGGAATGGGGAGGGGCCAGGCCAGGCCCCGCCCTATTCCCCCCAGCCTGGACTAGAAGCTTGGCAGTGTGGCTGGTGATGATAGGACCCTGGCTTCAGGGTGCCAGCCCTTGTGTAGGCCCAGATGGGCCAATTCCAGCTTTTGAAGTCCCTAAACTCCAGCTTTGAATCCTGCCTCCAACACATCCCAGCTGTGTGATCTTGGGCAAGTCATTTACTTCTTGGAACCTCATCTGTGAGGTGGGGATGATCCCTACCTCCTGGGGTTGCAATGAGGATTCTACCAGAGGGTGATAATAGTGGTACCTGGGCACAGTGCCTGTCACTTAGTGCTCTGGAATCAGCAGCTGTTATCATTGTAACAATTGATCATGCATCTATTTTCTCACCTGGACCAGCATGGGACAGTAATCCCTATCACCCTGACTTCAAGGACATGGTGTCATCTGTGTGAGCTGTGGGGTCGATGCTGATGGCACCTCTGTCATTCAAAGGCCAGCCCAGCCCTGCAGTGGTAGGAGACATATCCAGTTCCCAGGGCCAGAGGAAGCGGGTGACAGCCTCAATCCATCAATGATAACCTCAGTCCAGTCAAACTTAATGGGCCCAGGAGGTACTTAAGTGTGTGTGAGGTGAACGCTGGCCCAGTTCTCCTTCCTCAACGCTGGCTGCTGCCTGGAGCAGGTAGGCAGGTATGGAGTGGGGGTGAGAATGCCCTGGGCCTCAGGAGACCAGCTTGGAGAGCGAGACCTCAAGGGACAGTGGTGGGTCTGGACTAGAGTTGAATCTCCTGTCTTCAGCGGTTCAAGGTCTGACTACTCCTAGGCCTGCAAGTGCAAGAGGAGCCTGGGGAAGCCTCAGGTGTGAGACAGCCTAGCTCTCAGCTCTCCCTTGTCCCGCCCACTCTGGCGTGACCCCTGCACCACTGAGTTCTGGAGGGAGGGGATGGGGTGTGCTTTGTCCTTGGCAGCTTCCTCCCGCCTGGCCTGCTGACACAAGGGGAAGGCTGGGGTGTGTATGACCCCCGCTGAAGGGAGGTTGCCTGGGGAACTAAGCTTGGTGATGAGAAGAAGGCAAGCTAAGGAGAAGGCTTGCTGGGGAAAAGGGACAGCTCTGGGGGCAGCTCTGTGACCTCCTACCCTAGGCCACCAGCGCCATGACGGTTTCGTACACCCTCAAAGTGGCGGAGGCCCGCTTCGGAGGCTTCTCTGGGCTGCTTCTCCGTTGGAGGGGAAGCATCTACAAGCTCCTCTACAAGGAGTTCCTACTCTTCATTGTCCTGTATGCTCTGCTCAGCGTCACCTACCGGTGCGAGGGGGAGGGCTCAGGGCTGGTCTGTGGGGGACGAGGCTGCCCGCCTCCCTCTAACCCAGGCCTGCCCCGGACCTCCCCAGGCTGCTGCTGACCCAGGAGCAGAGGCTCGTGTATGCTCAGGTGGCCCGATACTGCAACCGCTCTGCAGACCTCATCCCCTTGTCCTTTGTCCTGGGTAAGGCTATCCTCTAGCTCTCCCTGGCATCCTGCCATCTTCCCTGACCTTTGGGTGGGGTTGACAGCTCTGAGGGTCAGATTTACACCAAGTATCCAAGCCTGGAGATCAACCAGAGCAGGCTCAGAGGCATGGGAGCTGTGTGCTGGGTCCGGGATTTCCAGGGGGCTAGGCCCTGCCTATCATTTGCTGGACCCTCACTCCAAACAAGGCCCAAGCTACCTGCTGGCTGGCATCACCAACCACTGGGTACTGGAGGGGAGCTGGAGAGAGATGGCACCCCATTCCCACCCTCAGGGGAAGCAGGGCTCATGAACCACCTGGCCTTGAACCACCGCTTCTCTGCCTGAGGAGGGTTACCCTCCTTCCTCCCAGGGTGCTCTAGTACATCAGGCTGGGACCAGAGGAAGAGGGTGTCCTCAGGGCACCGGAGCCAAATGTGTCCTTCCCTCAGCCTGGGTTCAACCTGCCTGGACCAGGCACTCTGGCTGAGGGGCAGGACACGCTGACCTCCAGGCCTTCCATCTTCCCATCCCATCCCTGCTACCCTTGGTGGCAACCAGGTTTCTACGTGACCTTGGTGGTGAACCGCTGGTGGGCCCAGTACACAAGCATCCCGCTGCCAGACCAGCTGATGTGCGTCATCTCGGCCAGTGTGCACGGCCTGGACCAGCACGGCCGCCTGCTGCGCCGCACCCTGGTCCGCTACGCCAACCTGGCGTCCGTGCTGGTGCTGCGCTCCGTCAGCACCCGGGTGCTTAAGCGCTTCCCCACCATGGAGCACGTGGTGGACGCAGGTGCCTCGTGTGCCTCCTGGGCGGGGAGGTCTGACCCCCAGGGGAAGCGCCAGGGTCCCAGCATTTAGAGGCAGAGTCCGGGCTCCACCCACTTTATCTCCGCAGGTTTCATGTCTCAGGAAGAAAGGAAAAAGTTTGAGAGCCTAAAATCTGACTTCAACAAGTACTGGGTCCCCTGTGTCTGGTTCACCAACCTGGCGGCCCGGGCCCGGAGGGATGGGCGAATCCGTGATGACATTGCTCTCTGCCTGCTCCTGGAAGTGAGTCAGCCTAGGACCAGGCCCATCTGCCCTCCTTCCCCTAGCTTTGCAAACTGGAATAATAATTTTAGTATTTAACACTTACATCTTGCCAACTAGGTACTGCACATTGTTGGAAGCACTATACTGATATTAACTCATTTGACCCTCACAATCCTTGAGATAGGTATTATTATTACCACCCCCTTTCACAGATGTGGAAACTGAGGCAGAGAGTGGAAAAGAAATTTGCCCAAGTCACACAACTAATAGGCAAGCTGGGATTCACACTCAGACCATCTGGCTGCAGGCTCTGCTTCCCACCACAGGCACCCGAGCCTGGGAACACCTCTGAGGGCAGAATGAGCCTCCAGACCTGTCCCAGGCCGTGTGTGGGGGGCTCCCCTCTTCGCTCCACATTCTTCATTCCTCGTCATCACTGACTTCCTCCTCCTGCTGTTCCACCAGGAGCTGAACAAGTACCGAGCCAAGTGCAGCATGCTGTTTCACTACGACTGGATCAGCATCCCTCTCGTCTACACCCAAGTAACGGCCTCTACCTCCCCAGTCCCTCCGTCTGTCCCGTGCTGTGTGTGAGGCGCTGAGAATTAGAGATGGAACCTGCCCTGGGGCAGTTCAATCTAGTGAGACACCGAACAGCTGAGGGCTCCTCCTCTCTGGACACCTACTGAGATGACCCCATGCTCTCTGGTGCTGCCATACCTTGCTACATGTTGTCCGACCCCCATAGTCATCCCCCTCTGCAGGTCCTCAGGGACAGGGACAGCATCTCTCCCGTCCCTTCAGCCAGGCTTCTCCTTCTCCAGGTGGTGACCATAGCAGTATACTCCTTCTTTGCCCTCTCCCTGGTTGGCCGCCAGTTTGTGGAGCCAGAGGCAGGGGCTGCCAAATCTCGGGAGCCTCTGGAGCCAGGCCAGGAACCGGGGCCAGCGCTGGGGGACCTGGACATGTATGTGCCTCTCACCACTCTGCTGCAGTTCTTCTTCTATGCTGGCTGGCTCAAGGTGGGCACTTCGGGTGGTCATGCCAGCGTGTTCTGTAGAGACATGAACCCAGGGCCCACCCCAACTCTGGGGACAGAGAATGGAGCAGACACACTGTCTTACAACCCGCAGGTGGCCGAACAGATCATCAACCCCTTTGGTGAGGATGATGATGACTTTGAAACCAACCAGCTCATCGACCGCAACTTGCAGGTGAGTCGTGGTCTGGGGGCAGAGCCCTGTTGTGAAGGACAAGAGGACCTGTGTGCCTTGCTGCCCACCCCAGGTGTCCCTGCTATCCGTGGATGACATGTACCAGAACCTGCCTCCGGCGGAGAAGGACCTGTACTGGGACGAAGGCTCAGTGCAGCCGCCCTACACTGTGGCCACCGTGGCCGAGTCTCTGAAGCCTTCCTTTCTGGGCTCAACTTTCAACCTGCGGTGAGTGGCCCCAGCAGGAGGGCCCAGGTCCCCGCCCAACCCCACCGTCTGGGGTGCCAATGCCTCGGTCCTTCCCGCCCTCTTCTGGAAAGCAAGTCCACCCCGTGGGCCTGCGCTGAAGCTTGCTCATGCGGCCCTCTCGCCCGCAGCGTGAGTGACGACCCCGAGCAGAGTCTGCAGGTGGAGGCGACCCCTGCATTGGCTCGGCATGTGCCAGCCGCGCAGACCCCGCTGCTCAGCCGCGTCCTGGGTGCAGGAGCACCCTCCCCTGCCGTCAGTCTCCGGAACTTCGGCTGGACACGAGGACCTCCCCGGACCCCTCATCTGCTGCGCCCCAGGGCCGAGGAGGGCGGAGACCCCGAGGACTGCATTGAGGAGGCGGACTGCACGGAGGAGGAGGCGGGTCCAGAGGACCAGGCCCAGGAGCCCTGAGCAGAGGCAGCCGGAGCCCCAGGCGCCAACCCCCGACCCCCACCCGTCCCCTTCTCGCCCCTCTCTGCCGGTGTACTAGGAGCAGGAGCATTTAGGGACCGCCTCGAAAGAGGAAGAGGGAGAGAAGGGCCTGAGCCAAGGCTTGGGAATGTGTCCCCTTTGACGGGAGGTGGGATGGCTTCTTTGGGGAGGCGAAGCTGGAAGGACACATGGGCCCAGGCATAGAGGCGCAGCTACAGCCCAGGTGCAGTTAACTTCCTCGGCAATGGGGGGCGAGGCCAGTCTCAGTCTTGAGGGAGCAACAGCATGACTGAAGGGCTCATTAAAAAGTCCTAGGAACCACTCTCAACGTTTCATTACATCTGACATGGAGCTCAAGGATCACAATTTGAGTCATACATAAGATGTGTAGAATATACCCTATCCAGATCACCTTACTCTGAAGATGGATCAAAATGTGTGTGTTGGGCATTTTTGCTTTATCTGTAATGTTCAATTTTTTTTGTTTACAATGAGAATATATTTATCACTTGTGCAGTTACAGTCGTTTAAAATTGAATTGGCATGCTGTGTGGTGAGATAAAGGGCTTGGGAATCTGTGCTGGAGGCTGATTAAACTCAGATGTGAAGGCAGTCATACATACACCACCCAGCCCACACTTCCAGCCAAGCCTTTCTCCACTCCCTCCAACCAAATGTGGAGAATGGATAAATTTAAGGGATGAGTCCTAGCCAGTTTGGCTCAGTGGACAGAGCGTTGGCCTGCGGACTGAAGGGTCCCAGGTTCGATTCCAGCTGGGGGCACATGCCCGGTTGCAGGCTCAATCCCCAGTGTGTGCGGGGGGGGGGGGGCGGGGGGGGCGGGGAGCGTGTGGGAGCAGCTGATCAATGATTCTCTCATCATTGATGTTTCTCTCTCTCCCATCCTCTCTGAAATCAATAAAGAAATATATTTTAAAAAAATGTAAGGGCTGAAAGTTGTCAATTCCCACGATGGTACTGCTGTGCTGGGAGCACTCAGTTCACAGTTAAGAGAACTAGATTGGAGTCATTGGTAAACTGAGCTCCTCTAAGGTTCCTGTCTTCTAGGCTCAGCCTCCAGTAAATAAATTGGTGAATATCAAAGCTGATCATAATGCCCAAGGAGGCAAATGCCAGAACTCAGAGGGGAGCACATATCTGAGGCAGGAGTACACAGGTAGAGGTTAAGTGCGGCCGGTGGCAGTGATGGGCAACTTTTTGAGCTTGGTGTGTCAAACTTCGCCAAAAAACTGAGCATAACTCGGGTAGTGTGTCACTTTGAGGAAAAAACATTTCGCAAATGTTTCATCCTCAGGAGCAGCAAATGTTTCATCCTCGGCATGCGGCCGCGTGTCATCAGAAATGGCTACGCGTGTCAGTGCTGACGCGTGTCATAGGTTCGCCATCACTGACAGACTCAATCATAATGCTGGTTTGGCTATTTTCCTGCTCCGTGACCATGGGATAGTGAACATTTCAAAGCCTCACAGTGACCAAGTCTATAATGTGGACAATAGCACCTCTCCATAGCCATTCGCTAAGGAAGGTGAGTTGTTGCTGGGTTTTCAGGGGGAGGTAGCCTTGCTCTAGGGCAGGCGTCCTCAAACTACGGCCCGCGGGCCACATGCGGGTGTTTTTGCCGTTTTTTTGTTTTTTTTTTACTTCAAAATAGATATGTGCAGTGTGCATAGGAATTTGTTCATAGTTTTTTTTAAACTATAGTCCGGCCCTCCAACGGTCTGAGGGGCAGTGAACTGGCCCCCTGTTTAAAAAGTTTGAGGACCCCTGCTCTAGGGCAAGAAGGATCATCTGTGAAGGCAGTGGAGACTCCTTAGAACAGTGATGGCGAACCTATGACACGCGTGTCAGCACTGACATGCGTAGCCATTTCTGATGACACGTGGCCGCATGCCGAGGATGAAACATTTGCGACTAGAGTCTTGGAGTTAGTTTTTCCTCAAAGTGACACACTACCCGAGTTATGCTCAGTTTTTTGGCGAAGTTTGACACACCAAGCTCAAAAGGTTGCCCATCACTGCCCTAGAACCTACCGGTCCTATTGACAGATGAGGTAGAATGGATGGAAGGAGAGGATCAATGCCTTGCAGAGCTCAAATTAGAAAAGGCAAAGGAGTGCTTATAGCTTTTTGAATTTGTCTAGGTCTTCAGGTCTTTACTGGAAGCCACCCAGCCCCTCACCCCCCAAAAAAAGAGTAAAGGCAAAGTGTGGAGTGTCACTCTCAGTAATCATTAGCTATTAAGATGGTGCATGAAGATCCTCACTTGGTAGGAAGGTGAAGGCTAGGTGTCTCCAGAGCCAATGGTAAGATTTGAGGTTTGGGTTTTTGTCCTTAAGTTGTTTGGGGGCTCATCTTTCGTGTCTGCAAGTTAGATAAGTTGATGAATCAATTGGATTTTGCACTCATTTGGCTCCTAAGATATGTATTTGCACTTTCCATCAACTTTATTTAAATTTTATCAGGTCTTTAGGAACTCATTAACTTAGCACATATTTGAGTGTGTGGCGCACGGCCATGCACTTTCCCAGATACTGGAGACACAGCAGGAAACAATGATCTGTTCCTTGAGTTGTATTTTGAGGACAAAAAAAATACAAGCAAATAAAAAAAAAGTTCATGCCAGGTAAAGGGATGAGAAAAACAGGGGCAAAGGATAGTGTGGAAGGGACTGCAATTTCAAACTGTGACCAGCCTAGCCCGTGTGGCTCAACGGGTGAGCAGCAACCTAGGAACCAACTTGCTGGTTCAATTCCCTTTCAGGGCACATGCCCATGTAACAGGCTCAATACCCAGTGGGGGTGCATGCAGGAGGCAGCCAATCAATGATTCTCTCTCAACGATGTTTTGTGTGTTTTTTTAAATGGAGAAATACATACTTCTTTTATTTTTTTTAAAATATATTTTATTGATTTTTTTTAGAGAGGAAGGGAGAGTGATAGTTAGAAACATCGATCAGCTGCCTCCTGCACACTCCCTACTGGGTATGTGCCCGCAACTAAGGTACATGCCCTTGACTGGAATCAAACCTGGGACCCTTCAGTCCACAGGCCGATGCTCTATCCACTGAGCCAAACCAGTTAGGGCTTCTTTTATTTTTAAAAGCTATTTTTTTTATTGATTTCAGAGGGAGAGAAACATCAATAATGAATCACTGATTGGCTGCCTCCTGTACGCCCCCTATTGGGGATTGAGTGGGCAACCAGGACATATGCCCTTGACCTGAATGGAACCCGGAACTGAAAGTCCTGCAGGATGATGCTCTATCCACCAAGTCAAACTGGCTAGAGCTCGATGTTTCTTTTTAATCCTCATCAGAGGATATTTTTCCATTGATTTTTAGAGTAGGAGAGGGAAACAGAAATATCGATGAAACACATCAATTGGCTGCTTCCCGCACATGCCCTGACTAGGGTCCGGGCTCGGGAGGCGCCTGCAACCAAGGTGTGTGCCGTTGACCTGAATTAAATCCAGAACCCTTCAGTCTGCAGGGCCGACCGATGCTCTATCCACTGAGCAAAACCAGCTAGGGGTCTCATAGATGTTCCTCTCTATCCCTCTCTCCCTAAAAAACAATAAAAACTTATTTTTTAAATTGTGATCGGAGAACTCACTAGTCAGAGCAAAGACCTGGAGGAAGTCATTAGGATATCTGAAGTGTTCATAAAGTAAGGCCAGATGGTAGGCACTATAGAAAAGGGACCAGTCACATTGAGTTTCAGTCTTTAGTAAGGATTTTGAGATGGGAAGTAATTTTTTTTTAAAACACAATGTTTTAAAATAATCATTGATTGCTGGGGTTGCACTGGGAACAGCAGCAGCAGCATTGAAAATAAGATACAAGATTTGATGACATTAGATGAACTGCTGACATCAAAGTGCAGGTGTCTGTGCTAGCTCAAGTCAGAAAGATAAACACAAACTTCATTAAATGCTGGTGTTAGCCCTAGCTGGTTTGGCTCAGTAGATAAGAGCGTCAGCCCGCAGACCGAAGGGTAATGGGTTCAATTCTGGTCAAGGGCACATGCCCAAGTTGTGGGCTTGGTCCCCAGTAGGAGGGTGTGCAGGAGGCAGCTGATCAACCATTCTCATCCTTGTTTCCCTCTCTCTGAATTAAGAAATTATTGGCAACCTAACATACTTTTTAGGGCAAGGGGTTAGGGCTTAGGAGAAATATAGAACCTGCTCTGAACAATGCAGAAATTTCAATTTCTAGAACATTAAAATCAAGGTCCAAGGGGTACAGGATCTCTAAGGAGCCAACTTTAGAGGCAGTATTGCTTCAGGTTACAATCACGGTCAGCACAGCAATACTGAGGAGGCCTTCATGCTGTAATACCTCCCTTATATGGTCTTTGCTTGGCCGGCAAACCACATGTCACTTTGGGGTGAGAAGTTCCCCCTACTATACGTATTTTTTAAAATCCTCACCCAAGAACATTTTTTCCATTGATTTTGAGAGAATGAAAGGAAAGGAGAGAGGGGAACATCAATAAGAGATAGATTGATTGGGTTGCCTTCTGCATGTGCCCTGACCCAGGCAAGGGATTGAACCTGCAACCCAGGTAGGTGCCCTTGACAGGTAATCAGTGTGCAGGTTTATGCTCTAACCACTGAACCACGTTGCCCAGGGCCCCCTTACTATATTGAAGTACAGCCCTCCAGGGAGAGGGATTTAGAGTACTCTAATAGCGTGCTGACCAAGTATTCAGACGTGGACACAGAACCTAGAATAAACACCTTTATTACATGAGCTAAGACAGGAGGGAAGAGGGTTTATTTGCCTTTCCGGGCCTTGATTTTCCTCAAATAGAACTCCAGCTCCTTGCCCTCGAGCACATAGCCATCTGCTCGGCCACACTGGCCTGGTCTTGAAGCGATGCATGCTGCCGAGAGAATATGTGGGCCTCAGCAAAACAGCAATGTGGTCTTACCCATAGTTATGTGCCCTTAAAAGCATACACTGGTTTAGGTATTTGGGGGGGGGGGGGGTCAGGCATGAAACCTGTTGTCTCCTCAGATACACTTTATCGTCACTTAAAGTCAGTAGCAGAACTGGACAAAGTTTTCATCACTGAGACAGCCCCCCTTAGCCTGGGCACTCACTTCTCAGAATTCTGCTCACCCAGGCCTATGGACTCCTGCCCACCATTTCCGATTTTAGCTTCACACTAATGGGTTGACCAAATGGTGATTTGTATGCTGCTGTTATTAAACTGTCCTGTGAACCCTCTAGACGACATGGCTGGCAGTCCAAAGGACCGAGGCAAGAGTAAAATAGCTCATGACCCACCCACCACCCCAACGCAACGGCCATCTTACCAAGAAGCTTGCCCTGCTGGAACTGCTCCTCGAGAAGACTGCTGATTTTGGCATTCTTTTTCCTTTCATCATATTTCTTCTGAATTTTCTTTGATCGTTTTTTGTTCAAAATCTCTTCCTCTTCAGGAGTCTAAGTAAAGGAGACAAAGATGGGTTAGCTAGGGGTCCCCAAATTCTAACTCGAGGAAGGATTGTCATGGTACCCTTGAACCCCGCACATCCCAACTTCTGCCTTCCTCAGCACTAAAGGCTTTCTTCTCTTTCCATTCAGTAGCAGAACTGGACAGAATTTCATCACAAGAAGGCTGTAATCAGGTTGGCCTCCCCCCACCCTACAGGGAGGTTGGCTCCCCACACACGCACCAGCTTGGCCCCCTTCTTGCGGCCCAGGGGCAGTGCGTAGTGGGACTCGTACCACTGCCGGTACGGTGTGCTGTCGACGAGCACGATGCAGTTCTTTACTAGGGTCTTGGTGCGGACCAGTTCGTTGTTGGATGCATTGTAGACGACATCAATAATCCTTGTTTTGCGCGTACAACCTGCTCACAGGAGAAATTCAGAATCAAGCAGAGTAAACCAAAGGCCAACTGGCCTTGCCCTCCCATCCCAGCCTAATAGGGCCGAAGGCGAAGTACCCAGCCATGGGGCATCAGCTCATGTTCCACAAGCCCATCTTTCCGGAGGTGGCTGACAACCACACACACAGTCTCTAGATCCAGCCCCTCCCTGAGCCCACAGGAGTTTCCAGTACAGGCTGGAGAGACAGCTCTAATTACCACAGCCTCAGGGTCTTTCAAGAAGAAACTTCAGTGTCTGGGTGGAGGCCATGGACTTCCTGCTAAAAGCACGTACTGAAGCTCCGAGGCTGTAGGTGCCGAGTTCCCAGGCAGAGTTCCCACCCACTCCTGCCGGGCCTCGCTCACTCACACTCTGAGCCCCAGGAGAAGTTGCCCACGTCCAGCCTCAAGGCTCGGTACTTCTTGTTGCCTCCGCGCACTCGGACTGTGTGGATGCGGCGGGGTCCAATCTGGGAAGCACAAGGAGACAGGGACCAGGTTATAAAGGAAAGCAAGGCGCGGGAGGAAAGGGAGCCTGGCCGGATGGAGGAAACAGTCAGTGTAACTATGACGAGTCCTAGCACTGGCAAGTGGCACACAAGTGGCCAAGACGGCCACACCACGCCTAAGGATACCTTTTTCATCACTCTAGTTACCTCCAAGGAAAAAAAGAAAACTTGATCCCAAACACTGTAAACCAAGTGTGCATGCGACAGAAACACCGGGTTTCTAACCAGCACGTGCGGAGCCCTTTAACCCTAACAGCACGTCTCCGCGCAACCTCTCTCGTCTTTACCCAACAGGTAACGACGAAGAGGCCATTCGCTCCCAAAACGTCACGGGGCCACCCAAGATTCAACAGCCACGCGCAGAGCCGGACGTGGAGACCCGCCGGAGTGGGCCTCCGGGTGGCGAGGCCCCGCACGCACCTTCGTGTTGGCAGCAGGGCGTCCCAGCTCATATTTTCGCTTCTTGTGGTAGGGCTTCCTCTTGCCCCCGGTCTTGCGGCGCTTGTGCCAGTTGTCCCGAGAGATACCTGTTGGGAGGTGCGGGGTGCGGAAGCTTGAACCACTGGGACGCGGGCAGCCCTAGCCAGCTCCAGACCCCGCGCAGGGCGGGCGGCACGCTCAGTTCTCCAAGGTTGGCTTCCCCACGGAGCATCGGGGATTTCACAGCAGTCCTAAGGCGTCATCACGCGCGTGCCGCCCCGCCTGCACCCTCTCCCGCGGCAGCCATGTTGGTGCCGCTTGCAGCCCCGGCTCGGGCTCTGGCACGGACCCCAGCGCTGGACTCGGCGGCACAAACCTGAGCATAAACTTCCTCATGGCTGTTCGTGGCCGAGGGTCCGCGCGCCCACCCTCCTAACTTGGCTGAGAGGCAGGATGGCGCCGGATTGAACTCGCTCCTCTACCCCAGCCCTTACACAAGCAACACTCACCCATAGCTCGGCACCGGCTGGAAAGAGAAAACGCAAAGACTCACGGGCCGGTTTGTAAAACGTAGCCACACCCTACGTAGAAAGTAGCCGGCAGTTACGACGTGGTAAGTTACGACGGTTTTGCGACCGCGTCGTAGGCCCCGCAGTTACCACGAGTCTGCGAACGCGGGAGACCCTCCTCCTAAAAGGGGAATCTGAGCTCTAAAACCCTGGGGAGGGGGGTGGGAGGGGAGGGGGAGGGGGTTGGGAGGGTATTAGGGAGGGGGTAGGGATGGGATTAGGGAGGGGGAGGGGGTGGGGATGGGATTAGGGAGGGGGTGGGGGAGGGGGAGGGAGGGGTGGGGAGGGCCTGAGGTTGGGAGTCGCGCGGCATCGCGAGCCGTGAGCTCTGGTGGAGGTTGAGGCTCTGTCTAGGCCCGGGCACAGCCGAGGGGGAGTGGGAGTAGCCTGGCTGTTTACCCTTTGAGGAGACTCGTTTTAGAAGCTTTTGCAGTGGTCCCGGGTGAGAGATGTGGGGGCGGGGGCGTTGGAAAAGGGGGAAAGGCAGTAGAGATGGAAAGGAGGGATGAGCTTGGGTTTTGTTTTGAAGGGTTTGGGGAGAAATTGGATGTTGGGGTTTAGGGAGAGGGAGGTGTGTCAAGGATTGTCAATAATTCACTTGATCAACTGGATGAATATTGGTACCATTTTTGTTGAAGTGGAGTAGTCTTAGGTAGGAGCTTGGTGACTCATGTAAGTGGGAATGGCAGTGTTGAGGCCCAAGACAGGCCACCCCAAAATATCACACAATGGCATATAGGTTAACTAGTTACTTGGGAAACAGAAGGGCACCTGACTTTCCATTGTCTCCTTAAATGCAGAAAATAAATCTCCCTGCACCTGAAAGACACACCTTATTTAGTTTGTAATATGTTTTATTGATTTCAGAGAGGAAAGGGAGAGGGAGAAACATCAATGATAGAGAATCATTGATCGGCTGCCTCCTGCTGTCCCCCACTGGGGATCGAACCCATAACCCGGGCACCTGCCCTGACTGGGAATCAACCATGATCTCCTGGTTCTTAGGCCTACACTGAGCCACACCAGCTGGGAGAGAAACCCCTTATTGACAGAGTTGAGTAGCTCAGAGCTGACCAATCTGTAGAAACAAGCATTAGCTTTTTCTGATTTACTACTCAAGCCCAAACCTTGCTTAGATTTCTTATGAGCACTGACTTTCTTTGTCCTGTCAGTTTCTCAAAAATATTAAAAAGATGCCTGGTTTGCTGAAACTGGTTTGGCTCAGTGGATAGAGCCTCGGCCTGCAGACTCAAGGGTCCCAGGTTCAATTCCGGTCAAGGGCACATACCTTGGTTGTGGGCACATTCCCAGTGGGGGGTGTGCAGGAGGCAGCTGATCGATGTTTCTCTCTCATCGATGTTTCTAACTCTCTATCCCTCTCCCTTCCTCTCTGTAGAAAATCAATAAAATATATATATTTTTAAAAAGATGCCTGGTTGATCAGTTATTGGAGCCTCATTTTATTATCTGACCATCATATTGTGATTCTCCCATGTACACATGTAAATTGATTTTTTTCCTGTTAATCCAGTGTTATGTCAATTTTACTCTTGTTATTAGTCCAGCCATAAGAACTAAAAGTAAAAGGGAATTCTCCCTCTCTGTGACAACAGGCAGCTAAATGTTCATGTCTGGTCATCCTTATGGAAGAGATCTGGACCGAAGATGTTCTTTTGGGAATCATTGGTATATAAATGGTAATTAATGCTGCCAGAATGAATATAGTAATCTAGGGAAACAGCACAAGGCAAACTTTTCTTGTAAAAGGTAAGTAAATACTTCAGGCTTTGTGGGCTATAGGTTCTGTGTCAGCTTTGCTGTTGTAGTGTGAAAGCAGCCATAGACAAAGGTAAACAAATGGATATGGCTGGCTGCCTGCCAATAAAACTTTATGGATACTGGGATTCATTTGTTATGAATACTATGCTGTTGAATTTTTTCCCAAACACAAACAAAAACCACTAAGCTCCTAGGCCCCATCAGTACACAGTAGTGGGCCAACCTCTGGCATAAAGAAATAGAAGAAGAGGGCCTAGGTTCAAGGCTTGAGGAATGGCAACATTCTAGGCGAGGTAGAGAAAAGAGGCTTGCAAGGGAGCCAGAAGGAGCAATTAGAGTGACAGACAGCACAGGGTGAGGGTCATGTCATGGTCTCATGCTACTATGGTGTCTAGTTAAAGGAAGACTAAAAAGTGATTATTGGATTGTTGAGTGGCATTGGCAAGAGCAGTTTCTGTGCAATGAACTGGACAAAACTTGATTAGTTTTTCCAAAAACTTGAAACAAGGGGACATTTAAAAGATACAATATATGTAGATAATTGTTTTGAGAAGTTTGAAGGGGAAGAGAGAATTAGGGTGGTGACTGAAGAGGAACACAGAGCAGAGGGCAGTTTTGTTTTTAAAAAATATATATATTTTTATTGATCTCAGAGAGGGAGATGGAGAGATAGAAACATCAATGATGAGAGAGAATCATTGATTGGCTACCTCCTGCACGCCCCCTACTGGGAATCGAGCCCACAACTTGAGCATGTGCTCTGACCAGGAATTGAACCGTGACCTGGTTCATAGGTCAGTGCTCAACCACTGAGCCACACAGGCCAGACAGAGGGCAGTTTTTTTGTCTTTTTTTTTAAGGAATAAACTGCTTGATTTTATAGTTGGCTCCATACTATCTCATTCATTGGAAGGGATTCTCTCAACATTATCTCTTTCTTCTGTATCTTCAATCTCATATTGGCTTCCAGCACATTCAGAATAAAATCCAAATTTCTCTGAAATCAATTATTTATTATATAAAAAAACCTGTGGTCATCACTCCATCATGCGGTAACGACCAATCAGCAGGAGGCTGCTTGCTTGGTGAGGTGTGCACAGGTGAGTGGGGACTTGACTCTGGAGGACTTGACCAGAGGCATGGGTGGATTTCTGGGTCCCGCCTCCTGTAGTGGCAGTGGCAGAGGTGGCTGCAGGACTCTTTCTGGGTCCCGCCAAGCTGCGGGACTCTGGGTCCTGGGTCTCGTGCGATTTTGTGCACTGGACCCTAGTATCTAAAATAATAAAAGCATAATATGCTAATTAGACTCGACATCCTTCTGTAACGAAGCCGGGGCTGCAGCCAGAGGACCCAGTGGGGGATCTGTGGCTGCGAGGGAAGGATCCAGGCAGCCGTGACTATGAAGGCCTACTCTTGCACGAATTTTGTGCATTGGGCCTCTAGTCTATATATATAAAAGCCTAAGCGACTGTTACGACCAGTTGACCAAACGATCAGTTGACCGGTTGCTATGACATGCACTGACGGCCAGGGGATAGATGCTCAATGCAGGAGCTGCCCCCTTTTGGTCAGTGTGCTCCCATAGGGGGAGTGCCGCTGAGCCAGAAGCCACCTGGGCTCACAGCTGGCAAGCACAGCGGTGGTGGCGGGAGCCTCTACCGCCTCCGCTGCAGGAGGGTGGTAAGGAGTGAGGGATCCCAGACTGTGAGAGCCCCGGACTGTGAGAGGGATGTCTGACTGCTGGCTTAGGCCTGATCTTCAGGGGGATCAGGCCTAAGCTAGCAGGCAGACATCCCCCAAGGGGTCCCAAACTGCTAGAGGGCGCAGGCTGGGCTGAGGGGCCCCACCCCAAGTGCACAAATCTCGTGCACCAGTCCCCTAGTATATATATAAAGTGAAAGACAACCCAAAGAATGTGGGAATATGTGGGGAAGCATGGGACTTGGTTGGAAAGTTTGTAAGGAGGAGTCTCTGAAAGGATGGGAGCCTTTACAGGGTGCTGGCCAAAGGCAGCTGACCCTGCCTTGACTTTTCCAAACAAGTCTGAGCCCCCGGATGTTTTACTGGAATCTTTATGTTTAATTTTTAGACGTCCTTGCTTAAAGGACACTGCAGATGCATGTGTCTTCTCAAGGATACTTACCCTGCTGATAGTATCTAGAACAGGCGTCCTCAAACTACGGCCCGTGGGCCACATGCGGGTGTTTTTGCCGTTTTGTTTTTTTACTTCAAAATAAGATATGTACAGTGTGCATAGGAATTTGTTCATAGTTTTTTTAAAACTATAGTCCAAAAAAAATAAATAAATAAATAAAAATAAAAAATAAATAAAACTATAGTCCAGCCCTCCAATGGTCTGAGGGACAGTGAACTGGCCCCCTGTTTAAAAAGTTTGAGGACCCCTGATCCAGAACTTAATTTTAGTTCAAGTTGTTGCTACAATAAAAGCCTAAGGAGGCAGGCAAATGAGGCTGTTTGGTTCCTATAGCCAAGTGGTCTCTTAGCCCTCTGTTTCACAGAAATGTGTGTCAGAGTAATCATTCATCCATGGCTCAGGGTGTGCTGGTCAGCTCCGGCAAGTGGTGCTCTGTGTTAGGAATGAGGAAAGCAATGAGATGTGGCAGAAACCTCGAAAACGAAGAGGTAGAAAACTAAAGTAACTGCACAATAAGTCATTGGAGCCCAGTGGGGATTTCCAAGTTTGAGTGGATTTTTTTCTCAGCTGAGGTTTCACAATGGGACAACAGCTGTCTACAGAACAACAGTAATATATCACAGTGCTTAAACAGTTATTAAAAGCAGGTGATGCCTCTGTTACAGAAGAACAACTAAAGAGCCTGTTACAGACTATTATAATTTCTGCACGATGCCCACTTCATATTGGGGATCAAAAGCCTACAGAGCAATGGGAGGATTTACCACCGCCCCCTCCTCCTGAAGTAGAGCCTGTAATACCTAAGGCCATGCCTTCAGAGGAACCCTTTCCTGATCCTCCGCCTCTGGTGTGGGAAGGCTCATCAACTAGTGCCGCAACCTTCTTGGTGGGGTTCAGGATCTGAAGGAGGGACCGATGCATAAATGAAAATGCTATACAAGAAATATGAATTTAGAAGGCATGGGGGGCCAGGTGGAAACCTCTCTCTAGAGGAGAAGCTCACCAACTTCTGGCCGGTCTGCTTTTTATTTACTTGAATACACATTTTCCCTTTAGCAATGAATACAGGCCTATCAAAGGTAAAGTTTGGTAAACAGTATAAGGATTATCAGGTTAGGGAATTGCCTTGAGCTACTGAGCCCACAGAAGGGTGATATTATGCTGGTTTTGAGCCCTGCTGAATATGAAAGTCCATTGGTCTTCCAATGATTCTTTTTGCATTAACATGCTAACTGTTGTTGGATTTAGCCTCCAGCAAACTAGATCCTCAATTATGGGATCATGTGTCAGGCAAGCTATGTTAGAAGGAAAGCTTTTGGCTTGCCCAGTTATGCAAGATCAGCAAGATCAGATACATGAACCATTCTCCTTTAATACCTTTAAAGAAATAAGAAGTATTAGAGAAAATGGGGCTAACAGTCCATTTACAAAAGGACTCCTTAATGCTTTGTCTGAAAATTACCATATGACACCTTGGGACTGGCAGATTTGGGGCAAAACAACTCTGGATGCCAGTCAACATTTATTATGAAGAGCAGAATATGATATCTGTGAACAACAGTCTGTTTATGGGTGTTCACTGGCAACCCCACCTGGGAGCCCTCTGGGCAGCATTCTAGCTATAAGTCCCAGGCACTGTAAGATATCTTCTGAAAGATCTATGGGAAGAACTCTGATTTATTGCCTTGTCTGTGGGTTGTGTGCACCTGTAAATATACATGGAGTGTCTCTGTTGATTGTTGTGTTGTGTCTTTGTTATTTAGTTTGTGATTGTTGTTTTGTGTCTTTGTTATTTAGTTTAATTTGTTTAAAGATGGGGCATATTTCACTTTACCAGGGGCCCCACCCAGCTACTTATGGCAGGCTAAACCCATGGCAGGGATTGCAGGAGCTTCCCAGCAGCTGCCAAGAATTCTTAATCTTGGGGACCCTTCCTGCTCCCTTTCAAGGCATCAGCCACTGGAAAAGCTTAGCTAGTGGAAGTTCTTGTCTGTCTGTAATGTAACTTGGTTACTGACTGATGTTCTTTGCTTGCTTTCTTATCTTTGGGGGACTTAGTTTGCACTTTGCCATTTTATGAACATAGGGAATCCTCTGTCTCTGCTGTTTGGGCTTTGTGCCACTCAGAACCCATTGGCTCTGCTGGGTTAGTGTGAGACAAGATTCTAAGACTAATGTCCCGTCTACCCTTTTGTGAGTACTCATTCATTTACTGTAGGGTTTTTTGTTTTGTTTCTGTTTTTAAGATCTCTTCTTATATGCAAGATTTCATATTGTAAATCTATTCAGAAAGAGGAAAATATGGGAAATAATTATTTACACTCCCCAAGTGCTTATCCTAGAAGGCGGGAACTACAGAAGCACCCTTGAATAGGCTGCAAAAGTGGCAGCAGCAGGGTGAGGGGGGCACTCTCCTTGTAAAGGAAAAAAAATGGTACTTTTATACTAAAGCCTTTAGAGGCCCAGGAGTTACTGCAGTCTGGGAACAAACCCCAGGACCTGCTATCTCCCTACATACACACCCACCCTTTCTCCAGCTTCCTTTGAGTTGTCAAGGTCATATTATCTCTGTCATGCTTCTTAAGAATATGAATATATTTTCCATTAGAAAATAAGCCTATTTCTGAAAGGGAAAAAAAAAGTTTTTCCTGTATTTTCCTAAGAAGGTTTTATATATATATACTAGAAGCCCAGTGCATGAAATTCGTGCACTTGAGGAGGGGTCCCTCAGCCCAGCCTGCACCCTCTCGCAGTCCGAGAGCCCTTGGGGGATGTCCAACTGACGGCTTAGGCCTGCTCCAGAGCAGGCCTAAGCCGTCAGTTGGACATCCTTAGTGCTGCTGTGGGGGCAGGAGAGGCTCCTGCCATTGCCACTGCGCTCACCAGCAGTGAGCCCAGCTTCTGGCTAAGTGGCACTCCCCTGTGGGAGCACACTGACCACCAGGGGGCAGCTCTTGAGTTGAGTGTCTGCCCCCTAATGGTCAGTGCAGGTCATAGCAACTGGTCATTCTACCCTTGGGTTGTTTTGCATATTAGCCTTTTATTATAGGGGATTACTAGGGGTCAGGTGCACGGATTCGTGCACATTGAAAGGAAATTAATTAGAATATTTTAATATCACTATTCACCCTTTATAATAGAAGTGTCAGAGATGTATCAGAGGTACATTGTGCTGATAGTTGGTCTTCAGATATATTCTGTCCACGACACCACTTTCAGCTTCAGAACGTCAACAAAAACAACCAAATTCACGATTGACAACGGCAGATTGAAACACACACGTGCAGTTGGCGCCAGTGAGAGCTTTATATGTATCACACATGCATGAGTCACCGCTTATTTTTAAATTGCCAGTGCGTGTTATATGTACTAGCTAGTAGATCGGGCGGATGAAACCCACAACAGGGGCAAATGCCCTGACTGGGAATTAAACTGTGACCTCTTGGTTCATAGGTTGATCCTCAACCACTGAGACACACTGGGAGGGCACCCACAGAATTTAAAAAATATGTATTTTTATTGATTTCAGAGAGGAAGAGGGGGAGAAACATCAATGACGAGAATCATTGATCAGCTACCTCCTGCACGCCCCCTACTGGGAATCGAGCTCATAACTCGGGCATATATCCTTGACTGGAATCAAATGCGGGACCCTTCAGTCCGCAGGCCAACACTCTATCCACTGAGCCAAACCAGCTAGGGCCACACAATCTTTTTTTAAATTGCACCAAAGTAAAGCAGAGCCCAACCTGATGCGAATGTGTTGTTCAGGCGTTAGCAGTACTGCCCTCACTAGACGTTCATTGGACAGTAGCGCAACCCCAAGAAAAGGATGGTTACAATCTTTTAATATGCCTTGAGCAGACTAATTGACATTGCGCCATCTCCTTTCTGCTTATAGCTCCAGTTCCCAGGAGAGGGTCTAGGACCGCCCCCAGTTGGGGCGTGTGTGGGAAGCAACCAGTTAGTGTCTCTCACATTGATATTTCTCTGCCTCCCACCACCTCCTTGCTCCCCTTCCAGAAGGTTCAGACACACCCCAGGCCCTTCACACATGCCACACAACAGGCTGATTTTTTCCCCTCTTTCTTTATTGTTAGACACAATGTATAACCACAAAACAAAAAACAACAGGGATCCTCTTAGATCTTAAAACAGCAAAGCAAGGAAGGAAGAGGTTCCAGAAACTTTTAAAAGTATAAGACACTTTAGTGTCCAGATCAAGGGTGTGGATGGCAGGTCACAGCCGCCAGAGCTGGCCTAAAGGCTCGTTTCCTCTCCCCAAAGCCAGGGCAACCCCAGGGAGCCCTCCACCAGCAGCCAGTCCACACAGGCAGAATGCTGACCAAGAGAAAGCTCCATGCCAACGAGCCTTCCCCACTTGGAAAGAAGGGCCACACAGGATAGTTAAAAGTTCCCTCCTCTCATCCTTGTTCCCTTCAGGACTACAATTGAGGAAGGAAAGTAGCGTCCCATGTCACTCTGATCCATTCCCCAGCTGCCCTGGCTCTGATGCCCCAATACTTGGCATTTACCACAGCCTGTCTGAGCTCAGAACCAGGTGCCCAAAGTTCACTGGGGAGAAGTGGGGTGGTGAAAGGGCTGGGTGTGACACCAAATATCTTTATTTGCAGTCATCAATGGGGCCGTTTCTTGCTGCTTATTTGTTTGCTGGCCTGTTCTTCCAGCTGCATGGCCAAGCGTAAGGCCTTGATGTCATCTGGAAGGAAGGAGACGTGGTACACTAGGGGTTAGAGGGTGTCTCAGAGGCCCCACTCCCTCAGAGCAGAGCTGCCATCACCTGCAAAGACCCCACCCTGCAGCTCCCCATCCAGCTGCACCCACCTTGCAGGGCTGAGAAGTGCTTGGCTTGCTGGGCCAGGGCAGACTCGGTCTTGTTCACAAAGGTCTCCAGGTCGTAGTCGGGCTGCTCTGTCATCTCGGCCAGCTCAAGCCAGCTTGGCCCTTGCTGCAATGACACAGGGAGCACCTTGCCGGTTCAAACAATGACCAAACTAATTTAGCAAATCATTCCTAACTGCAATGCAAATGGCCATTCCTCCAGATGGCCCACCCCCTGCCTCCCAACCCTCTCCTGCAGAAGTCCCCAGACTCAATTCTTCCTCTTCCATATCCCAGACTTGTCCCTATCCCTTATATCAAATGAATGTTATCATCTTTCTTGATGCTCAAGCCAGAAATCTGAACAAGTTTACTCTTTCACCCTGTTGTTCCCAAATCCTACCAAGTCCACCCTTTAATGGTTCTTGAGTATCATGGCCACTGCCACACTCAGTCTAGCCACCATCTTTTTCCAACAATCTCCTAATGGCTCTCAACTCCTAAGTGCCTCTACTCTCTCCCCCCATGTTCACAAACTAGGCTTCACACCGCGGGTACAGTGATGTACCCAAAGCTCTGATATGACCTTGGCACCACTCTCTGAAACTTCCTTCAAAGGCATACACTGTCCTCCTAACAAAGTCTAGGCCTCTGGTCTGAACCATAAGGCCCTTTAGCATCAAGTCCCTGCTGACCTATCCACAGCTTAATCTCCCTTCATCATCAGCTCACTCCTTTTGCTCTGATCAGAGCAAACTTCTCATTCTTCATTAAAGTACCATGTCCTTTTAAACATTTGTACCCCTGAGTACTCAAGGGAGGGAGGACATGCCTAAGCATTTATCTTTCACATTCCCTCTTCCGTTCCAAGGGCCTCAAGCTCTTCCTTCCTGCTCTGCACCGAGGACCCCATTGTTACGGTGCCCTTTCGGGCCTCTCCCCTCCACCTGCTCTTCCACAGTAGGCGTCATGGCAGTGCTAGCACCTGTCACTTACTAAACACTGACCACATGGTGGGCACTGCTGAGTGCTTTCTTTTCTTTTTCTTAAAATACATTTTTTATTTCAGAGAGGGAGAGACAGAGATAGAAACATCAGTGATGAGAATCAATCATTGGCTGCCTCCTGCACGCCCCCTACTGGGGATCAAGGCTGCAACCCAGCATGTGCTCTGACCAGGAATCAAACTGTGACTTCCTGGTTCATAGGTCGACACTCAACCATTGAGTCATGCTAGCCAGGCTGCCGAGCACTTTAAAAGCACATTAGCCCTAGCCAGTTTGGCTCAGTGGATACAGTGTCGACCTGCAGATTGAAGGGTCCCTGGTTTGATTCCAGTCAAGGGCAGGTACCTCTGTTGCAGGCTCAACCCCCAGACCCCCAATCCTGGTTGGGGCGCAGGTGGGAGGCAACCAATGGATATATCTCTCTCACATCGATGTTTCTTTCAGTCTCTCCCCCTCTTTCTAAAAGTCAATGAAAAATATCCTTGGGTGAGGATTAAAAATAAATAAGTAAATAAATAAATAAAATGCATATCATTTAACCCTCAGACAAAACCATCCTGTCTTAGCCATCTTAAGAATGAAGAAACTGAGGTCCAATGAGGCTAAATGACTTTCACAAGGAAATCACTTATAAATAAAATAATCAGGGCTGAACAAGTCTTACTTCAGGGCCTACTACCCATACTTTATGTTTTTGGTCCTTGGTTGCAGCACAGGGGCTGGCATACAGAAAGTACTCACCGAACATTCACTGAATAACAAGGTCCCTGCACATAAACCACCCTCCAAGACCCCCAATTAGGAGCATGGTGGAGAGAGACTAGCTCCGGCTAGGATGGAGGAAAGCTTGCGTGCCAGGCTAAGGAAGAGGGTGTGGTATTAGCTGCCCTAGAAGAACGGATGGGTGAATAGGTAAAGAATTGAGGAATGCGAGGGTAGAGGGCTGCCTCTTGCCAGGTCAACCTGAAGACCTGTGGAAGCAAAGCCCAGGTCACATTCAGGCAATGGTGCTGAGCACAGCGGCGGGCCTGTGCTGGGGTGGATATGCCAGGGCCAGCTGCCCACCTGGACAATCTCCTTGAGCTCTTCAATGGCCCTCTCCTCCAGCTCCCTGATCTGAGTCATGGCTTCATTAAAGCTGGACATCTGGGAAGACAGTTCCTCTTCTTCCTTGGAAAACTAAAAGGAGAGACACAGAGTATGGCCCAGTTCCCATCTCAGCAGGCCATGTTTCTGTCTTGCTAGGCCCCACCCTGCTCCTTACATTGCTTGTGACCAGAGACTCCTGAAAGCTGGCTTCTGTCTCTTCTGTTTCCATTTGAATTGGCTGCTCCCCACTGGGCCCACTGTGGGGGCTCAGCTCCTTGACCCTGAGGAAACAAGAAGGTTTCTGATCCCATAGCAACCTTGTTGGCACTCACAAGAGTGCTGTACCACTTAAGACTGCCAGCCTTGAGGCTTCAAGGGGATGGAGGATCAGCTTTGCCTCTGGCCTAGGAAAAGACCCTCATGCATGCTGACTCCCTACCAAGGCCTGGAGGGGATGGGGACAGACCTAGCATCATGTCACAATTCCGGAACCTCAGGTTCACGGAATCATGGAAGAGTAAACAGTAAACACTGAGTCCCAGAGCCTCCTCCCTTTTTCATCACCGCCATTCCTTTCTCCTCTCCCACATCCTGCTCCCCAGCCCACAGGGCCATAGGTACTGGTACCTGTCTGCGTATCTTAGTGTATTTAAAGTATATTCACAGGAGCTTATGCCTGGTGAGATCATGGCAATCTGCAAAAGAAGGAATGAATGGTTAAAGGTCGAGGATCATGGAAAGAGGCTGCCAGGAGGAGTTTCTCCAAGCTACTGGACCCTCCGGGATTGGGGAGAGCTCATGAAGCACCCATTCTAGCAGGCAACTTGCTTCACTGCAAATTAAAGCTCCTGAAAAAGTTGGTTCCCTGCCTTTAAAGGCACATCTTATGAGACCTCCTTCTTTCTCTCTTCACTGCCCCATTCCTCACACCGAGGTCACACCTTAAGGCTCTGTGGCTCCAGGAGCCCTCATGTCATCCAGGCTCAGGATGGTGCCTGAGGGAGAAGGCGTTAGAGCTTAATCTGAAATCCCCATCTTCCCTGCAGACATGGGAGAGGATATTCCTGGAGGGGAGCAGACCCTAGCTAGAAGGGCTTGTGGATAAAATAAGGAAGGGATAAAAAGCTATTCAAGGCCATAGCCCTTCCCGTATTCTAGGCTGGAAGCCAAGGAATACGAGGGAGGTCACAGAAGCCAGGATGCCTCTCTCTTGCTTTCCCAAAGGTCCTCCTTCTGAATTTTAGAGCCTCCTTTCCACCAGGTAAGGGAGGAATGACTCCCCCAAACCCAGAGCTGCGGGGATATACGGAGTTCCTCCTTTCCTCCCCTGGGGTAGGAAAGAGGAGCCTGGAACTGAAAGGCAGGGATGAAGCTCAGTCAAGTTAGAGTCTGGAAACCCAGACGGCCAAGGGCACCGGGCCTCCTGCCCAGGATGGGCCTAGATGATGTCCCGCACCACCGCCACAGCGCCCCTACTCACCATACAGGTCCTTGAGTTCTCCCCGATAAAGGAGTCCCGCAGCACCTGTGTCAGCTTGCTCTCGCGGAATGGGGTGTGAGCCTTGTTCTGTCCCAGGGCCCTGATGCACTCCTGTGGGGCACCAAGTGCAACTGAGGGCCTTTCCTTAATCTCCACTGCCCACTTTCTCGCCGCGACCAGCAGTCCCCACCTCTAGCTAGCCCCTGCTACCTTCAGAGCCAGGAGACTTTTGTTGATTTCTGCGCCTTCCATGCGGGTCTGCCGGTCAGCACTGGAAGTGTCTGCACCTCGTTCGTTCCCTGCCAGATCCACCAAAGAGAACTTGCCATGCACTCTCCCTTTGGCTCGAAGGAGAATCTGGAAGCAGGCATGGGAGCGGGAAGAGTTGGAGTTGGCAAATGTCTGTCCAGAGGTCCTGTGGTAAAGGAGGGCAAAGAAAGGCTATGACCTTCGGAAGTCACCAGCCACCCCAGCAGTAAATTCTCTGGTAAGAGAGGGACAATGGTCAGAACTCTAAGAAGTCCTGTGTCTTCGTCCCAGGTTTCTGTTCTGCCTTCTCTGGGCAGAAGCTCTCCCTCCAGTAGAGGAGCTGGTAAGTTTTCCTGGCAGCCGCAGTACTGGATTCTATGCTAGGGGCATGGCCAGACCTGGGGGCCCATAAGGACACGGGGAAAGATGAGCTACCTCTGTTGCAGGGCACACAGGGAAAGAGGGGTTGTCATGAACCACTTGCCAAAACGTGAGGGCCCTGCAGAGGGCAGCTCGCTCCCCGAGCCTCCAATGAACCAGCCTAGGGCCTGGAAGAAGAGCACTTCCCTAAAGAGCTATGGCTCCAGCACTTTCAGCCTAGAACATACCCAGAGTTCCTGCCTCCCATCAAGAAAGGAAGCCTGCCTTGGTTAGATTTAAGACACTTTGAGAGGAACCAAGATGGCAAAGTTAAACAACTAATCTGCTGCCTCGCACAACAATTTCAAAAATACAACTAAAAGACAAAACATCTAACCAGAGAGGTGGAAAGAAAGAAGAATCCAAAAGTGTGAGGATAGTGTAAGGAGCCTCTGGGGTGGCTTTAAGCGTACCAATATCCGAATTTTTGGGGTGCCAGAAGAAGAGAGAGAGAGCAAGATACTGAAAACCTATTTGAAGAAATGACAGAAAACTTCCCCCACCTGGTGAAAGAAATAGACTTACAAGTTCAGGAAACGCACAGAACCCCAAACAAGAGGAATCCAAAGAGGACCACACCAAGACACATCATAATTAAAATGCCAAGGGCAAAAGACAAAGAGAGAATCTTACAAGCAGCAAGAGAAAAACAGTTAGTTACCTACAAGGGAGCACCCATACGATTATCAGCTAATTTCTCAACAGAAACTATGCAGGCCAGACGGGAGTGGCAAGAAATATTCAAAGTGATGAATAGCAGGAACCTACAACCAAGACTACTCTACCCAGCAAAGTTATCATTCAGAATTGAAGGGCAGATAAAGAGCTTCACAGATAAGAAAAAGCTAAAGGAGTTCATCACCACCAAACCAGTATTATATGAAATGCTGAAAGGAATTCTTTAAAAAGAGGAAGAAGAAAAAGATAAAAATTATGAACAACAAATACATATCTATCAACAAGTGAATCTAAAAGTCAAGAGAATTAAAAATCTGAGGAACAGAATAAACTGGTGAACATAATAGAATCAGAGGCATAGAATGGGAGTGGATTGATAATTCTCAGGGGGAAAGGGGTGTCTGTGTGGGGAGTACAGGAAGAGACTGGACAAAATCATACACCTATGGATAAGGACAGCGGGGGGAGGTAAGGGCAGAGGGGGAGTGGGAACCGGGTGGTGGGGAGATATGGGGGGAAAAAAGGAGAAACAACTGTAATCTGAACAATAAAGATTTATTTAAAAATAAATAAATAAATTATAATATAAACATAACAAAAAAAGACACTTTGAGTTGCTCCTGATGAGCCTCTTAGAGACCTCTTACCACAGAGGCCTTCACGTCCTCCCCAAGCCGGGGAGAGCAGGGCTCTGTGGAACCAGATGGGATCAGAGCTAGTCTGTCACCTGAACTGGCATGAGAAAGTAGCCCCTTCCCCTCACCAGAATTCTGACCTGCAGGCACTGCCTATGTCGATCATCTTGATGACATCGTCAGCACAGTTAACCAGGTGCTCCTGCAGCCCCAGCACCTGCACCTGCTGCTTCCCATCCTCCAGCACGCGCAGCTTGGCCTTCTTGTTTAGCAAATCGAACACCTGTGCCGGGCAGGGGAACAAGGCTAAGGCCATCAGGCACTGGGCACCCCACCCGACGCCTCCCTCCTTCAGGGCCTATCCCAGCTTAGACAAGGGCAGGCAGCAGGAAGGGAAGACAGAACCTGAGCTGGGCAGACTAGCAGAGGGTGTGGGTTCTGAATTGAGCTGCCTCAGCTTGATGTGATTCTAATGCTTCACTAGCTGTGTGAACCTGGGTAAGCACTTAACCACCTGCAGCATAGTGATGGTAACACTTACTTGTAGGGTTGTTGTGATTAATAAGTGAATTGAAACAAGTAAAGTGCTTAGAACATAATGTCATATTAGCAGCCCTGCCTGGCCGGGTAACTCAGTTGGTTGGTCTCTTCTCTACACGCCAAGGTTGCAGGCTCAATCCCTGCCAGATCTACCAAAGAGACACATACAAGAATCACCCTGCCCTGGCTGGTGTGGCTCAGTTGGAGTGTTGTCCCATACACCAGAGGGTTTCAGGTTCGATCCCTGGTTGGGGCACATACCCAGGTTGCAGGTTCGATCTCTGGTAGGGGCGAGTGCGGGAGGCAACTGATTGATGTTTCTCACATCGATATTTCTCTCTCTCTCCCTCTCCTTTCCTCTCTCTCTAAAATCATTGGGGACATATCCTTGGGTGGGAGGATTAAAAAAAAAAAGAAAGAATTGCCCAGCCAGTGTGGCTCAGTATTTGAGCATTGACCCATCATGAACCAGGAGATCACAGTTCAATTCCAGGTCAGGGCACATGCCTGGGTTGCAGATTGATCCCCAGTAGGGGGCGTGCAGGAGGCAGCCAATCAAATGATTCTCTCGCATCACTGATATATCTCTCTCTCCCTTTCCCTTCCTCTCTCTGAAATTAATAAAAACATATTTTAAAAAAAAAAGAATCAACCAAATGAATGCATAAATAAGTGGAACAACAAATCTGTTTCTCCCCCTCTAAAATCAACAATTTTTAAATATTAAGCAAAAATCAACACAGCTATTATTATCTGCTCTAAGGAAAGCAACTCTGCAAAAATGAAGAGAGTTGTATGTGAGTATTTATTCACTATACACACAGAGAGGGGGGTTGGGAGGAAGAGAGGATGAATATGAGAATATGGGTGATCAAAGGGAAAAGAGTTGTGAAGGAGGTGGGTTGAGGGAGCACAGGGCACACTCAAGGCAAACCTCCAATCTGAGAAGAGCCCTGCAGAGTATTCTTGTCATACTTGTTGACTCTTTTTTTTTTAAAGCCCGATTACAGCTTTTTTTTTTCCCCAAGTATTTTTTTTATTGATTTCAGAGAGGAAGGGAGGAGAGAGAGATAGAAACATCAATGATAGAGAATCACTGATTGGCTGCCTCCTGCACGCCCCACACTGGGGATCGAGCCCACAAGCCAGGCATGTGCCCTTGACCGGAATCGAACCCGGGACCCCTCAGTCTGCAGGCCAAAGCTCTGATCCATTGAGCCAAAACAGCCAGGGCACTTGTTGACTCGAATACCATCCCACCATCAGACGAAACCCCCATACGTCACAGCAGCGCTTCACAGTCCACAGATTGTTTGGCTTCTACTATTTCTAGCCAACCTCAAGGTTTTTGAGAGTTCAGGGGCCCCAACAGTCTAAACAGGGTCTCCTTGTCAGCTACCTTCCCATTATAGATCTCAAAGAACGTCACATAGACTTCCAGGCCCAGGTTCCGGTAGCGGGGCTGATTCTTCATGAGGAAGACATCCTGGGCTATGGGAGAGAGCATGGATTAAGTAAGCAATTTGCTTGCTGTGCCCAACCCCACGACGGCAGAAGACACTACTCACAGGCCATTGCATAGATTCCTTTGGATGCATTCTGGGCTTTCCCAGAGAGGCCTCCGCCCATAGTCTGCAAAAGGAAGGGACAGAAGCCTTGGTAAAGGGCCTCTGGCCGAGGCTAGAGCACGACCGGCTCCATCACCCCAGTGGGCCACACCGAAGTTGGGAGGCTGGACCCGTGAAGGCACCTCTCTGCACCTGGCACAACAAGTGTTATCTGGTGATGGAGCATCTACACTGAGGGGGTTTTCTACACAAAACTCACTGTCTTCCTTTTCAGGGACCCAGAGCAGCCCCATGGGCAAACTCATACCCTGCCATGCTTGAATACTCACATGCGTCTTGCCACTTCCTGTCTGGCCATATGCAAAACAGGTCGCTTTTCCGCCTTGGAAAATTGTGTGTACCAGTGGCCTTGCTGTGAACCTAGCAGAAAGGATAGGGAAGAGTGTATTATATCTGACCAAAGTGTGTACCCTGGAACACGGTCCTGCTGCCCTTCCCCTGCAGAACTTCTGGGTCCTCCATTCCTCCTTCCAAGCACCAGTACTCCTCTCCTGCAAAGGGGTCCCACCTGACCTCAGCCCCACTTACAAATCTGAAATTCTCCTAGCCAACCAGAGGAGGGAAAGGGGGGCTGGACTGACTTGCCATGAGCAAGTGGATGGCCCACACTCTAACTGAGCAACCAGCCACTCCTGACTCTGAAGACATAGATGAAAGCCTGAACTCAGCAGCTGACTTCCAGCAGAAGACACACTACAAAGATCAAAGGAAGCCCTCTAAAGTAGGAGTCAAAAATGTTATAGTCTTTGTGGACCATGTAGCTATGTCACATTAAAAAACAACAATCCTTTAAAAACATAAAAAACAGCCCGGCTGGCGTGGCTCAGTGGCTGAGCATCGACCTATGAACCAGGAGGTTGCAGTTCGATTCCCAGTCAGGGCACATGCCCAGGCTGCAGGCTCAATCCCCAGTGGGGGGCATGCAGGAGGCAGCCTATCAGTGATTCTCTCTCATTATTGATACTTCTCTCTCTCTCTCTCCCTCTCCCTTCCTATCTGAAATCAATAATAAAAATATATATTTTTTTAAAAACATTCTTGGTTTTAGAGCCATATAAAAAGGGACTGTGAACCAAATTGGACCCAAGTTTGTCAACTTGTAGTTTGGAGCACTGTTGTCCAATAGAACTTTCTGTGCAGATGGAAATGTTCTAGATCTGTGCTGTCCAATAGTAGCCACTTCCACATGGGACTGGTGAAGCACCTGAAAGGTGGCTTATGTGATTGAATAATTTAATTTTTAATTTTACTTAACTTTTATTAAACAGCTACATGAGGCTGTGGGTGCTTTATTAGACAGAGCAGTCCTAGAGTTTGCTGAGTCTGCAAAGCCCAGGCGGTAACAGGGTGGCTGCACAAGATACTGGAAGAATCCCTGAAGCCTGCCCAGCCTCAGAGAATGCAATGGGTAATACCTCACTTCTGATCCACTCAAAGATGCACTGCTAATGCTGCAAAATGGCATATGGCAGCCCAGGAACCAGAACCAGAATTAGAACCAGAGCCAGGGCCAGAGCCAGAGCCAGCTCTATGTGAGCTGATCCAAAGAAACATGGCCTCACCTCCTATTTTGTTGAGAACCCCACCTTCTCACCTCCAAATCTGCCAACCTGCCCGACCCACATTCTCTGCTCCTTCCCATTACAATGGAGTGTCCCTGCTCTATCACAGGCCACCTGTTCGCCTTCTGCTTGTTCTCTGAAGCACCTTCCCTCAGACTTCTCTCCTGCAGTTCCCCACTCCCTTTTCTTCCGGTGCATCATCTCCATTGACATGCAAATGTGCTCTGTATCTCCCATCTTAATAAAAATATCCTTGGTGCCCAGCAGGCGTGGCTCAGTGGTTGAGCACTGACCTATAAACTAGGAGGTCACAGTTCAATTCCCGGTCAGGGCCCATGCCCAGGTTGTGGGCCCGCTGGATCCCCAGTGTGGGGAGTACAGGAGGCAGCCGATCAATGATTCTCTCTCATCATTGATGTTTCTATCTCTCTCTCCCTCTCCCTTCCTTTCTGAAATCAATAAAAATACATTAAAAAATGAAATAAAACATGAGGAGGCCAGGAAGGGCTTTAGAGTCCAGCATGTCTGCGAGCAGTGTTACCGCAGTGTCTTGCATGGAAAAGACCAAATAGGACGAGGGAAGGTGGCGGGGGGTGGGGGGGGGGGTAAGAAGAGGCAAGGGACTAACCTATAGATGACTTCATTTGAAGCTGTTTCATCAAATGCAAAGTCAAAGCAGAACGACTGGTTCTCCAGATACTTTGTTAAGTCCACTTTTAACTTGGGCTCATGTACGAAGAGGAGACACTTGCTAGGAATGGAAATCACATCAATTTCTTTCTTGGCCAATTCTGCAGAAGGAGAGTATTTTCAGAGGATGTTCCCTGGACACAGGAATCCTCTTTTACTTCAAAGCCCCTTTCTGACTGACTGGAGTTTACCTTGTTTATTCAGCGGGCGTTTCCTAACACAAACGCATATCCTGTGCTCTTCTATCTTCAAGAGAATGAGAGGAGACAACCAACCAACAGAAGGTTAGGGCGGTATTAAAGAAAGCTGCTCCCGAGCCCCTCCCCTCCAATCCCAGGTCTGGCTCAGTCAGGAGCCAAGATCTAACACTAGGACCCTGCCTCCCCATTAGTTACTCAAGAGCACAGAAGGTAAGGTGGGGGTAGAGGGAAGTTTATAAAAATCAGACCCTCATCTAGGCCTCACTAATTCCAACTCACCAAAGGATCTTAAAAATACCCTCAACGTTGAGGGAAGATTTCTCGATGCTCTCCTTTAAAGTTGTCTGTCTCTTAATTGCAAACCTACTCAGGAAGGGGAGGTAGAAGCCTTTTGGGTTTACTTACAGGATCAGTCATAGTAAGGGGATGACAATCCAAGGTAGCCCGAAATTCTTTAATCATCCGGGCAAATTCCCAGTTTGGAAAGCTGTTGTCATACTCCTGTTTGGGACAAGAGCAAAAAAACACTGACTGCTAAGATGTAAGTGCTCTTAGACTTCAGTACTAAGTAAAAGCAACATCTCTCCTTGTGCAATTGGCCCATCCCCCACACCATCTCACTTCCTCCCACCCTGACTCAAGGCTGAGAACCCAGGAACAAAGCCCTGGGAATAGAGACTGGCAGGGGGGCCTAGGCATGCACCAAACCACTCTAGGAACTGGGGTGAGGGCCACTTAGGAGATCAGAAGGCTGGGATTCCCCAGAGCAATGAACCCAACTAAGGGGAAATGCTCCTAACTAGACCTGCATTGCTGCACCTCCACCACACACAGCTAGGAGGTTGGGGAAACAGGCAACTGTGCTGTATGACAGGCATGCCCACTGAACGGTCAGCATGAAATGGTCCCCACGTGAAGGCCCTCAGAAGAATATCTGACTTATTGTTCTCTGAATCCTGACGAGATACCAGTTAAGCTTACTGGATATCAGAATTGGAGCCTCAGTAATGCTGGGGCCCAACTTGTATCTGTGTTGCCGTTAACACTGCAGTTAAGGATACCTGTCAAAAAACCCTTGCCCTAGCTTCCCAAGAAAGATACCTGAGCTCGCTTGGTTCTCATTTCAGAGATCTGGGCCCTCTTCTCTTCTCGTTTGTTCTTCATTTTTTCCATTTCCTTCACAATACATGATTTCCTCCGAACTAGGGGAGGAAAAGCTCATTCTTTTACTTGTCTAGGCCAGCCAGCCTGTTCTTCTCCAGCTGCTGTACTGAGTCCTGGGCCTTTCCTAGGACTAGGCCTTCTCAAGACCTTTGCACTTAAATCACCATATGCAAGGAGAGGAAGCAGATGTGACTCTTGGGATGGTAAACTCACCAAGTAAAGATTTGCCCACATGAGTACTCCAGGTCTAACCCAAACTCTCCCCATACCTCTGTGGCATTTTCTCAACAACCAGAGAGGTGAGACCATCACTGCTTAGTCTTAATGGTTACTTTAGGCCAGTGGTCGGCAAACTGCGGCTCGCGACCACTGGGATAAGGGCTTAATCACAAGGAACAGCAGCAGCCTGTAATTATTGGAATCGAGTGTCTAGGTCAGTGGTTGACAAACTCATTAGTCAACAGAGCGGCAAACCGAGGCTCGCCACATGCGGCTCCTGAGCCACAGTTTGCCGACCTCTGCTCTAAGCTGTTCTTCAGGTGTCAGCCAAGACACTATTGTTGTGACAACACCTCAATTACATTAGAAGGTTTCTGCCAGCTTAAGGGGAAGGGATCACCTTTGTGCAAAATTGATTCCAAGGCCACAGGGAAACATGCCCCCAAGTGACAAATGCAGTTTGAACTCGGGTGCCACGGCAGTCCAGGTCTAAAACAGAATGAAACTGTCCTGCACTAGGAGTAGGGCAGCAGACAGCTCAGCATGTCTACCTGAGTTCACCGCGTTTGCAGAAGAGCTGCCTCGCACGGAATGGACTTGCTCTTCTACCTCCTCGCTGACCATCGTAAATGGTATTTCAGCCACTGCAGGGCAGGAGTTCCGAGGGGGGCCAGCTGTGAGGAAACAAGAGTCATTGGAGAAGCCGGCAGGCTACTGCAGCTGCACTCAGCTGAGCCCTCGTGGCTCATGGACCAGGAGGATGGCTACTGACTGCCAGCTCAGCAAGAGCTCGGGCTCCTATAGTGTGAGCAGAACTTGGGTTTTTGCCTTTATCTCAACCCATACCCTGAACCGGACCAGTATCTCTGCAGGGGCTGGCTCCTGGGTCAAGAAATCTTGTCTACCCCGCCCTGGCTGGTTTTGCTCGTGGTTAGAGCATTGGCCTATGGACCAAAGGGATGCAGGTTTGATTCCTGGTCAAAAGCACATATCTTGGTTACAGGCTCCAACCCAGGCCCTGGTCAGGATGCATGCAGGAGGCAACCGATCGATATGGCTCTCACATAGATGTTTCTCTGTCTCTCCCGCTTCCACTCTCTCTAAAAAAAAAAAATCAATGGAAAAAATAGCCTCAGGTGAGGATTAACAAAAAACACACACACACACAAAAGATCAATGGGGCCGAAACCGGTTTGGCTCAGTGGATAGAGCGTCGGCCAGTGGACTCAAGGGTCCCAGGTTCGATTCCGGTCAAGGGCATGTACCTTGGTTGCAGGCAAATCCCCCAGCGGGGGGTGTGCAAGAGGCAGCTGATCAATGTTTCTCTCCCATCGATGTTTCTAACTCTCTATCCCTCTTCCTTTCTCTTTGTAAAAAAATCAATAAAATATATTAAAAAAAAAAAAAAAGATCAATGGGAAAAAATATCCTCAGGTGAAGATTAAAAAGAAAGAAAAGGGTGAGTAACTCAGTATGGGCTTCACCATGAAGGGAAAAGCCTTTTAAGGCCTGAATTCCTTAGGCTTGACCCAAGCATGGGTTCTTAGGCCAAGTCTTTCTACTCACTGGGAGAAAAGCCAGGCCTTTCTGACTTTCAAAAGCCTTGGAACTCAAAACAAAACAAAACAGCCTTGGAACTCGGGTGGTTAACAGGAGCAAAGACTGAAAAGTCAGCAATAATAAAAACATGAGCAAAACTAAACGTACAGATTTCAACCCTGAAAGGTACAACCCGTGACAATTCATTACTTCCCATACTTGGTCATGATCCTTTACCTTCATTTTGTAAGAGCTAAATTTGATATATGTAAGATGTAATGGCTGTGTATCTTACAAAATCTTCATCTACTTTATGTATCTAATAAAAGTTGACAATTGCCTGGCCGGCGTGACTCAGTGGTTGAGCACTGACCCATGAACAGGGAGGCATCGGTTCAATTCCCAGTCAGGGCACATGCCTGGGTTGCAGGCTTGATCCCCAGTGCAGGAAGCAGCCAATCAATGATTCTCTCTCATCATTGATGTTTCTATTTCTCTCTCCTTCTCCCTTTCTCTCTGAAATCAATAAAAATATATTAAAAAATAATACCTTAATCAATAAAGAAAAAAAAAATTGCCCTAACCGGTTTGGCTCAGTGGATAGAGCGTTGGCCTGTGGACTGAAGGGTCCCAGGTTCGATTCCGGTCAAGGGCATGTACCTTGGTTGCGGGCACATCCCCAGTGGGGAGTGTGCAAGAGGCAGTTGATCGATGTTTCTCTCTCATCGATGTTTCTAACTCTCTATTCCTCTCCCTTCCTCTCTGTAAAAAATCAATAAAATATATATATATTTAAAAAGAATTATGTCTCTTTTACAGAGCTCTGTGGCCTTCTGGGGACACAGTACTGATATGTATTATTAAAAATATTCTCATTAGTTCCTGTACGCCCCGTAACAAAACCTTGATGCCAATCATTTTCAATTAAAAAAAGATAATGGATCAAATTTTCATTAAACCAGAGTAAGTAAGTAAGTAAGTAAGTAAGTAAATGGAATTCAGGATTGTAGGTTTCGTTGGGGGCTTAGGAGCTGGAAAGAGTACCTGAGGGGGACTTTTGGGTGCTGGTAATGCTCTGTTTGATCTAGGTGTTAGTTATATGAGTGTGTTCAAGAACTGTATATACGCAATGATGTGTTCACTTTTCTGTGTTTATGTTTCAAGTAAGGGGGAAAAAAAGATTTTTTCCAGATAAGGGAGCTGTGGGGCAGGGGCAGAAGAATACTAAGTACTAAGCCAGGGTATGTAGAAATCTTAGGATATTCCAGAACAGATTCAGGAAATGTGTGAGGAGCTGCTCCAGGGCGTCAAACAGGGAGAACAGATTCATTACTCACTAGGAACTAAGAACTGCTTGCGGGAATTGGCACGCACGGGCAGGTCCACCTCCATACCATCCTCCTTGGGGGTGACGTGAACCTCTGAGAGAGTGGACATGCGAGTGGAGCGGCTTCGGAGACCTGAAGAACCGGGGACAATCAGTGTAGCATGATATGGAGGGCTGGTGGAGCAACCCTTCAGATTCTATACAGGGTGAGATGGGTCCTGACCACCAGGAAAGGAAAAATTAGACAGGCTAAGTACTAGTGACCCCAAAACTAATTTGTTCACATTCTGCAAACCTGAGAGCTCCTCAGGGCAAGGATTTCTCCCACAAGAGCATCTGTCATGAGCAAATGGAGGGATCTACAGCCAATATGAAGTCATTTCTGGAGAGAAAGACCTAATCCTGCACCTGCCATTCTACAGTGTTCTTCCCATACCTCAAAACAGTAGAAGATAAATAGCAGTATTCCCACCTGATGGAAGGGAACATTAAAGTTCAGAGAAATTAAGCAACTTGTCTAATGTCATTTAATTGTAAGAGTCAGAGCCAGGATGTGAACCCAGGACTGTCAGATTCCAAAATCTGGGCTTTTCCCACAGCTTCAGGAAGCTTTACAGAGCCGAACTTGGGCCACACATCAGAAACCCAGGGAATCAGTTACCTTGATTTTCTAGAATAATGCTTAACTGAGAGAAACAAATGAGTTATATTTAAATTCTTGTTCATTTCTACCCATCTATATAGTTTTCCTACATAAAGAGAAACAATCCTATCTATACTAATAGCCTAGGTGGTTGTCACGCCCTCACACATCACACCCTAACATCATCACAAGATGGCCACACGCACAGTGGAGGCAGGGCCTGGCAGGCCGTGGCAGGGGAGGGCAGTTGGGGGCCATCAGGCCAGCAGGGGAGAGCAGTTAGGGGCCATCAGGCTGGCAGGGGAGGGGAGTTGGGGGCCATCAGGGGAAGGCAGTTGGGGCCATCAGGCCTGCAGGGGAGGGCAGTTGGGGGCCATCAGGCCGGCAGGGGAGGGCAGTTGGGGGCCATCAGGCTGGCAGGGAAGGGCAGTTGGGGGCCATCAGGCCGGCAGGGGAGAGTTAGGTGTCAATCAGGCAGGCAGGCAGGCGAGCATTAGGAGCCAGCGGTCCCAGATTTTGAGAGGAATGTCTGACTGCTGGTTTAGGCCTGATCCCGGGCCTAAACAGGCAGTAGAACACCACCCGAGGGATCCCAGATTGAAGAGGGTGCAGGCTGGGCTGAGGGACCCCTCCCATGCACGAATTTCGTGCACTGGGCCTCTAGTATATATATAAAAGGTTAAGTGATCAACCATATGCCCGTACGTCCAACTGACAGGCTGGTACATATGACATGCACAGGCAATTTAAAATAAATGTTGACTTGCGCATGTGCGATACGTATAAAGCTCTCAAAATGGATATTATTGAAATCCCTCATAAAATGATTTGTAACGGATCTATTATTGAAGCTACCTTTGGAAATAGCATATCTGTAGATATTAAAAACATATCTAGCCCTAACCGGTTTGGCTCAGTGGATAGAGCATCGGCTTATGGACTCAAGGGTCCCAGGTTCAATTCCGGTTAAGGGCATGTGACCTTAGTTGCAGGCACATACCCAGTAGGGAGTGTGCAGGAGGCAGCTGATCAATGTTTCTAACTCTCTATCCCCCTCCCTTCCTCTCTGTAAAAAATCAATAAAATATATTTTTAAAAAAAGAAAAATATATACATCTAAACGTGCAATTCTTTGTCCTAAAAATGAGCACATTCATAAATTAAATGAATAAATTTTGGATACACTTGATGGAGATTTTCACACCTATTGGAGTGATGATTCCATTGATTCAACAGATGATGCCGAAAAGGAAAATTTTCCCATCGAATTTCTTAATAGTGTTTCTCCTTCGGGAATGCTGTGTCATAAATTAAAATTGAAAGTAGCTGAAACCGGTTTGGCTCAGTGGATAGAGCGTCGGCCTGTGGACTGAGAGGTCCCAGGTTCGATTCCGGTCAAGGGCATGTACCTTGGTTGCGGGCACATCCCCAGTGGGGGGTGTGCAGGAGGCAGCTGATCGATGTTTCTCTATCATCGATGTTTCTAACTCTCTATCCCTCTCTCTTCCTCTCTTCTTCTTCATTCTACTGTTCAATAAAAAAATCAATAAAATATTAAAAAAAAACAAAAACTGAAAGTAGGTGCAATCACCATGCTACTGAGAAATCTTAATAGTAAATGGGGTCTTTGTAATGATACTAGATTATCAAAAGATTTCGACCTAACATAATCGAAGCTGAAGTATTAACAGGATCTGCAGAAGGAGAGGCTGTTCTGATTCCAAGAATTCATTTGTCCCCGTCTGACACTGGCCTCCCATTTAAATGAATTCAAAGACAGTTTCCCGTGATGCCAGCATTTGTGATGACTATTAATAAATCACAAGGACAAACTCTAGACAGAGTAGGAATATTCCTACCTGAACCCAATCTCGGACATGGTCAGTTATATGTTACTTTCTCTCTACTTCAAAGAGCATGTGATGTTAAAGTTGTAAATACTTCATCACAAGGGAAATTAGTCAAGCACTCTGAAAGTGTTTTTACTCTTACTGTGGTGTATAGGGAGATATTAGAATAAGTTTAATAAGTTTATCAGTCATTGTTTTTATCAATGTTGTTTTTATATCATGTTTTTGTTGTTTTTATGTCTTTGTTGTTATATCATGCTGTTATTGTTTATTTATCAATTTATATATTATTTTCATATACATTTTACTAATTTTCTTTCATCTCTGACACTTCTATTATAGAGAAAGGGCAAATAGCAATATTAAAATATTTCTTCTAGCCGAAACCGGTTTGGCTCAGTGGATAGAGCGTTGGCCTGCGGACTCAAGGGTCCCAGGTTCAATTCCGGTCAAGGGCATGTACCTTGGTTGCGGGCACATCCCCAGTGGGGAGTGTGCAAGAGGCAGCTGATCGATGTTTCTCTCTCATCGATGTTTCTAACTTTCTATCCCTCTCCCTTCCTCTCTGTAAAAAATCAATAAAATATATTAAAATATATATATATATATTTCTTCTAATTAATCTCCTTTCAATGTGCACCAATCCGTGCACCGGGCCACTAGTTCACCTATAATATAAGTCATACATTTGGAAACAGAACATGTGGAGTCATGTAGGCCAAGATCAACTTGTACTGAATTTCTGGGTCTCCTAAATTTAGGTTGATCTGATGGCTCTATATAATCCATGTCTTTCACAAAAAGCATAAATTATTAATATTTTCCTATTTTACCAGAAGATTTACAATCCTGTGCTTCATTCTACTGTTCAATAACATGCACCTTTATTAAGATTTTTTTTTCCATTTACAAGGAGCTGTGGCAATATCCCTTGGGGTCAGGCATGTGGAGTGAGACTGCTGCCACTTCCATCTCTCCTGCAGGCCAGCAAGAGAGGGCAGCACCACTCATGCCCAGCCCGAGCTCACAACTTTCACCCTGGGCCAAGGAGTTACTTTGGCTTCTGGGATAGCTAGATCATGCAGGGCAGTGCTATTCTCTGGACTGGGATAGGCCATGCAGGTATAGCTGGTTCTGAATAATAAGCTGGATTTCTTGGGCAGTTTGTGCCTCAGCCACCCACTATGGCCACAGACTATTGTAGTCAAAGTAGGTTTATGCTGCCTTCTGCAGAGAAAGCCCAACCTTTGAGGCATTGCTGAAATCCCACTCATCCTACCCCACCCCCAGATCTCCATAGCAACATCGACTAGACCAGCGGTCGGCAAACTCATTAGTCAACAGAGCGGCAAACCGAGGCTCGCGAGCCGCAGTTTGCCGACCACTGGACTAGACCATACTTCTAAACAGCCTGGACCTAGCTTTTCTCACAGCCTGTTCACCACCTCACTCCAAGGCCCATTGTTCCGCTGAGGGAAGAAAACAAGCCTGCCAAAGATGATTACCACTCTGGATTCTACAACAAAGACTTCTAGACCTGTCAGCAAATTTCCCAAATGCACCAGGTCCCTGAGAGGTTGGTCTAAGAGCTGGAGGTTGGATGGCTGGATTAATTTCTTTTTTAAACTGGCTTGAGGGATGATTGACATACAAACGCTGTAGATACTTAATGTATTCAACTTAATGAGTTTGGAGTAAGTACACACCCACATGAAATCATCATCACAATCAATGCCATAAACAGACCTATCACCTCTGAAAGTTCCCTCCTACCCCTATGTTACGGTTATTTTTTCCTTCTGTGGTAAGAGCACCAATATAAGATCTACCCTTACAGTAAAATTTTAAGTAGACAATGCAATACTGTTAATCATAGGTGCTATGTTGCACATTAGATCTCTAGAACTTGACTCAGCTCACATAGAAGCCACCTGCTAAACTGGAACAATGAGTCTACTTCACAGGTTCCTAAGCCCCAGGAACATCATTCTGGGCACAACCCCATGACAATAAGCCAGTAGAAATCCATTTACCTTCCTTAGGAGCAGGAATTTTGGAGTTGACTGATTTGCGCTTTTGTTTCTGAAAAACAAAACATACCACCACCATATACGGCTCTTATCAATTCTCAAGGGCCCAAGCGCCGGGCTGAAGTCCAAGTTAGTCTCAGAAAAAATCCAGCAAAGAGCCAAAAGCCAAGTGAATCCTCTGGGGCACTGGCTGCAGCCAGATGACAGGCACCTACCATTACATTCACCTGCAGAGGCAGATTATCCTTCGGGTGTAAGGGAAGAGGCTGTAAGAGTTCTGGGTTTATTGCAGCCACATCATCAAAATCAATCTGCAAGGAGCAAATGTAAGTTTCAATGAAATAACATAGCTTTTTCAATCCAATTGCACCTCCGCAACCAAGATTCAGATTTTACCAACTTTAAGTTCCACCAAGTACTAATAGCTATAAACAAATATTTATTCCTTAGCTGTGGTTTACCATCTAGATGGATATTGGTTTCTGATTTCCAAGCTATGGTAGATGTCAGTGATGAGAACGAGATGAAGAGAAGACAGGCAGGCAGGCAAACCGTCAGGTAGTCCACGGTAGATTTGGGGTACCTGGTTCCCCTACTGTTCTGCTGGGCAGTGGGATCCTGCTGGGCACAGTGCCCGAAACACTTCTTGGTGGCTGACACGAAGGAGGAAAGAAGGTCTAACTGTCCCAGTGATAGTTAAAAAGGAAGGGCCCTTCAGGATCTTATGGGCAGGGACATGTTCCAGAGAGCTGCTACCTAACCCTAATCTACCTACATTTTTCTAAGAGGCCCAGGAACTTCTTCCCCAGTCACAGCAGCCTGCTCATGCCTGCAGTGAGGTCACAATTCTAGGTTTACATCACCAGAGTCCTGAAACTCTCTAGGAACAACTCAAACACACTAGGGTGAAAGCTTTACTTCCTACTTATTAACTGGCTTATTAAACAATTCATTATGCACCCTAGCCAGTTTGACTCAGTGGACAGAGCATCAGCTTGGGAACTGAAGGGTTGTGGGTTTGATTCCAGTCAAGGGCACGTACCATGGTTGCAGGCTCGATCCCTGGCCCTGGTCGGGGCATGTGTGTGGGAGGCAACCAATCGGTGTGTCTCTCTCACATCGATATTTCTCTCTGCCTCTCTCCCTCCCTTCTACTCTCTCTAAAAAAATCAACGGACAGATCTAGACACAGAGAAGCATCGATCAGACCGTCAAACCTCAGAGGGAAGGTAGGGGAGGGTGGGGATAAGGGGGAAAGATCAACCAAAGGACTTATATGCATGCATACAAGCATAACCAATGGACAGAGACACCAGGGGGGTGAGGACATGAGTGGAGGGGTTGTGGGACAAAGAGGGGATATAAGGACACATATGTAATACCTTAATCAATAAATAAAAATAAAAATCAATGGAAAAATATTCTCAGGTGAGGATTAACAACAACAACAAAAAATGTATTATGCACAAGTAAGGTAGTAAAAAGAGATATTCAAAGATGAATTAAGACATATTGCCCTTCGTTGAGGTCCTGGGGCGGGGGCGGGCTGGAGGGGTGAATGCGGGGGGGGGGGGGGGGAATGGGGACATATGTGATACTTTCAACAATAAAGAATTATTTAAAAAAAAAAAAAAAAAGACATATATCGCCCTTGCCTTCAGTGAGCTCACATTCTAATGCGGGGAGAGAAGTCATATATACAAAGGGCGAGAAACCACAGCAGCATGGAATAGACAAGGAAGACAGAGTAACCAAATGCAAAAACTGGCAAATACTTCAATAACCATATGTCTATCCACTTGTTTTGGACAGCTACAGGCCCTTACTACACATCCCTCCCCCGTTTCCGATCCCTAAACTCCAGAAAGCATAAACAACATGGGAAACCAGAACCCTAATCCTAGTTCTGACACTACCTGCTTTTCACATTGATGACGAAGGGTGACCATCCCAGGAGGAAAGAAGAGCGGGAAGGCAGCAGGGCCGTAGGCATGGTCAGAGTGGGGAGCGGCCCTGCTTGCCCGGCACAAGGTGGTTTGTGTGATGGAAAGAAAAAGGCTGGTTGGGATCAGATCTTGAAAAGCTTTGGAAGCCTCACAAGAATTTGGACCTTATTCTACAGGCAATATGTGAGACACAACAAGAGCTGTATTTCTAAACAAACAACAACAAACCAAAACAAAACAAATCATAAAGAACTAGCAGCTGGTTGAAAGAAATTTTAGAAATTTCTTTATTCAAGAGCAGATAATGTAAAGTATTCGATCGATTTATTTCTCCAACATAAGGACACATATGTAATACATAAATATCTGCAGACCTACCATAAGGTGCTGTCCTAAGCAAGCCCTGTACATTTATCTCATTAAGCTCCATGAAAGAGGGCCCAGGTCTGCCTCACTCACACCTCTGTATCACCAGCACCAAACACAGTGTCTGCCTTTTTTATTGTATGAAAAAAAAAGCATAACCTTGGCCATAATCAAGGTTATGGCCAAGGTTATGCTTTAGAGTCTAAAGCATAAATGTCTTAGTCACAGCTCTCCTCAAAATTCTTCCCAGGCACCCCACTGGCTACAGAATAAAACCTCAAACATCTTAGTGCCGGAGATGAAGACCCAGCAGCCTGAGCCTTCTACTGCTTGTAGCCAGCTTCTTCATTAGTCCCATGAGGGCCATCTGCTAAACTTTCCTGCCCACTCCCACAAGCCCAGCTCATCCTCAATGAGTTCCACCTCTGAGCTGCCCTAGCACTATTCACCTGTACCATTTATCACAAGTTGCCTTGTGATATGTGGTGTTATGTGGTGTTTCAGACACATACTTTTGTCTTCTCAACTAGGTTATCAATTTTGCTTCCCAAACAATTATCATATGTATTCAGAAGCTAGCTTAGGTGAGCAAGGTTTTAGGATTCCGTACAGTTTGCTTTCTACAAACACCAGAAATAGTTGATTGCTGCAATTCAGAATAGGCCTTACTAAATAAAATCCCAATGCATCCAAAGAGGATCATATTTGAGATCAGGAAGGAAAACACAGCATAAAACACAGGCTCTCAGCCCGGCTGGTGTGGCTCAGTGGTTGAGCAATGACCTGTGAACCAGGAGGTTAACAGTTCGATTCCAGGTCAGGGCACATGCCGGGTTGCAGGCTCAACCCCCAGTATGGGGCATGCAGAAGGCAGCCAATCAATGATTCCTTCTCATCACTGATGTTTCTATCTCTCTCCCCTTTCCTCTCTGAAATCAATAAAAATATATTAAAAAAACAAAACAGGCTCTTGGTCAAGGTTATGATTCCGATCCCTGGTCAGGGCACATACAAGAAGCAACAAAATAAAAGAAAAACAAAGCAACCAATGAATGTGTAAGTAACTGGAACAACAAATGGATGTTTCTTTCCCCTCTCTCTCCCCCTAAAATCAAAAAATAAAAAATGTTTTAAAGGCTCTTACCAGTCCCATTTTCACACCGATCTTTTACGTAGAACCTACCTCTTTGCCCTTTGTGGCACCTCCTTCTATCCATTCCACTGAAACACAGGCTTTCTCCAAGTCCACAGTCCGTACATTGGCACTGTGAATTAGGCCTAGAATATAAAAAGGCCAGAGTTACCCATCTTTTTCACTTTTTTTTTTTAATATATATTTTATTGATTTTTTACAGAGAGGAAGAGAAAGAGATAGTTAGAAACAACGATCAGCTGCCTCCTGCACACCTCCCACTAGGGATGTGCCCGCAACCAAGGTACATGCCCTTGACCGGAATCGAACCTGGGACCTTTCAGTTCGCAGGCTGACACTCTATCCACTAAGCCAAACCGGTTTCGGCCATCTTTTTCACTTTTAAGATCCCCCAGAGAGCCCGGTCAGTGTGGCTCAGTGGTTGAGCATCGACCCATGCACCAGGATGTCTCGGGTTCTCTTCTCCGTCAGGGTACATGCCCAGGTTGTGAGCTCAATCTCCAGTGGGGGCCGTGCAGGGGACAGCTGATGGATGTTTCTCTCTCATCGATGTCTCTCTCTCTCTGTCTCTCTCTCTGTCTCTCTCTCTCTCTCTCTCTCTCTCTCTCTCTTCCTCTCTCTCTAAAAATCAATAAAAACATATTTTTTAAAAGATAAAGATCCCACAGAGACTCTCAATGAGGAGTTGACCTGAAGGAAAGGACAGTTGCCCTTCTTTCTTTTTAACAGGAGACAAACTTCCTGGCACTTCGCCCATAGGACATTCCATAGTGAGGTGGGCAGAGAACAAGTCTTAAAACCGAGTTGCAGGGGATAAAGACTCAGCCCCCCTCAATAGAGCCTACAGAGTGGGGAGGGAGAGGGAGGGAGGGAGGGGAGAGGAAGGGAGGAGAGGGGAGAGGGGGGAGGAGGAGAGAGAACGGACACAATTGCAATCTCCTGAAGAGCAGGGATCTGTCTTGTTACACTGAATCCTGCAGGTGCGCAATAGTTATAGGAGACTAGAGGGGCGTGGAGGCCGAGGTCCCTGCGAGACCAGGGAAGTCTCGGGAGAATTTGGAGAGGAAGTTACTCCAGCAATCCTAACTTCACGGGCCCCGAGGAGCCCCGCCTTCTCCCGGAGGACCGGAGGGGACCCCGGCCCGGGTGGGGAAGACGGATTGCCAGTGCCGAGACCCGGATGTGTGGTGAGGGGAATCCCCAACAGTGTCTCAGGGCCCTGCCGTTTGGGGAGGGGCAGTAATTTCAGCCGTCTCCGCGCCCACGGCCCCCCAGGCCTCGGACCCCGCCCCTCACCGTTACTGCGTTGGATCTTGATGTCGAGACCGGGAAACAAGCGGGCCTGAAGCGCCGAGTCCATTGGGCAGTCAGTCGGCAGATGCGCCGGAAAAAACACACCAGGAACCTCCAACTCCCCTAACTCTGCGAAGTCTTAACGCCCGTAAACCGCCGCAGTTCAAACCCCGCGCGCCAGCGTCCCGGAGCTTCGTCACGCCGTCGCCGGCCTCGCTTCCGCCAGTCAGCCGCGCCCCGCGGAGCCTTTTGGGAAACGTAGTTTCCCGTCGGTCTTCCGGCGCCTGGGACCGCCCACTTGTCAGGCAGCACCTGGGAGCGCAGGGCCTACTGGGAACTTGGGGAGCCCGCGGGCGGGCTGTTTCTCCTTCCTGGCTTTATATCCCAGGGCTCCTGGACTGCTGGGCTCCCCAAACTGGGAACTTCAGTGTGGTGTGTGGTGTGTGGTGTGTGGTGTTTGAGCAGGGCTCTGGGGACCTACAGGTCTCCGGCTCCTGCAGTTACTAGCTCAGTGACCAGACAAGTTAGAAACCTGACTCGTTTCCTTCTTTGCACTATTGGGAGCACGTTTCCTCCCGCGGGAAATTACTGCCGAGTTTAAAGGAGGAACTTATGTTTGAAGTGCATGGAAGACACAGGTTCACTAAATATTGTGTCTACCACATGCTAGGCATGGTGCTAAGTGCTAGAGGTAGTTCGTTTTTTGTTTTTGTTGTTTGTTTGTTTTTGTTTATTCTGGAGATAGCAGTTCTTGCTCTCCGTGACTTAACATTCTAATATGAATAGAGGACAAAAAGAAGTAACAAGTAAATTACTAATTGTGGTAAGTGCTCTGAGGGAAACTGAGAGCTGGAATCCTACCTAATAAAAGAGTAATATGCAAATTGACCCTAACTCTGCTACACCAACAAGCCACGCCCATCAACCACGCCCACCACCCAATCAGAGCACATATGCAAATAAATCCAACCAAGATGGCTACAGCCACAGAGAACAGGAGGGAGGCTTGGGTTTCCCAGGCAACGGAGGAAGCCAAGCTATCAGCCTGCCCTTGCTGGCCTAAGCCTCCTCTCAAGGCTACAAAGTTTCAATTATAGAAGGTAAACAAATCCAAACAAATGGCGCAGCCATGGAGCTGGAGAGAGCAGGCCAGGGTTTCCCCTGGCAACGGAGGAAGCCAAGCTTTCCACCTGCCCTGGCTGGCCTAGGCCTCCACTCCAGGCTACAAAGTTTCAATTATAGAAGGTGAATTAACCCCAACAGAAATGGCTGCTGGCCAAGGAGCGAGCAGGAGGCTTGGCTCCGCTCCAGGCTACAAGTTTCAATTGTAGAAGGAAAATAAATTCCAGATACCAGGGCCTCTGCTTGGGTCTCCAGGGGGCGTGGCCAGCCTGCAAACCACCACAGGCCCCTCGCTCAGGCCGCCCCATGCCCCAAGGGAACCCCCACCCTGATCCAGGACACCCTTCAGGGCAAACCAGCCGGCCTCCACCCTTGTACCAGGCCTCTATCCTACCTAATAAAAGAGTAATATGCAGATTGACCATCACTCCAACACACAATATGGCTGCCCCCATGTGGTCAAAGATCCTGCCCCCATGTGGACACAAGATGGCCACCACAAGATGGCCAGCAGGGGAGGGCAGTTGGGAGGCACCAGGCCTGCAAGGGAGGGCAGTTGAGAGGGACCAGGCCTGCAAGGGAGGGCAGTTGGAGGCGATCAACCCTGCAGGGGAGGGCAGTTAGGGGTGACCAGGGTGGCAGAGGAGGGAAGTTGGGGGCAAACAGGCTGGCAGGGGAGCAGTTAGGCATCAATCAGGCTGGCAGAGGAGTGGTTAGGGGGTGATCAGGCTGGCAGGCAGAAGTGGTTAGGGGCAATCGGAAGGCAGGCAGGCAAGCAGTTGGGAGCCAGCAGTCCTGGATTGTGATCAGGCCTAAACGGGCAGTCGGACATCCCTCGAGGGGTCCCAGATTGGAGAGGGTGCAGGCTGGGCTGAGGGACCGGGACCACCCCCGCCCTGTGCACAAATTTCGTGCACCGGGCATCTAGTAGAGAATAATAGAGGAACCTACTTTAGGTGAAGTGGCCAGAAAAGAAATCTTTGAAGTGATATTTAACCTGAGTCTAGAGAACTAGGAGGAACAGGCCATATCAAAATGGAGGGCACAGAGGTGGAGAGCCTTCCAGATTCTGATTTGAGAATGGTGTGTGCAAAGGCTCTGAGGTAGGAAAAATCTTGGTTTGGAAGAACCCAGATGCCAGTGGGCTGATAGGCAGTAGGTGAAGTCATTTGTCATCTATCTGGTAGCTTGCAGTAGTGACTTTGACTTTTATTCTAATGAGAAGTCATTGAAGTTTAAGCAGAGTGACAAGATCTGAGTCACATTCGGTGTTAGGCATATCAGACTTGCTGCTGTGTGGAGAACTGACTTGAAGAGGGCAAGACTAGAAGTGAGACCATTAGCAGGCAAGAGAGGCTGCCTGCCTGGCCTAGGTAGTGACAAGGGAAAGGAGCCAAGAGAAAGCTCTACAGGTGCATCTTGTTTGGGAAATGGAGTGAACGGGTCTTTGCTGATCGGTTTGTGAAAGGATTTCAATCTAAAATGAAACCAGAGGATGTGAAATGGAGATTCTGACACGTGCCCTCAGAGGAAAGGAACTTGAGAACTGAGAGACTGATTTCTCATAAATGCCTGATTTACAGAAGATGGAGACTTATCTCCGGAACAGTGAACACCCACTAAGAATCTCTCCTCTTCCTCAAGTCAGTGAAATTACGGCTTGGACTCTGGCTGAATTTCCCCCTCTTTGTGCTGCTTGCCCATATATACATCCTGTCCCAAACCCTCAACAGACTAGCCTGTAGCTTGCTACAGCATGGGTTACCAAAATTGTAATTCCTCTGCTGTTCCCTAAAACAAACTCAATTTCCGGTCATCTGAGTTTGCGTCAGTCTACCTCATTACTTAGGTCAGTGATGGGCAACCTTTTGAGCTTGGTGTGTCCAACTTCGCCAAAAAACTGAGCATAACTCGGGTCGTGTGTCACTTTGAGGAAAAAACATGATTTCGCAAATGTTTCATCCTCAGGAGCAGCAAATGTTTCATCTTCGGCATGCGGCCACCTCAGCGGCCGCGTGTCATCAGCAATGGCTACGCGTGTCAGTGCTGACACGCGTGTCATAGGTTCGCCATCACTGGTTTAGGTGGACAGGTTTGGTGTGGGGGTGAAGGAGAAGGAGTAATCATGGATGACTCTTGGTTTCTGGTTAGAGACACTGAGTGGAGGATGATCCATTTTTGAAATAAGGGTGAAGGAGACAGGTTGGGGGTGGGGTTTCATTTTGGTCGTTTAGTCAGATGTCCGGAAGACTTCAGAGTAGAGATATCAAATAAGCTGTTGGATATACAAGCTCGGAGTTCAAGGAGAGATCAAGGCCAGAGACAGAGGTTTGGCAGTCATTTTATGTCATTTGGAGTCAGGGAATTGGAGGAGATATTCTAGGCCAGTGGTCGGCAAACTGCGGCTCACGAGCCACATGCGGCTCTTTGGCCCCTTGAGTGTGGCTCTTCCACAAAATACCACGGCCTGGGCGAGTCTATTTTGAAGAAGTGGCGTTAGAAGTTTAAAAAATTTGGCTCTCAAAAGAAATTCCAATCGTTGTACTGTTGATATTTGGCTCTGTTGACTAATGAGTTTGCTGACCACTGTGGACCTAGGGAGAGAGTGTAGTTGGAGATGAGAAGACCCATAACGGAGCCATGGGGCATGCCAACACTTTGAGGTAGGGCAGAGGAAGAGGAGCAAAGGAGATGAGATTAGGGTTGTTTGAAGAGATGAGGAAAACCAGGGCGTGGACCTAACCGGTTTGGCTCAGTGGACAGAGCATCGGCCTGTGGACTGAAAGGTCCCGGGTTCGATTCCGGTCAAGGGCATGTACCTTGGTTGGGGGCACATCCCCAGTGGGAGGTGTGAAGGAGGCAGCTGTGTTTCTCTCTCATCGATGTTTCTAAATCTCTATCCCTCTCCCTTCAATAAAAATATATTTTAAAAAATTCTTAGCCCAGAGCTAGGCACATTGTTAGCGATACAAAATTTAAAAACAAACAAACAAAAAAACCCACAAGGCATGGAAGCTTAGGAAGAAGTGAAGGAAAAAGTAACTCTGGAGAGCTGCACAGAGGGCAGATAAGATGATGACATAGGCCCTAGTGGGTTTGGCTCAGTGGCTAGAGCGTTGGCCTGCGAACTGAAAGGTCCCAGGTTCGATTCCAATCAAGGGCACATGCCCGGATTGTGGGCTCCATCCCCAGTGGGGGACTTGCAGGAGCCAGCCGATCAATGATTCTCTCTCATCATTGATGTTTCTATCTATCTCTTCCTTCCTCTCCGAAATCAATAAAAGTATGTTTTTTTAAAAAGAAATTAATATTAAGTAGTCCAACAAAAATAGTCAAATCCATAGGAAACTCAAAGTTCCTAAAGTTGAGAATTCCTTTTTGGGACTTATCTGTCCCAAAAAGAACAGAGAAGTCAGAGCAGCAAGCGGAGTCCCATGATCTGAGAATAATGAACCCTTAAAATACAAAACCATTAGCCCTAACCAGTTTGGTTCAGTAGATAGAGCGTCAGCCTACAGACTGAAGGGTCCCAGGTTCGATTCCGGTCAAGGGCATGTACCTTGGTTGTGGGCACATCCCCAGTATGTGCAGGAGGCAGCTGATTGATGTTTCTCTCTCATCGATGTTTCTAACTCTCTATCCCTCTCCCTTCCTCTCTGTAAAAAATCAATAAAATATATTTTTAAAAACCCATTAGATTAGGAACACTTACTTATGCTAGGAACGATAGCATATTACCATGGACACATCACCATGACAGAGAGGAAAAAAAAAGCCTTCCCCTCCTCACACTGGTAAAAGATATCATTGGTATACTTAATGATATAAAAGATAGCAAGTATAAAAAGTAAAATCGTGAAAGGATAGAGCAATATATGAAAAAAGAACAGACACTTGAAAAAAACAAACTGAAAAACTTTAAAAAATACAGCCACTGAAATAAACAAAACTATACTGCAATTCCCAATGAAAAAAAAGATTCAGTGGGTGCTAGGTAAAAGGTTACTGAGTATAGGATGCTGCACGGTGACAAGAGTATTGCTCCACATTTTATTTCCATTACCAATTTGCCAAGGGAAAGCATACCTTTGAAAAAATGTGGCAATGACCACTGCAACCCAGTGATCAAGCATAGCATCACTTGTAGTGCGGCAATCTGCCACCCTATGTCTCCAAGTGCACAGGATCATTCAGGAGGTAATAATGCCAAAAATGTACAACCCAAATCTAGTCCGGCCTTAGATTTCACTTCCTGTTGCCAACAGAAACTGGATGGAGGAACAAATTGAACAACACCATGAGGGATAATCAGGCAAATTTAGGATGCAGGATGTTTTACAAAACATCTGCCCTGGTCTCCACAAAATCCCTATCAAGAAAAAAAGGAAAAAAAAGAAAAAAAGGAATGCTTACCTGACGCGGGAGATACCATGATCACAAAAGTGGCTTTCCCAGAGCGAGGCTTTCCCATTGCACTCTGGGTGTGCTGACCCCTGCGATTTCCCCAAATGTGGTGAACTCCACTGCGTAATTTGTGGTAGTGGGGGACTGCGTTCGTGCTCCCCCTAAAAAAAGAAAAAACAAAAGTACAAAGACTGTTCTAGATTAAAAGAGAATACAAACAACAACCAAATGCAAAGCATGAATCTTGATCATGGTTTAAAAAAACGGATGCTGTGAATTTGTGGGGGAACGTTCTTTTTTTTTTTTTTTTTTTTATTGATTTTTTACAGAGAGGAAGAGAGAGGGATAGAGAGTTAGAAACATTGATCAGCTGCCTCCTGCACACCTCCCACTGGGGATGTGCCCGCAACCAAGGTACGTGCCCTTGACCGGAATCGAACCTGGGACCTTTCAGTCCGCAGGCCGACGCTCTATCCACTGAGCCAAACCGGTTTCAGCGGGGAACGTTCTTATTCTTTGGAGATGCATGCTGAAATACATTTTTGGCACAAAAGTCATGATGTTTGCAACTTTCAATTCTTTCAGGAAAAAATAATGAAGGAAATCAGAACACATCACCCCCAAATATGCCTCTTTGATATAAGAATTACAAGTGTATTTTCCATTGAAGGCAATTAAGCAGCAAATATAGGCAAAACTCTACTCATTTCCTTTCTGCCTAAAGACAGGATATAAATTTCCTTTACTGGAGACAGGATTATAAATGACAGGAGAAGAATCTACCTTACACTGTTAGTCTCCCCTCATATATATATATATATATATATATATATATATATATATATATATATTTTAAATGTATTTTATTGATTTTTTTTAAATATATATTTCTTTATTGATTTCAGAGAGGAAGGGAGAGGGGTAGAGAGATAGAAACATCAATGATGAGAGAGAATCATTGATCGGCTGCCTCCTGCACACACCCCTATTGGGGATCGAGCCCACAACCCGGGCATGTGCCCTTGGCCGGAATCGAACCTGGGACCCTTCAGTCCGCAGGCCGACGCTCTATCCACTGAGCCAAACCGGCCAGGGCTATTTTATTGATTTTTTACAGAGAGGAAGGGAGAGGGCTAGAGAGTTAGAAACATTGATGAGAGAGAGACATCGATCAGCTGCCTCCTGCACACCTCCCACTGGGGATGTGCCTGCAACCAAGGTACATGCCCTTGACCAGAATCGAACCTGGGACCTCTCAGTCCGTGGGCCGACGCTCCATCCACTGAGCCAAACCGGTTTCGGCCCTGATATATTTTTTAAAAATATTTTTATTGATCTTCTCTCTCTCCCAATTTTTTTTTTTTTTTTTTTGGGGGGAGGCTGTGCCGCACCAGCACAGCCAAGGGTTCGGCGAGCCTGAGGGAGGTGGTGAAGGATGGAGAAGTGATAGACAAAGAGAAAAAGCTGGGTCTAGGTGGATCTTCTATGCCTGGCTGAGGCCACAGAACAGATCCAGACTGCAAAGCTGAGGCTTTATTTATTGTCAGGGACAAACAAGGCAATCTACAATGTTGTTGTAAGTTTTACTTGTTTTGGCAGCACTTGCTGCCCCTCCCACAGCCCACTAGCTACCCAGGAAAGATCTAGGGAGCAGTTACAAGATCAAGCTTAATTATGCTAAGAGGGCTGTGCCCTCCAAGCTGGGACTTGTTTGTGACTTTGCCAGCAGGTCAGTCTGAGGCTTAACCCTATAACCGCTTCCTACAGGAGGCAACCAAATTTTTGGTGGCCTTGTTTCGACAAGGGTGAGAAAAAAAATTTTTTTTAATTGAATTCAGAGAGGAAGGGAGAGGGAGAGAGAGATAGAAACATCAATGATGAGAGAGAATCATTGATTGGCAGCCTCTTGCATGCCCCCTACTGGGGATTGAGCCCAAAACCCGAGCATGTGCTCTCAACTGGAATCGAACCCAGGACCCTTCAGTCAGCAGGCCGACACTCTATCCACTGAGCAAACCAGCTAGGGCTCCCCCCATCATATATTCTCAGTTTCCAGTCCTTAGAAGACAAAAACCATTTTCCTTTGTCCTGTCATTTTTCTACAATCTATTGTTCCTTGGTGATGTATATAAAACCCAAGTTTTAGCCACCTTTTGAATTACTCACCTCTGAGTCTGTCATATATATATGATATAGGCGTTAATGAACTTCTGTTTTTCTCTTGTTAATCTGTCTTTTGTTACAGCCCCAGAAGGAAAAAAAGATATTTCCTCCCCTACAATAACCTACACACAAATAAAACGTAAAGAAAAGATGTCACGGCCAGCCGCATAGCTCCGTGGCTGAGCATCAACCTATGAACCAGGAGGTCACAGTTCGATTTTGGGTCAGGGCAGGTGCCTGGGTTGCAGGCTTGATCCCTAGTGTGGGGCATGCAGGAGGTACCTGGTCAATGATTTTCTCTCATCATTGATGTTTCTATCTCTCCCTTCCTCTCTGTAATCAATAAAGAAATGTAAAAAAACACACAATTTAAAAAAAGGCATGATATTAAGAGATGTTGAATCTGGTTGGTGGGTATACAGGTAGTTATGTACTAGTCTTTGAACTTCATTGTATTGAGGGAAATTTACTAAATGGAACAGGTAAGATGGTGAACTAATCTAGAAGATCCTTCTCCCAGACCCTGAAGATGCTTCAGAAATGAGATTTGCCAAAAACGCATTACCTAGATCCAATTCAGACTCTAGACTTAGGTTTCTTCATTATTTTTTTCTGAACTAATTTGAAAGTTGCAAGCATTATGACTCTTTAGCTGTATTTCAGCATGCATTTTCCAAGAAAAAGAACATTCTCCCACATACTCACAATATCATTACTACACTTCAGTAAATTAGAAGTAATTCCCTTGGACCTAGAGGGTATTATGCTAAGTGAAATAAGTCAGAGAGAGGAAGACAAATACAATATGATTTCACTTATATGTAGAATCTAAGAAACAAAACAAATGCATAAAATAAAAGAGAAACAGACCACCCTGGCCAGTGGCTCAGTTGGTTGGAGCGTCCATCATTCCACACTTCAAATTGGTTTCGGCTTCGATCGCTGGTCAGGGCACATACTGGAGGCAACCCATTGATGTTTTTCTCTCTCTCCTTTCCTCTCTCTAAAAATCAATAAAACTTGCTCTAGCCAGTTTTGCTCAGTAGATAGAGCATGGGTCTGCAGACTGAAGAGTTCGATTCTGGTCAAGGGCACGTAACTGAGTTGCAGGCTCAATCCCCGGCCCTGGTTGGGGTGCGTGAGGGAGGCAACCAATCCATGTATCTCTCTCACATCGATGTTTCTCTCTCTCTGTCTCTCCCACTCCCTTCCACTCTCTCTCAAAATCAATGGAAAAATATCCTCAGGTGAGGATTAACAAAAAAAATTTTTTTAATTAAATAAAAATCAATAAAACTTAAGAAAGCCCTAGCTGGCCCCTAACCGGTTTGGCTCAATGGATAGAGCGTCGGCCTTCGGACTGAAGGGTCCCAGGTTCGATTCCAGTCAAGGGCATGTACCGTGGTTGCGGGCACATCCCTAGTAGGGGGGTGTGCAGGAGGCAGCTGATCGATGTTTCTCTCATCGATGTTTCTAACTCTCTATCCCTCTCCCTTCCTCTCTGTAAAAAATCAATAAAATATATTTTTAAAAAAAGAAAAGAAAAGAAAGCCCTAGCTGGTTTGGCTCAGTGGATAGAGCATCGGCCTCTGGACTGAAAGATCCCGAGTTTGATTCCATCAAGCGCACATGCCCGGGTTGCAGCCTCGATCCCCAGTAAGGGGCGTGTGGGAGGCAGCTGATCAGTGATTCTCTCTCGTTTCATCTCTCTCTTCCTCTCTGAGATCAATGAAAATATATTTTTTAAAAAACAACAACAAAACAAAATTGAAACAGACCCATAAATACAGAGAACAAGCTGATGATAGCCAAAGGGGGAAGGGGGAGAATGGAAAAAAAATAGACCCAAGTGTATGTTGTCTGTAAGAAACCCACTTTATATATAAAGACACATACAGATTAAAAATAAATGGATGGAAATAGATATACCATGCTGATATTAAACAAAAGAAAGTGTGAGTAACTATGTTAACTTCAGGCAGAGCAGACTTTAGAGAGAGGAAAGTGACTAAAAATGAGATTTGTTTTAAAATAATCCAATAATCCAGTGGGCAAGAGGTGACGGCAGGTGGGGAGACAAGAAAATAATGGTCATGAATTGAAAGGGCATCCTTGCCCTCAACTTCTGTTTGCTTGAAATTTTCTATTTAAGAACAACAATGACGAAGAAGAAGTGAAGAGGGTTGGGTATATGAGAGACTTTTTAGTTGTGCTCACCAATGCCCCTTCCCTTCTGCCCCCATCCCCCTCCAGGGTCCTGGTGGATCATTCCCTGCCCCAGTGCCTCAATCCATAAATGGGCTGAATAGTAGAATGATTTCAGCCAAAATGAAAGAAGGAGCAACAAGACCAGAGTGAGGATTCATCCAAAAGGCATCGGGAAGTGATAAAACCAGGAAGGTTGAAAACAGATGAGCCAGTTGTTGGTGACACACACTGTTGGTGGATAATCCAATAGCCATTCCCAGCCCCCTTCCTCCTTACTCATCTCCACATCGGAGACTGAAAACACCACACACTGGCTTTGCCAGATTCCCAAGCCATTAGAGTCGGCCGTCTGACAGTTCTGGCCAATGAGATGTAAGTGGGGGTGCTGGGGACTTGCGGGCAGGATATGTTGTTTTCTAACAGAAGGGGGCGCTTTGCTTATCCTATCTCACCCCTTTATTTCTTGCCTTGGACATGGATGTTCTGTGACAGCTGCCTTGTGATCATGAGGTAAGCTGATCGTCATCACATCAAAAGATCCAACACACTCAGGAGCCCAGTAGGAAGGTAGGAAGAGCCCAAGACGGTTCTTGGCTAAACACCTGAGCCAATGCCAGCAGCCACCTACATCCAGACTCCGTATTGTAACACAGAACAAGGCAGAGCAAAACAAACCCACCTGTTTGTATAAACCGCCTTCATTCATGTTTTCTTTAACCTGAAGCTGAAAGCATTCCTAACTGAAAATATTACGGATACCTTGCTCAATCATTTAGGAAAAAGCTACTGGGGATCAAACCCACAATCCTGGTGCATCGGGACAACACTCCAACCTGGCCAGGACGGTTCATTCACTTTTTAAAAATATTGTTACCTGTGCTGCGTCTGTCCTTGTTTCCCCCTTTTTCACTCCTACTTTGTTCATTTGCATATTATGTTTCTCTCTCTCTAAAAATAAATCAATCAAAATTTATTTAATAAAAACAATTAATGAACTTTACATCCATAAATTTCAAAACAGACAAAATGAATAAAATTCTAGAAAAAATATGTAATAGCCCTAACTGGTTTGGCTCAGTGGATAGAGCGTCGGCCTGTGGACTGAAGGGTCCCAGGTTCGATTCCGGTCAAGGGCATGTACCTTGGTTGCGGGCACATCCCCAGTAGGGGTGTGCAGGAAGCAGCTGATCAGTGTTTCTCTCTCATCGATGTTTCTAGCTCTTTAACTCTCTCCCTTCCTCTCTGTAAAAAAACAAATATATATATATATATATATATATATATATATATATATATATAAATAAAATTAGGTCTGGGCCCTGGCTGATTTGGCTCAGTGGATAGAGGGTTGGCCTTCGGACTGAAGGGTTCCTGGTTTAATTCTGGTCAAGGGCACATGCCCAGGTTGTGGGCTCGATCCCCAGTAGGGGGCGTTCAGGAGGCAGCTGATTAATGATTCTCTCTCATCATTTTTTTATTATATATTTCTTTATTGATTTCAGAGAGGAAGGGAGAAGGAGAGAGAGATAGAAACATCAATGATGAGAGAGAATCATTGATCGCCTGCCTCCTGCACATCCCCAGGCATGTGCCCTTGACCGGAATCGAACCTGGGACCCTTCAGTTCACAGGCTGACACTCTTCCACTGAGCCAAGCTGGCTAGGGCTCTCTCTCATCATTGATATTTCTATTTCTCTCTCCCTCTCCCTTCCTCTCTGAAATCAATTAAATATATATGTATGTTCATATATATATATATACATACATACACTATACTATATATATATATATATATATATATATGTATGTTCATATATATATATATATATATATATATATATATATATATATATACCATATATATACTAGAGGCCCAGTGCACAAAATTCGTGCACTGGGGTAGGGGAGGGGGGTGGTCCCTCAGCCTGGCCTGCGCCCTCTCGTAGTCTGGGACCCCTCGGGGATAGTCAGACATCCCTCTTGCAGTCTGGGGCTCTTGCAGTCCAGGACTCCTCGCTCCTTACTGCCCACCTGTAGTGGAGGCGGGAGAGGCTCCCACCACCACCATCACTATGCTTGCCAGCTGTGAGCCAGCTTCTGGCTGAGGGGTGCTCCCCCTGTGGGAGCGCACTGACCACCAGGGGGCAGCTCCTGCGTTGAGCATCTGCCCCTTGGTGTTCAGTGCGTGTCATAGCGACTGGCTGTTCTGTTGGCCGTTCTGTCGGCTGTTCTGCTGTTCAGTCGATTTGCATATTAGGGTTTTATTATATAGGGTTATACCAGATATAATAGATATCTGGTATAGTATGTGAATAATCTCACTTAAAAAAAAATTAGGTCTGGTCCTAGCCAGTTTGGCTCAGTGGATAGAGCATCGGCCTGCAGACTGAAGGGTCCCAGTTTTTTGTGTTTTTTTTATTTTTTTTATTATTTTTTTTAATTGATTTTTACAGGGAGGAAGGGAGAGGGATAGAGAGCTAGAAACGTCAATGAGAGAGAAACATCGACCAGCTGCCTCCCGCACACCCCTCACTGGGGATGTGCCCGCAACCGGAATCGAACCCGGGACCTTCCAGTCCGCAGGCCGACGCTCTCTCCACTGAGCCAAACCGGTTTCGGCAAAGGGTCCCAGTTTTGATTCAGGTCAAGGGCACATACCTTGGCTGCAGGCTTGATCCTTGGCCCTAGTTGGAGTGTGTGTAGGAGGCAACCAATCGATGTGTCTTTCTTACATAGATGTTTCTCTCTCTCCCCCTCCCTTCTACTTACTCTCTCTAGAAATCAGTGGAAAAAATATCCTTGGGTTAGGATTAAAAGTAATAAGGAAGGTCCTTCACACTACACAGAAAAAAAAAATCTAGATTTTTTAGGAATTAGGAATTCAATTGTAAAAAAACTTTAAAACTTTTAGAAGAAAATACAGGAGCATAGTTTTATAACATTAGTGTAGGGAAAGATTTCTTAAGATCTTGAAAACTATAAAGTAAAAATTAATGGATTAAATATATTAAAACTTTTGTATGATAAACAAATTAAAAAAAAAAACATTGACAAACTATAGGAAATAAATTGCAACATATATAAACTGTCAAAGGTTTAGTTTCCTGAATATAACGAATAAGAACAGCCTGGCCCTTGGGGCTCAGTTGGTTAGAGCATCGTCCCTTACACTGAAAGGTCACAGGTTCCATTCCTGGTCAGGGCACATTCCCAGGGAATAGTTGGATCCCCCAGTCCAGGAGCTTCCAGGAGGCAACAGATGGATTCACTCTCACATCGATATTTCTCTCTCCCTCTCCCACTAAAATCAAATCCAATCCTGTCCTCGGGTGAGGATTAAAGAAAAAGAACTCCTACAAGTCAATAAGCAAAAACCAAAAACAACTGAAGAATGGATAAAAAGAGAACAGTCAGTCAAGTCCTGAAAGAGGAAACTGGGATTGCCAGTTTGATTCTTGTATGTGCCCTGACCTGGCTAAACCCAGCTGGCAACCTTGGAGCATCATGCTCCAGCCAGCTGAGCCATCCTGCAGGGCTCTCTCTCTGTTCTCTAATTGTTTAATAAATTTACTTCAGAGTGCTAGGCTCATTCATGCATCCATTGTGCTCTGCTTGAGGCTCTCTCCCGCCCTGGAAGCTCCGTTATGCTCTGCGCCGGGCTCTTGCCCCTCCCTGGAATGTTAGGTACATTCTTGGGCTCCATTGCGCGCCCTGGGGGCTCTTGCCTCTGCCGGGGATTTTCTCATTTCACATCTCAGATTACACTGAGTTTGGCTTCCAGTAAACCTCCTCACCCAGTTTCCAGCGGACCGCCTACACCTGGCCCCCACCTGGATCTGGTCCCACTGGTTACCCTGACTGACCCTTACAAGAGACATAAATATCCCGCTCCCCTTACTCTGCTCTGCTGATGCCATTTTGGCCTCAGCCCTACTGCTAGCAGATGTAATAACAAATTTATAATTCTTTGCCCCTTTTGGCCTCCTGCGTTCCACCTTAGGCAACCCTAACATAAAGAGAGGAAGGGAGCCGAAACCGGTTTGGCTCAGTGGATAGAGCGTCGGCCTGCGGACTCAAGGGTCCCAGGTTCGATTCCGGTCAAGGGCATGTACCTTGGTTGCGGGCACATCACCAGTAGGGGGTGTGCAAGAGGCAGCTGATCGATGTTTCTCTCTCATCGATGTTTCTAACTCTCTATCCCTCTCTCTTCCTCTCTGTAAAAAATCAAAAAAAAAAAAAAGAGAGAGGAAGGGAAGGAAGGAGGGAGGGAGAGAGAGAGAGAAACATTGATCTGACAAATATCGATTGGTTGCCTCCCATACTCACCCAGACTGTGTCCCACAACTTTTCCCCATATACATCGGGACTGTGCCCCACAACCTTTTGGAATCAACCCACTGAGCCACACCGGTAGGGCTCTTTATATATGTTTTAAATAAAACTTTCTGAAGTCTCTGAGTGTTAAAATACACCTTATGGATTGAATAATTATAGACTATACATGACGCTGTATTATAAAGTACATCTGAAATTTGTTATACAATAAACTTACCAATGTTAGTTACAATAAATTTCATAAAAACCTAAAAACCAAGATTGCACCTAGCTAAAGAAATAAAACTGATCGCAGCACTGAGGGATTTGTATGGGGGAGAATAAACCACTTTACAAGGAAATATGAAGGAAGGTGTAGTTTAAATGTTTAATTTTGGTAGCTCTTAAAAGTTGCCAAAACTACTCAATCTCGTATTGAGCATCCTCCCCTGCACAGAGGTTTCCAGGTTGACCCCCCACCATTTTACGAGCCCCGGTTTTGAGCTTGATACCCAGAAGGGGGCATATTGGTAAGACAAAGTAGTTGGTAGATGCTTCTCCCCTTATCTCCTTCTAAAAAGAACATAAAATGTCCTTGCAGGAAAGAGCAGGAGGTCCGACGTGTATTTCGGCAAGTACTCATTGTAGCCTGTTAACGGGAACGGAAGCATACCACCACTGCCTTCACTAAGCCATTCTTTCCTTTAACCAATTAAATAACCGAAAGCCACTCAGAATGCATCCTCTCCCTCGTCTCTCCCGAGAGAGAGAAGAACGATCATCAATAGCATGCGGCAGTTGCCGAAGCAACACCGAGAGCCGGCTTCACGCTCAGGAGAGAATGCTGCGTCTCCTCCTCGTGGTTTCGGGTGCTCTACACGTTCAGAGGAACTTCTCTAGTAACGAACTATAGAAATGATCCCTGAAAGTATAGTCTTAACGTGGTCACCCCCGCCTCCGCCAGGTCTACCGCGGCCGCACACTTTGCAGTCATGGTGAGATAGTTTCCATAATTCTGATTCCACTGGCGAAGAGAAAGGCTTTCTAGTATGTATAAGCCTTCATATACTATCACTTAACAATTGTTTTTAACGCTTAGGTGGAAATTAAATGTCCAAAGCTTTAAAAAAAAAAAGGCCACTTCATTAACATAATACTGAAGGACAGCCAATCACAATCTGTGCCCTGGAGGCATCAGTCAGTTCCGGTGAGGCGGCCCCGCCCCGCCCCTGGGAGCTACCGGAAAGGGCGGGCTTTTTCTTTCTTATTTCTTTTTTTTTTTTTATTTATTTTTTATTTTTTATTTTATTGGATTTTTCTTTCTTAGAATCGAGCTGCTGCCTGTGATTAGTGAAACGTGCACGCGATGGCTGTCCTGAGTTTGACTTTCAAACCCCGCGTGAATGTGAGACCGTTCACCCTGGCTGTGGCGGGGAGGGGAACTGTAGCTGGGACCCAGCGCTGGGAGACAGAATCTTTTGGTTTGTGTATCATGTTTGCACTATCTGTTCACACTTTCTGAGTTCTTAAAGGTCGTTGGTGCTTTAACATTAAAAAAAAAAAAGTAAAAAATCATTGGCGATGCATCTCCTAATAAAATGAATAAACTGTGTTTCAGTTGGCTCACATGGAGTAACAGTTTGTCACTAATTCCATTCCTATTTTTGTTTTAAAAAGCGGAAGATTCTGATGCCAGAGGGACACCGCTGAAATAAGCATTTTTACAAGTCCCCATGGGAGGAGGGGAGGTGGCAGAGATTTTACTGGCTGGATTATGTTTCTTAGGTTGTGATGTCCGATTTCCCACAAGCCAGTCCTGAAAGAGGGGCAGCTGGGCGGTTAGCAGAGTCAGAAGCAGGGCCAGTGTCCAGCTTCCGCCCATGTTGCAGCCCAAGCGGTTCAGCATTCGGGCCAGATCTGTGTCCATCAGTCCACGTCCATCAGTCCACGTCCATCAGTCCACGCCGGAGCCCAACAGGGCCTGGCGCCTCCGGCCGCAGCAGGAGTCCCAAGAGGGCTCTGCGCCCAGAGCCAAGAGTGAGTGGCTCCTTTGTTTAGAAGTTTGTATATTTAGATTTTGGCTAGTAGTGGCCAGACCCGTCCTGGCCAATTATATGTTTTCAGGTGTGATTGATGGACAAGCATTGCCCCACCTCACTCAGACCTTACGGGTCATGTGTCTAAATTGCCTTTGTCCAGTCCCTTCCCGCACTGATGAGTAGGGCACAGACTTGGACAGTGTTAAATGTAGCTTTTTTGGCAAAGCTTTATAAATGGCACGCCGATATCTAGTCTTCCCTTTTATTCTTTCCTGTTAAGTAATAACTACATTATTATAACGGAATCAATCCGAGCCCTGGCCAGGTAGCTCAGTTGATTAGAGCGTCGTCCCCATACCCAAGGTTGTAGATTTGATCCCCAATCAGGGCACATACAAGAATTAACCAATGGCCCTAACCGGTTTGGCTCAGTGGGTAGAGCGCCGGCCTGCCGACTGAAGGGTCCCAGGTTCGATTCCGGTCAAGGGCATGTACCTTGGTTGCAGGCACATCCCTAGTGGGGGGTGTGCAGGAGGCAGCTGATCGATGTTTCTCTCTCTCCCTTTCCCTTACTCTCTGTAAAAAAAAATCAATAAAATGTATTTAAAAAAAAGAATTAACCAATGAATGAATAAGTGGAACAACAAGTCGATGTTTCTCTGTCTAAAATCAGTAAGTAAATTTTTTTAAAAGTGGAAGATCTGAGGAAACAGAAATAAGTAGATGGAAATTGGAATAATGTCACTTACATCCTTTTGTTTACTGTCCCAGGTGGTTTTGTTACAATAGTTGGTTAGTTAGATATGAACAAAAAGGAAGGGAGCAAAGGCTGGGACCTCACCTCTCCTTGGCTCCTTTCTTCACTCACCCTCTGCCAGCTGCCTCTCGTCCCCACCCCTGCCGCCCGGTCCACCTCCGAACTTCCTCTGTCTGCCTGCTGCCTGCCCCGTCCAGCTCCGAACTTCCTGGCTCTACTTTCCTCCAGAACTTTCCCTTTGCTCCCTCCCCGAGGACAGCAGGCCCACCACAGTGGCACCAAGCCCAGGGGTCCTGGGGCTCTCAGCTCCTGGCTACTCCTGGCTTCTCTCTGCCCATACACGCCCCGCTCCCCGCTCCTACTGTCGCTGCTGCTGCTCCAAGTTCCCAGAGCTGTGCTCTCCTTAAACGCGGGAAATGGTGCCTCCACGGCCGAAAATGCCAGCCCTCAGCCCTCATTAATCCTCCTGCAGGTATACAATAAACAGAAAGCCTTTACATGCAAGTACTTACAGCAATAGGAAGGTTTATATCAAACCAGTTGGGAAGATAATGATTTTAAAAGAACCTCCACAAGAGGAAACTAATCTTAAGACTGACTGAACATTGGTTAATTTTTCCCACAACTCCTGCACCCTCTCATTCCCAGGGGTACCGAGCATTTATGATCTTCCCAGAGCAGGCCAACAGGATTTGTCCCCAGGGCCCTAACTACTATACATAGATCACCAGGGATCTTCTCTGATCCTTCCTGGGTCCCCTGTCTTTAATTAAAATAAAAAATTAATGATTGATTTTAGTGAGAAAGGAAGTGGGAGAGAGGGAGAGAAATGCCGATACATTGTTCTTATTCATGCATCCATTGGTTGATTCTTGTGTGTGCCCTGAGTGGGGATTGAACCTGCAACCTTGGCATATGGGTTGATATTCAACCACTGAGAGGCACTGGCCTGGCCACATAAGCTTTGTTTTTTTTGTGTTTTTTTTTTTTTCCATGCAGCATCCACTTACTCTGCTGCCATTTTTTTTATCTCCTCCTTCTTATTCTTTTTTTTTTAAATATATTTTATTGATTTTTTACAGAGAGGAAGGGAGAGGGATAGAGAGCTAGAAACATCGATGAGAGAGAAACATCGATCAACTGCCTCCTGCACACCCCCCACTGGGAATGTGCCCGAAACCAAGGTACATGCCCTTGACCGGAATCGAACCTGGGACCCTTCAGTAGCAGGCCGATGCTCTATCCACTGAGCCAAACCGGTTTCGGCAGTCCTTCTTATTCTTAAAGAAAGCCTTTTTGCTCTGGCTGCTTTTGCTCAGTGACTAGAGGGTCAGCCCATGGACTGAGGGGTCGTGGATTTGATTCCAGGCCAAGGATATATATATACATACACCTCAGTTGCTGGTTCCCTAGCCCCAGTGGGGTGTGTGGGAGGGAACCAATTGATGATCTCTCTCATGTCAATGTTTCCCTCTCTCTCTTTCCCTCTCATCTCTTTCTTCTATTCTCTCTAGAAATCAATGGGGGTGGGGGGGGAGATTATCCTTGGGTGAGGATTTAAAAACAAGGACCTTTTAACATTTTATGTAATACTGTTTTGGTGGTGATAAACTCCTTTAGCTTTTTCTTGTCTGGAAAGCTCTTTATCTTACCTTCAACTCTCAAGGTTTTTATTTACTTTTCAAATAGATCTAAAGCACATTTGAAGAAATGTTTATATTAATTAAATCTGAGTACCAGGTGTGCTTTTGTCCTCTATGCTTTCTGCAGAGTCCGGAATTGTTCATGATAAAAATTTAAAGTCATAATGAAAGACAGGTGAGGAGGCAGAGACAAGGAGAAAACGCTGTTTTACTGTAGAAGTTATTTCACCTCATTAAACACACACACAAATACACATTGAAGTCTCTGATGTGTGAATCAATTCCAAGACTTGTGAGGCATTGTTCAGAAAATTACAGAAGTCACTTTGAAAAGTCCAATATAACAATTAATTCAAAATTGTACCAGCTGATGCGAATGCATCCACAGTAAAGATTATTGTTTCTTTCTTAAGGAGAAGCTCAGTGGAAACTGACAGATCCTCCCTTCCCCCAACTGATGGACAGAGTATGACGTAACCTGCACCTGCGGCCTGGACATTCCTGAGCACCTAACCAGGCACCTTATATGGACTGTACATTAAACCACCAATCAGCACCTGCCAAATACCCTAAACTCCCGATTCCTACGTACCTAAGGGCCTAATCATGTGCCTTATATGAAACCACCAATCAGCGCGTGCCGAGTACCCTAAGCCCCATCCCTTCCCATCCCTCCCCTCAAAAGGCATGTTCACCTCTGCAGGTGTTGCTCTTCTCCCCTGTGAGACAGCCCGGCAGGGTCCTTCTCCTCTAAGAAAGCCTGTGTCCTGGTTTCCGGCCTCTGTCTCCTCTTTCGGAAACTGTTTAGAATGAAAAGCTCCATTTGTTCTCTTGTGGCTGCAGGGAAGTTTGGTTTTTGTTTTGGAAGAAAATTCTGACAGAAATCTCTATTAACAACAAAGGGAGGTTTTCTTCTTTGTTGTGGTCACCATCTTCCATAAGGAGAACAGGGTTGGGAGGTGCTATAGATTTAGGGTTCCTTCTCTCTCCCTTCCCTTCCCCTTCCTCTTTCAGCTGGGGGATAGTGGAGCCTCCTTGGTCTTCAGTCGCAGGGAAGGAGAGATGGAGCCCCTGAGGGGTGATGAGTGGAAGCAGTGAAGTCTAGGCTTGGGCTGGGCCATAAGCCCTAGTGGAGGGCTCGGCCTTTGATGGGAGGAGGGCAGAAGCTGGGGGCTATTGTTACAGAGAGCCGGAATAAATTAAGCAATGCTCGGAGAGTTTGGAGTCACACTTTATTACGAGCAGGTCCAGAGGAAAATGTCTCTCAAATTCTGGGCCGTGGGGGGTGTGGGGTGGGGGCGGAGGTGAAAAAAAAAAAAATTCTGGGCCCCAACATGCAGGAATCTTCCCTGTTTATATGTTTTTAACCTTCTTTGTCTCCCAAATATGGGGTGTTTCCGGCCCCTTTTGCAAGTTCTTAAGGAGCCCCTATATGCTGGGGCCTTGAGACCTCAACCAAAGGCCTGGCCTGGTGCCAGCACTGATAATTTTGTCCAGGGAAGGTTTAATGGCCTCTCTGAAGTGGGAGTAGTCTTTTTTTAAAAAAAATTTTTTTAAATTGATTTTTTACAGAGCGGAAGGGAGAGGGATAGAGAGTTAGAAACATCAATGAGAGAGAAACATCGATCAGCTGCCTCCTGCACACCTCCCACTGGGGATGGGCCCGCAACCTAGGTACGTGCCCTTGACCGGAATCGAACCCAGGGACCCTTCAGTCCACAGGCTGACGCTCTATCCACTGAGCCAGACCGGTTTCAGCGGGAGTAGTCTTATTTTCCTTATTATTCAAGCAAGCAAGCATTTACAGAAGCCAAAGAGCAGGGTTAAAATTTCAAACAGCAGTTTTTATATAAGGTGGATGCTTCACTATTAGGTTGCAGGGCGGGAAGATAAGGGAAAGGAACGGCTTGTGTTTTCTCAGTGGAGTTTGCGGAGAGTGAGAGTTGGGGAGGAGGTGTGGGATGGTTTTGGTGAGAAGGTGTGACACGGGCGGGCGACTGGGAAGTGGGAAACAGCCAAGTCACAAGTCAGGTCGTACTGGGGCCTTCATCAGGGCTTTAGCTCAGTCTGATTTTCCCAGCAGTTCAGCTGCCATAGGACAGATGCTTAAAATGGAGATTTGGGGCTTTGCCAGCTGCTGAAAAGGAAGATGAAGGACGAAGAGATGAGTGAAGGAGGAACTGCCGGGATGACAGGAAGGAGGCCCAGCTCCACAGATGACCATCACTGTGGGCCAGTTATTGCCTACACCCCTTCCTCCTCCTCCTTCCGTCACCACGGAGTCTGACTCTTAAACATATCAGGTGTTTAAGAGAAGCTCCTGAAAATAAGTCTTTGCCCTAACCAGTTTGGCTCAGTGGCTAGAGCGTCGGCCTGCAGACTGAAGGGTCCCAGGTTCGATTCCGGTCAAGGGCATGTACCTTGGTTGCGGGCACATCCCCAGTAGAGGGTGTGCAGGAGGCAGCTGATCGATGTTTCTCTCTCATCGATGTTTCTAACTCTCTATCCCTCTCCCTTCCTCTCTGTAAAAAATCAATAAAATATATTTAAAAAAAAAAGAAAACAGTCTTGCAGCTTCATTTCTCCCAGCTACTGTTTAATTCCTTTCTCCTCGATCTTCACTCTCCCTCTGTACTGGTTCCTTCCCATCAGCGTTTCATCATGTTTAACATTCTCCTAATATTAACAAAAGTGGGGGGAAGGCTGCCTTTAATCTCACTCCCCTCCCAGCTACAATATCTTTAATTTTTCTGGGTCAAAATTCTCTCGAGAGATGCCGCTACTCTGCCTGCACCCTCTGCTCTGCGCGCCCTCACGCACCGACTCCCTGCAGACAGCCTCCGCATCACCCTCGTTCTGCGGACACAGCCCGGAGGGTCCCCGGCGCGGCCCTGGT